>NW_026126638.1:5730000-6410000 GCF_943737965.1 Phodopus roborovskii
ATTTTGTGTTCTCCTTTTTTACCTCTTTTTTAATATATTGTATGTTGGTGGTGATTATTTTTATACCCTATTCTATGAATGAAAATAGAAGAGAAATGATGATGTAATTGAGTAGATCATTGTAATTTTCAAAAATTAATGGGTTTACATGGCAATGTAATTATGAAGGTGACCAAAATTCTCTCTTTCTGAATTTCATAGTTTGACACATCACACATGAAGTAGGTAGAGTATGATCCACCTACCATGATGATTATTCACAATTAGTCAACAGTAAATAACATTTATAGAAGGATGTAATCCAGGGGAGATGTTCAGCCCAGATAAAAGACTAACGGCAGACCAAAGAAATCACTTCACTTACATATAGCTTAGTAAACCAGTAAGTTTCTTTGGGTTGCTTATGGGAGAATAGATTACTTACAGTACCATGGTTGTCTAAACCTATCTCAGCACCAGTCAGGACTTAGGAAAGATGCTGAATTTGCTGGGAGCTCATCAAATCAGTAGAAGAGTCTACTTGAGCCTTGTGGATTCCAGGAGCATTGTGAACCTTGTGTTTACATCCTGGTATTATGAGCTTCTCCCATCCCTCCAAGATGGGCTGTTTCAACATGAAGTATAGGAAAATGACAGAGGCTGTTACTTTGCCCAGGTTGGGACTGCTCTCTTATACTAGGTTCAACAGACCAAATAAAAGGAGTTACTCATGCTGTAATTCCACATCGTGACATGCAACAGAGTTGTTAAACATGAGCAAGAGGGCAGAAGAGAGAGAAAGGAGAGGAGGAGGAAGAGAATCGAGTTTGGTAAATACAATATTTAAAAAAATATTTTGCTTATAAAAAATATTTGAAATGATCAATTTTTGACTAACAATTGATCAAATGATAGATGATCAGTCTTTGGTTTTTCATTTTTATTTATGAACCCTTGTTTTTTAAACTGTATTCTGTCTATAGAGCTAATGCCCACTCTCAGAGTATCAGAATGCATGTTTCATTTTGTAGAACTATATTCCAAACTATATTTGCAAATAAGAGCCAATTAAAATCTATAAATTTGTTGCACTATTGTCTCTTGACATAATGGAACTTAAATAAGGTACAATCTAAGCCTAGGCTGGAGAACTTCTTGTCACATCTGTTTCTGGAGATCTGAGTCACAATCTTGGGTAGAAGTATAGATAAATAGACTTGGTTCAGTGATCCTTTGCTTTCCTAACTGTTTCAGCTCTCAAAGGAGGAAAACCTAACTCACAGAAAGAACAAAACATGACAGGGTTTCTGGTTGTTAGTGGAAAGCCACTGTCATTTGAATTGATTTGCAATGCAAATTAGATGCCTAACATAAAAGGGAGCATTTCTTTGTTATGTGGGAGGGGGTTTTGTTTGTTTCTATTTTTTCATCTTGTTTTTTTTTTTTTTTTTTTTCAAGACAGGGTCTCTCTGTGTAACAGCTCTGGCTATCCTGGAACTCACTTTGCAGACCATGCTAGCCGCAAACTCCCAAATATCTTCCTGCCTCTGCCTCCTGAGTGCTGGGATTATAGGCTTGTTCGACCACTGCCTAGCTGGTATTCTATTTTTAATTTTAATTAGAGGGTGAGGATAAACTTACAAGAGCTGAATAAATAGACTAAGTCAGACAATTTCAGGAACCAGATAATCTCTGCTTTCAGAAAACTGAATTTAGATGTCTTTCATACTGTCCTGACATTAAGAGAACTATTGAGATGGTTTTCTCTTTAATTAGCTGTTCAACTTTTGTTCTGATTTCTTCAGGCCAACATGTGTTTACGATCTGTGGCAAGGAGCACACGCAGGGTTTTCCCTCTGGACTCTGGGGTCCAGCTCAAAGAGAATATTCAGTTGACCTATATTCTTCTCTTACTAATCATGCTACTGACATTGATAGATACTAGAGAGTCGTGTACAGATTACAGAGGCTGTATGTAACAAATTAACCACATAAAGCTCTTATAGTAAAAACTATTTTATATATCCACTATTTGATTCCAATCCAGAAAGAAAGCTGTCTTGGGAGGCTCAGAAGAACTCCTTGCAAGAAAGTGCAACCCTTGGTGCAGATCCAAGTCCTGATTAGAAAGCCTATGAAGTCTCACTATCAGCACCTACTCCACACAGCTCCACCATCCCCCCTCTATGCCCCCCCCCATCCTATTTCTAGTTGCTTCTCTTCTCACTTGAGCTCATTTTGCTACCTGGAAGGAGTCACACCACAAAGACCTTCCTGCCACTACACTAAAGGTATGTGAGTTTTTCCATTCTTAGATGCTTTTACCAATATATCACAAAGTGGCCTGTTATTCCTTGTCCATCTGTCTTACCACCAAATGATGGTAGTAAAGTTTCAAGTGAATCAGGTTCACTTTCTTTGATTCACAGGTTTAAAATACTATCAGCCCTAGACATTAAATTACTGCCTGGCGTTCTCTGCCATCTACACTGTATTTGGCAACCATTGCTGACTTTATTTAACTGTATCCAGTATTGTTCTTTACCTACTGTATCAAATGCTCATTCTTCATCTATCCCAGCATGTTTGACATCCTTCATTTGCCTTGGTGACAATCAATGACGATTACAAAGCAGGTACTGGAGGCAATTGAAAGGAGGTGGATACAGGCTGATAGGCTTTGTTGCAAATGGAAGAATCAGCTCTACCAGTCAAAAGAGAGGCTGGGAATGAGGAGGTGTCTTGCTGGGCAGATAACCTAATCTTTCTTATTGACTGTTCACAGCATAAGAATTTCAGAACTTACATATATGTAAAATAGACCTAATACACCAGTTAAAAATGGAAAGTGTATCCTAAGCATGGCCTGACCAACTTGTTCAATACTAAGCATGATCTAGACATACAATATATATCAACAAACATGAACACATTAAAAAATTTAAAAAGTATTTAAATCTCAATTTATGGTGAGCGTTTGTACAGATGTATCTATGCATGTGAAACAATAAGGAAATATTACTTTTGCTACTTAATATTTGAAGAATAAGGATCCTCAAGACATTATTACACAGATCAGAATGTGAGCTCTACAGACATCAGATGGCCAGGTAGCTGCACAGATTAGCAACCTTGAAGTACTTATAAAGACTTATATCTTAGAAAGTTCCATAATCTGTTTACGTTTTTCACATCTTTTATACACTTGGTTGTTTCTTAAAAGCATTTTGCACAGAACTCAGAGAATCATATCAAATATGATGGATGAGAGCTGACTGTGTGCAGAGAAGTTCTGGTCTGACTTGCCTGACCTGTGTGAGGAGACACACTTTCGTGGAAAGAGCTTCAGACTCTATGTTTGCTCCGCTGTTAGTGTGTGGGGAAGAATTAAGAGTAAATATGCTATGAGAATAAACTCAGAAATTCTCAAAAACACACTTAAAAATAGCATTTCAAGTGAGTATGTCAACAAATCTTCGGAACTTAAATATATATATATACATATATATACATATATGTATATGTATATGTATATATATATATATATTATGGAGCATATTCTACAGCCAGTATATATTTTCCAGAATGCATTAGTGATCATTTTTATCACAGAATTAATCATTGGAAATTTAGGAAATGGATTCTTGGCCCTGGTGAACTGCATGAACTGGATCAAGAGGAAAAAGGTCTCATTCGTAAGCCAGCTCCTCACTGCTTTGGCCGCCTCCAGAATGTTTCTGCTCTGGTTATTGTTTGCATGCTTATTAATCTCCTCATTGTATCCAGATTTAACCACTGCTGCAAGAGTGATAAAAGTCATTAACAATCTGTGGATTATAGGCCACCATTTCAGCATCTGGCTTGCCACATGCCTTGGTATCTCTTATTTTCTCAAGATAGGCAATTTTTCCAACTCTCTTTTTCTTTATCTAAAGTGGAGAGTTAAAAAGGCAATTTCAGTGACACTGCTGTTGTCCCTGATCCCCTTGTTTTTAAATATTTTATTGGTCAACTTGGAAATTAACGAGTGTATAAGTGAATCTCAAAGAAACATATCCTACAGTTTCATTTCTCATTACCATACACAGTGTCACAGGCGTGTGTTAAGCTTTTACACTATTTTCCTGACTATCCCCTTTGGTGTGTGCATGTTATCTTTCCTCCTGCTCATCTTCTCCCTATGGACACATCACAAGAAGATGCAGCAGAATGTCCAAAGATGCAGAGTTGCCAGTACTACAGCCCACATCAAAGCTTTGCAAATCGTGGTCGCCTTTCTCCTATTATACACCATTTTTATGTTGTCTCTGTTACTACAACTTTGGAAATATGAGTTACTGGAGGAAAGTCTTTTCATTTCATTTTGTCAGGTTATATATGTAGCTTTTCCTTCATTCCATTCATGTGTCTTGATTCTGGGAGATATGAAACTGAGACAGGCCTATCTTTCTCTGTGTTGTGGTGGCTGAAACACAGGCTCAGTTACATGGAAACCCTTGATTTCTAAAACCAAGGGATCATGTTGCATTTTCTAGAAAAAGATTAACGAATAAAAATTTATTTTTAAATAATCTTTGATTTGACTGCATAAGTTTTGGTTTTGTTTTATGATAAGCACTAGCTAAAACTATTACTAATTTAGCAATTTACATACAAAGTTATTTATTTATTTATTTTTGTTTTTTTGAGACAGGGTTTCTCTGTCTTGCTTTGGAGCCTATTCTGACACCTGCTCTGTAGACCAGGCTGGCCTCAAACTCACAGAGATTCACCTGCCACTGCCTCCAAAGTGCTGGGATTAAAGGTGTGTGCCAGTTATTTCTTAATATACATATCTAAATAAGGATGTTGTTGTAACCTAGTAAAACATAAATATATCAAAGTTAAATAGATTTTGTAACATTTGTTAACCATGACATTTTGAGTTATTGTCTAAATATGTTTTTGAATCTATATTAACTGTAATAAAAGTATATGAGTGAAACCATATAAATATAATACAGGACATGTGAATAAATGTTTAAAGAAGAAATTTATACTATTATATAGACTTTTAAATCACTGGAAATAAAGGTACCTTATTAAACACTGAGCTTGATTTAAACTTTTTGTCAATTCTTTAGACTTATGAGACTACTGTGTTAACAGTTACTATATTTTTATTATTAGTTTCATTATTAATCATTCTAAAATAATTTCCTGATTTTTAGGACTATGTAATTTACATTTTTAGGTATAATGTATTTTTCTGTATCATTTTAGGTAACAGAATAACCTATTTTATTTTAATACACAATTAGAAGAAACAAAAGTTTATGATACTTCTAAAACCATTAATTTGAAATTGTTGGGTTTTATATTTTATACTATAATGTATCCCTATTATCATAATTTGTAATATTTTATTGATGACCCACATACAATATCAGATCTTCTTATATTTACCAGTTGTTACTATTTATTGTATGGCACAATTGAAGAACCTATAAAATTAAATTAATTTGTGAAATAATTTCAAGTAGTTTTACAATGTACATAGGCAATCGAGTCTGGCCAGAAACCAAGTGTTTTATGCATTTAAATCATTAGTATGATATGATTCTGGATCTTATTGGAGATGAATAACACTTTGTTCAGATGTATTTTCATAAATAAATATTTCAAAGTTTTTGAATCAAGTTTATAGTACACTTTTCCATGTTCTTACAAAATATTTACTCATTCATTGAAAAATGTATATGGACATCTATTCATTGCACCATTTGAATATATTTTTATGAGAAACAGAAGCTCTGAATTGAAGACAATGAACATCTCTTCCAAACAGTTTCTAAGATAAGAACCTCTTATATTTCCCAGTCTTGGAGATTAAAAGTATGGCCTTATGTACAGTCAACAAGTGTTTTAGTATTAATGAATATGTTCAATACTTACCCTCAGTGTCTTTGTCTTCATTCCATCTGAGTTCTCACAATGGGTAATGCTACTTTTCATGTGATTGTTCCAGGATACAGCAGGACATGAGGATCCAGTAGAAGGTGAAAGCAAGAACCTTCAGTTGATGGAACACCCACACAAATTCATACAAAACACAAGAAGACATTCCCAGTAACATTTGGTGGCAGAAAAACATTGCATAGAATGTGTAATAGAGAAATAGGTACTACCTTTTCTCTATGATATTGATACCTAATTAATTTGTCAACTAAATGTAAAAAAGTGTCCACATAAGACTATGAAGTAACACACTCCCTGTAAATGTCAGTGTGTTTGTGATGCACCTATCAGTGTCATTCAGTGGAGAATACTTAACATCCCTGCATGATAAAAGTATGACTTAAACAATATATCAGGAGGACTATGGGAGTCTTGTCAACTGAATTCTGTGCATTTCAATTTATGGTCTACAGTCCTTAGACCTAGACACATCTCATTAAATTTCCTTCAAGACCAACTTATTGACAGAGGAGGGTTTGAATGATGACTTCATGGTGGGGGAAAGCAGGAAAGTTGTAAATTTGGAGCCAAATTGTCTTGATCTATCATTAGTTCTCTTAGTAGTCATTCAATGCACTCCTCTTGTGTTGAATAGTATTATGACTATCCGATATAAGCCTTTTTGAACTTATTAATGTAATACAATATTAGCTCTATATGTGTGTATATGTTTAAAATGATTTTTAGTGGAATTTCTTTCCTATGATAATGGTATTATCATATAAGGGTTTATATTTGTTACTTTATTGCTGCTGTAACAAGACAGTGTGATCATATTATGGAAAAGGAGATAATGATGGAGGAGATATAACAGCTGGTAGAGGGAGCAGTAAAATGAGAGATCTCATCTTCAGCTACAAACACAAAGCAGAGAGTATGAAATAGAAGTGAGATGAGGCTATGAACTCTCAAAGCCCATTCCCAACAATGTTTCCCTTCAACAAGGCTGCACCCCACCCTTTAAAAATGCTGCTGACTGAGATCAGTTGTTCAAATACCTGAGTCTCTGAAGGACATTTTTCATTCAAGCTACCACATTCCTCTCACCGATCTCTATAGTATCATGGCCATATCATAATGCAAAGTGCACTTAAACCTTATCATCTTTAACATTCTGTTTAAACATGCTGTTTAAAAATCTAAATTACTTTCTGAGACTCTAGGAAATTTCCTAATCGTGGCCATCATAAAATAAAATAAAACACAAACAAATTGCATACTTCCAACATATTGTAACATACAATAGATCTTTTAACCCTAAAAGAGAGAAACGGAGGGTTGGATTACTGGGGAAAACTGGAATGAAGGAAGTGTTAAACCCAATGTAAAAGTACAAAATCCTATAGTTTCATGTCCAATGCTTCGAACTTCAATTCCCATAGGCTTCTGTGGCTGTGACACTTTATTTCCTGCAACATACATTTTTCTCTTGGGATGGTTTCCATTACCTATGTGCAGCTAGCTCTCCTCGACAGATAGAAAAAAAATATGTAGTATGTTAGTCAAATAGAAGAAGTCAAAAATATTTTCAAATACAATTTAAGTTGTTCTTCAGACAAGACTGAAGCATTTAAAACTCTGTAATGACAAAAAACAAACAAACAAACAAACAAACAACCACCACATTTCTCACTGATAAAATCTAACAGGGACAGTTATTAATATGTCTTCTGCATCATAATTTGGGGCTGGAGAAGTGGTGTGGGACTTCAGAGCACTTACCTCTGCCAATGACCGGCTTCCAGGTTTGAGTTCCCAATACCCATGATGTGGCTCATAACCCTCTGTCAACATAGTTCCTGTGGATCCAACAACCCGCCTGGCATTCCAAGTCTTCCCTATGTACGCAGTACACTCAGGTGAATAATACACACACACAAAAGAAAATCAAATGTGAAAAGCAGACTAATGTATTTAGATGATTTCTTCTTATAGTGAAGGAATCAGTTTCCAAAGTAACTAGTGAGAGATGTTTGCACAGCAACACAATTTTAATTAAAAATGAAGAGATTTCAGGAGAACCCATAAAATGTACTGAAGAGTTAAACTTTAATTAGTCACTGGCAAAGAGTTTTCCAGTACTGTTAGCATGGAAGATGCTCTAAATGAGAATTATGGGGTAAGGAGCCTGAGTACACATAAAAGGTCAGGGGTGGGGTTTTCTCTCTTTTTGAGGATCACTATGGAAAGTATAGAATAAAATTCCGTATCTATTTCCTTAGACTGTTTAGGAAGCCAGATGAAAAGTATGGGAAGTCATGGGAGGAAGGGGTGTGTTTATTTGTGCCTATTATCCATATCACAGAAGATTTAATTTTCTGGGAATTTGGGGAAACAAAGAAGGAAGATAATTATTAGGAAAATTCTGCAATTTTCTTTTAATCCTCTGCAGGAATGCGATGATTTCTAAAACATTATACCTTGGTAATAATAAACTATTCAAATCAGCTGTAGGTTTCATCTATTAATTCAGACATTTCTTCCTGTTCCATCCTTTTAGTTTTAAAGATTAGCTGACATCCATCCTCGATAAGCTAAAACGAAGCAGGTGTTCTACAAGGTTAAAAGAATGAAGGGATGAAAAAGAGTATGTCTACATTTGCATGCTAACAAACGAGAAACAAGTTTTTCCTCCAGCATCTGTTGTGGGAAATTCTAGCCTGTGGAGACTAGGACATTCAGTCTGTGGACAGGATTTCTAAGGTGTTTGAGGGACAGTATATTCCATGCAAACCATTGAGATACTATTACTTTCTTTTATGCTGTCCAAAGGCAGTAAAAGGAACCTGAAACTTCAATGCACATACAATGCACAATACAAAATTGATTGAATTTTTGGTTTGGATATTAAGAAATCACAACTGCATATCTCTCTCTCTCTCTCTCTCTCTCTCTCTCTCTCTCTCTCTCTCTCACACACACACACACACACACACACACACACACACACACACCAAAACTTGTTTATTAGAACTAGTTTCTTGGAACTTTTCTAATGTCTTCACTGTACTAGTGACCTGCACTGACTGTGTCAGGAGCTACAGTATCTCAGCTGATTAAATTCATTGCTTTGTCCATCTCCACAGCTGTTTTATTTGAAAAAGACATTTATATAAAACTATGAGCAAATGCATTTTATAGATAGAAAATAGAAAATTGTTTTTATTGTTTAGTAACTACCAACCATTGTATCTGTTACTAGCTCCAACGTATTATGTTTGCTATGAAGATGGTCAGTTTTCCAACCTTATATTTCTCTCCCCATAAAATATGTGAGCTAAGCCTCCACATTCAAAGTTTAGTATCAGGGGCACTGTGGTATGTAGGGAGTATGGTTTTCCTCCCCCCGCCTAGTCTTGTCCTGCCGCCGCGCCAGCCCCAAATAACACACAGAGACTCTGTATTTGATATAATGTGGTTGGCCCATTATTTGTTTCTTATAGGCTAGCTCTGTCTTAAGTATTAACCAATTTCTATGTATTTCCACGTGGTGTCCTTACCAGGGAGTGAGGCAGGCGTCTGGTCTCCCCAGTCTCTCCATGTTGATTCCTCCTTCCTACTTCCTATTTCCTCCTTGTCTCCTAGTCCCTCCTATCATCCTTTCCTATTGGCCAACAGTGCTTTATTCATTAACCAGTATGAGAAACATATACAGAATGACATCTCCCATCATCTCCTCTTTTTTGTCTAAAACAAAAGGTTTTTAACCTTAGCATAGCAAAATATATAACAGAACAGTTTTCAAGTAAGAATCACAGTTAACAATATTTAGTCCATTAACATTTAGCAAGATTTAAGAAACTATTAATTCCCAAATATAAATGTTTGTTTTCATTTAACTGGGCTTGGTTATAAATGGTTAATAACCATAACCAATCTCTTTTTAAAGGTAAAAAGGGGATTATGGTATAGATATGAATACTTTGTTTTGAAATGAATTTTCATTAATTGATACAATTTAAGGTCAATTTTGTGATATGTATATTTCTCCTCTTGTTTTGGTATTGTGTTTATATAACTCATTTAGAAATATAATGTATAATGTAGTACAGATTTTAGATAGCTACCTATAATAGTAAAAACTTATAACTAGGTGAGTTAGGTTTTCTAGATATACAGAGATGTATTTGAGATAGATAGGCATTCTTCAAACCTTTCAAAGACCTACAGAATATGGCATTTAAAATGGTTTAGGGTTTTTCTCAACAATGAGACATAAATGCTCCTGACAACACCACCTGAGTCAAAAAGGAAGATGAAGATGAACATTAAAGAAAACTCGTTATGGAGTTTACTTCCAATATGGCAAGACTAGCCATTTGGACAAGATACTGCTCTTGTCTGAACTGTTTGACTTTATGCTATATAAACTAGACATACAGGACCCACAGAAAAGCGACTGCTGATTCAAAATGGACATTGCTATAGAGCTCCTGCTTCATGAAAGAGTCTGCCAGACAGTCTGCAGGACATAGAGGAAAGTGACTGACAAACTGCCAATACAAGAAGACAGTTTAAAGTTTCCTACTTTGCTAAAGAGTCTGCCAGACACACTATGGCCTATGGGCTGAAGATGAAAGATTACAAAACAACTTCGGGTGACCAGGCAATGATTTGTCTCTGTCATTTCTAGAGTTTATATATTATCCTTCTGTGGTCTTTGAAGGAGTTGAAGACAGATAGTTATGGTTATAGTTTTCCTTAGTTAAGCTTAAAGATAAGTTACATATAGGACTTTAGACTCACAAATATAAGGTAGATAATATAATAATTTCTTTTAATCTTGCTAAATGTTAAGGGACTAAATATTGTTAACTTTGATTCTTATTTGATAACTATTTTGCTATGTTAAGGTTAAAACCCTTCTTTTTATTTAGACATAAAAGAGGAGATGATGGAAGATGCCATTATGTATATATGCTTCTCATACTGGTTAATGAATAAAGCACTTTTGGCCAATAGGAAAGCAAGATAGGAGGGACTAGGAGACAAGGAGGAAAGAGGAAGGAGTAAGGGTAGTCAAGATGGAGAGTCTGGAGAAAATAGAACCGCCATTCCTCCGCTCCAGTAAGACCACGTGGAAATACATAGAAATGGGTTAATAATTAAGACAGAGCTAGCCGATAAGAAACTAGTAACGGGCCAACATAATTATATCAAATACAGGGTCTCTGTGTGTTAATTGGGACTGGCGCGGCGGCAGGACAAGACCAACAGCAGCAGGCAGAAAAACCGTACTCCTTACAGTGGTACTTTTAGTAAAATCCAAACTGATTGCCTTTGTATCTCTTTCTACCTCCTGCCATTTTTTCCAAAGGGGTGATATTTGAGTAATTTGTAAAGATATTCCTACAAAATATTTCAGCAATGGTAATTATACAAAGATAAATATATATGTTTCAGTGTTTGATGAATATATGAAAGTTTGTGAATAAAAAATACATTCATATCCTAAAACACTTCTTATACAAGAGGTGACAGACCATTTTCTTTTGATTTGTAATGCCACGTGTCTTTCACCGTGTCCCTACTCAGTTATCTTCTTTTAGAAATATTTATGATACATTTTTATGCATTATAAAAAAAGCATTTGTTCACCTCAAAAAATAATTTTAATTATGCTACATATATTTAGCACTTTAAGTTTACATTTTCTTATTTAAACTTCTAATATTATAGAAAGACAAGAATACTCAGTTTTAAATCTGATAGAATAATTATGCTTTGGAAGGCATTATATCATCCTGATTTCATATCTCATTACAATAATTCAGGCATGACATGTGATTCAATAGTGGTAAAAAGTGTTTTGAGTAACCTTAGGATATTATTGCCATAAGCATTACTGACTCCTGTCAGATTTAATATAAACAGAAGAAGAACACAGAGCAGTTTCAGTATGACTGTGAGGGGAATGAAGAATAAAAACAGCAATGTTCCACCTTCAGGGTTCTATTTATTGTCAAGAACATAATTTCTTTCAAGTTTCTTACGAAGGAAAGACTTTCAGAATCTGAGAACTGCTTTTAAAATTTTAGATATTTTTAAAACCACTTTTATTTTGAATTTATTTGACTTTTTTAAAATACATTTTTTATAAATACATTTTATGTTATGAGCATCAGAAGAACTTAAATGTTCCTACTTTAAATGTTCCATTTCAAGTAATGTAGAACTCATTATACGAAGTACAATGAATTTGTCTGCAATCCCTAAAATGATACCAATGAAAGCACATGGAAACATCCAGAATTTGTTATATATTTTAACATGATTTTTTAAAATAATGGTAGCATGAGAGAACTGTTGACATGTTCATCAATAACACATTCCAAATTAATAAACTTGAGTAGTGACTGAAAGGTAAATGCCTTGGAGTTCCCTGCTCTTAAGGTTGCAGTCCTTTATGTCTGGATAGCTCTCTGGCTTTGGCACAGAAAAGGAAACTCCCTTTACATACAGCTCCCTCCCTCCCTATCTGAATAGAGTCTCTAGGCTCAGAGACCTGACCTCATCTGGAAGCTGTTCCTAAGCCTAGATGCCTGACCTTTGACACACATCCCTGAAGATGCTCTTCCTCTTCTGCTCATATGATAAGCAGCTTTATGATAGGAGCATGCTGCCAAATGAAAATTACACTTGCAGATGCCCATCTGCTGTTCCAATCCCTGTAAGTCTCCACACACTCTGAGATAAAATTGATCTGTAACCTTGACAGCTATCTTCTGGAAAGCTGTTTCTATTGAACTAGTAAGCCATTTGAACCCTGTTCCTCATGTCTGCCCCCTCCTCCCTCAACGTCTTGTGATGGGAGATGCCATTATGTATATATGTTTCTCATACTGGTTAGTGAATAAAGCACTGTTGGCCAATAGGAAAGGAAGATAGGAGGGACTAGGAGACAAGGAGGATTTGAGAAAGGAGTATGGAGGAGTCAGCATGGAGAGACGGGGAGACCAGACTGCCCCACTCCCCTGGTAGGTGAAACCACGTGGAAATACATAGAAATGGGTTAATACTTAAGACAGAGCTAGCGGATAAGAAATAAGTATCTGGCCAACAGCATTATATCAAATACAGAGTCTCTGTGTGTTATTTGGGGCTGGTGCGTCGGCAGGACAAGAAAAACCTTACTCCTTACAGTCTTGTGGCCAAAAATCCCTGAGGAAGAAGGAGACCCACATGGATAGAACCAAATTTTGTCCTTATGTGGCACTGTACATGTTATGTGATTACATTTAATGAAATTTTGTGTCATCTAACCAGAGTTTAAATAGCCTATCTTAGACTATCCCAGGGTTTCACAGCCAAACATTAGGCTGAGCTCAGGGAATCCTGCTGAAGACAAAGAGGAAGGATGGTTGCCATCATAGGGATCAAGGGCATCACACGAGAACCCACAGAAATAATTAACCTGTCTTATAGGAACTCGCAGATTCTAAACCAACTACCAGGGAGTCTTCATGGGACTGTCCTAGGCCCCCTACATATATGTGATAATTGTGTGATTGGTCTCTTGTAGGATTTCTAACAAGGGGAGATGGGGCTGTCCCTAATGCTTTGGCTGGTTCTTGGGTATCTATTCCTCATACTGGATTGCCTTATTCTTACCACACCTTTATAGGTCATGTTTTATGGATACCCATGGGAGGTCTGCCCCTTTCCCAATAGAAACAGAGGCAAAGTGGATTGGGAGAGCAGAGAAGAGGTCGGGGAGAGAATAGGCAGAGAAGAGGAAGGACATACTGTGCTCTGGGTATAAAATAAATGAATAACTTTTTTAAAAAAAAGAATATCCCAGAGCTAGAAGAATGGCTTTGGGTTAAATGTACTTAATGTTTTGCAGTGATTTTCAGCACCCAAAAGGTGGTTCACAACGAACTGTAACTTTAATTCCAGGAGAGTTTATGCTTTCTTTGGATGCATTCCTCATCATGTTCACAAGTAGTCCACATGCATAAGCCCAAGCACACACATACACACATAAAATGAAATAAATATCATTAAAAGAAAGTCACAAAGTTGTGCCTGTTTCATTTAGTGCATATGAAGTGTTCAAATAATGGGTTTCATATAAAAATGTAAAGATTCTGTCCAAATATAACCTGGGAATATTTGTTTCCAAGCTAACAGCAGTCTTGGGGCTGGCTGGTGAAACATTGGTAATGGTTCCATTATGAAGGAGAGCTATTGTTTCCATAATTACTCAATATGCTTTATGTAAGAATATAGCACAATAAATCATGATAGGATGACCACAACGTTCTATATGTAAGGAGCAAGAAAATGAGCTCAAACCAAATCTATAAGGAAGATGGCTTTTAATTAGAAAAATAAACAACTTCTGTGCCTTCTGTATAAATATTAACCATACACCAACCATTACAGGAAAAAATCATTAAATATAATCATGAAAATTGCAGGTTCTTTTGCATTCTCTCCCACCAGATTGTAGGTGTGCCTGGAAGCATGCTCCTCCTATTGATAGCCATCTGAATGTGGCATAAAGCCTTCATGCTACACATGTTTTTACGCATGTTATAGCACACAATCTTTAACCTTTTGCAAACTATTCTCTTCACATGAAATATTTCTGAGTGGGCATGCATCTGCTGTTTGGTGTCTTAGAACATTTTAACCTTTGTATGTATTTTGCACATTCATGTAAGTCCTATGCTTTACAAAATAATAAGAACATTTAAAAAAATGGACTAGGCAGTGCTGGTGAGTTGGCTCAGGGGGTAACGTTGCTCCCAAGTCTGATGACACACATTTGACCTCCAGAAACTAGATGATGGAAAGAAAGAACCAACTTCCGCAACAATCTTCTAACCTTCACATGGGTGTTTTGCATCTAAATGTTTGTGTACACACATAGCTCTCTCTCTCTCTTTCTCTCTCTCTCTCTCTCTCTCTCTCTCTCTCTCTCTCTCTCTCTTTCTCTCTCTCTCATACACACACTCTTGCTAATTTAAGCCTAATAAAAACTCATTTTAGGTCATCTAATATCTAACGTGTATGCTACATCTTATTATATAATAGCCTAATAACTTAAAATCACAAATGTATGTTTCTTTAATGTTGTGAAATATTTGCATAGCATTTGCATCACCTATAACATATAAAATTGATAAAGCATTATGAAATGGAAAATGTTTTGAAAGAAAATGTAATGATCTGGATGGATTTCTTATGAACTAAGCTTATTCTAGAATAAGTAACACGATCTCCAATATATTTTAGAAACACTTTGGGTGAACATTTTTAAGCCTGCACCTCATCCACCACAACACAGAAAGAAAGGCTTGCCTCAGCTTTGTGTTTCCCAGGATCAAGACACAAGAGTGTCCTGAAGGGAAAGCTGCTGCAGCAATCTGGCATAGCCTAATGTAAATAATGTCCATCAACTCAGTCCTCCAAGTTTGCATGAGAAGAGCCAGAAAGAAAATGGCACAGAGAAGGGCATGGGTGATCATGGTTTTCAAGGCTTTGATGTGGGCATTAGCATAGGCATCTCTACCTCTTCTACCATGCTGCTGCATCTTCTTGTGATGTCTCCACAGGGAGAAAATAAGCAGGAGAAAAGTTAACTGGGAAAATGTGAAGGGTATGGAGGTGAAAATACCATCATTAATGATTAAAATAACCCTGTAAAATTCGGCAGAATTATTTGAAGAGAAGTCATTAAACAGATACCCTCTATAGCCACCCATCTTGGCATCAATATATGAGTTAATTAGTAGAGTGTTTAGAAATAAGAGGGCCAGAGACATGAGCAACGTCCCTGAAACCACCTGGTTAACTCTCGTCTTTAAGTAAACAAAGATAGTGTTAGAAAAGTTGGCTATTTTGAGAAAGTAAAAGAGGCTGAGGCATGCAGCAAACCACATGCTAAAATGGTTGCTGAAAAGCAAAGGAAAATTAATCAGTTTTATCAGTCTTCTTGTTACCTCCATGTCTGAGTACAGCACGGACACCGAAATAACAGTGAGTACCGTCAAAAGAAGGGAGATTCTGGAGAAAGCCAAGGCTGTGAGGAGTTGATTCACTGCAGAAATCTGTCTTCTCTTGACCCAGTCCAGACAGTTCACCAAAGCTATGAATCCATTTCCGAAGCATCCTAATATGATTTCTACAATTAAAACGAACATGAGTGTGCTCTGTATGATGTCATCCATTGGCTTTAAGGAAAGCTATAATTCCTTGGGTCACTGAGGAAATTTGAAGAGTCGTAGCTGAGTCTCGAATCCTTAAAACATACTCAGGTTTATAAATTATGCAGACATCAAGCTTTGACAATGTTTGGCTCCTACCACATCTTTTTCTCTGTCAGATTCTTTTACTCCCCACTAAGTTCAATAAAGCTCCATTCAGTATGTATTTCTTAGACGAGATGGTGTGGAGTATTTTTGAGTTAATTCTAAAGGAAATACAAAATTTCCATGTGTGAAGATGAAAATAAATATATATCATTTGTATTTCTTCTCTGAGTTTGACTTAATAACATTTCATCTGGATGCTATAATTATGGACATCACAAACTCTAACATACAGAAGGCAACTAGACCCCAAACTTCTGTAAGGAGTTGACTGAGCACTGGGGGGTGTCAGAACATTGAACATTAGTGCATTTCACAGAGATTAAAATTCATCTAAATTCTAGCACTAAGAAGATAACATTAAATGTGTGTTGTTTTATAAAGCTTTTGAGACATGCACAAGTACATACAAAACATGCATTTATTTGAATCAAAATCATTTGTTTCACAGTCAAGCCTTTCTATATGTTCTCAATATTTATTGCACATCCAGCCCGTGCATGGTCCTAAGACACTGTTGAAAATCATTTACTATATAATCACCTCAGAATTAATGTAAATGTCAGCAAACTTGGAACTAATTAACCCATGCGTACAGACTGGTATAAGCCTCTCCTTTGTGTTATCAAACAGAGTACTGAGCAGAGATGAGCCATTCAGCAGGAATTCTCCTCATTCTCTGTCTTCCCCTTGCCTTCTTGATTTCTGCTTTAATGCCTGTTTACCATCAAATGAGACATAGTGTCTGACACCTTCCTCCTTCACTCACAGGAACCAAGGCAGACAAAACAAGTTAAGTAAGTTTAACAACCAAAAATCAGCATTGTGACACAATAATTGATTAATATCTAGAGTCAAACAAGGTACCAGGAAATAAGTTTAAGAACAACTGCCAAAAATAAAAGGAAAATACATATCACTAGTCTTAGAGATCAAAGAGAAACACCTGTGGCATTTCAGAATAAAGGCTCAGTATTACTCTCAGTCTCCTAAATCAATTATCAACTAAAAAAATCAATACGTTTTTTAAAATCTCAGTTTCTTAACATTTACATGATAGATATACAAAGAATGGATAGAATGGGAAAATGTTGAGTCATTTTCTAAGAGTTGAAAAATGCACCTACCTCCTGGGGAAGGAACACTGGCTGATCTTCCAGGTTGCAAAGAGAGCTCAAGTAAAGAAAGCAACAGAAATGCAAACACCTGGAGGTGTGGCTGTCAGGGTGGTGATGGTAGTGGTGCTTTGTGGGCTATGGGCTTCACTGGCAAGTTGATAGCTACTATTATAGTTCACAGGACTATGGCTCTGGGAGTAATCTTCCCCCTTCATTTCTGTTCCAAGCAGGTTTGATTCAACATTCCAAAGTCTCTTCTCTGGGTATGAGCTGCCCCTCTAATTCAGAGAAAAGGTGAAGACAAACAGCCCAAGGACAAAAAGATTATGTTCTTGAGAATAGTAAAAGGCAAACAGCCCAAGAGCAAACCATTATGTTCTTGAGAGTAGTAAAAGGCAAACCATTTCCAACAGATAGTAATTACTATTATAAGATGCTGAAAGTGAGAAAAAAGGGGGGGGGGCTGAAATTGCAGCCCTCTGGATCTCATTCCTTGAGGGAAATCTCATCTGTAACTCCAGATGGCTGCTTCACCTTCCGCAGTCAGTTTTCTGCTGGATGCTGTGAGTACTACATGTCAGTGTGTTATCTCTGTTGCTATGTCTTCTTTTCTTTAGAAGTCTCAGCAGAGGGAATATTCTGCATTACCTGAAACTATCTAATGGGAACCATATTTGGTTGCCTTAATGATTCCTGCTGAATATTTTCAGTGTTGGACATGACACTGTGTTATTTGTCATCCATTTATCTATATCTCCCTATTTGTTCTTTCACTTTTGGTTTGCTTAATAAACTCAGTCACCCAAAATCCAATGTATGTCTATTATAGATCATTCTCTAGACTATACACACAAGCCAGTGGAAAGGAGAATTCTGTTCTCTGCAAGGGAGGCCAGTTCTCCCCCTGAGGTTCTTTCCTGCGCCCTAGAACTTCACCTTTATTCGGCATTGAAAACGCCATAGGAGTCCACATCTCACATACCCCTTGGGAAAGACTATCTTTCCAGAGAAGTCATAGGGCACCAAGGACAATTCCAACACACTTCACCCATAACCCAAAGTAAAAACTCAGTTCCAAAGAGAGGAGCAGTATCTTCATTTTAGAGCCAGTGTTTCTTCAGATATATTTTGGAAGTTTTGGTACTCTTTACATTTTTCACTGACATCCTGATTTCATAATTATTATACAGAACCAATCAAACAAGGAAAACAAATAAATCACAATTTAACCTTTATTTCTCTCTATCTGAGTCATTATGACTATAATGGTTGTCCTATGTACATTTCTATAAATATTTAAAATCTTGTATAAAATATGAAACTAGGCCAGGAGTTGGTGGTTCACGCCTTTAATCCCAGCACTTGGGAGGCAGAGGCTGGCAGATCTTTGTGAGTTTGAGGCCAGCCTGGGCTACAGAGTGAGTGCCAGGATAGCTCCAAAGCCACACAGAGAAACCCTGTCTTGAAAAACCACACGTGCGTGCGTGCGTGCGTACGTGTGTGTGTGTGTGTGTGTGTGTGTGTGTGTGTGTGTGTGTTCTAGAGCACCATCATTCTTATTTAGCAAAAATTAAAACAAATATTATTTTAATTTTTTATCTTTCTGAAATACTTGTAGTGCCAGTTTTAAAGATACGTTCATAACAGTAGGAAGTTTGTGGTATGTTTTTGTTGTTGTTGTTGCTTTTTTTTTTTGGTTATTTTGTTTGTTTGTTTTTTTGAGAGATGACAAAGAAATTGTGCCTCTGAACATTCATCCACATCAAACTCAGGAGACATCTTTGACTCTCTTCTCAGTTAACAAAACAAAACAAAACCTTGAAACAGCCAGCAAGATCACCTCATTGAAATGCGTAGAAGTGATGGGGCCTAGGGTGGGAGGGCATACTTGGGGAAAGCAGGGAGACAGATGAGAAATGGTCCTCTGTGAGGCAAAAAAAAAGACCAATGGCAGCAGTGAAGGATTAATGACCTAAAAGCCTCCGGTAAGCTGAAAACCTGAAGACACGAATGTTGACATGCTGAGGACAGTTTCTGTGGGAGGAAAGGATCTGGATGTTAATGATAAAAAAATAAAATGATCAACGTATCAACATCTGTTGGTATTTAACACATTGAGACTACAGGGGAACATATCTGCTTATGGAATCTTCCACCCCAAAAGTTCCTTTATTGCTTATACTCCACCCCATCCTAGCTGTGACTCAGTGCTCATTCTCTGGTCTCACAGAGGGTTTCTATGTTCACTGTCCTGATCAAAGTTATTGCCTGGTTCTATTGAGGTTGGTGTCTAACCAATCCTGTTCTGACAGGCAGCATCTTCGGCCAATGATTCCAGAGAGGTCAGATTTAAGCATGTAGAGAAGGTGACAACACCATGAATGGATTTTCAAGATGAAAGTCTGCTTCAGTCTGTAACCTTAGCAGACTTAACTGAAAGGTGGCTCCCTGAGGTTAACTTTTGAAGTGAAAGCTAAAGGCCTTCACTCACCTTAGCACTGAGAAAATAAAATGACCAGATCCAAGGATTTGGTGTCAGTCTATGATCTCTTGGGAAATAAACAGAAAGTGTGGTACCAAAATCTCCAGGACACATCGTGAGGTAGTTTCTCAATGGCCAAGTGCCTATACACAACAGAAAATGCACAAGTACATATTCTCTGAGACTTCCTGGGACCGGATTGGAGCAACTGATGATAGGACCCGGGGATGCTAACAGCCCGTGTGCCCTGATGTTCTTTGAGTATAAGATGATCTCAACAGCCTTGACTTATGTCCACCCTGATGGATTTCACTGATGCCTTGGTTGGATAGTATGTTATCTGAATGTGTTACTGATACTCAGATTTGACAACTGCCGAAATTTCCACATTGTCTCTAACCTGCAAGGAAAATGTCATTGTAAGAGCACAAGATAAATGCAGACTTCCCCAGACTCATAACCCATAGTTGTTTCCCAGGCAAGAGTATTTATCTCAGCCCAATACTCCATCTGAAGCATTCTTGGTCACTATGTGTGTTGTCACAGAAATGTCTATTATCCAGTAACCATTTGATGGGAAAATTCAAAGCAACTCTATTTGTGATTTTAAAAACAACAGCACATTTCCTTGTGCTGTCTTCAACATTGCACCAAATCTACTAAGGTCAGACTTTATTTTTTTTGTCTCATTTATGACAATACAGATTTTAAAAAGGACTTCCTAATCTAAGTGCACTGTTTGTGAGTAGAAGCAAATTGTTTATTCTGCACTATCAATTTTATTGACAGTTTGTTTCAGTGTATTATTATTTATTATTATATTATTATAATGTGTTGATATTTATTATTATTTACTCAATGTATTGACAGTTTAATTCAATGTATTAATGATACTGCACCAGTAAGTACTAATAAACAGGAATTGATAAGCTCTTTAAATAATGTAACACGCAACAATGAAACACCAAATATCATATCATTCACTACTCCTTTGGTATAGTACATCCTCTGCACTATTTTTTTTTTTTTTTTTTTGACTCATCATGATTTCTCAAATATCCATCATCTTTGTCACAGTTTTGCTCAGGTTTGCAGAAGTCCTGTAAAAAAAATCACTCATGGGATTTTCCTGAAAGTCCTGTATTTATATCTCTGTTATTTTCAATGTGGTAATCTGTTAAAAAACTAGAAAATATCTTGGATAATATTAACTCAAATTGACTTTTGGGGAAGGAAACTGTTATTAACTACAAGTAATAGTAGAATAAATGTCATTTTTTCGTATACTAAGCCAGGCATCACTAAAGCAGTTAACTGCTTGCTTTTAAAGAAAACTACACACAAATTTACCAAAACAATTTATATACTGTCTAAAACTGCTACATTGTTACCCACTCCATACACCTTCTATGTTCCACATGCTCGGTACTTGCGCTGCTGATATGTTTGCAGCAAACCTATGTTCTGCTATATTATGTCTAGAATTGTGGATTTTTCAGCTTTTTCCTCTAAGAAACTCCTCCATTCATAGAAGCTTATAGACATAGCTTGAAGATAGCACCTGCAATCTACAGTAGTGAAGAGTGCTTTTGTCTCTGTTGATTGCTGGTCCTGATGTTTCTCTTCTGTTATTTTAACCAATTTAACTATTGTATCATTTTCACCAAATATCTGTCCAGAATCAATGTGCTAGATATTGCTAACTACAGGACAAATCGTATCTCATCTTCATTGGCTCTTGCCATACTGATGTGAAGGTTTAATAAACAACAAAATTATAAAGTACGGTGTGAGGCTCTTTCTTAAGATCTGTAAGCAAACACTAACATTTAGTGACAGGCTATGAAATCATATAGATTTCAGATATTACCCAAGCTAATCTCTTTCTTGCAAGATAATTTGTCATTAATAATTATCATCTCAACAGTTTTCCTCACTCCACCATTACTCAAAAGAGAATTATGAAACAGATAGTAAGAAATTCTCTATTATTATGGCATGCTTTCTGTGTCATTTTAATGGTTGAAGATGGGTTAATTGTATTTCCTATTACAAATTATATATTAATTAAAATAGAATGTTTATTATGATTGGAAAGATTAAGTTCTTATGATGATCATAACATGAACATTTGCAGAAAGAATATAAGTCCATTGAAAAGAGAAATAGGCATGAAGTCCCACCACTAATCAAGAAGCTACTTACAATTTGACACCTGATGGGAAAATCACTTTTCTCCATTGGAGTGGAACTATCTGCAACAACCACCACACTCCAAGGCAAGCCTCATGCTCAGGAATAGCCGGCCAAAGCAAAAGGAACAAAATGAACTCCATTTTTTTTTTTTTTTTTTTTTTTTTTGTGGATATTCTGTTTGGTTTGTTTTTGTGCTGGCAGCTTTTGGTCTTACTGGGCTTTGATCATTTAGGTTTTGCTTTTCTATTTGTCTTAATTTGGTTTGAGAGAGAGAGAGAAAGAGAATGAATGGACAAACTTGACATATGGTGGGCAGGGTGCGGAGGATCTTCAAAAAATAAGGGAGGAGAAAATATGATCAAAATGCAATGTATGAAAAAAAATCTTAAATAAAAATGAAGCTAAGATGACCTGAATGAAAGCTAAAAACTTTAAAGCAGATGTCAATTTAAAAAATTGAAACAATGGTCTTATATATAGATGGAAACTTGTAACAATATGAAAATCAAGACATGTTTATTCCTTGTTGTTAAATGCCTAAAGTTTCTCTGAGCTTTTCATCTGTCTTTGTTGAATCTGGTATGAGTCAATACTGCTTATGAAAATCATATATCAAGTCTATTCTAAAAAATTTTGGTACTGTTCAATATTGCTGCATGCATATATTATTATAATGATTTTCTTTATATAAGATAAGAAATCAGGATGATATAACATCTACTTCAAACATATATCTTCTATATGATTTAAAATTGAAGAGTTTTGTCTTCCTAAAATGTTGGAAGTTTAGATAATTAAATATAAATCTAAAGTTATAGAGATACGTGTGGCATAACTTAAAATGGATAATATACTGAGGTAAGATAATACTTTTATGTATTCTATAAACATGTATCAAACATACTTCAAATAGAGAAAAATGAGAAGGGACATGAATATACCTGTCTTTCTAATTCAGAAAAAAAAAAATCCTGTACAAAAATAATTACATTTTACTTGACTAGATTTTTTTTGCAAGAAAATAGGTATATGCTATTGCAACACCTTTTAATAATTTTCATAAACTTTCTAAACACCTACACATGCAAAATTTTAATATAATTGACATAATTAAAATCCATTGTAAATATCTTTAGAAATTAATCAAATACCAGCATTCTGGAAACACAATGGCAGGATATCTAATGAGATGCAACTGCCTTTCTTGGTTTCTGCAAAAAGCTTCACCCTGTCCCTGTTAATCAATGACTGAAAAAGAATTTCATTATTTCCGACACTGTCTCATCTCCTTCACAACTAACAGAGTTCCAAATGAGGACAAGTGCATTGGTTGGAGGATAGATAATTTTAGTATTCTGGTTCATTTAGATGCCTAAGAGAAAGCCCACCAAACAAATTCCAGACAAGACACAAGAGACACACCAGACACATTTAACAAGGTGAAAACCACAATTTTAAGTCTTTTCTTTGAACCTTGGCACTGCAATCTGATCATGGGATCTAGTTGTATCCCCTAGCTATAGAATACTGGTCAGGGACATTGTATTTGTTCACTCTATAAAGATGCCTTTGATCACAGTTTCTTTCTTTTTGTTTGTCTGTTTGTTTGTGGTTTTCATTTGTTTGTTTATGTTACAGTTTTTGAGACAGAGTCTTTCTCTGTCCTAGAACTCATTCTGTAGACCAAGCTGGCCTTAAACATAGAGAGACCTGACTGTCTCTGCCTCCTGAGTTCTGGGATTAAAGATGTATGCTACCAGTGCTTGGCTTGATCACAGTTTCAAATCAATGTCTTAACTTCTACAAAACAGCTCTGGATATAGCCTTTCTCCAGATCCAGTCACTAAAGGTCACCAGTACTCTGAAGACAATCCAAAATTCCAGAAGCAAATTCTCCCATTTCTTTAATGAGAATGGTGGCTACTAGCAAGTTTAAACATGAGGATAGAATTCTTCTGTTTTTCTTTTTTTTATTATTATTTTCTTCTTATTTTACATATCAATCCCAGTTCCCTCTCCCTTCCTCCCTCATATGTCCCCAGACTACCCTCCCATCCCATCCCCCACCCACACTCTACAGGGAGGGTGATGCCTTCCAAGAAAGATCAACAAAATCTGTCAAGTCATTTGGAGTAGGAACTAGGCCCTCCCTCCTGTCTCTAGGTAAGGGAGTATCCCTCCATGAGGAATGTACTCCCACATTCCTTTCCTGCACCAGGGATACATCCTGGTTCCACTGTCAGAGGTCCCTTAGATTGCCCAGGCCTTCTAACTGAGACCCATGTTCAAAGGGTCTGAGTTGGTCCAATGCTGGTTTCCCAGCTGTCTGTTTGGGAGTCCATGAGCTCCCCCTTGTTCAGGTCAGCTGTCTCTGTGGATTTCTGTAGCCTGGTCTTGTCCCTATTTTCTTATCACTCCTCCCTCTCTGCATCTGGATTCCAGTTCAGCTCAGTGTTTAGTTGTGGGTGTCTGCTTTTGTTTCCATCAGCTACTAGATGAGGGCTCTAGATGAGGGCTCTATGATGGTAGATAAGTTAGTCATCAATCTCATTCTCAGGTAAGGGCATTCAAGGTAGCCTTTGTACTGTTGTTTAGATTGTTAGTTGGGGTCATCCTTGTAGGTCTCTGGACATTTCTCTATAGTCAGTTTTCTCTTTAAACCTATAATGGCTCCTTCTTTTATGTTATCTCTCTCTGATTTCTTAAGATAAAAAGCTAAGGCATTCAATTAACACTGGGATTCTGGATGTACACTGAAGTTTCTGCAGGTTTTTAATGTGTGTGATGGAGATAAAGCAGCGAAGCTGTTAGCACTTTGCTGAAAAAGCTCAGTGGTTTGCATAGAAAACATTGTCCTCAAACAGTGCAGAAGTTCTATCCATTCTGCATCGTAGTTGGAATTTTCAGCAGCAGGTGTGGTAGGAAAAGTTGATTTCTCATTTGCTAGCTTGCAAATGAAAAGATATTCTCTTTCATTGTTTTGCAAGTTCTACCCTTGTCTAGCATCTACTTCATTTGTACTCATCAAGTATAATTTTCATTTAACATTTGAAATCTGAAATGTGGAACATGTAGAAATGTCACACTCTGCTTTCTGAAATTGACTAAAATAGTTGATCATCTCCAAATGTGTGGAGAGGATTACAGAAAAATACCTATTGAATTTTCTTATAAGATCTTCCTAAGTTTTTTTTCTCAGAATCCCTAGAAATAATTCAGTTGCAAATGATGCAAATAAGCTTGCATTATCTCTTAGGACCTTCTACGTATTTGGCTTCTTAAAAGTTCTAAGGAAACATAGACATGAATTTTCAGACAATTCTTTCTTTTATTATACTTGGGCTTCTTACCCCACAGTGCACATCTCTCAAAAGTCTTCTCCATGGCATTTATTTAATGTTCAGCTCTTCAATATTTTATGAAAGAGTATTTTATAGATACTTTTTGAGTTCATTGGGATTTTCATAACAATTATATTGTAAAAAGTGTCAGAATTGTTAACTTAGAAAGTGATTGCTTCTATTTAAGAAGTAGTCACTTAAATAAAAATTTTTTGAGACATACCATGCCATTTTTAAATTTAGTTATGACTGAGAAATGATTTTGCTATTATTTTAAATTCCATTCTAAATTGTCTTGACTCATGAATAACTTTAAGACCAATTTAGGCCCCCTGAACATGGATGACAGTTGGGGGGCTTGGGCAGTTTGTGGGACCAGTAGCAGGGGAACCAGTATTTATCTCTAGTGTGCATGAACTGACTTTTTAGACTCCATTCCCTATGGAGCAATACCTTGCTCAGCCTAGATGCCTAGATAAAGCTGGTAGGGCCTTGGTCCTGCCTCAAGAGTTGTGACAGACTTTGTTGATTCCCCATGGGAGGTCTCACTCTCTCAGAGAAGTGGATAGGGGGTGTGGTGGGGAGAAGATGGGGGGAGCAGGAAGATTGGAGGGAGAGGGAACTAGGATTGGTATGTAAAATACATTTTTTAAAAAAATTAAAATAATAATAAAGGATTAGGCATTGAGATTAAGGATACTCCCCTGTCAAGGTTAGACAGAGAAGAAGCCCCACCGAGAAAGGGAGTCCTCCAGTTGCTCCAAGCTCAGAAAACTATCTGGACATGATAGACTGTGATCTTCATAGCAGGGTTCTCCAACTTAACTGTGTGTCACATATCATAGAGAAAATTAGATCATGCTATAAATACCCAAATCACATACTCTTTTGATTATTATTATTATTATTTTATTATTATTATTATTTTTGCCACCAGCTGTGAATGGGAATGTCTTTTTTAATTTCTTGTTGTTGTTGCTGTTAATTAAATTTATTTATTTAATTTTAATTTACATCCTGACTGCAGTTTCCCCTCCCTTCTCTCCCCCCACCTCTGTTCTGCCTCTCTCTACTCCACCTCCTTTTCTCATAAAAAAAAAAAAAAAAAAAAAAAAAAAAGGGGGCAGGCCTTCCATGGGAATCAAGAATGTGTAGCATAACAAGTTGCAGTAACAATAACCTCCTCCCCTTGCATTAAGGCTGGGCAAGGCAGCCCAGTATGAGGAGTAGGTTCACAAAAAGCAGCCAGTGTTAGGAATAGCCCCTGCTCCTACAGTTAGGAGTCATGTAAGTACACCAAGCTACACAACTGTCACATATACATAGAGAGCTTAGATTAGTCCCATGCAGACTCTCTTGTCGGTTCAAACTATATGAGCTCCTATGTGCCTAGGTTATTTGATTCTCTGGGTTTTCTGTTTGTCTTTGACCCCTCTGGCTCATACAATCTACCCTCCCTCTCTTTAACAGGACTCTTAAGCTTGGCCTACTATCTGGCTATAGCTTTTGAATATGTTTCCATCAGTTACTGATTGAAAGCTCTCTAATGACAATTTGGGTGGGCACTAATATATGAGTATATTAGAATATCTGTAGGTATCATTACACTGACATTTTTCCTCCAGTCATGTTTGGTTCTATCCTAAGTCTCAGTGTCATCTGTCCCCTGGGACCTGGTACTACAGGCAGTGTCAGGGCTAAGTTCAGTCTCACAGCATGGGTCTCAGACTGGACAAGTCATTGGTTGGCCACTCCCACAGTCTCTGGACTGCCATTACCCAAGCATATCCCATAGGCAGGACAAATTATAGGTGGTAGGTTGTGGGACTGGGTTGGTAACACAATCCCTCAACTACAAGTCTTCCAGGTAACAGGAGATGGCCAATTCAGGCTTCTTATCTGCTATTTACTAGCAGTCTTGGCTGAGGTCATCCTTGTAGGTTCCTGTAAGATTTTCTTGCACCAGGTTTCTAGCTGACCCCAAAATAGCCCCCTTTCAAGCTATCTCTTTCCGTTCTCTCCCTATCCATTCACCCCCAGTCTTATCCTTCAAGTTTGTTTCTCTACCCTTCCCAAGTCCACCCACAAAATCAAAAAAGATATCAGAAAACGGAAAGATCTCTGATGCTCATGATTTGGTAGGATTGACAGAGTAAAAATGTCCATCTTACCAAAAGCAGTGTAAATATTTAATGCAATCCCCATTGAAACCTCAACCCAGTTCTTTACAGACCTTAGAAGAACAATACTCAACTTTACATGGAAAAACAGAAAATTCCAGGATGGCTAAAACAATCCTGTACAATAAAAGAACTTCCAGGAGTTTTGCTATCCTTGATTTATTTCAAGGTCTGCTACAGAGCTATAGTAATAAAAACAACATGGTGTTGGCATAAACCAGACAAGATCAATGGAATCAAACTGAAGATGCAGATGTAAGTCCACACACCCATGAACATCTGATTTTTGAAAAAGAAGTCAAAATTAAAGAATGAAAAAAAGAAAGCATATTCAACAAATGGTGCGGGTATAACTATATGCTGGCATGTAGAAGAATGCAAATAAATCCATATCTATCACCTTGCACAAAACTCAAGTACAAATTGATGACAGGCCTCAACATAAATTGAGGTTCAGTGAACCTGATAGAAGAGAAAGTGGAAAATAGCCTTGAACACATTGACACAGGAGACAACTTACTGTACAGAACACCTAGATATAGCTTAGTATTGAATAAAACTTCTTTATTGCTATTTAATTACTACTCTACATATTACTCATTTATTCTCAGAAATTTTATCTACATATTCTATATTGCCAAATTATATTTATTTGAATATAATAATATACTTTTACTGATGAATATTAATACACACACAGTATAGGCTAGTAATTCTGTAATTAATGACTGACACAAAATTATTTGATGTTGCTAAGGCTATATTTCAGTGATTTATATTCATGTCCTTTTCAGATAAACACATTACAAAATAAGTTTTATATAATGTGCTAAATTTCCAAGATTTTTCCATAGTGCTTATTGAATATATAACTTTTATAAAATTTATATAGTTAAACAAAGAAGAATAACATCAGGAAAGCAAAATGGATAATATAGAAATTTTTGTTGGTTAATCTTCTAGAATTTGCGACATGATCTCCAATGTTTTAGGGACCTGAGGTCCCCACATTTGTTGGGTCTGCATATCACCCACCAGAGCACAGAGAGAGAAGTTTGTCTCAGTTTCATATCTCCCAGAATCAGGACACATGAGTGGACTGAAGGAAAAGCTAGGGCAAACAC
The DNA here is from genome assembly GCF_943737965.1 of Phodopus roborovskii. Lineage (NCBI taxonomy): Eukaryota > Metazoa > Chordata > Mammalia > Rodentia > Cricetidae > Phodopus > Phodopus roborovskii. Next base: position 5,758,737 of record NW_026126638.1, read on the forward strand.
CTGACAAAATAAAATGAAAATATTTTTCTCCAGTAACTCATACTTCCAAATTTGTACAAAAATAGACAAGAAAAAAGTGGTGTATAACAGAAGAAAGGCAATCACAGTCTGCAAGGCTCTGAGGTGGGCCATGGTGCCAGCATCTCTGCATCCTTGGACATGCTGCTGCATCTTCTTGTGATGTGTCCACAAGGAGAAGATGAGCAGAAGGAAAGATGACAGGTACACGCCAAAGGGAACAGACAGGAACAAAGTATGGAGGCTTAACATGTGCCTATAAAATTCTGCAGGTTTATGGTAACGGAAGTGGTAAGATACGTTTCTCTGAGATTCGTTTATCCATATATTAATATGCAAGTTGACCAGTAAAATATGTAAAAACAAGGGGACCAGGGACACCAACAGTATTACTGAAACCATCTCTTTAACTCTCCACTTCAAATAAAGAAAAAGGGAGTTAGAAAAATTGGCTATCTTGAGAAAATAAAAAATACCGAGGCACGTAGCAAGCCAGATGCTGAAATGATGGCCTATAATCCATAAATTACTAAGGACTTTTGTCACTCTTGCAGTCATCATTAAATCTGGATTCAGAAAAGAGATTAATGAAGCTGTGTACAATAACCAGAGCAGACAAATTCTGGAAGCAGCCAAAGCAGTGAGGATTTGATTTACGAATGAGATCTTTTTTCTCTTGACCCAGCTCAGGCAGTTTACCAGTGCCAAGAATCCATTTCCTAAGTTTCCAATTATTAATTCTGTGGTTAAGATGAACATAAGTGTGTTTTGAAAGATATCACATATCGTTTGCCAAAAATGCTCCATTTTTATATGTTTAATTTTGTTGTTAACACATTCATTTGAATTGCTGCATCAATTTAAATGTAGTTTTGAAGATTTTTCTTAAAAGTGTTTCTGAGTTGATTCTCAGACCATACTTACTCTTAACTCTTCCCCACACACTAACAGAGGTTTGCCAATGACAGACTATGAAGCTCTTTCCATGGAAATGTGTCTCCTCACACAGATCAGGCAAGTCAGATCAGAACTGCCTTGCTCATACACAGTTCCTGAAGTACCTGTATTTTCTAGTCAATGATAAAGAAAATATTGAAATCTCAGATGGTATCATGTAAAGAAAAAAATTAAAACATTAATTTTGTTGTGTTTCTATATTAACTTAGAATACATATTTTGTTCTGATTGAGTTATGATCAAGAAATTCTTAGTATATGAAAGCTTACAGAAAATATGAATATGTCTCAGGAACTTTTTGAGTTATAAGGCATTATCCACAATTCAAAAGTGGAGATCTTTGTAGAGGCCTAGCCATATGATGTCCACGGTTTTCAAATTTTTATCTAGGTGATAATGCCACAGGCATCTTTATTCTTCCAATATTAAGTACTGAGAAAATATTTTCTTATCAGTTCACTTTTCACAAAGCTGTAAATAGATAGATACATTTGCACAAATACCCATAAATGTATAGTTATTGAGATCCAAATCACTTATTTATTTTTCAATAATTTATCCATTTTGTCAATATTTAATGTATATTGACTTCATACTTAGTTTTTTAAAAAACAGACCACAAATTTGCAGTATTTCCCATTATAATAATGAAGAATTGAAGTAAAAATCCAGTAAACTCAATACGCAAACTGATGAGTAAAATATGTAAAAACAAGAGGATAGGGACACTGTCAGTATTACTGCAACTATCTTTTTAATTCTCCACTTTAAATAAAGAAAAAGGGAGTTAGAAAAACTTGGCTATCTTGAGGAAATAAAAGATACCAAAGCATGTAGCAATCGAGATGCTGAAATGGTTGTCTATAATCCATAGCTTATTAATGACTTTTGTCATCCTTGCAGTCATCATTAACTCTAGATCCATGCATGTAAAGAAAACATTTACTCTTCTGTGAACAGTTGCTGAGAAGGGTTAGCTCACCCTCACAGCAAGATGCCTCCTTGCTCAGTCTCTTCATTGTCCAGCAGGGTTGAGCCATTCACAGCACAAAACAAAACAAAACAAAAATAACAACAACAATAAAAAATTAAAATGAGAGTCACTTACCCTCAATTCCCTCAAATGCCTGCTTTGTAAACATCACTAATTGTCATAAGGCTCCTGAAGGATGTCATGCATCCTGGTAGAAATAGAGAATGGATATCATGGTATGGTTAGTCACAGATCAGTAAATAAAGAGTTATAAAGGGCCACTTAAAACTCAGTACCAACTGCTAAATACAGCAAGGAAGCATAAATCATAATGCTAAGAGATGGCAGATAAAGACAAGTTGTATATAAATGAGTAGCGTTGACAATAGCTTCATTCAATAAAGCAATACTGAGCAAATAAAATTAACCTGATTTTTTGAAAACTTTCAGTTATTCATCATTTAGTTGTGAGTCCTACAGACAAAGCATGACAGGTCAGTATAGGACATTTAAGAGAAAAACACACATCTTCAGTGTAGAATCACAAAATCCCTGTGCCCCAGTCCATTCCAGGTAGCAAAGTGAGCTCAAGTCTGAAGAGGAAAAAACAGAGGCAGGAACAAGGGTGGAGCCATGTAGAATGGGTGCTGATAGTGAGACTTCATGAGTGTTTAGAAAAGAATCAGGACTTGGGTCTCTAGCAAGAATTACACTTGCCTGTAAGGAGCTTTCCAGAGCCTCCACCTGCAGCATTCGCTCGGGTTGGGAAAAGCTATATGTTCTATCTGCACAACAGCTCCTGGGGAGACTCTTCCCAGACAAAGCCAGCATGGCAAGTAGCAGGGCTCTAACATCTCATATACATTGGGGGTTGGTGTCCTGAAGAGAGTGAGTGTCCTCATCCATTGCAAAGTCAGTGTTACATGTCGGCTTTATCTAGAACTTTGCATATTTTAATTCTTCATTTATGAACACGCCTATTCACTGACTACATCAAACTGAAGTGATCAAAAAGAGAGAGATAAATCAACTACTGTTGACTGAGAACACCGAGTTAGCATTTGCATTAATTAAATAAAATTACCTTTGAGTCAGGAGGCTGAGTTACCAATTAGTTGGCAGGAAATAATCATAGAGCATCAGAGGGCACCCAGAAGAAATAGAGAAATACACCAGAAGTAGTAGGGAGGGGTTTTGAGTAGCATTGCTTTTTTATTTTTTATGAGCAGAAGGACAAGGAGATGCCAGCATGGTATGGAGAGAGAGTTAGCTAGTTGCTACTCAGTCTCCACTCTGAGCTAGGAGTTTTTCACCAGACCCTTTGAATCTCGAGTTTTGTTTATAAACAGAACAATAGAGATTTAGTTAAAGCTACCTTTGGTGGCAGGGGCCCAGCCAGTACCTGCCAGAACAGAATCCCACCAGGCTGCTGCCTGAGAGGCCAGCCTGCTGCTACAGAAACAGACCATTAACTGTGGGGTCGCAATCGCTGCTGAAAAGACACCTAAATAATTATGCTTATTGTAATATTCTGGCATATGTTTCTATAAAATTTAAAAATTTGTATTAAAACTTAGATTAAGTGATAGATGACTAATTTTCTTTTATTTTGAGAAAATTAAGAAAACATATTACCAGAATATTATTCTTTTTTCTTTAACATTAGTATTATTAATTTATAATAAACTTTTGACAATAGATTGAAAACTTTCTTATTTCATGTGACATTAGGGAATAGATCTGAATAGTTACCTTTATTCAACTCTTCAGTGTTTCAGTGGTGTGTGTGTGTGTGTGTGTGTGTGTGTGTGTGTGTGTATGTGTGTAATTTCAGAGATGACCATTTGTATTGGATAAAAAATCAGAGGACTCATCCCTAGAACAGAATAATTCTTCCTTTCTCAACAGTCATTAGATGCCTATAGGTTCTTTACCTAGGGATTGATCAAGTGAGAGTTCCTTTTATTATTCTTCGAGCCTTGTTCAGGTAGCCATACTGTTAAGATTTCATGGGTACAGTTTCCATATCATATATAAGAGACAATCTCACAGCAGACTTTTTGGTTCTCTGGTGCTTAAAACCTTTCGTCCCCTCTTCCTTGTAGTTTCTGAGCTGTAGGTTCAGAAATTGTGTATCTGGGTCCCACACAATCAGTGATTGATGTATTATCCACTTCTTTAAACAATATAAAATTGAATTAAAATATAAGAAGCTTAACACAATTAAAAAAGAAACACCTGAAAAGATTTGAGACATGTAGCATTGATGATGTCTTTAGGGTCTCAGTAATCTGATCTTTAGGTGCAAATGTCCCTCTTAATTCTACTAAACCTCATCTTCATAAAAGTGAATAAAATAGTGACTCACAACTTTACATGCATAACTACCATATGAATCAACTCTTTCTCTACTTCATATTTTGTCTACTTCTATACTTAATGCTTGCTTGGGAGATTGTCATGCTATTTGGGGTCAGGCAGCAGTTTATACGCCAGATTCTTCTTTGTCTTCTGTTTTCCACTCGCCAGGTTTTAATCAGAGTAGAAGTAGCAGCCCTGCTTTTCTAATTCATATCATTGAACGCTTTAGTCAACTGTAGAAAACAACGTTGGATACTGTGGAGTTCCACTCAAATCTTAACATCAGGGGGGGAAAATGTAGATCTTGTGAAATCTTGACAAAGAGAAGTAGATACACTCATGGAACGCAAGGACACACATTAGTTTGCGCCCATTGCTGTGTGCCTGTTTCTCAAGTAAAGCCACGCATGTCCTTCAGTGGTGGCTGACTTTATACATTCATGGCTAGTGCAGGGTTACCAGGCCATGAGTTTAAAGAGCCCCTATATCTGGTTTGATTCTCTGATCTTGTCTTTTTGTTTCTCAGATACAAAGGTGTCCTTGACTGAAGAGGAAGTGATCTGAAATTAACGAACCCCGGGTGGGGCTAGAGCAGGTCTTTTAGCTTCTACAGAAAAGGATGGGGAAGGGGGAATAACTGGGACAGAGGTTTAGGTCGGAAGAGGAATGGGGAAGGACGGGGAAGCAGGTAAAGGGCTGGACCACTAACACTAAGAGTATTTTTAAAAGCTGTATGTTGTTGTTACCTTACACATGAGATAATGTTCCTCTTAGAAGCTATGAATTGACACATAAAAAGCCCAACACCAGATGTGGGATACCTCTCCTTGAGTAGCTGCTCAAATATGTCCTGGATAGCCCTGAAGCAATGCAGAATATTGCCATTCTTCTTGGCTGTTCAGCAGAGCTTGATGGTAAGACTCAGTTTCTGAGAACACTGCACTCATTGGGCACAGATACGGTGAGATTATGTTGGTACTGTCTTGAATATTTCCTTCCTGCTCACTAACTGTCATGGGACTGGAAGGTGATTTGCTTGCAGCTGAGGTGAGGGTCTTACCCGGTCAACAGTCTTAACCAGCTGTGGACGATTGGTTCCTTAGTGCTGGTTAACTGTCATAGTACTAGAAAGTGATTCATATACTGCTGGATGGGGTGCCTTACCCAGTCTTACCCTGTCTACAGTCTTAGCCAGCTAAGAACCCTGGAAGGGCAATAATAACTGATGTGGTGAGAGATGCACATGAATATGATAACGGCACAAATATTTTCTAATTGAATTTAAGACCTGTTTCATGGGAGGAAATACAAACCTGGTACTACAAATCTGGCTAAGAACCCAGATATGTGAAGTGTATAGACCCCAGGAGTGTTCCCACTGCAATTATTTTTCTAAATTCTACATAATATGTAGGTGCCCCCTTAATTCATATCTGAATTCATACCTGCAACTCTCAGACCCCATCAGGTAAATTTCTTTGACTAGTGAATGATAGTTGACTCAAAACCTCACCACTGTCCAAATAGCAAATAGTAAGTAACTGTGGAGAGCTCAGAAAAAAAAATAGGATATCAGTTTCACCCCCTTCCCAAGGTTTAGGGACACTTACAGCAGAAGGGCCTAAAAGACAGTTAAAGCTAGAAGTTGTGGAGGATTAAAACAGAACTATCCTTTGGACATAACAAGACTGCTGCACTCATGAACTCACATTGGTTGGAGTTGGCTGAACAAGAACTGTGTAAGATTGAGCAAAGCAACCACCCAGCATGGAATTGCAAGAAGACCATGAGCCCCAGCCACTAAGAGTTGTAGATCGTTACTGGCTTCTGGAATAGGGAGAGAGCTATCTTTGAAGGTGTGGCTTCAGGTAGGTCAACAAAGTTCTATTGGATGATTCCAAACTCAAACGGATATGGACAGCACACATTGGTATTAGTGGATTATTAAACAGACAAAAGGAACTCTCACTTGTTGACACGTCTACAGACAGATTTACCTAGCAAATAAATTTTTTTTTTTTTTTTTTTAAAAAAAGGTCTTCATGTAGATCTTGGCACTGCTTCTTGGGATCATTCATTTACTACAGAAGTAAACTTGTAATGTTTATATGTGGACTGCATTAATACCAGAAATCAGGTCAGTATGCAATAGAAAACTATGAAATTCCATAATGTGAATTCAGTAAAAATTAAAGGAGGAGGAGGAGACAAGTGGATCAAGTGCCGAGAAGCATCAATAGACCACACTCTTTTCTCTCCTCTTTAGTGAGTGAGTAATAGGACTAAATAGATGAACTGCCATGAGCAACGAGGATATCTTGAGCCTGTGAGTAAATGTGGTGAAAAGTGTTTTCATCGTCACCCAGGCAATAGGAGGGAGCTTCTTCTATGCCCATGACTTCAACCTGAATGAATAGCAATCAAGTATCAATGTACCCTGCCAAACTCAAACCAACTTCACTTCAGGCTAAAGTAAAAAAGAGTGTTTATGACATTTACTCTCTCTGTATTGTGATTGGTGTTATAAAGACGTTTTACACAAGTATATCACATAGCTTAACATACATGTTCTTTGTCACCATCTTTGGTATTCTCTGGGGCATCTCAGTACTGTGTGTATATGTGTGTATAATATTATAAATATTTTGGCTAGGGAGTATGACTATCAAATTACATAAATAAAACATGCATATATACTATTGTTTCTATAATATATAGGACTCATATGAGTTTTACAATAAAATATTTATATTTTAGTCTGACTTAGTTCACTTAGCATATAGCCTTCATTGGAAATCACTTATCTGCAAGTGACATAATTTTGTACCTTTCTATTCTTTCTGTTTCTGATTAAAAATTATACACACACACACACACACACACACACACACACACACACACAACAATAGCTTTCTGCAGGTGTTAGAAGGTAAGTTGAATTAATTTGGCAGTAGGCAAATGGCGATATACACTTTTTATTGTTGTGAATGTTGCTTGGTTTAGTATTTGCATAACTCCAGTTTTCCAGTTTTCCAGGTTTATACATATCAGCTAGTAAAAGTGAAACCTTAATTTATGCAACATGTAAAAATGTCTACAACATTAAATGAATTTTGAGACCACTTGAAACTAACTGAATGTCTCAATGTCATCAAGAATTAATCTTGCCAGAAACATTGTATCCAAGTAGAAAAGTTTGGAGGAACTTCTCTGGGAAGTTTTGTTTTTGTTTTTGTTTTTGTTTTTGTTTTTTCCAAAACCTTCCCTTTTTTGTTTGCTTGCTTGTTTATTGTTGTTGTGGGATTTTGTTTTTGTTTCATTTTGTTTTGTGTAAAACTCCAAGTAAGCTAATTATTTAAACATTTAGCTGCTGAAAACTAGTATTGAACAGTTTTTTTAATTGTTTACAAGCTCTAAACACGTACAACAGACACTAACAAAACAATCCATGTTTTCACTTAGTATTTGAAAAAAATTCTAAGCAACCAGAGACACAGATTAATTCTGTTAAACTTCCTAAAAAAACCACGGAGAACTTACTAAGACTTAAGTTCTTTCTTTTTGTGCTCCAGCATTCCCGACTGCAATATTGATGAAAATCTATTTCCTGGCTTGATGATGTGTTTAATTATTCATCATTTACCAAATATATCCAGGAATTTTACATACAACCCTGAAATCCTTTATGTTTTTCATTGGAATTATATTGAGAATGACGATTCTGCCTTCAGAAAATAAACATTGTATACAGAAGAACTTAGTGTCAATATATTTATGTTTTAATTTTATACTCATCTGTATAATTTAATGGCCTTTTCAATAATATATGGTTTGATTTTTTTAGGTAATTTCAAGCTTTTGTTGCTATTGTGAAAACATCCACTTTTATATGAAATATCCTAAATAAGCTTTTCTAGTGCATAGCAGTGCTGTTAGCTTGGGGATTCAATGTGATAAACTCACTTACTACTTATTTTTGGATTGCACTGTATAATTACAAACAAATTTACTACAAGAAAAATATATCATTCTTGTCATTTTATTTGAATTTTAATATTTTTGCCTTTTTCCATTGTACTTTCAGATTTCTTTAATACAAGGATTTCATCAATTTTGTAATCACTATACAGGTTTATATTTTCTACCACTATGTATAATGTCTTGTATGTATCTAACACACACACCTTTTATTGAGTTATTTTTATCCATGCACTTAGTTGGTTTAGTGTTTAATCAGGAAGTAGCCCACCCAATAATTTCAACAGGAGACAATATAGAGAATTAATGGCCTGTAGAGTTAATTCTCAACAGATGTTATAACTATCATTTTTTTGTGGCCCATTTTGGCAAACTGCAAACTGTGTTGTATTCAAGAGTGTTATTCCAGGTCAGAAAGGTGTGTGCATGTGTGTACATAACATATAATATATATATATATATATATATATATTATATAGTAAATAAATATGTGTGTGAAATTAAGATGAGTTCATAAATTTGTGAGGGAGGAAGTTCATGGGAGGAGTTGGATGGGAAGAGGGGTAGATACAATGCTGTAAATTCATATTCATCTATGCTATACCCCCAAATTTAGAAAGTAAATAGGGATTGTATACACACATACACTTGTGTACATACACAGTTATGAGAAATTAAGCATTTTTCTAGATTTGAAAAAATTAATCTATTTTATTTTTACTGTTTTATAGGTGTGTATATTTACTTATAATTTTATTTTTTATTTATTTTATGTACCAGTTACAGTTTTCCCTCCTGTTCCCTCCCAACACCTACCTTCTGCCCATCCCATCACCTTCTCTTCAGTCTCCATTCAGATGGGCTAAGGCCTCCAATGGGAACCAACACAGAATAGTATATCAAATTGAGGCAGGACCAAGCTCTTCCCTCCTGCATCAAGGCTGAAAAAGGCATCCCATCATAGGTAATAGGGTCCAAAGAGCCAGCTAATGTATTAGGGACAGGCCCTGGTCCCTCTGCTACGGGCCCCACAAAAGACCAAGCTATATAAGTGTCACCCAGATGTAGAAGGCCTAGGTCAATCCCATACCAGTCCCCTGGCTGTCTGTCCAGAGCCCATGAGGTCCCACTAGCTTAGCACAGCTGTCTCTGTGGGTTTCTTTGTCATGATCTTGACTCTCCCTTCACTCATATAATCCCTCTAACCTCCTTTCAAGTAGGCACCTGGAGCTTTGCCCAGTGCTTGGCTGTAGATCTCTGCATCTATTTCCATCAGGTACTGGATGAAAGTTCTATGATCATAATGAGGGTAGTCACCAATCTGATTACAGGGAAAGGCCAGTTTGAGCACCCTCTCCAAATATTGCTAGTATTAGCTGGGGTCATCCTTGTGGGTTCCTGGGAGTTTCCCTGGCACCAGGTTTCTCCCTGACCCCATAATGGCCCCCTCTATCAAGACAAACTCTTTCATTAAACTACCCCTCCATTCTATCTCCAACTCAACCATCCTGATGATCGATCCCTCATGCTCCGGTTGCCCATCCCCTCCCCTCTATTCTCTTATTTCCATTTTACCCAGGGCTTCTTATCCATTTCCTTTTTCCAGGAAATATATGCTTTCTTCTTAGGGTCCTCCTTGTTTCCTACTTTCCCCGGGACTGAGAATTGTAGTCTGGTTATCCTTTTCTTTATATCTAATTTACACTTGTGAGTGAGTGAGTACATACCATGTTTGTCTATTTTGGGTCTGGGTGATTTTTTCTAGTCCCATCGACTTGCCTGCAAATTTCATGATTTTGTTGTTTTTTTATTTCAGTGAGCAATAGTCCATTATGAAAATGTACTACATTTTCTTTGTCCATGCTTTAGTTCAAGGGCATCTAGGTTGTTTCCAGCTTTTGGATATTATGAATAATGCTGCTATAAACATAGTTGAGCAAGTGTCCTTGTGGTATGTGTGCATCCTTTGGGTATATGCCCTAGAGTAGAATTTCTGGGTCTTGGGGTAGATTGATTCCCAATTTTCGGAGAAACCATCACACTGAATTCCAAAGTGGTGCATGTAAGGAGTAAGGTTTTTCCTCCCACCGCTGGTCTTCTCCTGCTGCTGTGCCAACCCCATTTAACACAGAGACACTCTGTATTTGATATAGTGCTGTTGGCCAGGTACTAGTTTCTTATCAGCTAGCTCTGTCTTAAGTATTAACCCATTTTAGTTAATCTATGTATTTCCATGTGGTCTTATCTTACTGGAGAGCTGGCTGGCGTCCTGCTCTCTCCAGACTCTCCACCTTGACTCTTCCTTACTACTTCCTCTTTCCTCCTTGTTTCCTAGTCCCTCCTCTCTTGCTTTCATATTGGCCAACAGTGCTTTATTCATTAACCAGTATGAGAAATATACATACAGAATGACATCTCCCATCAGTAGTACAAATTTGAACTCCCACAAACAATGGAGGAAGGATCCTCTTACTCCACATCCTCTCCAATATAGGCTGTCATTAGTGTTTTTGTTTGTTTGTTTTCTATCTTGACAATTCTGGCAGGTGTAAGATGGTATCTCAGGGTCTTTTTGACTTGCATTTCCCTGATAGCTAAGGGTTTTTGGACACTTCTTTAAATGTATTTCAGTCACTCAAGAGATTCTCCTGTTGAGAAATCTCTATTTAAATCTGTACCCCTGTTTTAATGGGATTATTTGTTATTTTGAGGTCTAGTTTCTTGAGTTCTTTATATATTTTGAAGATCAGCCCTTTGTCAGATGTGGGATTGGTGAAATCTTTTTCCATTCTGTAGGCTGCCATTTTGTCTTATTTACCATGTCCTTTACCTTATAGATGCTTCTCAGTTTCGTAAAGTCCCATTATCAATTTTAGTATCTGTATTAATGGTGTTTTGTTCAGGAAGTTGTCTCCTGTGCCAAGGTGTTCAAGGCTATTTCCACTTTCTCTTCTGTCATGTTCACTATAACTAGATTTATGTCGAGGCCTGTGGTACACTTGTACTTTAGTTTTTTTTACATCATTATTTGTATGCATGTGTGCCATGCATATGCATGTGGTTGTGCTTGTCTGCACATGTCTGTGTGTTTAGAAGTGTACACTGGATGTCTACTTCTGTGAATTAAACCTTATATTCTTGATATAGGGTCTTTTAGTTAAAACTAGAGTTTGCTGTTTCAGCTAGACAGACCAGCTAGTGGTGCTCATGACATGCCTGTGTTTGATCCCTAAGTGTTGTGTTATGCCTAACTTTAAGTTAGGTGCTAGGGAGTTGTCTTCAGGTCTTTGTACTTAAACAGAAAAAAATACGTACTGAGCTATATCCCTAGACAATAGTTGTATTTTTATAATATAGATTAATAACAATAATTTACTGTCATTGAAATTACATTACCTAAAATAGTCTTACATTTAGATGTTTCATATTCCTATTCATCTCAAATTTGTTTTCTGTTTGCATAGCACTTATTTTTACAGAATGCACATATATTGGCAACATGTAAATTAAAATAAAGAATAATTTCTTATGAAGAAATATTCATTGAAATTATGTAAAATTCATATCCCTAGTGGGTCAGGGACCCAAAGGTCCACATCCTTGCATATGGCACCGTAACAGTGACAGCACCAAAAGAGAGGTCTGCCTCAGCTTACCGTTTCCCATAATCAAGACACATGAATGGAGAGATGGAAAAGCAATTATACCAACAAGGAAAACATTGTTTAAAAAATGTTTTCCTTCAAACTTATAACTCCAAAGTTGTACAAAAAGGGATAAAGCAAAAATTACATACAGAAGGAGGAAGGCAACCACAGTTTTCAAGGCTTTTATGTGAGCTGTGGTACTGGCATCTCTGGAGCTTTTGGCAATGTGCTTTATCTTCTTCAGATGTTTCCACAGGGAAAAGATGAGCAGAAAAACATTGTCATGGACACGCTGAAAGGTATTAATGTGAACATAGTATCTGTTAATACAAGAAGCCTGGAGGTGTGTGTAACATTCTTTAATTTGTAGCTGTAAGATATGTTTGTTTTGAACTCATTCATACACATGTTTATGTGTATGTTTGTCAATAAAATATTTAAAAACAAGAGTAACAGAGACACCAGCAACACCACTGAAATAACCTTTTTAAATCTCCACCTTAGGTAGAGGAAAATACAGTTAGAAAAAGTGGCTATCTTGAGAAAATAAAGGATGCTGAGGATGGTGGCCAGCCAGACGCTAAAATGGTTAGAAATTACCCAGATAAAATTAGTCAGCCTTACTGTTTGTAGAGCCACATTTAAGTCTGGGTACACTGAAAATATTAATAAGATTATGTACAGTGACCACAACACAGTGATCCTGGAGATGGCTAGAGCAGTGAGGATCAGATCCACTGTAGAAATCTTTCGTCTCTTGACCCAGTCCACAATGTTCCTCAGTGCTATGAATCCGTTCCCAAAACTCCCGATTATGAACTCCACATTGAGTATTGTTGCAGACATCACTTGTACAGCAGCACTCATCGTCATGCTCTGGCTCCTAAAGTTACTGAAGAATAAGTGTTAATGAAATCATTTTAAATGTTAGGCCTCTCTCTCTCTCTCTCTCTCTCTCTCTATATATATATATATATATATATATATATATATATATTATAAAATGTTCTCTCATTTTAGGGTTCATATACATTAATGAACAAACAAACAAATAGGCTGAGATGGCATTATGAAAGCATTGCATTTTTGAAGTCAGGTGGAGTTCCATCTAGATGCTTTGTTCTATAGCATCTCAGCACATGATGCAGTTTCATATGCTAACATGAAAATTCCCATACATTTATTTGCATTATCTACATGAATTTGTCTTTCCTATTCTAATTTGATAACTTGAGTTCTAGGAAAGGACCATTCAAAAAAACTCTAAGTCATTCAGGAGGAAACAGGAATCCAAACACACGTAAGTTATTTCTTAAATAATAATATTTCAACACTTCAAATTAGGACTCTAGAGAGACATAAGTCCAAACTATCACTTATCTAATAACTTAATGTTGATCCTTAGTCCTTGAATAATTAGTAATGAAAATTACTACTTCATCAATTATTCTGGCAAACACACACACACACACACACACACACACACACACACCTTACATTTATTTCTGTCTCCATAATTGTCTACTTCAATGTGGCAGATTTTATACTTTATAAACATTTATTACTCATGTAGTTCATTCTTAGTATCAAGGTAGCCACTATGTTTAAAAGATAGTTTCAAGTGAACAAAAGGGTACTAAATAGTGATTCAATAAACTCAATAAACTTAGGTAAATTTTTCTTTTACATATGAAAACTAGTACAAATCTCTCTGACACCTATGAAGCAGTCACTAGGGTGAAGGGGTCCAGGCTTACAGTAAAAGTGCTGCTCACACTCTTCCTGTTCTTTACCCAATAGGAAAAATTCTTTGTGAGCATCAGGACTTTGAGATTTTTGTCTACCTCTCTTTACATCCCACTATTGTTGGCTCTATAATCAACTAACAACTGATGTCATACTCTCTGCTTGAGATAGAGAATAAACAGCATAATGTCACTGTTTTGTAACAGATGAAGAGAAAGAAAGGAAATAATGAAACAATTCAGGGACATCTATTAATCAATACAGAAGAGACACATAATCAACTCCCTGTGTTGTCACAAAGGATCTAGGTTATTGCCGTGTGTAGAGTCCACATACTTTGTGATCTCTGAAGGAACAATGAGCAAAGAAAATCAACATAAACTCTCTGGAAAATGAGGCAGGCCAGCATGAGCTATATTTTGGAAATGTCAGAAGCATAATTGTAGATTCATCTTAGAGTCTGAGAAGCCCCTTGGCTTTTTCCATGTAAGAAAGAGAGGAAGCTCCACTGTCAGAGGTCCCTTAGACTGTCCAACCTTCTAACTGAGACCCATGTTCAAAGGGTCTGAGTTGGTTCAATGCTGGTTTCCCAGCTATCAGTCTGGGGTCCATGAGCTCCTCCTTGTTCAGATCAGCTGTCTCTGTGGATTTCTGTAGCCTGGTCTTGACCCCATTATTTTTTTATCACTCCTCCCTCTCTGCAACTCTTTGGTTGCTCAGTGGTTACCTGTGGGTGTCTGCTTCTGATTGCATCAGCTTCTAGAATAGGGCTCTATGATGGCATATAAGTTAGTTATCAATCTCATTATCTCATTTAAGGTAGCCTTTCCACTGTCGCTCAGACTGTTAGTTGGGATCATCCTTGTAAGTCTCTGGACATTTCTCTAGAGTCAGTTTTCTCTTCAAACCTATAATGGCTCCCTCTATTAGTGTATCTCTCTCTCTGTCTCTCTCTCTCTCTCTCACTCTCTCTCTCTCTCTCTTTGTTCTCATCTATTCATCCCTGACTCAATCTTCCTACTCCCACATGTTCTCCTCTCCTCCCCTTCTCTTTCTCCTAACTCCCTCTCCACTCACCCCCCCACTCCCAATATACTCAGGAGATCTTGTTCCTTTCCCCTTCTGTGAGGGACCCTGTATGAGTCTCTTAGGTTTCTCCTTGTATCCTAGTTTTAATGACATTTGATTTGAAAATATTCCTGTTTTTCCTCATTTTAATTCAAATAAAACCCATTTTCTAGATTTGAATTGATTTTATGTGTACATGGCTGCACAGTGTTATTTTTACTCTATCTCACACACATACATATTCACTTAATGCTCTTTATTGTATAAAATAATCACTTCAAAATCTCATGTAAGAGTCATAATTCTACTAAAGTCATACCAGCTAATATAAACAATTCTTACATTTAAGTAGGACAAAAGTCATACCATTCTTTTAAAAATGTATGTGTGTGTCTGTCTGTCTCTCACTCTCTGTATCTCTCTCTCTCTGTATATGTGTGTGGTGTGGTGTGGTGTGTGTGTGTGTGTGCACATACCCAGATAAAGTTGTAATATGATTAGGTAGCATTTATCCTGAACATGACTAATAAAGTAACGTAGGATAAATAAACTTGAAAATATAAATTACTAATGAACAAGAACTTCTTAACAAAGCAATTCCTGTCTTCATTATTAAGAATAGTTGGCAAAGTATGTCAGGGGACAAAAGAGTCTACTTCCTTGGACTGGCACCTCAACCACCACAACACCAAAAGAGAGGCCTGCCTCAGCTTACTATTTCTCAATATCAAAACACATGAGTGGACCGAAGGAAAAGTAATTATAACAGCAGTGAAAAACAAAAGATTTTCCTCTAGAAGTTGAGATGCCCAAACTTGTGTGGCAAGAGTCAGAAAGAAACCTGTGTAGAAAAGGAGAAAAGTGACCACCGTTTGCAAGGCATTTATGTGAGCCACGGTGCTGGAGTTTCTGGTGCCCTTGACGTTGTATCGCATGTTCTTCAGATGTGTCCAGAGGGAGAAGATGAGCAGGGTAAAAATGATCAGCGACACGGTGAATGGGATGAGTGTGAACATTGTGTTGATTAAAAATATAAATCTGTAAAATTGTGTGTAATTCTTTGATGTGGAACTGTAGGAGAAATTTCTTTGCAATGTACCAGACCAAACATCAATGTGTATGTTCATCCCTAAAATATTTACAAACAAGAAGACGAGAGACAGCAGCAATGTCACTGAAACCACCTTTTTAAGTCTCCACTTTAGGTAGAGAAAAATATGGTTAGAAAAATTGGCTATCTTGAGAAAATAAAAGATGCTGAGGATGGTGGCCAGCCAGATGCTGAAATGATTTCCAATAATCCAGGTGTTATTTTTTAGTCTTACCATTTTCACAGCCACTTCTAAATCTGGATGTAGTGAAGATACTAGTGTAATAATAAGTGCAGACCACAACATATTTATTCTGGAAATTGCCAAAGCAGTGAGGATCTGATCCACTGAAGAGACCTTTCTTCTCTTGACCCAGTCCATGATGTTCACCAGAGCTATGAATCCATTTGCAGCACTCCCAATTATGAACTCCACAATGATGGTAGCTGCACATAAGATCTGTATGGCCATATCCGTCATCCACATGAGAATATCCTGATTTCCGTAGTCACTGAAGAATATTTGTTAGTCTGTTCATTTTAAATGTTTTTAAAGAAATTCATAACATCTTTCTAACATCCCCAATACAACAACAAATAAGAAAACACCAAGATGTAACCATTGTAGGGGATTGTAGTTGTATTTATGAAAGTATGATTTTTTGACAGTCTCACTAAGTTATACCCAGATTCTGTGAGTCCTATGGTAGTTTAAAGTCTACTGTTATTGAGGATGAAGGAAATGCTGACATCTCAGATGTTGAAATATAAAAAAGGACATGTTGATTTGCATTGGTATTCTAGTTTTTCTTTCTTTACATATTTCAATAGACAATTTGATTTATGGGCAATAAATATTCAAAACATTCTAAAGCCTATGAAAAAACAATAATCTCAGAGTATGAGAGTTCTTGAACATTGAAGATATTTTTAATAGTTCAGATTAAGACTCCAGGGGCTTATAATCAAAGCTCATTCACCAATTATTAATTATCTAATAACTTCTTAAAGAACATTATTGTTTAAGTAAATAATATTAAGAACAAAAGTTTACAGTTTACAACAGAAAACATCAGTACATATTCATATATAGCCATGCACTTATTTGAGATCTAGATATTTATTTTTCACTTCATTGGTATGTTTTAATTTGTTCAACATTAATCATGAACTCATGCTTTTTTATTATTTAAATTTGAAACAAGCTTATTATACATGTTAGTCCTAGTTCCTGCACCCACCCTTTCTCCACTGATCCCCACACCAACTCCCATCCCATCCCCTTTCTGCTCCCCAGGGAGGGTGAGGCCTTCCATGGGGAGTCTTCAAAGTCTGTCATTTCTTTTGGAGCAGGACTCAGGCCCTACCCCATGTGTCTAGGCTGAGAAAGTATCCCTTTATGAGGAATGGGCTCCCAAAGTCCATTCGTATACTATGGAACTCATGCTTTGTTGTAATTGACAAGAAATTGTTTCCAAGTATTTCCACATTAAACCATACAGTGGTAAATGTGAAAATTTGTTAAGTGTTGGGTAATGGGTTCTGTGTACATGGGAAGTGGTTCCCTGAAGTCATCAGTGAGGTGAAGCATCTCATTAACAAATATCACATAAAATGGTGAGATACTAAGATGGAGACATAGCCACACCCAAGATTAGGAATCAACCATTTCATTTTAACATACTGTATTCTTAGCATAACTGAGGGGGCAGGTTCCAATCTTTAGCTCCTACCTCAGAATGAAGATGCCACCTTAGATGCATAAGAGACAATACAGCCTTGACACTGAATCACAGTGTTATATTTGTTATCCAACCTTAAACTGTTTCGATCTTCCTGTATGTCCAACATGAATTAAAATGCATTTGCCAAATCAGTGTCTCTAGAGTTTGCATTCTACTCAGTTAAGGTATTTACTTTATGACATCTACTTGGCTATGGTCACCATACAGGAAATGTATGCCATCATCAGCAAGATTGCAGTAACAAATTAATTTATAAAACTGAAACTTTATTTGCCTAATATATTCTTTTTAGAAAACAATGTAATTTAATAGAGAGTGAGAAGAAATGCTAAATGAACAAGTATATAAACCACAAGGGAAAGTTCGTGGAAAACATGAAAACTTAATGCATGAATCTGACAGACAATAGGACCATGAGCTGGCAGCAGAGATTGACTGATGAGCTTGACAAAGTAAGATTCATTGAAGTAAAGGAAAACCAGCTTTATGGACTAGGTTTGTAAGACAGTGTTCTAAGACATTTTGCATTCTGAAAATGAAAGAATCAGAAGGGTGCATGGGAAGGTTGATGTCTGATGTTAGCCTTAAAGGAAAAATCAAAGCCATGAGTACTATTCCAAGGACACTGCTTATGTTTTCTTCAATTATCAGCAACTCTCCTGGTCTGCTTCATCTTAATTTGTTGGACCAGCTTAGATGTTTATCCTGGCTCTCTCTTAAGGAGTTTACTATTCTTATTTATTCTGTAGGGAGCACATACTTGCTAATATATCTAACAGTCTTCTTACTAATCACATCGGAATTGCATCTCTGTCTCCAATCAACAAAAGCCCAAGCGTTTGCATGTTTTCAGATCCCTATGAAACATTCAAATACCATAGGTGCTCTGTAATGCTTTATTTTTATTAGTAACTGTCCTTATGTATTTAAAATTATTCTTTTCCTTTTAGATTTCAATCTTTATATTAATGTGTTGGAAAACTAGCAAAATAACAAGGGGTTCAAACATCAGAAATTAATTTTCTCACAGTTGCAAAGGACAGAAATCCAAGGTCAAGGTCCATTGGGTTGGTTTCCTGGTGAGGCCTCTCTCATTGGTGTGTTGTTAGGCTGCCCTATCAGGCAACATTTCCTCTGAGTTTATGTGATCTTCCTCAAAACATGCCATTCATATTTAATTCCTATTATGTTTAAGCCCTTATTGGACTAGAGGCCTCCTCCTGACAATTCTAACTGCATGTCCTTCTCTCTAACTCAATCAGCATGTGAGATAGAATCAATTGCATGTTTTGTTTGTTGGGTTTTGGTTTGCATTGTTTTGCATGGAGTTCAAACAATTTAGGGCATGACAGATATTCTGAAATATAACCCTTAACAACACTTAAAATAAATCAGAGGGAATGGAAAGTAGCACTAGTATTTTTTGACAATTATATTAATTGATTCAAATTGTAATCATATATTTAGCCAAGAGTTCAGAATTGTAAGTATACTCCCTTTCCCTTAGAAGTATGACTTCACTGTCTTATGGAATATAATTTGATAGTATTTACCCCATACTTTCAACAGTTGGTTTCTGACATATATGTTTTATGTTTCAGTATGCCTGTGACAGCTGCAGTTTCAATGCAATGTATGCAAATGAAAATACATTATAAATTTCCAGTTAAACTTTAATATAGAGTGTGGGAACCATAATAGTAGGTTATTTTCACTGTTGAAAATATTTTCATTTTTACCTTGGTTCATTTTTCTATTTCTGTGATTAAAACAATCTGAAAAAGAAAGCTAAAGAAAAAAAGGTTTATTTTTGGCTCACAGTTCAATCCCAGAGAAATTAGGGCAGCAGAACCCTGAAGCAGTCAGGAACTGGGGGGCGGGGGGAAGAAGGAGGACAAGAATGCTCGCTGCTTCTCAACTTCCTTTCTCCATGTGTGTATCTTTTAAAAATTTTTTTATTTAAATTAAAACAATCTTAATTTATATACCAATCCCAGTTCCCTCCAGTCTTCCCATTCCCCACATCACCACCCCAATCCTACCCCCATCCACTCCCCAGGGAGGACAACTCCCATGGAGATCATCAAAGTCTGTCACATGATTTATGCCAAGGCCTAGGCCCTTCCCCATGTATCTAAACAGAGAGTATCCCTCCATAGGGAATGGGTTCCCAAAGCCAAGTCATACTCTAGGGATACTGACTCCATTGCCAGAGACCCCATAGACTGCCCAGGCCTTCCAACTGACACCACATTCAGGGGCCCTGGTTCAGTCTAATGCTGGTTCTCCAACTGTCAGACTGGGGTCCATGAGCTTCCACTTGCTCAGTCAGCTGTTTCTATGGGTTTCTCCAGCATGGTCTTGACTCCTTTGCTCATCCCCCTTCCCTCTCTAACACTGGATTCCAGGAATTCGGCTCAGTGCTTAGCTGTAAATCTCTTCTTCTGTTTCCATCAGCTACTGGGTGAAGGCTCTATGATGGGATTTACGGTAGTCATCACTCTCATTATAGAGGAAGGGCATTTAAGGTAGCCTCTCCATTATTGCTTAAGTTCTTAGCTGGGATCATGCTTGTGGGTCCTTATAGCTCAAGATCCTAGGCAGGGATCCAAATTGGGCCAATCTTTACCCTTCAATTAATAGCTCACAGTCACCCCTATAGACATTTAGATGTTTCGGGTGGGCACAGAATCTTGCCTCCTAGTGATTTTACATTCTTTTAAATTGCCAATTATCACTAACCATCACAGTTTATCCTGTATTCTGTTATATTTTTGTTATAGGTTCCTGTATGTTAGAATCAACTGAGGCACAGAAAAAAAAGGTGCTTAACATGCTATATTAGCTTATATCATTATTTTAATTTTTGTAAAATAATTTCAGAAATAGCAGTACATACTAAGTACTTTCAGCACATTTGCCACAAAACACAAAAAAGACTTTCTGTAGAGATAATTTTATAAACGTAATCCCAAAGCTAGAAATAGTATTTATCCTTTCTTCTGAAACACTAGTATGCTGTCAATTCACAAACAGCAATGCCAGCTTATACCAATTACTTAGCATTTTGAATGTTCAAAACACTACTTATATAAACCAACACCAAAACCCACAAATAACTGGCAGGAAGATTTAACAGTCATTATACTTAGGTGCAGATGATATGGGGCTTTATGTTCAAACGGGAATGAGTTTAAAATACAATGTAGATGAATTAGACAAACAGCTTAATTAAAAGTCATCAAAATACAAAAAAAAAAATAACTGAGATGTGCAAATGAACCTTAAAATGTCAGAAAGGTAAAACATGCAAGCTGTGTACCCATAATGATGTCAAGTGTCTTAAAGGCTCTGCTTGACAAAGCTCCAATACTTGGACAACTTGGACTGACCCCTCACTGCCTTAGATATATTTTGTTACACAACTCTTGCCCACCCCCCTTTTTGACATGTTTCATATTTGAATTCCTTGCTGTTAAGGGCCCTCCACCAAAAGCTAGAGCTGGGACCATGTAACAATTCGTATGAAGGCTTGATGTTAATAAGAATAAGATTTGTGATGGTCCTAGGAGAATCAGCTATGTAAGAAATTAAGTCTCCTGTAGAACCTATTATCTAAGTGCTATTTAGTAATCATGAGATACAGGATCTGGAAAACATCACTAAAGAAGAAAAACTTAGGGGAATTTTAGAAGCTGACAAGCCATAAACTGAATCATTAGGTTTTTGTGTTCTGTCTCAGGAACACAGAACTAGCATGAACAGAAAAAAGATTCTGATTATAAAAGTAATGGCAAGCCTTGATACCCTCCTTAGCGCAAAGTGAGCAGTTCTAGGAATTTTAATGTTCTTCACCTTTTGCAGGATTATAATAAATAATAAATATTGAAACAAGGGTTTATGACAAAAACATAAAGAGAAACATTCTGGCTCAGTTAATTTCCTGGTTTCCTGTGCAGACTTGTCAGATCATGACTTTTTCTTATATTGCAGAAAGAATAAAGACTAGAAGAAAACACTTCAAAAGCCAAAGGAAAGAATCATGATCTTATATCAGATAAATTTTAAACAAGGGACTGAAGGATTAGATTTTCATAGAAAGATAAGATATTGATTATAGTAGATTGATAGAATAATACAAGGGAAGCTTGATATAACAGGTAGCAGGAAATAACTTCTGATCTACTAACTTAGTCAAACTTAAATAGAGACATCCTGTGTAGTATTTCTGTAACCTCAAGGCTTTATGATACCAATTTTAAGAAAAAATACTTTGAGTTAAAATTTTTGTTTTATCATGTTATATTTTAGTTCTCATTTTGCTTCCTTAACTTTGATATGATTACATTACCAAGGAAGACTTTAGAAAAACTATGTACTATGAAAACACTTGGTAACCAATGAATAAAGTCTGTGGGGAAATAATGTTGTATGTTAATAAAGCCTGTGAGAGGTGCAGGTTGTCAGAGGAGTTCAAGCTGAACCAAGATGTGCTTCCATAAAATGAAATACACAAGTATCCCATGTCTAATTTCTCAATCCCCATTCTTGAATCCACCCACTTCAAATCCTGCCCTCATTCAGAGCTGGACTCCAGCATACTGAAATTGCATATTCTATTACACTGTTTTTCTAACAGAGTCCATGTGTCTGTATGAATGGTTTTCCTCTTGATGTTTCATGTAAACTTGATGAAAATCCCACTCAGCCAATGGCTAATTGCACAGGCTACTATCATATTCACATACAACTAAGTATAAGTAAGCTTTTTAAAACAGAACTTAAGCCTCTTCAAAAGAGAAACATCACAGGCAAATATATGTGAACACCAATCACTCTGTATATAAATTAACTTGCCACAGATGTTTTACTATTTTTCTTTCTCTGACTACGTCACATACCCACATTTTGTTTCAGAGTTCCCACCCAAATTTTAATGTTTCAAAAATTAGTAAGGGGCTATGAGGGTGGGGTTTAAATGGAGCACATTTATACAGAATGCACTTGTATAAAGGATTAAAGAGAAATAGCGCTGTAAGAAGGGTTAAATGGGGATGGAGGCAGGGTAGTAAAGGGAACACAGGAAAAAGTTAACTAAATATATTTTGAAAAAAGTCATATGGAAACCTAAAAGCGTAGAAGCTTCCTATAATATGCACATGCACACATAATATATGAGTCTAGGCTCATTCTTAATGGGGCAACAATGCCCATACTAGACACCACACAATAATAATTATAAAGCCCAGTACCAGGACTAAGCAGGCAGTTTTGGAGTTGTTAGCAAGTGGGGTTCTGTAAGATCCCTTCCCTCAGTATTACAGGCTCATGACAATACTCTTGCTAATACTCCAAAACTTGATGGTAAGCCCTGTTGATAAAGGCACAGCATACTTGAGTCATCAAACATGAAAATATCAAGCTGATACTGAGCTAGAGAATTCATCCCTACTGGCTAACATCCATGGTGCTGGCAGGTGCTACAGACAGAGAAAAGGACTGACCAGTCAGATGCAGCTCTCCATCTCGTGAGCTGTAACAATGACTCCTCTGGTGAAATGGGCCCACTAGTGAAACAGCAGCACAAATATCATGAGAGAAACCAACCACTTTATAGTTGGGAAAAAGAGTGAGTGCAGAAACGGATGTGTTGGGAAGGGAAAGATGGATCTTGGACCTTTAGGTATGGTGCAGGGGAGAGACTACAACACACTGTGAGATGATGGCTCACAGATCTAATAAAAGTGGGAAGGAAGGAGCAAACTCTAACAACATAGCATCTCTTTTTGTTTTAATGGAAAATGGATGATCGAGACACTCAAGAAGAACTACACCAAATCAGGTGTAGTCAGATAAATTTCCTTTGGAAAATACTTTAAATAACTAATCCTCCATATTTAAAATGTTGAGTTCCAAGGTTTAGACATGACTGAAAGGATATTTCTCCAGTTTGTTGTGGTAAGCCTAGTCCCACCCTTAGGGACCTGGCAAAGTATGTCACTCTGGGGATGGCAAGCAGTACCTTGACTCTGTATGCAGATACAAAGTTCCCTTTAAGAGTTAACTGTGCCTACTTCCACTCTCTCTTTTCTGCTATATCTGAGGAGGCAGGTCACTATCTCTCTGTCCCTTTTTCTCTCTTTCTGTCTCTTTATTTCTCCTCCTCTCTCTTCCCTATAATAATATTCATATATTTTGATTTTCACAAGTTAATAAATATATGCAAACATTTACATATACAAATGTATTGAGGTCCATGTACCTTTGTTTTTTCTCCAATAATTCTATATTTTTTTCACTAGTTCAGGATTTAATATTAATCTACCTCATGCTCAGGACCATGGCAGATAAGACAGTGTGCTTCAAGAAACCTTCAGTTAATATTAACTATAAAATATACATATTCAGTAAACAATGGAGTATTTCCTGTGCACATGAAAAATACTGGAGATCTACTCACGGTGAAATTAAACAAGATTCAGCCTCATTCATTGACTCTACTCTGACTAGTACAGCTGATACCTGCATAAGTCCCAAAGCCGTCAGATTTTATTCACTTGCTTCACCTGGTACCAACATCTGCTCTATGGCTGGCACAGAGATAATAAGGGAGACTGAAGATAGCATGCTTCTAGTTTGCATGAAGAGTAAGCAGAATGACGCAGTCATTCCTCAGGTCTTGACAAACAACTGAAAAAGTGAAGTTGTAAATCCTATTGGGGGGGGGGGAGAGGAAAAAAATCCTGCCATCAAGTTCACAGATGGCACAGAAAGAGATGAGTCATTTTATTGTTAATATCATCGATACCAACTCTATTTTCCTAAGTGACACCTAGTAAACATAGGTCATCCAATATATGAAAATGCACATGATACCCCAAGAGAGGTATTTTGAGTAAGAATCATAATAGACCCTCATGTGAAACCTTTACACAAGACTTCCAAGAATTGAAGAAAGTATCACAGTAGAGTTTATAAAGGAAGGAATCCTCTTGCTCACCTCTGATTAGGTGCTAAAATTGAGTACTGAAAAGAAGACAAATCTAAAGAAAATTATTACATGAGCATTCCAAGTCCAGTGAATTTGGGTACAGGAAATTCATGCAGTTTATAAAGAGGCACACATGGCTCTTGTGAGTGAGCTACTCTTGCCATAAGGAGATTTCTTTTGCTCTACTAAAGTAGTCTTTCACTCTAGGTAGAGAACATCTTAGGTTTGCCTTCTATGCCCTAGGAAAGAAAATTTTCTCTAGACAAGATAAGAATGTTAATAATAAGAGGTAATTATGGACTAAATCTACCTCAGACATGTTTTCCATATGTGCTTTAGAAGAGGGTCCTTGACATACAAGAGATGGAGATTTAAACAACTAAATATAAATGCACTGAGGTACAAATTACAATGGAAAAGAACAAGAATTTACCAAGGTAAGCTTACAGATGTTCACTATGTATAAGTAAAGTCAAGAACTCATTAAAAGAAAGTAACATTAAATAAGCACATGAACAACATGAAGTCACAATTCTGTAAAATTTCTAACATGTAACTTAAGAGTAACTCTATTATTTGAAAAATCTAAAAGCATGCCACATGTATTATCATATCCATCATATGAATATTGAAATATGCATATTTATTTGTCTTTTATTTAATAAACTTAGACTGTACAGGCATATTTAGAAACAAATGAGTGCTTGGTAGGAAAGTGCTTACAAGCAAGGAGGTTACAGGTTCTATCAGATAACAAAACAATTGACTTCCTGACCAGGAAACCAGAAGCACTTGTTATTTGTAAATACATAAAGAATAGTTTTCATATTAAAACCCACAAAGCAAGACTATAGAGAAGTCTCAACAGTTAAACCTACTTACTGCTCTTGCAGAAGAACCATGTGTGTTTCTCAGAACCCACATCTTGTGGCTCCCAATATCCTATTACTACAGCCCAAGGTGGGTCCAATATCTCTGATCACCATGGGTCTTTGAATTCAAGTACTCACATGAAACACACACACATTGGTACACAATTAAATGTAAAAACAAAGTTCACAAAGAAAACCAGTTCTGAAGATGACAAGAGCTGGGAGAATTTTACCAGCTGAGAAGATATTTAATGTAGCTCATCCATACTCTGGATATACAACATTTCTAAAAATAAATTCTGTAATTACTTGGGTGAAAATTATGCTCAAAACAGGATGACCTACAAAACTTAGTGAATCTTAAAAGGTGGGAGTAGACAAGCCCACTGTCCAAGCTGGTGGCTTTTACTCAGTCTAAAAGTTTTCCAATATCTGATTTCTAGTTGTGAACTAAACTTCTTGGTGTTTTTATACTATATGACCAGTGTTCATCAGACAATCATAACATCATTCTGAAGAGAGAGTTCAATGTTGCTTTTATGGAAAACATTGTCATTAGTAAGACAATTTGAAATTAACCCAGTCTGTATAATTATGTCACCATCAGAGGCTGGAGGCTTTCATGGCTGATGTCTCAGTAAAAGTTGGACTCTAATTTGCTAGCATGCAAACGAGGACATATTCCTTTTCATAATTTTGCTGTGTTTTGCTTTGCGTAACTTTTGCATCTTTTGGATTCAGCAAGCTTTGAGGTCAAGTACCAGAATACAGAAGCCTAGTTAGAGGAAGTATGGCAGATACACTTAAGCCTGAGTGGTTCTTGTTACTGTTTCAATAAAATATTAGATTTGTGTAGAAAAGTTACTTTAACATTTGCTTTTGTCTTAGTTGTGGTTTCTATTGTTCTGAGGAGACACTATGGCCATGCCAACTCTTATTAATGTAAACACCTAATTGGGCTATCTTACAGTTCAGAAGTTTAGTCTATTATTGTCTTGACAGCGTGGTGGCATACAGTCAGACATGATGCTGGAGAAGGAGTTAAGAATTCTACATCTTGAGTCTCTGGAAGCAGAAGCAACTGTGTGCCACCTAAGCATACTTTGGGCATAGGAGACCTCAAAGTGCATCCGCACAATGGTGCATCCTCCAACAAGGCCGTATTTAGGGAAGCCATGTCTCCCAACAGAGTCATTCCCTATGAGGGCAATTTTCTTTGAAACCAACACAGCCTTATTTTCCTTACAAATCCTTCCAGTTCTTTTAGGTACCAACAGGAATGGCAATCTCCCCTCCACTGGATACCTAATTTTATTATCTGTAAGCTATAAACAGATCATGCCATCAGCTTCACTACCACACAAAGATTTCACTCATTACCTGAAAGCAGTCTAAGGACAATGAGCAACAAACTTTCTTTTCATTTCAAGATGAAACAGTTATGGAGAACTGATGGTTGTTTATATATCTCCATTCCCACTAAGACTCCTGAGGCAATAATATTTAACAAACATGCTGTTCATGTTTGAGCCTCTCACAAAGACTTTTTATATTTACTTTGTCTAATACTTAAGCATTCATTGTTAAAGTATTCAGGTATTTCCTTGACATTGCTACATACAGTCTGATTTTTAATGGAGGTGCACTGTACACAAAGATTGTTCCAGACAGTTACCTTAGGAGACTGATGTTGTATACTACCAACATTCCTCCTATACTTGAAAAAGCTGCTCATTGGTAGGTGTCTTGTCCAAAATTCTCTGGGTAAAGTTCTTTGAGTGGGGCCTGGGAGAAGCTTCTAATTGCTAGACACTGTGTTTGATTTTCAAGGGTCTGGCAGAGAGAAGCTGCTAATTCTACTAATTCAAGCACTGACAGTGTCCATCTCATCCCATCTGAATGAAGCACTTTTAGTGACATATATATATATATATATATATATATATATATATATATATATATATATGTCTGTACACTGGCACTATCCTCATGTTGTACCAGTTTTGTGTTTCTAAAATGATCTATAGTAGCTTTTATATTTTAGAACGAATTGTTGGCTTTTATTATACCGATAATCTCTTTGTTTTTATCATTCATTTATTCTTTCATTATCAGAGACCCCCATATGTACATATCCCACATATGTATCCAGAAACAAAAGGGAATTAAAAACAATTAGAAAATGCAAATGGGCTTAATAGTTTTTGTCATTTCATAAAATATAGTGTGTCAGTGTTGACACAATACCCACACTGGATTAAGTCATATAAGACCTTTAAAGATGAAACATAGAGTTTATACAGCTATGATTCTGTTTTACGAGAGAGAATTGTACATGCATGGTTGGTTCTAGGGTCTAGGAGGAGGCCTGGAGTGGTCTTGAAGTTACCAAAGGATGATTTGTGTATATAATAAAGTTAAGACATCAAGCTTAGAAATCATATTGCCTGTATACACATGCTGCTGATTTCTCTTGTCTAGCGCTAAAACTTTTGACAATGTTCTTAACTTTGTCTGTTTTAGTTTTCCTTATGCAACAATGTGTTGATTTGTATTTTTAAGAAGCAAAATGATAACAAATGTGAATACTGACTGTTATTATCTTTATAAATCAAACCTAAGCAAATATTCTTTCAAAATTGTTTTTAAACTACTTTGACATTTCTTTTTGACTTTATGAGTTAAAATTCTATCTATCCATCATTTAAATGTTTTTCCTTTTACCAAAGCTGGATAGAAATTTTCCATATTTACATAAGATTATACATGTTAATTTAAATGTTATTTTTATTGTTCAGTTTTAGAATAGTGCTAATGTGTTTTGTTCATTTGATTTAGAGTACAATTTCCATTCAGAAGTCATATAAAAATCATTATTATACTGATTGTTTTATTGAATTATGGTAAGAACATATGTCCTCTGTAACATACATTAAGAATGTTTCAGGTAATTTCAGGTTTGTGTTTGCAAAAGTTAAGTGTTTCTTTGCAATGATGGTGTATATTTGATGCTCAAGAATTCCATGTTTATTTATTAAACTGTACTCGCTAAAGTTCTCAATCTTCCTGTCATTAGGAATTCTGCCTGATATATTATCTTAAGACATACTTAAAACTTTACTGCACCAGAATGTAGTTTTCATTCTATTTTTGAAATGTAGCATGCTGTTTGGCACTATATTCAAAAGAATAATAATAGTTACAATTATTGTAATAATGTTTTATGTTTTGTATTTACTATTTAACTTTAAACATGTATCTATCAATGTTGATTTATTTTATTCAATACACATTTTATTTAATATTATTATTGTATCATCATCAAATTTCATTTAATATTAACTTAGTAAATAACTTTTTACTTAATTTAACATCAATTTAGTATGTCAGTTTATTTTCCCATCCTGCAGACAAATGCAAAATATATTAGTACCTCATTGTATAGCGCATTCCCCAGCTAGTATCTACTTTAAGAAATTGAGAATATTTAGTACTGGGCCTCAAATTGCACATTTTATACTTCTCCTCCTCCTCCTTCTCCTCCTCCTCCTCCTCCTTCTTCTTCCTCTTCTACATCACCCTCTTTTTCTTCTTCCTCTTCTTCTTCTATCACTAGATATGTGTGGTTTGAACGGCCATCTTCTCTTTGGTTGTTTCATCTGAATTTGTAGAGATGTCCTCTACTGGTGGACTCTAGATCTCCATCACCATTATTACTTGACATTAGATTGACCTTTTATCATCTGTAGACGAAACATTTTTACTTAAGAACTACGTGACTACTAAGGGCTTTAAAATGTACATATCTGTTGTAGTTTTAATGTAATTGGCCCCATAATATCATAGGGAGTGACACTATTAGGAAGTATGGATTTGTTGGAGGAAGTGTGACACTGTGGGGTAGGCTTTGAGGTTTTCTATAATTAGGATACTGACCAGGAATTTAGCCGACTTCCTTCTGCCTGGATGTCAGGGGAGCAGGGAGCTGCCTCAAAAAGTTAGAGAGGAGGAGAATATTAATGTGTAGCCTAAAGATCGTTCTTATGATAGTTTTGGTTAGAAAAAAAAAAAAGTGGCTGTCTTTTGTCCTTGTCTGAAAAGTCTGTCTGAGACTAAAGTAAAGAGTTTGGAATTAATTTTGTCGGCAGCAGAAATCTCAAACCAGCCTAGTTCAGACTCTGTTTTGTGGTTACTAGTTTTAACTCTAATGAAGATTTATAATGAAAAGGAGCAAGGTGAGTAAAGAAAAATATTTGAGGAGAAAAATAGCACCAGAAAGTAGGATGGAGCTAAATTCTGTGTTACAAGCACTTTCCCGCCAGCCTGTTCCCACAGCCGCATCAGCCCCAAACAACACAGAGAAGCTGTATAAATCATGAAACTGTTACCCATTGGCTATGGTTCATTATTGGCTTGCTCTGACTTAACTATTAGCACATTTTTCTATTAATCTAAGTGTTTCCATGTGGTCTTGGCTTGCCAGGAATGCCAGACCTGCATCTCCTTTGCCTGCTACATCTCGGCAGAGAAGAGAGCGATTTTCTGTTCGTCCCTGACTATATTCAGATTCTGCCCAGCTATGTTACTTCCTGCCTGTTTGTACAGATCTCTGGATCTCTATGTTTGGCTAGTGGCAGTATCTGCCATGCTATAACTTCCTGCCTGGCCAGTCAGTGTTTTATTCATCAACCAATAAGACAAGTATATATACAAAAGAACATCCCCCATCAATTCTGTGTTCAAGGAGATAAATATATTAAGAAATGGAATAAAGAAAGTGGTGACTTCAGTGCAAAATTTCACCCAACTAAGTCTGCAATTTTTGAGGATGAACATTTTAGAGTCAGGTGTGGTAGTGCAAGCCTTTAATCCCAGCTAGAAAGGCGGAGGCTGGCAGATTTCTGAGTTCAAGGCCAACCTGGTCTAGAGATCTAGTTTCAAGATAGCCAAGGAAAGAAAACTATAGAAAACAGAAAGCTGGTGAAGATGCAATTGAAAGATGTCTGAGTTTGAAGCCAGCCTGGTCTACAGAGCAAGTTTTAGGAAGCCAGGCTTCCTAAAGTACAGAAAGCTGGTAAAGATGTATTTGAATTAGAAGGCTAAGTCCCAGCACCAGCAAGCAGCTTTGGACATGTGGTTCTGGATTTAGAGTTAAGGATAAAAGAAATGGATTATGGAATTTGCCTCCATGCCTAAGGAAAGTCACTGAGGCCAGGCACGTGTCAGTGGTGTTCCTGAATGGAGGCTCAGAGAGACCATTTCATGAAGCTGTGAAGCTGAAACCTGGATTGCCTTGGAGAATCCAAGATGTTAGAGATGCCAGAGTCACGGGATACCTGCTGAGGAGAACTGCTTACAGGCAGTAGAGCTAGGCCAAGAGAAAGAAGTGTGTTGCTGTCAACACAGCTGAAAGGATTTAGAGATCTGAAGAGCATTTTGACATCTAACATGGAGATGCAAAGTTTGAAGTATGCCCAGATGGTTTTTGGTCTTCCTTTGTTCCAATATTTCCTCGCTAAGCTTTCCTCCCTGCATTTTTAAATGATAATGTATATCTTATGCCATTATATGTTGGAAGTATGTGATCTGCTTTTTAATTTTGATTTTTTTGGTGAGATTACAGCTAAGAGATTGCATTACTATGAGAAGAGACTTTAAAGCTGTCTCCGGTCCCCATCGAGAGCACCCTTGGAGCTCTGATACACCCCCACCCATCCCCACCGCCAGCCTACCTCCCCCTACCCTGTGCCCTACCCCACCCATGGTCTTGCAGCTCTGGTTGAGCACTGGGACAGAGGGTGGAGCCAACAGTCCACCCTACTTCGGAGACTTCTCAGAGCAACTCTGAACAAAGGAGACCTGATTATCCACCAGCTTGGTCTCTGACCCCGCCTCCAGTCCTCTTGGAGTCCCCAGCCCCTTCCAGAGATCCGCCTATCTCTGCGGGTCCACGCTGAGTTCCTGCGGGCAAGATCCTTGACCCCCAAATCCGGGCCTCTGCCAAAGAAAGAGGTCTCAGCTGGAGAGCTTCAGTTTCCAGTGATATCTGACTATCCTGCAAAACCTTCTCAATTTCCAGCTCAGCCCTTGCCCTCTTCCTCCAGCTATTGGCCAGAGCTATTGGCCAGAGGACCACTGTAAGTACCTGCTGGCATCTTCTTCTGGATCCTCATCCCTGACCCCATCCCTGGATCCCTGTCTGCGGAGAAACCTCCTAGAGAGCTTGGACCACACAGAGCTACAGATATTGAATCTCAGACTCACATAAGCCCACCGGGGAAGGACCATAGAGAGAGGGGGAGACCCCACCA
Source organism: Phodopus roborovskii (assembly GCF_943737965.1). Taxonomy (NCBI): domain Eukaryota; kingdom Metazoa; phylum Chordata; class Mammalia; order Rodentia; family Cricetidae; genus Phodopus; species Phodopus roborovskii. The sequence continues at coordinate 5,790,494 of NW_026126638.1, forward strand.
ACACCTACTGGAAGAAGCTATGGGAAGAAGGCAATACAAGAGAACATCTAACAACAGAAAGACACCACCAGAATCTAGGGAATCTACACCAACTAGAAGGGAACACAACAACAAAGCACAGGAAGCAGAAGGGTACGACTTAAAAATTACCATCATAAAAATGATAGAGGCCCTCAAAGAAGATGTGAGAAAATCCCTTAAAGAAATGGAGGAAAAAAACAAGCAAAAAAGTGGAAGAAATGAACAAATTCCTTAAGGAAAGTACAGAAAGCCAAGAAAAAATAATTAAGCAGGTGAAGGAAACAGTTCAAGACTTGAAAACTGAAATAGAGAAAATAAAATTGGGGCTTTTAAATATTGTTGAGACTGTGACAGACTATGTGGACTTTGAAGGTGAACTAAATGCATTTTGCATTATGATATTGTTGTAAACTATGGGATCCATGGAGTGGAATGTGACAGTTTTAATGTAATTGGTTCCCATAATATCATAGGGAATGGCACTATCAGGAGCTATGGCCTTGTTGGAGGAAGTGTGTCACTGTAGGGGTGGGCTTTGAAATTTCCAGTAAGTTAGTAGACTTCCTGCTGCCTTCCGGTCATTATGTAGCCAGCACCATGTCGACCTGCACACTGCCACACTCTTCATCCTCATGAAAATGGACTGAATCTCTGAAACTCTAAGCACACGACTGCAACTAAATGTTTTCTTTATAAGAGTTGCCATGATCATGGTGTCTTCTTACACTAATAGAAATGTAACTAAGACTTGCTGTATAAATATTAAAATATATGCTTTGGGTAGTTCCAAATTGCATATGTCCACTTATTTTTTTAAAAAATTATTATCTTTATTTTATGTACACTGGTATTTTGCCTGCACGTATATCTGTGTGAAGGTAACTGGAGTTACAGCAGTTTTGAGCTGTTATGTGAGTGCTGGGAATTGAACCGGGGTCCTTTGAAAGAGCAGTCAGTGCTCCTAAGCACTGAGCTATCTCTCCAGCCCCATACACTTCTTATTTTATAGCATATATTTTTTATTATAGCATCTCTAGGGAAAAATATGATGCACCATGTTCTAGCTTGCTTTCCCATTGTGAGAAACACCATAGCTGGAAGCAACTTGGAGAGGCAAAGATATCTCTCTCTCTCTCTCTCTCTCTCTCTCTCTCTCTCTCTCTCTCTCTCTCTCTCTCTCTCTCGGTATAAATATCCAGGTCACAGTCGATCACATCCCTGAGGGAATCAAGACAGAAACTGGGGCAGAAATCACAGAGCAATGTTGTTGACTGACTTGATCTCTGGCTTACATTCAGTTGCCTTTCTTACATAGCCCAGGCTTACCTGCCTGGGATGGCATTGCCCACATTAGGTTGGGTCTTCCCACATACACTAGACACAAAGAAAATACACCACAGACATGCTCACAGGTCAGTTTAATCATAGCAACCTCCCAACTGAGACTCTCTTGAAAAATTCTGCATTGTGTCAAGTTCACAGCTGATGCTAACCTGGAGGCATATATATTAATTAATAAACACCTTAAAGAAGAAAGTAAATCTATAATGAATGCAATACCTGATTTCTAGGATAATTTGTTGGAGAAAACAAGTCATAAAGAAAACGTTCTTCATCTCTAAAACGTCCCAAGTTACTGAAGGCATAACAAGACTGAGCACAGGATAGATTGACACGCTTAATCTTCTATGAAACTTACTGATTTTCTTATGTATCTTTTGTTATTGCTGTAAAATCAATGCTAACATCCCACACATAAACAGGTTTATATCATGTGTGTGATATTTGATCAAAGTCCTCTCCTATATTCTCTTCTCTCCTTCTCTCTCCTGTTGCAACCCTTCTACAGTCCTCCCTATACTTCATTTGCTTCTCTGCCTGTCTTTAAGTGGAGTTGTTTGCAGGAGGACTGTAGTTAGGATGTTATTTAGTTAAGCTACAATGTTTCAGAGGCTCTATCACTGAGTAATATGACCTGCCCTCCTTGTAGCAACACCATCAGCTTGCTACAGTTAGCTCCTCAAGGAGAGGAGGGCTTTACAAGCTCCATCATGGAGTCTTGATGGGTCTAGTCTTGTGAGGAAATCATGTAGGTAACCACTGTGACTGTGAGTTCATGGGTGCAACAGTAATGCTATGCTCATATGGAAGATAATTTATAACACACATCTCCCATTTTTTCTGCTCTTATGTTCCTTCTATTCGTTCTTGTCATAAGTTTCATAAATCTTGAAAGGGATGGCATAAATGTCCCATATAAAGGACCAAGTACCCAATAGCCATTTTTTCTCAGAACATTGGCCAGTTATGAGTCTGAACTAACCACTGACTAAGGCAAGGAAAAGCTTCTCTGACTGAGGTTGACATTGGAACAATTATTGATATTTACAAGACAGTTTGACAAAATGACAATTTAGTTAAATAGTAATAGGTCAGCACCCCCAACACACCCAGGGACTGTTTCTACTCTGAAAACTTTCTAGCCTACTAAAATATGACTATGAGCTATCATAATATTTTTTTAAAAAATTACTAATTTATTAAGGTTACTGGAGAAATCACATTAAAATAGCATTTTGGAAACTGTTCTGGCCTGGGGTTCATTCAAGGAAAGAGAGAGACAGAGAGAAAGAGAAAGGAAGAAAGAAAGGAAAGGAAGGAAGGAAGGAAAAGAAGGAGAGGGAGTGAGGGAGGAAGGAGACAGAAAAGGAAATAAAGAACCAAAATCATTAACTGATTTGTCTTTTTTAAATTGTGTATACAATGTTCTGCCTAGATGTGTATCTAAACACCAAAAGAGGGTACCATATCTCATTACAGGAGGTTGTGAGCCACCAAGTGATTGCTAAGGATTTAACTCAGGATTTCTGGAAAAGTAGCCAGTGCTTTTAATCTCTGAACCATCTCTCCAGCCCCTGATTAAAGTCTTTTTAAGTCAAATTAAACTGTTGTGTATAAAGTAGGCAGCTACAAAATATCCTTATATTTATCTATCATCTACAATAGAAAATACATACAAATTTACAGAAATATTTCATAGGTCTTTTCCAGTTTATTCTACTGTCCTCATGAATGCTGTCTAACATTGGGGTCCAACTTGTTCCTGGTCCTGTAACCCATTTGTTATTTGACATTTCTACATATTGCATAATTTAAAACATATGCATGTGTCTTTTTATTGTTTGAACATTTTATACATACACATAATATGTTTTGATCAAACCCACATAGCAATCCCTTGCTTCTGATTGACCCCCACTTAGTGATACTGTATATGCTCCTGTGTGGGACAATCTTCTGGAGCTTGGGGCCACATCTCTTAACAAAATTGACTACCCCCAAAAAGGCATGAATTGCCAATAGCTCCTTGAATAGGGGGTGGGAATTCATGAGCCACTTCCTTATTCATGCTAGGATTTTAGCTATTTTAATCTGTTTATTTTTAATCATGAAGGTACACATTGACTCATAAATATCTTTAATGAGTTTCCAATTTTACCATTTCTGAAAGAATAATTCCTGAACAAAATTCATAATATTTATGACTGTAGACATTTATTTGTTATAATCTTAAAATTTTTTTTGAAGAATTTCACATGAATACTCGGTCATGTCCACTCCGCTGTCTTACCCTCAAATTTCTCCAGCATCCCCCAACACTGTCCTTCAAATTTATGATCAATTCATTCATTCATTCGAGTGTGTGTGTGTGTGTGTGTTCACACACTGAGTACTTAGGATCAGATAGCCAAGTAGGGGATTCATCCCTGGAGAAACTGATTCCCCCTCTCTTAGCAGCGTCCATTGCTTGTAGCTCGCTCTTCATGTAGAAGTGGGGCCTGTGAATGTCCCTCGTTTATGTTGACACCAACTGCTGTCTTATTCAGGTGGCCACGTTGTTAAGATTTAATGGGTGCAGCTTTCCTTTCACATCTAAAAGACTCCTTCTAGCATGAAGTATCCTGGACACCTGGCTCTTAAAATCTTTCCACTACCTGTTCGCTAGTGTTCCTTGAACCTTAGGCATAGGAGTTGCACTGTAGACACACTGACTGGGGCTGAGTAACTCATGGCCCCTTATACTCTGCCTTTGATCAGTTGTGGATCTATCTAGTAACTTCCATCTGAAAAAAAAAAAAAGACTATGATGAGGGGTGAAAGCTATGCTCTTCTATTGGTCTAATTATTTAGAATACAAATAGAAACTAGAGTAGTTTAGAAGCATGGTGGTAGTGGGTTCCCATATCAAGCCTGTGACCTCTCCAGCCACAGGTAATTGGTTAATTTCACAGAGCCAGATATACACTACCTTCTACTGAATGGACTTTATAAGTCAAATTAGAAAGCTATTGGTTATCCTTAAGAAATAAGTGCTGATATCACAGCATTTAGGATATCTTTCTGAGTGAATCATAATTATGGTTCACAGGCTTCAAATCTGGGTGGGGCTGTTGAGTATTTTCCCTCCCTTGGCAGCTTGCACAGTACCTTCTGATATTACAAAAGCAGTCTTCAGAGAGGAGGCTTTCAATACAATTCCAATTCGATTCCTCTGAGTCCTATATCTAAAGTGTGTTACAGCTTCAAAAACGGAAGCTTACTTCAAGTTCTGGGAAGCAACCAAAGGTAATGAAAAGAATCTATATTTGGGGGGAGCCTCTGGGACTCCCCTGAACAACAATTTTAAGAAATGTCTCTCATATTTGACATTGGAATTTTGTTAGGTAGATTATGTCCCTTGGGTTTAGTATTATCACCCGGCGTGATACAACTCTATTGTATTTTTGTTAGTAAGAGCTTAAAAATAATGTTTCTCTATGGCTTTCAAACATCCATAGTGTTTTTATCTCTCATTCCTCTTACACCAAGAAAAGTCCCTCCATTGTGTTTTATTTTATTTTTTTCTTCTTGACACCACAGTATTTGTGTCCTGTCCTCCCCCAGAGTTCCTTCCCTGCCCCTCCCCCATGTTCTTTTTCTATTTCCTGGTTTCCATGGTTACTTCAGGCTATATGATAAAACTTACAAGTAAATGGGTGGAATTGGACATGTACCGAGTGAGATAAATTAGACCCTGAAAGACAAAACCTCATGTTTTCTCTTATTAGTGGATCTTGGCTCTGAATCACTAGAGCACATAAAGTGATTACAGACATCTCCATTTAAGTGGACTGATATCCTAGTCTGTCTAGGATTATAATAAAGGTTATATAGTGCCTTTCCAGACTGTCCCATTGTTTAACTCACAATTGCTGATAGCAAACTATTTACAATATATGAATTTCTTTCTTTGTATGAATTTTTTTTGTCTCTTGCTTTTCTTTTAGGACATGTGAAATGATTCCTTAGATAGTCTGGGACCCTATGCTTCTATGTTTTTAACCTGTATCTGAGCTACAACATCACTCAAAGTGAAGCCCACATCAACCTACTGTTTCCCCAAATCAGAACAAATGGATGAGCAGAAAGAACAGCATTTCCCAGAGCCCAGACAGACAAAAAGATCAGGAATCTTTCCTGTGACCCAGAACTCCAAACTTTCACACACAAAAAAAAATGACAGAAAGAAAATAGTGTAAAACAGTACAGAAACAATGACAGTTTGCAAGGCTCTGATGTGGGTTTTGGCGGTGTGCTGCATGCTCTTCAGATGTCTCCACAGAGAGAAGATGAGAAAAAGAAAAGTTGCCAGGGCCATAACAAAGGGTACAAGTAAAAACATGGGGTTGGTAAATGAAAGAAGTTTGCAAATTTGTGCATACTCACTCAGTCTGGTAGTGTGAGATACGTTTCGTTGATCATCATCAACACACATATCAGAGTATATTATTACAAGTACAATATTTAAGAACAGGATAAATAGAGACACTAACAAGGTTATCAAGACCACATTTTTAACTCTAAACTTTAAGTAAAGAAAAAAAAAAGTTAGAAAAGTTGCCTATTTTAAGAAAATAAAAGATGCTTAGGCTTGTAGTAAGCCAAAAGTTACAATGATTCATCACTGTCCAAGAGATAAAATATGTACTTAATAGTTTTCCAGTCATTTGTAATGATGGGTAAAACACAAAGACCCACCAATCTATGAATACCAACCAAATCAGAGTGATTCTGGAAATAGCCAGAGCAGTGAGGATTTGATCTACTGAAGAAATCTTTCTTCCTTTGACCCAGTCTATGATGTTCATCAGAGCAATGAATCCATTTCCTAAGGTTCCCATTATGAATTTCACACTGAAAATGATCCCAAATATTCTCCGTAAGATAGCAACCATTGTCTGTAAAATAATGCCCAAATTTCTGATGTCACTACTGAGGATTTGTTAATATATTCATCCAATGTTTCTTCCAAATATGTATTGTATGCCTTTCAAAACTTGCAGATGTAATATTACACAAACAAGCACCAAAATCTTAGTGACCCAGTCCACATGTTTCCCCAGGGAAATCTTGGACTGACAGACCACACAGAAACTTCATCAAAGCACTAACTATCTTTTAGGATTCTGGAATCGTCTCTAGTTGTTAGTGAAGGAAACACTTTGTTTTTATATTGTATGCCAACATGCAAATAAACAATATTTAGTTTCTCTTTTTGTTTGCCTTTGAACATGTTTTCTTATCTGGATAATTGAGTGTTGGGCAAAGTAATATTCTAATTAATATAGGAAGTACTAATGTGTGAAAATTTGTAATCAAAAGGGTTCTTTAAACTCTTCAAAAGAGGGTCGCACAAGGACAAGTGTGTATGTTACTCAAGTGTTAGTTATGGACTGCAACCTAATAATCCAGCTGAAATCAAGGCTTCTTAAGTGCTTGATATTGAGGATAATACTAACTGATCACTGCACTTCACACAAAGGCATGTATACTCACACAAACACATAAATACACATTTATTGGTGCCAAATTCTTTCTCTAGTGCAAAAATTCAGCTTGCTATTTCACTCATTATACAACTGGAGCACACTTAGTATACTGATATTAAGTATTATTTAGACGAGAACCTTAGGAACACATTTTGGAGTATTAAATGTAAATATTCATTAACCTAAGTTGTATGCTCTATTCATGTGAAAATTGGTGGAAGTTTCTTTGTCCTCTCTTGAAGTAGTCAAAGAGGTAAATCAGCACATATACAAAGAATCTGTTTCGGCCTCTTTTCTCTTTACCAATAAGACAAATCACTTTATTAGCATGAAGGATCTGCAAATTTAATCAATCACCCCTCACCCAAACATCTATTTAGTGATCATCATTACAGGAACCAAGGTAGATAAGGATGATTTGCTGCCTAGGCTACATGACAGTGAGCAGGATCATAGAATTTTTCCTCCTCAGTAGGAAAAGGGTAAACAAAGAAAACAAACACATGAGCTCAGCATTACTTCCAGAGACAGCAGAAAAATTTATTGTAAAGACAGGGTGGCCCCGATGACATGGAGTGGGAGACTGGCCAATCCTTTCTCTCCTGCAACAATATTGAGCAAAGTAAATGAGTCCAATCTAATTTGTAAATCCTCACAAATACTTACACATAGGTATAGTAGAAGAACATTTGGAAATCTTTCAGGAAAACCAAAATAAAAACAAATAAATACAAAACAAAAAACTTACCAAAAGGAAGGTGGTTCCGTATGATACAGCTCCTGTCAGATGAGCTCTGGAAAGCCAGAGACATGCAAACTACCATGGGGCGGCGAGGTTCTGTGCAAAGAGCAGGCATAGGGAGCATCACTGATTCTTGGGAAGATACAGGACTTTGGTACTCATCAGTAGCTACACAGGCAGAGGAGTCCCATCACAGCTCTGCCACTCTGTCTTCCACACACTGAGGGTTCTACCTTAACAGCATCATCTAAGCAAAGAATCCTCTCCATATGCTGAGAATAACAATGTGATGGTCACCAAAACTTAAATCTAGGAAAGAAATTAAAAGTCAATTCCTGAGTTAGGAGCACCACGTTGAATCCACAGGCAGTGACAGCTGAGTTGTTTGCAGGTTTCCATGGAGCTCCTTTGGCCAAAAACTCAATAAAATATACTCCCTTTCTCAAACTGGAGCTTTCATTTGGTGGCAGGAGACATCTAGTTAGAGCTTTGTCTCCCAGTTATTTGGTGACTCCACATAGATTTCATTCATTTGTGTATATTCACACACACACACACACATACACACACACACACACACACACACACACACACACACAAACCTTCTACTCTAGCAGGTTTCCATATGCCCCTTCAATGACCCGTAGTTTTAGCTGAAGCACTCTATTCCTTCCCTTCTCTCCTTCTTCATTTAATTTTCCTGTCCCAGCCTCCTGACCACCAGTCTCTCCATAACTATATTCTATTTCCTCTTCCTCATGAAAGCCATTTTCTCCCCATCCTTACTCTATACCTAACCTCTATGGTAGTGGCATGCCTATTGAAGTCTTAAAAGCTAACACCAACATATAAAAGAATACATATCTTTTTTTCTTTTTTTTTCTTTTTTTTTTCTTTTGGTTACCGCAGATGATATTTTTTCCTAACTCTATCCATTTGCCTGTGAATTTCATGTCATAGACATTCCATTGTGTAAATGTACCACATTTTCATTATCCACTCATCTGTTGAGAGACATATAAGCTATTTCCAATTTCTTTTTTAAAGATCAGATGTTCATAGCTCTATTATATTGAATATATATGGAAAGAGTGTGCATCCTATCCTTGTCTTGTTCCTGATTTTATTGCTTTTAATTTTTCCATGCCTATCGTCCTGTCTCTATTGGCCAAACATTATTTTATTCATCAACCAATAAGAGAAACATATACAGAAGGGCATCCCCATCATGTATTAAGTCTAATATTTATACATACTACTTATGGTATATAACTACTAAGTTTGGTTTATTTTTATCACTGTTGAATTTTATAAGATTTTCCTTACTTTCTACTATAAGTGAAAGACATATTTTGAATAAATAAAGTCTACTTCAATCATATATATCTAATATATAATTTGGATTTTAAATATTCCTGCTATCTAATGATGGTTGATACACTAAAATCTAGACACACATTCATACATATATTATTTTAAAATACATCTGAACGTACCTATTGTTTCCTGAAATATAGTTTCATGTATAACATAAACATAGTATAAAATTCAGGTAGAAGGTAACATAACACATAGGTGAAAAATACTTGTATTCTTAATTCTTGTTTTCTTTTTTCCTACAATTCTCTGTATACTTTGGTTGTCTGTAAAAAAAAAAAGAGCAATAAAGAGCATGTTATTCACTACTCTTCTTATATTGTCCATACATGCACATATCTTTTTATTAAGAAAGCTTTGGAAAAAGTTATTTTAGAGGTAAATTTGTAAGTTATTTAAATACACATTTTAATATATATTAATAATATGTTAAATACATATTAATATGTTAATAATATATTCTGGAAATATCAGAAAGCATATACTGTTACTCTATCCATTGATTCTATAGACTATCCATTTGATTATTGTTAGAAGGCACATTGTGTTCTTGTTATTGTTCTAAAAACTTGTAGACTTCTTTTTTTCTCTTTCAGCAATTGTTCTACCTGCCATAGAGCAAACAAAAAGGCCTGCTTCTTATTATTGTTTCCCCAGATCAGAAGACATGAATGACTTGAAGGCTAAGCCATTCCAGTATTCTGGTAAAATAAAAAGACTAAGGAATTAGATGGCTGATGATAATTCCAACCATGTATGAGCACAGACAGAGATTATGAGGCTTATAAAAGGAGAAAGGAGACTGTCATTAACATAAACATTGCATGGACCATGATGCTGGGATCTTTGTATCCCTTATTGTGGCATTTCATATTCCTTAGAAGATTAGAGTAGATCAACAAGAGAACATAGGTCAGTGAGACAATGAAAGGCTTTGTGTTTACCAGCATTAATAAAGTTACATTGGGAAGGCCTGCATTCTCCTTCCATTTGCTCTTCCGAGTTAGGTTTCCTTCAATCTCACCCCTCACTCAATTACATTTACAATCATCACCACAAAATTAGGAACTAAAACCAGCAACTTCCACAAGAGCATCATAAGAAAAACATCCTCAACTTTCCTCTTGAAGTAAAGAAATAGAAAGTTGACTATATTAAGCAAATAAAGTACACTAAGTATGGTTGCAAGCCAAATGCTAAAATTGTTGGTTACACCCCAAGCAACAAGACCAATAAAACTTATTTGCTCACTATATATGTCTCCATCAAACACCTTTATGAGCCATTTCATTAAGATGGCCCAGAGCAAATGATTTCTACAGAAGGCAAGAACAATTAGAATTTTATCAGTTAAGGACAACTGTCTTCTCTTAATACAGTCAAGGAAGTTCATGAGTGCTATGAAGATGTTGGCAGAATTTCCTAGGGGGAAAATCCGTCACTTTTGTGGACACAGTCCTTTCTAGTAAATTTATTATGTCTGACAATAAAAAAGAAGGCAGGGAACAACAACAACAAAGAAAGACCAGCCTAATGTCACTTGTCATTCCTTTACTGTACTGAAGGGAGTCTGTTTATCCCTGACTAAAGGAAATGTGGTGAAACTATTTCTTTCCAGTCCCATGACAAGCACAGAAAATTGCAACTTCTTAAATATCTTGTATAATTCTATGTCTACCATTGCCTAGTATAATTTTCAGAACTAATGTTGGAGTGAAACTACATGCTCATTTGCTAGCATACAACTGAAGAAACACTTCATTCCAATGTTTTTAATTTTATTTGTTTAATCTCTCCAGAATCTTTTTTTCATTAGTAAAATTTTAGGACTCACTACATAAATCATACAAGTAGTGTCTAAATCAATTGAGGAACCTTGACTTTATCTATAATCTATAATCATCACCATTACATAATCTCTATCTGTGCTCATACATGGATGGAATTCTCATAGGCCATTGAGTGTTATGCAAGAACTTATATACAAAGAAACCAGAATAATGCTCATATTAAATAAATTTCTAGGAAACATCAGGTGATAAATATTCCTTAAAACAGGATTTTTAAAACTAATACCTATGTGTAACTTGTTCATAAGTAAATACATCTGTGTCTATGTATCTGTGTGTGTTGTCCTCCATGGATGTAAGAATTTATTATCCCAAAATCTCCAAACATAACAATGTGTTTAAAAATCCATTTGGTCACTTCAACTTTTCAGGCATTATTAATATTTTTGAATAGTACTTACATTGAGAGTTTTGCTACAGTATTCTCAAGTTTACCTAATTTTCAAGGGTATGGAGTGAAATCCAGACTGTCTCAAAATAATATAAAACAAAAACATACAAATAGGAAAACCATGGTGAACAAAACTATAATGAACTTTATATGCTGTTGGTGCCATACATATTAGCATTGCCAATTTGTATATCAATACAAATGGTTTTTAAAAATCTAAATTGTGTTGCCTTATAATCTATCATGTATATATTTTTGTTCTTCATAATTATATATGTGTGTGTGATTATCTCAGTACCTGTTACAATAGGTAAGCCATGCAATAACCATAGGTTCCTGGAAATGGGTAAGTAGACTAAAAAAAATGTGACGTTATCTGTTATCATACATAGAAAGAAAAAAGATATATAGATACCTACTGTGATAGTTAATATCAATAGTCAATATGGTAAGATCTAGAATCACATTTGAGAAGGACTTCTGGACATGACTAAATAGAATCTTCTTGTTTGGGTTCAATGACGTAGGAAAATCTGCTCACTGTGGGTAACACCATTCAGTGGAATGAACCCTGATTGTATTTATACATGAAAAACTGAACTGAGCAAAACTAATCATTACTATTTCCTTCTTTACAATGGATGCAACGTAACCAACAACCTCAAGTGCTGTCTGACAGAACTTCTCCATCATGAGGGTTAGTTTGCTTTTGTCAAGGCATTTTTATAAACAGCAACAGGAAAATTAACCAGTATACCAGGACAAAAAAGAAACCCTGTTACTGGAGCAGATCTGAGTCCTAATGGGGAAGCTACTTATATTGTTTTGTTAACTGGATATGTTGTAGCTTATAAATTCCTTTTTGAAAATTTATGTTTTCCAATGCATTATTGTTATCAACCATAGGAAGACATATAACTGTGATGCAAAAAAATAACTAAGAGATATAAAATTAGGGCTTATGACAAGAAGGGAAAACTAGAAAGAAAAAGAATTTCTGCCAGTAGATAACTCCCTGACTACTGCCCACATGCTGTTCTCAGGAGATAAAGAAAAAAGAAAGCAAACCCCCCCTAACCTTGCAGGGGTGCTCATTAATCTCACCTAAACAACTGACAGTTACTGTTCACTTTGACCCATGATGATCTTGTAAAGAAACTTTGTACTCTATGAAATATTGGTAACCTTGGAAACCTTGTGAACTGAGACTAGCGGTCTCAATCCTCCCTTTCCCTTTTAAAAACCCTTTCACAATTGTAAGCAGGCACCTTACTCTTCCAATAGAGTGAGGTCCCAGCTGGGTTGGTTCTTAGCAACAAAAACCTTTTGCTTTCGTAGTCAGGAGTCACTTCCTTGGAGGAGGAAGTGAAGGAAACATGTAGGCACAACAATCACCAGTTAAAATGGTAATGTTATTACTGTTATAGCACAGTGCTTAATGCTGAACACTTCGTGGGTGAGCATAATTTGACATTTATCACCATATTTACAGCTCAGGGAACATTGTGGATGAGGCTAAGCAGATATGAAGGAATGTAAGAGCCAGAAGAAGGGGTAGAATATAATGGAACTCTGTGTTATTGACATAAAATGGTGTGGTCATCTGCTATTACCCACACAAGATCCTGAGAAGACTGAGCCCATTAACATTCCCTCTTAGAATGGTAGAAGGTTCTTTAGCATCATGAGTAGCATATGAGACTACTCATCAAGTGGTGTATAAGGCAGAATATGAGGTGGCATTTAATATCGCCTCTCTACACATGGATATACATGTGCTTAACTACTGCTGTGGGGAGAGATGTCTTCTTTGGCAAGTTATCCATGTCCCTATAAGTAACCCTGATTGAAGTTGTTGGTTCAATAGTACCAACTTGGATTGAATGTTTTTGCTTTGCTATGCTATAGTTAAGTTATCTTGGGTGAAAGGATTTTGGTTCATTTTCTCCCAGGAATAATATTATGTAAGACAAAATATTTCAAATCAATTCAAATTTTGTAAATGGGCCCTTCCATTGTTTGCAATTTTATATACTTGATCTTATGAAAAGGAAGCTCAATTCTCATTTGAAAGCATGCAAGTAAAAACATGCATTGAGAACATGCAAATATTCTCTTTCATTGTTTTGTAATTCAGCCTTATACATTTGTATAATTTGAACTAATCATCATAGATATATGCTAGCAAAATTTTAGAACTAAATATACCAAACACATGGTGCATCACTTGTTTGCTTATATAGAAATGTGTTCATATCTTATCTAGGTGTTGGCATGTTGCTAGAGTTTTTCTTTCCCAACAGGTCCCTTCACCCTTCAACCCCAAATAAGCACATGGATGCTATATTAATTATAAAACTGTTGGTCAATGGCTTGGGCTCCTTACTGGCTATCTCTCTCTTAATTATTAACCCATAACTACTAATCTAAGTATTTCCACGTGGTCTAATCTCACTAGAGAAGGACCTGGACCTGTTATTTCTTCCTCAACTACAAGGGGTCTTTCCTTGCCATGCCTCTCTGTCTCCCTTCCCCAGAATTCTCCTCATCTTAGTCCTCCTATCTCCCTGCCTCTATTGACCAAACAGAATTTTATTCACAAAGCAATAAGAGAAAGACATATACAGAAGGCTACCCACCATCAATGACAGATATAAATCTATGTTTCACTAATTATGATAGCATACAAAATACTGGATTTCATTATGGCAACTTCATACATTTATATTACCTTTCTTGCCTATCTTCATCCCTCACCACATTCTGTTTAACCCCTTCCACTTTTACCAACTTCATAGCCTCCATTCTACTTTTATGCCTTTTATTTTCAAATCCAAATTCTGAATATGAAAGAATACATTTGGTATTTGTCTATTAGAGTTGGGATTATTTATCTTAACATTCTTTTCTCAAGTTACATCAATTTCCCTACAAATAACAGAATTTTGTCGTTTCTTGTGCCTGATAATACTGAAAATACTCCCTTATATACAATTGTCATATTTTCCACTATTCCATGGACAGGCATATTAGTAATCTATACTCTGTTATCACTGGCTGTTGTCTATAAGAAATGCACCTCATTGATAAAGACCCTAGTTATCATTCAACAGTTTACTAAGTGATGTAAGTCTTTGTGTGCTTATTTGGGGCTGAGGGCAGTGGGACATAGGTGGGACAAAGAAACCAGCAACAACAATCCCCTCCTCCCTTCTCCGTACTAGGATTTGATCTGCCTTGAACTTGCATAGGTCTTGTATACATTATCAGGACAACTATGAACTTATGTATTCAACTTCCCTTAGTGTCCATAAATCCATTTCCTTGAAGGCATCTACTTTTTCTGGCTCTTACCCTCTCCCTACCTCAACTACTGCATTGATCACTGAGCACTGTGAGAAGGGGATGTGAAATAGTTGTCTCATTTAGGGTGGAGCATCTCACAGTCTTTTATTCTCTACACTTGGACCGGCTGTGGGCCTCTGGTACAAACAGAAGCTTCCCTAATGGGGGTTGAGAGATGCATTATCCTATGAATATAGTCATGAAGAATGTTTTATTACTATGTCCATTTAGCAATTTAAAAGAATAAGAATACTAGGTTCTTGATCTAACAATGGTGCCAGGTATGCATTTCATTTTGTAGTGTGGAACTTAAATCCAACCAGAAAATTGGCATGTCTTTGTCAGGAGATGAGTGTCTGATACTGTGAAACTTGCCAATATACAGGAAACTCTCAGGTCAGTATCTGCTTAATCTCTTGATGTTTCATCTGAATTTAGGAGACATTCCATTTACTGGGTTGGCTGGGCATTAACAGGTCAGTCATCACACAGACTTGTTGTTTATTTCTTAAGTTGTCTGCTAGCAACTTAATGCACAGCTAAGTCAGAAACTGGTTTCCTCACATGAAATGTCATTTAGTCAAACATCAGTAAGAACTAAAAGATTATAAATACATGAATTATCTGCTGATTTAATATAAACATTTGCTGTTATATTTAAAACACCCACATTTCATTTTATGCCATCTGTTTCTGCTTAAACTGCCTGTAATACAGAAAAATAGACATCATGTCTCAAACCTTTTTTGACATTTTATAGCTTTTTAACAAAAATAAATGAAAACATTGCATAGGAAGAAAAAAGAAAAAAATCATACCAACACAACAAAGAAAACAGCAATTTGAAAGAATTTATTTATTTGGCTAATTACAAGAGTCTTCATTTCTAAAGCATACAGTATCTATCTGTCCTCTCCCCAGAGATTAGAACATCACTAAACACACAGCATATCCAAGGCTTCCTTCTCCATATACCTAAACTATTTAAAAACATCCCACTTTCTTAATAGCTTCTCTTAATGTTTTTATTTACCTCTCCTTTGAGTTACTAAATTAATACTAGCAAGATGTAAGCACAGAAAACATCCATTTTTATTTAATGTTAGTCATTTACAATTTACTCTAAATTTCTTTTCCTATAATAACCTGGTCGTTTCAAACCTTGTAAAACGTAAGTGCATGATGTCATAATAAATTTTGAAATTTGTAAGTTGAATCTGGTGTTTTAAATGATGGACAGCATATTTCATTTCTAGTAATCCATAACTTACATATCAATTCTTATACAATATTTACTAATAGTTCACATATAAAAATATACTTTAAGTGTATGTCCTAGTTTGCTTTCTAATGAGTGATCGACACCATGATGAAAAGCAACTTGGAAACGAAAGGGGCTATTACATTTTATTGTTTATACTCAATAATGAAGGAAAGTCAGGGCAGCAAATAAAGGCAGCAACCCTGGAGAAAGAAACTGATGCAAAGGCCCTGGAAGATTGCAGCTTATTGGCTTCTTATCTATGGCTTGCCCAGCTTGCTTGCTTATACAACCCAGAAACACTGTCCCGTGGGTGGCACTGCCCATATTTAATCGGGCCTATTCATATCATCCATCAATTAAGATACTATTCCACAGACTTGCCTACTGTCCATTTGATGGAGATATTTTCTCAGTTGAAGACTCTTCTTCCCAGATGACCCAAGTGTGTAACAAGTTTGACAAAAAACTAACCAGCACAGTATGTAAAATTATAAAGTTCTACTTGCAGGAACGTGTGTACATATATGTCTTATATTTAGATTTTTTTTGTTGTTCTGAGATGTTTAAAGGTAATTAACAGGTATAAAATTAAGGTTTGTTATAATAATTTCTTACTTACAAGTTATCTGCATTTATACAATTATAGTATCTAGATATTGGCATACATGTTTCATATGTTTACAAAGACAGTACAATGCATAAATAGCATTTATTCAAAACACACATTTGAAAGTAGAAAAGATAGCACACACTTTTATAAAATTCTGAAACTGAAAACATTTAAATATAGATTTCTTGTGATCCACTGTTCCTCTAAGTATAATTGGCACAATTAAGCCCTGGTTCTCTGCAGCCCAGGATCCCCGTCTTTGTGCCTACCCCTCAGCCAAAGCTGTACAGAGAGAAAAGCCTTTCTCAGCTTAGTATTTCCCAGAATCAGGACATAGGGGTGTACTGAGGGAAAAGCAGCTCTTGCCACCTGTGTGAACAAAAGCATCATATTTTTCTTCAGAAACAAAGACCCCCAAAAGTTAGCAACAAAAGATAAAAAGAAAAGCATGTACAGGAGGAGAGAGGCAATCACTATCTGCAGGGCTCTGATGTGGGCAATGGTACTGGCGTCTCTGCATCCTGGGGCAGTGTGTTGCATCTTTCTCAGATGTTTCCACAAGGAGAAGATGAGCAGCAGAAAAGTGACCAGGGACACAGCAAAGGGTATGGACACGAACACGATATTGGAAAATAAAAACCATAGAACGGAAATCTGTGTGTTATTCAAACTCAAGCTGTAAGACATATTTACCTTACCCTCAGTGATCGAAAATTCCTCGGGTACATTAATAACTATAATATTTAAACACAAGAGAAACAAAGACACAAACAATGTCACTGTCACCACTTTTTTAACTCTGACCTTAAAATAATGGAACATAGTGTTGGAAAAATTTGCTATCTTGAACAAGTAAAAGATGCTGAGACTTGTAGCTAACCAGAGACTAAACTGGTTGGATGCTGACAAGATACTGTGTATTATCCCAGCCATTCTTTCATTTATCCATCTCCCTGGATAAAGCACAGATAGCCACCAATTCAGTAATACTAACCAGAGCAGCATGATTCTCGAGATGGCCAGAGCAGTGAGGATCTGATCCACTGAGGAGATCTTTCTTCTCTTGCCCAAGTCCATGATGTTCACCACTGCTATGAGTCCATTCCCAAAGTTGCCGATTATAAATTCCACACTCAGGATGGCTGTAAATGTGCTCTGCACGGCACCACCCATCTTCTAGTGAATGCTCCAATTTCTATTGTCACTGCTTAGGATTTGTTAACGCATACTACTAAAATGCTGTGCACATTCAGTTCTCAAAACCCCATAGCATATTCTCTTAGACAACTTCCACATGTAATGCCAAAGGATCCATTAAGCCTTGTTAGTGACTTCACACTTTCCATCATAAAAGCCTTGTATTCTCCCAGACAGCTATACTGAGCTCCATCCAGATGTGGTGTGCCTTACACACAGCAGCCTAGAGACATTGCAGATTTTGATCAAGGATAAGGAGATCTGTCATTTGGAGGCATATTTGTTTGCATCACGTTTCACATTTTCTGTTAAATATTAATCTGGTATTGAGTACTGGGTAAATTACATAAAAATTCCATCCTATATAAAAGGCAGCAAAAGTATGAATTTGTGACTAGTAATTCCTTAGTCCCACATATCTTTAAAAACCTTGATTCAGCTATGTTCCAGGCCTTTCAAAGTAGGCAAATCACTTCTAGCTCACTGTCTACAATCAAATAATCTTATGAAAATTATCATTTGTCCAAAGCGCAGTAATGAGAAAAAAATGTATTCACCATTTGATTTTATACAAAGGTATGCACATGCCAATATTCATACACATTTGAATCCAAAGCACATTTTTGTTAACATAATTTTTTCACTATTCAGCATTTATGATTCATGTAGCTCATGCACAGCACTCTGATAACTTTTAAGGTTTAAAAAATGCTAGCAAGTGTCAATCACTGGTGTAAATTGAACTAGTGTACGGAGCATGT
Organism: Phodopus roborovskii; assembly: GCF_943737965.1. NCBI lineage: Eukaryota > Metazoa > Chordata > Mammalia > Rodentia > Cricetidae > Phodopus > Phodopus roborovskii. The sequence goes on from NW_026126638.1 coordinate 5,808,921, forward strand.
GAAGACATATGTGAATATTCCTGTACAACCAGGAAGAAATTACTAAGTTGAATAAGCCTATATACATAGCAAGATTCCTTCTCCTTGTCTGTCTGCCCCTTGTCCTGTAGGATACATTTCTCCATGGACACCAAAGACCTATAGCTTTATCTACTTTCCCTCTGCTATCCCAACATCCCCTCTATTGTGCCAACATCAGTTCTGTTGTCTTTACCAACAGGCAAACAAGGTACGTGAAGGTGCATGGCCTCACAAGAGGTGAGACAAATAACATTACTGAGTCCTTCCTCTTTGATAGCTAACACATAAGCAAAGGTTCAGTAATGCAATATGAACAGTAAATAACAAGCTGTTAGGAAAACATTTATGGTAGTTATTCTACTGTATATGGATGATCCCACCCTCAGTTCCCTGAAGCAAGATTAACTTTGACCAAAAAAAAAAAAAAAGGTTAAACAGAGCTAAATTAAGATCTAAATATTGAGTCATACCCATTTCTGTGGATGTGTTTAGGTAATCATTTATAAGGCACTATAAGACTATAAGATTAATTTTCCTTCAAGTATCAGAAAGACACATGGAGACAGTATAGCAGGGAAAAATGAGTAAAATTTCGGAAAAGTGCTAAAAAAAATAGATACACATAATTTTTATCCATGTGAAATCAAGATGTTTCCTTTAACTTGGCTCCTTCCACATGCCAAAATAAACTCTAGAAAAAAAGACAGAAACAAATGTAGACAACCCTGCTGATGAGGTCCCACAGAGTGGATTCTGAGATGGAAGATTCCTAACCTAACCCTAACCGCAAAGCTTTCCCCAAAAGGCTCAGATGGATGGCAACACTTCCCCTATAAGTCTCAGCATGATTAGTCTGTACCGATGTAGCAACCTCAGCTACCTCCTCCTGGATGTCTACCGCCTATGACTGCTCACCTATATAGACCTCCCAACCAAGACTAGATAATCCCTCCCTGTATGTCACACAGTGAACATGCTGACATTCCATGTGGAAGTAGCAGTAGCTGTCTCCCTATCGGAATGTGCACACCCTATCTGAACCTATGTTTTCTCTTCCTGTGTCACATCCTTCTGCTTTCCCTTGCCACCAGTATTCAGGGTTGCAGTACCATGAGTTTGAAAGAGAGCAAAGAGGAGTATATAGGAGGAGTTGGGGGAAGGGAAAAAGGGGGGAATTGTATAATAATAATCACAAAAATAAATATATTTTAATTTATGTGTATAAGCAACAAAATACATTTACCTAATAACAATAAATATACTCTGCAAATTCTTAATTTGAAAGTAGTAATATAGGTGGATTACAGACACAGACAAGCAAAGAGTTCACACATTTAATTTCAGCACCAGACAGGCAGAGAAAGGAAATTCTCTATGAGTTTATCTACATAATAAATTCTAGGCCAACCAAGGCTATGTAAAGAGACTTCTGTCTCTAAAACCAAGCAAAAATAAATAAATAAACAACATAGTTTCATTATTCTGAATATTTTTGATATGTATTTTCATATGTATTAAGACTATTTGAATTTTCAAGTCCTAATTTATTCTCATTCTCATTCCTAATATAACACTTTTGTCACAGCTTCTATATTGAAATTTCAGTAATGGACTGGTGTTATGCTTGGAGAAAACACACACACATACACAAACATCCATGGCCATCTTGGAGGTCAGCTAACCTTGTCCTGGTACCACTGCATTGGAAGAAGTAGAACAATACAATGATAGCAAGGTTTCTGGCAATGATAATGAGGTTATTAATATGCCCCACCAGAAGGATGACTCTGACCCGGTATTCCAGATGTTACTCATCCTGGCTCCCCAACCCTTTGCACCTGCTCCACTGTAAGTGATCTTGGATGGCACTAGAACAGTTGCCACAACCTTCCTGATACTGCAGCCTTTTAATACATTTCCTCACGCTGGGACCTCCTACCATGAAATTATTTTCATTACTACTTCATAACTGTAATTTTACTGTTTCTCTGAACAATATTCTGTACTGAGTATCCTGATGTGTTGAAATAAATAACTGTATTTGCTAAGGGTGTAATGTGTTTAATTTGTTCTTATTCCAAACATTTATTTGAAACTTTATGTATGATAACTCACAGCACAAAAATACTGGAATTATAATTACCAAATGATTTAATATTTTCTACACTTTTTGTGTTACTTTATACACTATGAAAATTGCAACTGAATTTTTCCCCACAAAACTCAGTGCTTTTGGATGTGACTAATTCAGATTGCATTATTTTTCACAATATGCTTTTAATCAACTCTTTTTATTTATTTGGCTTTGAGATTGTATTTTAATTACAACATTTCTCCATTCCCTTTACTCCTCCAAAATGTCATATATACCCTTCCCCACTCCCTTCAAATTTGCAACCTCTTTTTCATCAGTAATTATATGTACGCATGCATTTGTATATACATATATATTCCCAAATATAGTCGGTTGAGTCCATATAATGTTTCTTGTATGTATGTATTCAGGAATGGCCATTTGACACTGGAAAATCAATTGGTGTTCTCTCATTTGGCGAGGGACACCTCTCCTGTCCCTAGCTTTACTCAGTGCCTGTTGTTCTTTGTGTAGGGTTGAGGTGTTGTGGACTTTTCCTTATGCAGTTTGTCACGTTCATTGTGTACTGCTTGTTCAGCTGACATTTAGGTGATCATGTTCATGACAGTTAATGGATGTAGCTTCTGATGTTATTAGTATGAGACATAGTCTCAAAGCAAAATCCCTGATCTTCTGACTCCTAAGATTTTTCTGTCCCCTATTCCATGTTATTCCCTGAAGCTTGGGTATGGTAGTATTTTCTAGATGCATCTATTGCAACTGGGCTTTTCTATAATGATCTCCATTTGTTGCAAGAAAATTTTTCTTGATGAGGAATGAAGCCTACATTTTTTTTCTGTGAGTGTAAGGACAAATATCATAGATAGTTGTTAGAAATTATGCTGATTTAGTAAACTGGTTGCTGTAGATTCTCCACCAATAATCATGGTTTCATTGATAGTTAGCTGATAAGTTGTTAGCTATGTTTCTACTACCAGGCTTGGTATCTCTCCTGTTCAGTGGCTGGCTCTTAAGTCCAATTAGAGAGCAGTTGTTTACTGCCAGGATATGTTTGCCACTGCTCTACCTATTTATTATGCAATGCTGATCATTGATGTGTTTCATAGATGTCACAACTTGATAGAACTTTTGGTTACCTACACCTTTTGGAATCTTGCACAGTGGCTTCTGGTCCCTGAAAACTAGTCTTCAGGAAGTAAGGTAACAGGTCAGTTCCAGCTCTGAAGTATCTGGGCCCTGTTTCTAAAGTGCATGGTAACTTCAGCAAGAGGGGCATATCTTCAAACTCTGGTGGTAACCAAAGGCAACAAGAACTGGCTGCATGTTTTAGAAGTCTCTTAGACTACCCTAGCCATCAATTCAAAAGAAGGCTTGTCATAGTTGGTATTGAGGTTTTGTTGTTAGGAAGTCTTTGCCTTAATGAGAAGAGTTAGTTAAAACTACACATATGTATGCTCTCTCTTTATTTCTCTCCCTCTCTCTCTTCCTCTCTCTCTCTCTCACACACACAAGTATGTAAGTATGTATATGTATTTTTATTTACTAAATTATAGGTATGCTTGGATAAATAGTTAATGTCATGATGCCTTGTGATGTTTTCAGACACACCTGTGATTATTTTTCCTACCTAGCTCCTCTCCCTTTAATTATCTTACCTCCTTCCCTACAGAGCTCTGCTTTTCCCATTTCCCTATGGGATCACTTATATACTGCTATTCCCCTTTACCTTCCTCCCACTTCTTCTGTATTTATCACCTCCCCAAGAAGCCCAACTTTTCCCATTTTTCCTATCAGATCACTTGTTTCTGAACTTATTTATCATCATCAAAGAATATGCATAATGAGCCCAGGAACTTCTTAGGGACCCAAGGTTTCAGTATCTTTGAACTGGCATCTCAGCCACCACAACACAGAAAGAGTAGCTCGTCTCAGCTTACTATTTCCCAGAATCAAGACAAATGAGTGGCTTGTAGGGAAAGCTAATCTAGAAGAGTAGTCAAATATAATGATCATTACATCTCCCACCAATCCAAAACTCAAAATTTCTATGACAATAAAAATGAAATATATGGCATATACCACCAGGAAGGAGAACCCAGTTTGCAAGGCTTTCACGTGGACCATAGTGCCAGCATCTCTGGTTCTTTTGGCATTGACCTGCATCTTCCTAAGATGCTGAAACAGTGAAAAAGTAAGCAGGAGAAAAGCTACCAGGGACACAGTGAAGGGTATGAACATGAACATTGAGTTTGTGGGTAAGAAAACATGGGATGAGTTGGTGACTAAGAGATCACTGGGAAATTGTGTCAAATTACTCAATCTATCAGACATATTTCCTTCAGATGAATTAATATGTGAATGAGTATTTTCCAGTGTAACTACAATGTTCAAAATCAAAAGGATTAGAGATACTACTAAAGTCACTAACACCACCTTTTTAACTCTCCATTTTAGGTAAAGAAAAAAAGAATTAGAAAAATTTGCTACCTTAAGAAAATAAAACACACTGAGGCATGTGGCTAGCCAGATGCTGAAATGGTTATTCACTCTCCAGATAATTTCAGTCGCTATAAGCATTGCTGAATTCATAAATAAATGTGGGCACAATATGGATGCCAAAATACACACGAGCACAGACCACACCAAACTGAGTCTGGAAAAGGCCAGAGCAGTGAGAATCTGATCCACTGAAGAGATCTTTCCTCTCTTGACCCAGTCCATGATGTTCACCAGCGCTATGAATCCATTTCCTAAGTTTCCAGTTACTACTTCTATAAATAAGGTGATCATAAAAGTAAATGAAAGGTTGCTGTTCATTGTGTGTAGGAATATGGTTTGATTTAGAATATCACTGCTGCATTTAAATAGCTATGTATATTGGTTATCAAACTTTTTAAATTCCATGTACACAATACTGACTGGAAAACATCTAAATTTCCCAGGATTGATCCATAATTTCTTCAGGAATATTTTATTTTTCTTCCCAAAGACCCCAGTTATGCTTCATCCAGGAACTGTGTGCTTTACACCCACAATATGGAGTTTCCTCAAGTTGAGTGAAATGCTGAAATCTCATCTGCTAACCTACAAACAAAGGCATATTTATTTGCATTATTTTCTTCTTTGCCTTACCAAACATTTTAACCACACAACATGAGTTATGAGCAATATTAAAAAATAATATAAGAGGAGAATATGAATTGGTATATAGTACTCCCTAAGGTGATGATTTATAAAGATACTACTTAAATAAATGAAATGCTATTATCTAGAGACATATGTAAAACAATGTACACATTGGTCAAAAATCTTCAAACATAGTACCAAAATTGTCTCAAAATCTTCTATAAATTTTTGCTACTATGCTCATGTCACAGAGATTACACTAGTCTTTTTACTTTATATAAATCCATATGGACAAGCACCTACACATGTGCATGGAACACATGCATAATAAGCACATATTTATAGGGAATCCATCTCTCTTCTATTTCCATTTCAGTAAAAGGTCTCACAGATTCAACCTTCATGCATCAGCTCAAGCTAAGAAATATGACAGTTTTGCTGTATTTATCTCAATTGTCACAGAACTAATTATTAAATCTAGAACATTATTCATGTCAGTAAATGTTTTTACTGACAAGCTATATCCATAGCCACCTTTTTACTTTTTATTCTGAGAATATCGCAAGGAGTTACTTAGTCTGGCCTTAAAGTCACTCTATAGTTCAGACAGGGCTTGAATTTGGGATCCTTTAACCTCAATCTCAAAGTACGGGGGTTGGGGAGGATTATAAACATGTTTTTGTAAGGCACAGCTTCCCTCATAGATTTTTTTTTTTAAATTTTACACAGAATTCCAAGTTACCATCACACAGTATTCAGTACAGATATTCAGTAATCTTTGAGAATATTCCCCATGTGTAGGAATGTGGTAGTTTTAAATTGTCCCTGTAGCTGTCATTAAGGTAAATGAGCTCCTTTGAATAGAAAGAATCCTCCTTAGTCTTACCACTTCCGGGTCAGTAGGTTGATTCCTTTATTAGCACCAAAAGCCTGATGCTTTCTACCTACCATTTCTCATCTACTGCTACCATCTACTCTGTAACCATCACTTTGGGCACAAATACATATTAAACATGATACTCATCATCCTGGGCAAGGTGGGAAGTCAAAAGCACATAGAGCCATTCTTATTTAAGGAGTTAGTAAACTAAAGAAAATAATATGTCATATGCTAGCATACAACAACAACACGTTCTAATTCTCTTATATTTTCCAGGGAAACCTGGAGAATTCATTGTGAAAGACTAATTCTATACTTCTACAGTCTCCTAAAAACATACTATGCAAAAAAGTGAGTTCTCTATGTGTTTCTGCAGCCTGGTCTTGTCCTCTCCATCTGCATCTGGGTTCTAGCTCGACTCAGTGTTTATGTATGGGTCTAATGGGCCCCCAGACTGATAGCTGGAAAGCCAGCATGGGACTGACTCAGGCCCCCCTGAATATGGGTCTCAGCCAGAAGGACTGAGCAGTCTAAGGGACCTCAGACAGTGGAGCCAGGATGTATCCCTGGTGCACAAAAGGACTATGTGAACACATCCCCCATGGAGGGATAACTGCCTTAACCTAGAGACAGGAGAGAAGCCCTAGTCCCTACTTCACATGACCTGTCAGATCTACATGACCCCAACTGGATGGCATTCCCCTACATATGGAATTGGAGTGGGGGGAGGGGAGGGTGGTTAGAGTGCATGTGAGAGGGCAGAGAGGGTAAAAGGGAGGGAAGGAAGGAGGGAGGGAGGGAGGGATGGAGGGAGGGAGGGGGAACTGGAATCGACATGTAAAATAATTAAATAAAAAAAAAGATTTAACTAGGCATTAGCAAGGCTGCTCCATTTATACTTATGACAATACCTTGTTTATGATGTTTTGTAAAAAGTAGTTGGCTGAAATGAATTCATCTCATTTGTTTATGGAAAAAAAGAAAAGATGAGTTCTATATTTTCTAAGAAACTGACAGGTAAACTAAATTTAGGGGAGAGATATATTGAGAATGAAATCAGGCCAGAATGGGCAAACTTTAAGGAAAACATAAACATGGAAATCAACCTACCAGCAGCACAGCGATGGGACGGCCCTCTGTTAACCCTCAGTCAGTGCTGTAAAACACCCGAATTATTTCCTTAACAGGAAGAGATTTTGGGCTCACAGTCCGAGGTTCAGCTCATGGTCGTGGGCTCCAACTGTTCTGTGGTCTGTGGGAAGGCAGAACGGCCTGGTAGAAATGGAGCAGAAATGCTCCTGTCACGAGGCAACCAAGGAGAGTGAGAGAGCAAAGTAGAGGCAGACCTAAAATCCCCTGGGAAGCCACACCTCCAATGACTTAACTTCCTTCTCCTAAGCCCCTCCTACTTCTCAAAGATTCCACCTTTTCCCTATACACTTCAGATTTGCAGCCTAGGCTGTAACGCATGGCCTTACAGGGACATTTAACACAGATATCTAATGGCTCTTCTGGCTTACCTCTCCAGGTAATAAGGATATGCTTTGAGAAGAAAAATGCAAATACAAGCATAGGGCACAACTGTGTGGAATGGATGCTGATGGCAGAGCATCTGGGCTTTAAGAAAACGGTCTGAACTAAGGGAAGTCTTGTACACTCAGCCCCGAGGAACTGGTCCTGATGGAGCACTGCATCCCCTTTCACTCTGGATGGAAATGCCATAGATTTGCACTTGAACTGCAGGTGCTGGGTAAGGACAGCCTTTTCCAAACAAGGTGAAAGTGACTCCAAGGGAAGTTGGCTGTAGATCCAAACATCAGAAAAAGTAAGTCAGCACTGTAGAAGAGCAGTATATTTCTCCACTTCAAATCCAACATTTTATTAAAAATTAAATCACCAATTACATTTGTGTTAGGTGTGTCATTCTTGACAAGTATATACTGAGTATACCAAATATAAGTAATGTTGTGAATCATATATAATTTTCTGTATATGTTATTCTTTGTTTCTAAAATTATAATAATCTGCCTATTCATGTATTATTACATATAATCTTTGAAAAGGCTTCTATATAAAAGTCGTTACGATTGAAGAGAAAGTGGTATTTTCTTATTCTGCATGGATTTTAAGTAATGTTGCTTTTAAATGTACCTTGTACATCTAAAGAAATTATACAATGGTTTACAACAAAAATAAATTCATAAATATGCATGTATCTAAATACACAGAATCATACTGAGACGTGTGTAATCATCTTATTGCCCTATGACAGACAATGTATCTGTGCACCTGGTAAAGAAAATATATAACAGCACATTAAGCAGTAAGGTCCTCAAAACTTGCTATAAATTGAATAGCTGAGCCCTGGGGCTCTGCTATGATTAGTGAGAACAGCAAACCCAGTTAGAGACAGCTCATTTCTACTTAGTGGTCAACACTAAAACTCAAGAGATGGCAATATCCGGCAAAGCTAGTAAGTTTTGGTCACTGATACCTGTATATCAAAGTTTTTCTTGTAAATATACTAAAAGTACATCACAAAAATACAAAGGTATATTAACCTGGGGTAGCCAAAGAACTGTGGTCACTTAGCAGATGACAGTGCCCAGAGGACAGGATGCAAAATCATCTCCTCTCGGTCTAGCAGGCATGAGGTCTTGACTGAATTGAATATCTGAACTCAAATTTTGTGGTCCATTACATGGAGCAGTAGTTTCTGAATTTCAGGTCCCCACCTTCAAAAGCTTTTCTTCCTGTCCAAGCCAAGGTGATTACAATGTACTTGTGTGTTTTGCCTAATCTGGACTGTATAGTTGAAATTTACAATTTTGACAGCTAACAAATTATTCAGTTTTTCCTTGTCTGTTGAATAAAGGAAATTATTATAGGCAAGCCTAAAAGATGTTGATGCCTATGAAATACTCTAGTTCTTTGATAGCCAATAATATACAATCACTATCATCTCCAAGGAATAAGACTGATAGTTACAACTGTTTGAAAATTATAGGAAACAGTGTTAAATTCTTGCCATACTAATATTGGGTTAAAACACTTAGATGCTGCCATGATCAGATGAAATACAAGGTAAATGCAGACTAGCATAGATTTGCATTACCTAAGAAGATGCTTTCCAGTTATAGTCTCTGAGCAGACATCACCTCTGACAACTCTATGTGCTTCTGAGTTGACAATTGTCTCTTAGCAGATGTTCAATCTAAAGCACCTCATCACTATTACCATGGGCTTCTAAGAAAAGCAAAACAGTTCACTGCTTCACAAAGGCTGTGCCCCTTGAGATAGCAAGTATTTGATTGTGTTTGAGGGAGTTTACTTCCAGAGATTGAACCCAGAACCTCATGCATGATAGGCTCAGACTCAGAGCTGCTCCTCTAGCACCCTGCAACTTTTGACCACTCATAAACGCCATGCTAATTTAGAATATTAGTTACACAATAATTTTATTATCAGAAAGTAGAAATTCTTAAAATAACGAAAAATATAAAATAAGAACAAAATTCATAAGGTTAGAGTTTATAATTCATTCCACTGGAAGCCAGAAGAAAATGTAGAAAATTTACAAGGCACAAAGTAGGAAAATCTAGACCAGTAGTTCTCAACCTTCCTAATGTAGCAATGCTTTAATACAGTTTCTTATGCTGTGGTGACCCCCAATCATAGAAATATCTTGTTGGTACTTCACAACTCTGATTTTAATAATGTTAGGAACTATAATGCAAATACCTGGCATGCATGTATCTGATATGTGAACCCTAAAATGTAAAAATTCAGATTGACAAAAGTTGATCTAGAAGAAGAGAATTAAAGCCTAGAAACATGACTTACAAAAATTCAAATAGTAAGTTATAAAGATAAAATAGATTATAGCAGCTATAAAAATCTCCCACACTGAGCCAAACTCCTGGAATCCAGTTTTAGAGAGGGAGGAGATGTGAGCAAAGGGGTCAAGACCAGGCTAGAGAAACCCACAGAAACAGCTGACCTGAACAAGAAGGAGCTCATGGACCCCAGACTGACAGCTGGGAAACCAGCATAGGACGTAACCAGTTCACCTAAAAGTGGGTGTTAGTTAGGAGGCCTGGGGCACCCGATAGTGGAGCAGTATTTATCCCTAGTGTACAAATGGAATTTGGGAGCCCATCCCACATAGAGGTATACTCTCTCAGCCTAGACACATGGGGGAAGGCCTAACCCTGCTCCAAATGATGTGACAGACTTTGAAGATCCCCCATAGAAGGCCTCACCCTCCCTAGGGAGCAGAAAGGGGATAGGATAGGGAGTTGGAGGGGGAAAGGGAGAGGGGTACAGGGAATGAGAGAAGGGAGAGGGAACTGGGATTGACATGCAAAACAAGCTTGTTTCAAATTTAAAGAAAGAAAACAAACAAACAAATCTCCCACAAATAAAGCCTGGAACATGATTGAATCATTAGAGTATTGGCAAAACTTTATGGAATAATCTGTACCAATATTTCACAAACCATCCCACAAAATGAAAATAAAAGGACAGAATTGTCCTGATGCCAAAACTGGATAAGAACACAACACAAAGAAAAGGCCAACCTTATTCAACAACACCTTAGCAGGAGACGAAGACAGGGAGATCTGAAGCTTAGTTGGTCATGACTACACAGTTTATTTGAGGGCAGCCTAGGCTAACAGACACCCTCTCACAAACACACACAAAAGTATTAGGTAGATTATGTACAATAACCAAGTCAGGTGCATGCTAAGGATATATGATTGACCCAATATATGAAAATAAATAAATGCAATGCAATAAATGAACAAACTTAAAGGCATAGATGACCTCATCTCAATAGATATGGGCAAGTTCATCACCCCTGCCTAATAAGAGTCCTGAAGAAATCAGGAATTAAAGTAGCATACTTCCACTTGAGAAAAGAGAGACATAACAGTGCCGTTGCCATTTTAACATAAAAACAACAAGACTGAAATACCATTTCATGTTCCCATTGTTTTTATTCAGTATGCTACTTAATTTTAGCAAGCAGAACAGTTCAAGAGAAAGAAATAGAAACAGAAAAACAAGAAGATACGTTATTTACATTTCCAGATCGTGTGAACCAATGCATAAAAACACTAAGATCTTACACTTTCAACAAAGTAAAAAGATGGGAAACAGCACATAAAAACCATAGACTTCGATATATCAATAACAAACTTGGCAAAAATTTTAATGCCATCTATATATAATACTTTCAAAAAAATAAAAAAGTTAGAAATAAATCTAGTCAAAGAGATAAAAGAACTGTACAATGGAATACTTTAATACAGTAATTCAAGAAGTCACTAAAAGATTGAAAAGTCTCCCATGCTCAGGGATAGGCAAAATAACATTGTGCAAACAGCTATATTGTCTAATGCAAGTTATAGGTGACCCCTTTAGAAACAAATTAGATTCCCAACAAAACAAGAGCAATCATAAAGTTCATATGGAAGCCCTAACATCCCCCAAATAGTCAGACAAAGCATTACCAGAAAGCAGAACTGATGTATCAGAGCACTTGATGTGAAATTATATTATGCAACATCACTAAAAAAAAAGAGCCTAGTACTGACGTAAAGAGACATATGTAGCCATAGACCAGCGTAAACACTCCATGACCGAACCCACACTCTTATATATAAGACCTTAACGTAAGTCCTACTACTTTCAAATACCCAGAGGAAAATAATTTAATCACTTAAAGATATAGGCATAAAGTCTTCTCTAAAAAAGCTCCAATATCATATGAAATAATACCAAAATTAATAAATGAGATTACATAAAATTAAAAAGCTCCTGTATGGCAAAGAAAATAATTGGCAGAATAAATAGATAATACACAGAGGAAGGGGAAATTGCTTTAAACTATGTATCAAATAAATTAATCAAATACATTAAGAATCACAAAATGACCCTCCAGTAAAATTATACAACCAACAAATGGGTTAATAATCCTCCAGAGAGGAAGTACAAAGGTCAAAGTTCATTAAATACTTGAATTCAACATCCTCAGCATCGGGGAACTAAAAATTAAACTGCTTTGAGATTCCATCTCACCCCAATCAGCATTCCTGACTTCAGAAACCAAATAACAATAAATGCTATTGAAAACAGAAAGACAGAGTCTTTCTTTCTGCTGACTTGGCATAAGCTGGTTCAGCCACTAGGGAACTCCAGAGTTCAAAACAATGAAAATAGATGATGTAGCCAAACCACCTAGAGAATATAGCTGAAGGACTATAAATCAAGGAGCCACAGATGAACTTGCATATTCACAATTGTTTAAATACCAGCTAGTGGATATGTCCCTCAGCAATGAATGAATAAAAAAAATGACCATATACACAATGTAACTTTATGCAACTGTAAAGTAATAGAATTATCATATTTTCAGGGAAGTGGGTGCAAGTGTAGATTATTATGTTAAACAAAATAAAGTAGATTCCAAAAGACAATACACACATTTTCTCTCCTATGCACAATTTGACAAGACTTAAATCTGTATGTGTGTGTATACCACACATGCATATAGAGGAAGAAGAGGGTGGTTAGGAGGATGATGTGAAGGCAGGAGGGGAGCTATTTGGATGAGGGAGGGGCCTTCAAGGAGATGAAGGACAAAACTGAACCAGAGGGATGAACAAGAAACATGCACAATGATGTGAATGTGTGAAAATTCTCCAATGAAACCGTTATTTGCAAGCAACTTAAATTATTTTTAAAAGCAGGGAAGAAATACCACTTTGTTTACAAAACTGTAATCTAGAATATACCACCTTGAAAATGTCACTCACGGGAGACTTTGGAGCACTCAGTACTAAGCGGGATGTCTTCATTAAAGGTTCAGAGAGCTATGCAGAAGAGGAGGTAGACAGAATGTGAGAGCAAGAGGTGATGGATGCCCCCAACAGACATAGTGTATTCCAGACACAACAGAAATGAGTCACATACAAACTCACTGAGACTATGGCAGCACTCACAGAGTCGGTACAAGTTCAAGCCATCTGGGTTCCCAGCAATTAGAGAGGGATGCAGACATAGGATACCAACACAGACAAGAAGCTATGTGCAATTGATAGCCACTGGTAATGAGGAAATACATTTTCTACAATAGTGTATCATTGTATACATCAACCACACTCCAAAGCATGCACAATTATCTGCAGTGATTGGCCAACATAAAATAATCTCCATAGGTCTTTTTCTTGTGGACTTTGTTCTGTTTTGTTTTGGGCATTTTTCTTCTTGCCAGTCAAAGATATTTCCCCCAGTGCCTTTTCTGTCAAGAGCAAACAGAAAGACCAATGACACCATCATTTTCCCTAAATTAGGATAAATGAATAGCTGGAAGAATAAATAGTAGCAGTAGCCTGGCAACCTAAGTGGACTAGATCATTTGACAACCTGTCAGAGCTCCAACTGTGTGAAGACACTCAATGTAGACAGCAGCAAACAAGGAAAGGAGACTGTGGTTTGAATAGCCTTCCAGTAAACCATGGTGATGACATCTAGGAACACTTTGCCATACAGTCTAATCTGGGATGTTTGTTCACATAGTGGGTAAACAATGTGAAATGAACTAGGGGTGTAATGTAGAGGTTTGTAAAATAATTGAATTTAATGAATTAAAAACGCCCCACCTTTTGGTCTTGTATATAATATTTTGTATATATTCATCTACCTGTGTTGGTTCATATAAGTTTCGTTGGCTAACAATGTTACCATGGCAACTTCAGAAAAACAAAAGCACTGAACTTCCCACAGCAGCAACAGAGTGACACTCATGCTTTCATTCCAGGGGACAAACGAGAGATTGGATAATTCGGCTATCTTGACTAAGTGCAATTTGCTGAGGCTGGTAATAAGGCAGGTGTCTGAAGATTGGTCCCTTAGCAGATCGTGTGGACATCCACCTTCACTTGTTCATCTTATCTGCTAAGATGGGCTAGGTGTACTGCACGAATACCTGTGTTTTCACTTTCACAAAGAAACCAGTTTGGGAGATAGCCAGACTGGCAAGAATTCCATCACTTGATAATTTTTCTTTTTTCTGCTGTAAAGTCAAAATGGTTTACAATGCTATGGAAGCATTAATACAATTTCCGAAAGCAAATTTTGTCATTAACCAGATGAAATACATGCTCATTACTAATGTTAAATTAGGAAAACTATAAAGCAATCCCCATGTCACCGCTGGCAGTATAACCTCCTGTACTTAGGTCTGAGCATCACCTGGTTTGTGGGTGAGCAGAAAGTCCCTGTGCATTTACAGAGGTGGCCAGTGTTAATGGGAAAGCAGCATTCAGCTAAGTCAAAGCACAAGTTCAATACTATTCTGTGAAGCGGTATTAATCCCCAAAGGGTGCAAAATAACGTCAAACCATGCACTGCATACTCTTACCACAAGCCATAACCTTCACTTGCTGCCGTTAAAGCCAACGTCTCATTTGCTAGCATGCAAATATAGACATAGTCTCTTTTACAGTTTTGCAAGGTTTTGCCTTCTCTAGTCTATATGTATATGAAAATCACCAAGTACAGTTGTCAATTTTTGTTTTATTTTTTACGTATTTTTTAATAATTTTACATACTAACCACAGTTCCATCTCCCTCTCCTCCTTCCCTTCCCCCACCTCCCCCCAACCTACCCTTATCCACTCCTCAGAAATGGTAAGGCCTCCCATGTCTTGGAGAGATTAGGGATTCAGTTGTCTTTTTAAAACCCAGTGAGGGTTACAGGGAATGCCGAAAGTGGTAGATGAGCCTCATTCCTCCAAAAATGCCATAAGTATTCCTGAACACTAATATCCGATTCCAAGAACTACATTGACTCCATGTTGAAAAATTTAGGACTAGACTTGTAGGTTGCAGAAGCAATACACACACACACACACACACACACACACACACACACACACACACACACCAGCAGCAACAAAACCATATTTCATTTGTTTTGTGAAAAGTAATTCTAGGATTCTATAGAACGTAAATTATTATCTGTTGTTGAAAATAAAAATCTTATTAAGTTTTATAGACCCTTCTTTCACAGTCAAATATACTGACATATTTTTCTTACTAATAGTTTAATTTACATTCGTGTGGTGTGTGTGTGTGTGTGTGTGTGTGTGTGTGTGTGTGTGTGTGTGTACTCTGTGTGTGTGTACATACCATGGTGATTGTGGAGCTCACGGGGCACCTTGGAGAAGTTGCCCCTCTCCTACTCTGTAGTTCTCATTGTTAGAACTCAGGTTCTCAGGGCATGAGGCAAGTGTTTTTATCAGTTATGTTGCCTGTAATTTCTGTGGATCATATGGCTTGTGATTGAATCTTTAGGATGGTTGCCCTCCTACATATACTTAATAATTAAATAGTATTTTTTTTATTTGGAAACAATCACTTTTCATACCAATCCCCCTCATCATCTCTCCTTAAAGGGAGAGGTCATTCTGTAGATATGTTTCTCATACTGGTTAATGAATAAAGCACTGTTGACCAATAGGAAAGCAAGATAGGTGGGACTGGGAAACAAGGAGGATTCAAAGAAGTAGTAAGGAGGAGTCTACATGGAGAAGCTGGAGAGAGCAGAACACCGGGCCCTCTCTCTGGTAAGATGAGACTACATGCCATGGGCCCAGACAAGGACAGCAGGAAAAAACTACTCGTAACACTCTCCCATCCTCCCATGCCCCCTATCAACCCCCAACCCATCCCCTTCCCGCTCCCCAAGAACAGCAAGGTCTTCCATGGGGGAATCATCAAAATCTCACATAGTTTGAGGGGTGCTAGTCTGGGCTGAAATAGTACACTTCCATAGGGAATGGACTCCAAAAGTCCATTTGTGTACTAGGGTTAAATACTGGTTCCACTCTTAAGTGTCTGGCTCTATTATATTGAACACTTTGAGGAATGTTGGTATTAGCTGTTCTTTGAATTTCTGGTAGAATTCTGCACTGAAACCACCTGGCTTTTGGCTTTGTTTGGTTGGGAGATTTACATGACTACTTCTATTTCATTAGGGGCTAGAGGTCTACTTAAATTGCTTATCTGTTCTTGATTTAATTTTGGTAAGTGATATCTATCCATAAAATTGGTCATTTCCTTTCAATTTTCAAATTTTGTGGATTATGAACTGATGAGTCTCTGGATTTCCTCAGTGTCCATTGTTATGTCCTCCTTTTCATTTTCTGATCTGATTAATTTTCATGTTTACTCTCAAAGGTTTGTCTGTCTTGTTGATGTTCTCAAAGAACCAACTCTTTATTACATTGATTCTTTGAATTGTTTTCCTAGTTTATATTTTATTGATTTCACCCCTCATTTTGGTTATTTACTCATGTCTACTCCTCCAGGAGGAGTTTGCTTCTTTTTGTTCTAGAGCTTTTAGTTGTGATATTATTTCTCTAGTATAGCTATTCCCCATTTTCTTCATGTGGGCACTTAGTGCTATGAACATTCCTATTAGTACTGCTTTCAAAGTGTCCCATAAGTTTGGGTATGTTGTGTATTAATTCTCATTGAATTCTAGGAAGTCATTAATTTCTTTATTTCTTCCTTGACCCAGGAATGGTGCAATTGTGCATTTTCAATTTCCATGTGTTTATAGGGTTTCTGCAATTTGTGTTGTTGTTGAATTCTAACTTTAAAGCACTTGTACATAGTGAGGTTTGCTATCTTGCCAAGTACACGGTCAATTTTAGAGAAGGTTCCATGTGGCACTGAGAAGAAGGTATATTCTTTTGTGTTTGGATTGAATGGTCTATAAAAGTCTGTTAAACCCAATTGGGTCATAATTTCTGTTAGTTCTTTTGTTTCTTTGTTAAGTTTCTGTCTAGTGGTCCTGTCTAGTGTTGAGAGTGGGGTATTGAAATCTCCCACTATAAGTGTGAGTTTTTATATGCTATTTGAGTTTCAGTAATGTTTCTTTAACATATGTGTGTTCCTTTATATTTGGTGCATAGATCTTCAGAACTTATATTTCATCTTGATGGCTTTATCCTGTGATGAATAACAAATTAGATTCTTCATCTCTTTTGATTGACTTTAGTTTAAAGTTTAATTTGTTAGATATTAGGATTGTTACACCCTCTTGTTTATTGTGTCCATTTGATTGGAAAGCCTTTTCCCAATCCTTAACTCTGAGGTAACCTCTGTATTTGAGGTTTGGTGTTTCTTGTATGCAGCAGAAGGATAGATTCTGTCTTCATGTCCATTCTGTTAGCCTGTGTCTTTTTAAAGGCGAATTAAGACCATTATTATGGAGGAATATTAATAACCATTGATTGTCAAATCTTGTTTGTTTTGGATTTATTGGTAGTGGTAGTATTGTATGTAGATTCCCTCCGGTTTTCTTTTAGCTGTTGGTAAAGTGAGATGATCAATTGTTTTTGTGGATTAGTTAACTTCCTTGAGTTGGAATTTTTCTTCTAGAACTTTCTGTAGGGCTGGATTAGTTGACATGAATTTTTTTAAGTCTGGTTTTATCATGGAATCTTGGTTTCTCCATCTAAAGTGATTGAAACGTTTGCAGGGAATAGTACTCTAGGCTGGCATCCATGGTCTCTTTGTGTTGGTAGAATACCTATCTAGGACCTTCTAGTCTTCAGAGTTTCAATAGAGAAGTCAGGTGTAATTCTGATAGGTTTGCCTGTATATGTTACTTGGCCTTTTTCCTTTGCTACTTTCAATATTCTTTATTTATTCAGTATGTTTGATGTTTTGATTATTATGTGGTGAGGGGAAATGTTTTGTGGGCCACTCTATTTGGTGTTCTGTGGCCTTGTTGTACTTTCATAGGCATGTCTTTCTTTAGGTTGGGGAAGCTTTCGTCTATATGATTTATATTTTTTGCACCTTTGTGTTGGGTTTCTTCACCTTCTGCTATACCTATTATTCTTAGGTTTGGCATTTTTATGGTGTCCCATAATTCCTGGATATTGTGTGTTAGGGATTTGTTGGACTTAACATTTTCTTTGGATGATGAATCTATTTATTCTCTTTATCTTCAATGCCTGAGATTCTTTCTTCCATCTCTTGTATTCTGTTGGTTATGCTTGCATCTGTAGTTCCTGATCATTTATCCAGTTCTTCTATTTACGCCATTCCCTCAAACTTTTTTTGTCTCTATTTCAGCTTTCAATCCTTGCACTGTTTGAATTTGTTCTTGCAATTTTTGATTTTTCTTTTCTTTCATTTCTTTAAAGAATTTTCTCAATTCCTCTTTTAGGGTCTCTATCATCTTCATGATGTTGTTTTCAAGTTTGTTCTCTTCTTCATCTGTGTGAAGAAATTCAGGTCTTGCTAGTGTGGAGTCCCTATATTCTGGTGTCCTTATATTCATCTTTTTGTTGTCTACTGTGTTCTTATACTGTCATCTAACCATCTCTTCTTCCAGTGCATATGGGTGGGGTCTCTCCATCTCCTGGTAGGTACGGGGCCAAGGTTCCCTTCTGGTGGGTACAAGCTGGTGCAATACTCTGATGGCTCTCCTCTTCCAGTGGATAGTAGGACTAGGGTGCTAGCAACTCTGGATGGGCTGGTCCACTGGGACTGGTTGTCCCATGCACAGCCCCCAATCCTCAGGAAGTTCTGAGCAGGGCCCTGGAAGACAGGACAGAAAAAGGCCCACACTTACCCCATTTCATGGATGGAGGTGGGAATATGATACAGACAGACTCTGGATGAGCTGGCCTGCCAGGAAGGGCTTTCTGCATGCAGATCCCAGTCCTCAGGAGGCTCTGAACAGAGCACCAGAAGGCTGCTCCTCCTGGGGGAAGAAGCAGGTCCGTCCAGGACACTGGCAGACTCTGGATAGGCCAGGACAAGTTCCCCTGTGCATGTACAGTCCCCAGGCCTCAGGGGGCTCCAAGCAGGGCCTTGGAAGGCAAACTGGAAACAGGCCCAAGCTTATCTCCTCCTGTTGTTGGAGGTGGGACTAGGACACTGGCAGACTCCAGATGGACTGGTCCTCGGGTTGGGCTTCCCCACTCACAGTCCCCAGTCCTCACAAGGCTCCGATGGGGACCCTGGAAGTCCATAGACTAATTTTTCATTTCATAGATTCCAAACTTAATGAAAATTTCTCCAAGAACACATGTAAAAATATTCAACACACAGTCACATTTAGTAATTGAATAAAGGTATGAATTAATGATACTCAGAGAGCAAGAAAATCTGTTCCAAGGATACACTCTATAACTTGAAGCATGTTAATGCGAATAAAGAAAGAAATATATTCTAAAATATATATAATTCTCTTTTACTGAAGATTTAACATTGCATATAGACTTTATAACCATAAAGTGTGTGTCTCAACATCTGAATCTAATTATGGTAACAATTTTTATAAATTTCATGACCTTATCTTTTATTTCTGACACACAATCCTCGCCCCTCATCAAGAAAAATTCTTCTTGCATATGACAGAGATTATTATAGAAAACCACAACTAGTTTAAGTGTATAGTTGTGGAGCCCACAAAACACTCCAGGACCTGTAACTCAGGGATTATAGGAAAAGGGGGTAGAAAGATTGCAAGAGATAAACAGTGAGTTTACTGTGAGATTGTGTCTCCTATGAATATCAGGAGCTATGGCCACAAAGTTGTCTCAACACGGCTGCCTAGACAAGATTTGAACAAGGAAAACACCAATAACCATGTTCAAAGAAGAGTATGTATGAGGTATTGGAGGAAGAAAAGAAGGGGGAAATTATGTAATTATAATCACAAATAAAAAATATATTTTGAATTTTGTGTATAAGCAACAAATCACATTTACTTAATAACAATATGTATGTTCTACAAAATCCTAATTTGAAAGTAATAATATAGGTAGATTATTCAAATAAGAGTCACAGACAAGCAAAGAGTTAATACCTTTAATTTCAGGCCCGGACAGCCAGAGCAAGGAAATTCTCTATGAGTTTACAGCTAACCTACTCTACATAATAAATTCTAGGCCAACCAAGGCTATATAAAGAAACTTCTGTCTCTAAAACCCAACAAAAATAAAGAACATAATGTCATTATTCTGAATATTTTTTGAGAAGTATTTTCATCTGTATTCAGATTATTTGAATTTTCAATATAACACTTTTGTCACAGCTTCTATATTGAAATTAGTAATGGACTGTTATAGTGTGTGTGTGTGTGTGTGTGTGTGTGTGTGTGTGTGTGTGTGTGTGCGTGTGCGTGTTTTCTCCAAGCATACCATAAATACCCATGTCCATCTTGGAGGTCAGCTAACTTTCTCCTGGTACCACTGCATTGGAAGAAGCAGAACAATACAATGATAGCAAGGTTTCTGGCAATGATAATGAGGTTATTAATATGCCCCACCAGAAGGATGACTCTGACCTGGTATTCCAGATGTTACTCATCCTGGCTCCCCAACCCTTTGCACCTACTCCACTGTAAGTAACCTTGGATGGCACTAGAACAGTTGCCCCCAACCTTCCTGATACTGCAGCCTTTTAATACATTTCCTCATGCTGGGACCTCCAACCATGAAATTATTTTCATTACTACTTCATAACTGTAATTTTACTGTTATTATGGACCATAATCTGTATTGAGTATCATGATGTGTTGAAATAAATGATTGTATTTACTGAGGGTATAATGTGTTTACTTTGTTCTTATTCCAAACATTTATTTGCAGCCTTTATGTCCAATAAATACAAAACTACTGGGACTATATTATCAAATGATTTATTTTCAATCAAAATATTTTTCTGTATTTTATTTTTGTGTTACTTTACACACAATGAAATGTTCAACTAAATTTTCCCCCACAAAACTCACTGGTTTTGGATGTGACTGAATCAGATTGTATAATTTTTCACGATATGCTTTTAATCTACTTCTTTTCTTTGACTTTGAGATTGTATTGCAATTACAACATTTCTGTATTCCCTTTCTTCCTTCAAAACCTCATGTATACCCTTACCCACTCCCTTCAAATTTGTGGCCTCTTTTTCATCAGTTGTTATTTTATGTATGCATGAATTTATATATACATATATATTTCCAAATCTGTCTATTGAGTTGCATGTTACTTGCACGTATGTATTCGGGAATGACCATTTGATGCTGGAAAATCAATTGGTGTGCTATTCCTTGGGGAAGAACACCTCTCCTGCTCCCAGCTTTATTCAGTGCCTATTGTTCTTTGTGTAGGGTTGAGGCCTTGTGAACTTTTCCTTATCCAGTTTGTCATGTTCATTATGTTTTCTGATATTTAGGTGTTTATGTTAATGAGATTTAATTGGTGTAATCAAAGTCCCCGATCTTCTGACTCTTATGATTTTTCTGTCCCCTCTTCCGTATTATTCCCTGAGGCTCGTTTTCTTGAGGAGGAGTAAGACTATATTTCTCTGTGATTATAAGGGCAAATGATCATAGATTTTTGTTAGAGATTATGCTGATTTAGTAACTGGTTGCTGTAGATTCTCCTCCAATTACCTTGATTTCATTAGCAGTTAGCTGATGCATAGTTAGCTAGGTGTCTAGTAACAGGAATGGTATTTCTCTTGTTGAGAGGCTCTTAAGTCCAGTTAGAGAGCAGTTGTTTACTGACAAGATATGTGTGTCACTACTGGACCATAGGTAATTATGCAATACTGGTCATTGATATGTTTCATGGGTGTCATAGCTGCATAGGACTGTTGGTTACCTCCATCTTTTGGAATTTTGCATGTTTGTCACTGAAAACTAGTCTTACAGGTCAGTTCAGCCCTGGAGTTTCTGGGCCTGTTCAGCAATAGGGACTTATCTTCTACCTCTGGCCATAACCAAAGGCAACAGCAACAGGCTGTATGATTTAAGAGACTCTTGGACTACCCTAGCCAGCAATTCAAAGGAAGGTTTGAAAAAGTTGGTATTAAGGTTTTTGTATTATTACAAGGTTTTTGTATTAAGGTAAAGCCCTAAAGAGAAAAAAAATCATTAAAACTATACATGCATGCATTCTCTCTCTCTCTCTCTCTCTCTCTCTCTCTCTCTCTCTCTCACACACACACACACACACACACACACACATACACACACACACACACACAAACATATGTATGCATGCATGCATCTATTTATGAATGTATGTATATTTACTAAATTATAGGTTTTCTTAGATAAATAATGGCATGGTTCCTTTGACATTTTCAGTCCTACATGTGGTTATTTTACCTCTCTGTCTCCTCTTCCTGTATTTATCTCCCCCTCCTTCCCTACAGAGCTCTGCTTTTCCCATTTCCCTGTGGGATCACTTATATACTGCTATTCCCCTTTACCTTCCTCCCACTTCTTCTGTGTTTATCACCTCCCCAAGAAGCCCAACTTTTCCCATTTTCTCTATCAGATCATTCGTTTTCATGAACTGATTTATCATCATCAAAGAATATGCATAATGAGCCCAGGAACTTCTTAGGGACCCAAGGTTTCAGTATCTTTGAACTGGCATCTCAGCCACCACAACACAGAAAGAGTAGCTCGTCTCAGCTTACTATTTCCCAGAATCAAGACAAATGAGTGGCTTGTAGGGAAAGCTAATCCAGAAGAGTAATCAAACATAATGATCATTGCATCTTCTACCAATCCAAAGCTTGAAATTCCTACGACAATAAAAATTAAATATATGGTATATACCAGCAGGAAAGAGAACCCAGTTTTCAAAGCTTTCACGTGGGCCATAGTGCCAGCATCTTTGGGTCTTTTACCACTGACCTGCATCTTCTTAAGATGCTTACACAATGAAAAGGTGAGCAGGAGAAAAGCTACCAGGGACACAGTGAAAGGTATGAACATGAACATTGAGTTTGTGGGTAAGAAAACGTGGGATGAGTTGGTGACTAAGAGATCACTGGAAAATTGTGTCAAATTCCTCAAGCTATCAAACATATTTCCTTCATTTGAATCAATCCATAACTGAATACGTTCCAGTGTAAATACAATGTTTAAACTCAAAAAGACCAAAGATACTACTAATGTTACTAACACCACTTTTTTAACTCTCCATTTTAGGTAAAGAAAAAAAGAGTTAGAAAAATTTGCTACCTTAAGAAAATAAAACACACTGAGGCATGTGGCTAGCCAGATGCTGAAATGGTTATTCACTGTCCAGATAACTTCAGCCACTATAAGCATTTCTGAATTTATAAATAAATGGGGGACCAATGTGGATGCCAAAGTACAAATGAGCACAGACCACACCAAACTGAGTCTGGAAAAGGCCAGAGCAGTGAGAATCTGATCCACTGAAGAGATCTTTCCTCTCTTGATCCAGTCCATGATGTTCACCAGTGCTATGAATCCATTTCCTAAGGTTCCTGTTACTATTCCAGTAAATAAGGCAATTGTAAAAATAAACCATAAGCTGTATTTCATTATGTGTGAGAATATGGTTTGATTTATAATATCACTGCTGCATTTAAATAGCTATGTATATTGGTTTTTAAAAAGTCATTAATCCCATGTACACAAAACTGACTAGAAAACATCTAAATTTCCCAGGACTTGATGCGTAATTTCCTAAGGAATGTCTTGTTTTTCTTCCCAAAGACCCCAACTATGCTTCATCCAGCAACTGTGTGCTTTACATCCAGCAGTTTGAAGTTTTCTGAAGTTGAGTGAAATGCTGAATTCTCATCTGCTACCTACAAACAAAGGCATATTTATTTGCATTATTTTCTTCTTTGCCATATCTTCATATTTTAATCACACAGCATGAGCTCTGAGCAAAATAATTAGGAATTATAATCCATATGGGAACTTTAAAGAATATGAATTGGTATATGGTAATCCCTGAGATGATGACTCACAAAGATATCACTTCAATAAATGAACAGAAATGTTATTATATACACACATATGTAAATCTATGTATGCATTGGAAAAAAATCTTCATATGTAGTACCAAAATCGTCTCAAAATCTCTTTAGAAATTGCTGTTGCTGTGCTTGTATCACACAGGTCACACTAGTCTTCTCACTTTACATGAATCCATATGGACAAGCACCTACACATGCACATGGCATACATGCATAAGCACGTATTCATTGAAATCCATCTCGCTTCTGTTTCCAGTTCAGTTAAAGGTCTCACAGATTCAGCCACCATGTCTCTAGCTCAAGCTTGGGGATATGAAAGTTTTGCTGCCTTTGTTTCCCTTGGTACAGAATAATTAAATCTTGGGCATTACTCAAGCCAGTGATTGCTTTTACTAACAAGTTATATCGATGGCCACCTTTTACTTTTTAATCTGAGAATATCTGAAGGAGTTGCTTAGTCTGGCCTTAAAGTCACTCTATACTCCTTGGGATTCTATAGAACTTGGGATCCTTTAGCCTCAACCTCAAAGTAGGAGGGAATTACAAACATGTTCTCATAAAGCACAGCTTCCCTCATAGACTTTTTTTTTTTAACTTTTACACAGATTTCCAAGTTACCATCACACAGTATTCAGTACAGATACTCAGCAATCTTTGGGAATATTACCCCACGTGTAAAAATGTGGTCCTTTTACATTGTCCCTGGAGCTGTCGTTAAGGTAAATGAGCTCCTTTGAATAGAAAGACTCCTCCTCAGTCTTACCACTTCCGGTTCAGTGGGTTGATTCAGCACCAAAGGCCTGAAGTTCTCTATCTGCCATTTCTCATCTACTGCTACCATCTACTCTGTAACCATCATTTTGGGCACCAATGCATATTAAACAATGATAGACATCCTGGGCAAGCTTGGAAGTAAAAAGCATTGTCATTAAACTAAAGAAAATAATATGTCATATGCTAGCCTACAACAACACGAGTCTCTGGTTCTATGTCTTTTAAAACACTGGCAAGTACCCTACATTTAGGGGAGAGATATATTGAGAATGAAATCAGGCCAGAATGGGCAAACTTTAAGGAAAACATAAACATGGAAATCAACCTACCAGCAGCACAGCGATGGGACGGCCCTCTGTTAACCCTCAGTCAGTGCTGTAAAACACCCGAATTATTTCCTTAACAGGAAGAGATTTTGGGCTCACAGTCCGAGGTTCAGCTCATGGTCGTGGGCTCCAACTGTTCTGTGGTCTGTGGGAAGGCAGAACGGCCTGGTAGAAATGGAGCAGAAATGCTCCTGTCACGAGGCAACCAAGGAGAGTGAGAGAGCAAAGTAGAGGCAGACCTAAAATCCCCTGGGAAGCCACACCTCCAATGACTTAACTTCCTTCTCCTAAGCCCCTCCTACTTCTCAAAGATTCCACCTTTTCCCTATACACTTCAGATTTGCAGCCTAGGCTGTAACGCATGGCCTTACAGGGACATTTAACACAGATATCTAATGGCTCTTCTGGCTTACCTCTCCAGGTAATAAGGATATGCTTTGAGAAGAAAAATGCAAATACAAGCATAGGGCACAACTGTATGGAATGGATGCTGATGGCAGAGCATCTGGGCTTTAAGAAAACGGTCTGAACTAAGGGAAGTCTTGTACACTCAGCCCCGAGGAACTGGTCCTGATGGAGCACTGCACCCCTTTCACTCTGGATGGAAACGCCATAGATTTGCACTTGAACTGCAGGTGCTGGGTAAGGACAGCCTTTTCCAAACAAGGTGAAAGTGACTCCAAGGGAAGTTGGCTGTAGATCCAAACATCAGAAAAAGTAAGTCAGCACTGTAGAAGAGCAGTGTATTTCTCCACTTCAAATCCAACATTTTATTAAAAATTAAATCACCAATTACATTTGTGTTAGGTGTGTCATTCTTGACAAGTATATACTGAGTATACCAAATATAAGTAATGTTGTGAACCATATATAATTTTCTGTATGTTATTCTTTGTTTCTAAAATTATAATAATCTGCCTATTCATGTATTATTACATATAATCTTTGAAAAGGCTTCTATATAAAAGTCATTATAATTGAAGAGAAAGTGGTATTTTCTTATTCTGCATGGATTTTTAGTAATTTTGCTATTTAATGCACCATGTACAGCTGTAGCAAATATACAATGTTTTATAATTCAAATGCATTCATGAATATGTATACATCTAAACACACAGAATCACAGTGAGACATATGTAGCTAATCACCTTATTGCCCTGTGAGAGACTATGTATCTATGCACCAGGTTAAGAAACTATATGGCAATGGCAGCATATTATGCAGTAAAGTCCTCAAAACTGGCTATAAATTGAATAGTTCAATCTTGGGGTTCTGCTATTATTAGGGAGGACAGAAAGTTCCAGTAAGAGGCAGCTCATTTCTACTTAGTGGCCAACCCTAAAACCCAGGAGATGGCAGTGTCCCATAAAGCTAATAATTTTTGGTCACTGCTACATATGTATCAAAGTTCTTTTGAAAAAAAAAACTAAAAGTACACCACAAAAATACAAAGGTATATTAACCTGGGGTAGCCAAAGAACTGTGGTCACTTCACAGATGACAGTGCCCAGAGGACAGGATGCAAAATCATCTTCTCTCGGTCTAGCAGGCATGAGGTCTTGACTGAATTGAATATCTGGACTCAAATTTTGTGATCCATTACATGGAGCAGTAGTTTCTGAATTTCAGGCCCCCACCTTCAAAAGCTTTGCATCCTGTCCAAACCAAGGCAATTCTTATATATTTGCTATGTTTTTACCTAAACTTGACTGTATAGTTGAAATTTACAAATTTGACAGCTAACAAATTCTTCAGTTTTTCCTGATCTGTGGAATAAAGGTAACTATTATAGGCAAGCCTAATAGATTTCAAAGCCTATGAAATACTATAGTATTTGTGCAGTGTTCCTGGAAAGCTAAAGCCATTACCATAAAGCACTAAAGAGAAGATAAACATCCACACACTCTGGGAATTTATCAGTAAATGGGTCATAAAGGAACATAATATTTGAGAGCTATAAACATTCCATGGATTTGAGTATCTGTATGACAGATGCTGCTGAAACTTTTCATTCATTAGGATCTCGTTCTAGTGGGTTCATAGTCATTTACCTAATGCTAAATGCATAATTGAAATTCACAGATGTGGGACTGGTTAAATTCAACACTGAGTATCGAGGAGATGGATTTTAAACATAAAGCAAAGGAGCACCAGCCTACAGAGAAACTAGGATACAAGTAGGAATCTAAGTGAATCATGATTCATACAAGGACCCTCATAGAAGGAGAAAGGGACAAGATCTCCTGAGCACATTGGGAGGGGTGGGGGGCAGTGAGTGGAGAGGGAGTTAGGAGAAAGAGAAGGGAAGGAAAGGAAAGGAAAGCACGTGGGACTAGAAAGATTGAGCCAGGGGAGGAATAGACGAGAAAAAAAAATACCATAATAGAGGGAGCCATTATAGGTTTGAAGAGAAAACTGACTCTAGAGAAATGTCCGGAGACCAACAAGGATAACCCCAACTAACAATCTGAGCAAAAATGGAGAGACTACTTTAAATGCCCTTCCCCAATAATGAGATTGATAACTAACTTATATGCCATCCTAGAACCTTCTTGTAGTAGCTGTTGGAAACAGAAACAGACACCCACAGCTAAACACTGAGCTGAACTCCTGGAATCCAATTGCAGAGAGGGAGGAGGGATGAACAAAGGGGTAAAGACCAGGCTGCAGAAACCCACAGAGACAGCTGACCTGAACAAGGGGGAGCTCATGAACCCCCAGACTGATAACTGGGAAACCAGAATTGGACTGACTCAGACCCCCCTGAACATGGGCCTCAGTTACAAGGCCTGGGCAGTATAAGGGACCTCTGTCAGTCAAACCAGGATGTATCCCTGGAGCACTAATGGACTTTGGGAGCACATTCCCCATGGAGGGCTACTCCCTTAGCCTAGAGATAGGAGGGAGGGTCTAGACCCTACTCCAAATTACTTGACACATTTTGATGATCCCTCCTGGAAGGCCTCACCCTCCCTGTGGAGTGGGTGGGGAATGGGATGGGACAGAGGGGGCGGTCAGAGGTCATGGGAGAGATGAAGGGAGGGAAGGACAGGGGACTGGGATCAATATGTAAGAATGTTAAAATATATTTAAATTAAAAAAAAAAATTCAACATTGATCCCAGACCTGTGGTATGAAGAACGTTATTGTTAGCATGACCAATGGGGAGCCTCTAAATCTCTGCACAACTGATAGTGAATAAATTATAACAACCATATTCGCTAAAGAACAAATTAATTATGACAACAAAAATCACCTGTGTCACACTGTTCAATGAATGTACCTAGGTTCTGCCAGAGCCTGGTGGAGTACAGGTAATTGCATATCATAATATATGAACTTTATACTGACAAATGAACTTTAGGATTACTACTGGGCAGAAGAGAACCTCCTCTGAATATTTTCTATATGACTATTGATTTTTTGAATGTTTTTAAGCTATATTATAGTCATTATCAGGATAACTCCAATAACTGGACCTATATTTGCTAAAAAAAAATTGAGACACTTCACACTTTCATGTCAGGACTGTATCACTTGCTGCTGGTTCATGAACAATTCCAAAACATTGCACTAGTTAAATATAGTATATTATTGTATATGTGAATTGAGACTTATAAGAAAGAACTGGCAAATTCTTGACTTAATATAGAGAGAAACAGCATTCTATCAGAACACAGTATTGTGAGAAGATGGAAGATCACAAGAGGACTCAAGGATCAACACTGTTCAGGGTATTTTAGAGCCAAGTGAAAACATCCTTCCCAAATTAAGTGGTGTGTCCTCTCATGTCTCTCTTGTATTCCTAATACTCAAGCAACATTAGTTTGGGGTCCGTTTTTGACTTGAAGTTCAACAGACGCTACATTTGAGGACACTGCTTAGACTCAGAACAATAGCAGGCTTTGTAGATAGGGCAGACTGTTGTCCAAGCTGTTCTCCCAATCTCAAACTAGCCATTGGCAGTTACAATACACAAGGATGATGTGCATGTCCCGATATGACTCATATGACAAAGACTAGAACAAACCACTCCTGCATTAGTCAAGGCCATGCACTAGAAGGAACTCATGTCCAAGAAAGAAAGGGGCAGAAGAGCTGCATCAAACAATGGGTCGCCACGTACAAGGCACTCTGCAACTGTTTGAGCCTTTCTGCTGAGGGGCATGAATACATCTGAGTGACAGTATGCCTTGACTGTTTTGGACTTACACTTATGTATGTCCTCCAACACCCTATTATCTATTTTCTTAGTGAATACCTTGCGTGATCTAGATCATCATTTTGGAATTCCATCCTGTGAACAGATCGGACTTTGTAAATAGCCACCAAAGGGCAGAATGCTACAAAGTTACCAGGTAGCAATTTTGGTTCTGCTTTAGTAGACTCTTTTGAAGATCGGGGTTTCTGTCCTGCCTGGTTCCACAGCTGTGTTGGCCCCAAATAAACACATGGGTGCAGTATTTATTACTAAACTGTTGGCCAATGGTTAGTGCGTCTAACTTGCTAGCTCTCTCTTAATTATTAACCCATTTCTATTAATCTAATTATTTCTGTGTAGTCTTATCTTACCCAAGAATGCCCAGACCTGTTACTACTTTGGGGGCTACATGGCATCTCCTCTCTGACTTCTCTTCCCAGAATTGTCCTGGTCTGGTCACCCCACCTATGCTTCATGCCTGACAATTAGCCAAACTGTTTTATTCATCAACCAATAAAGAGAAACATATACACAGAAAGACATCCCCCATCATCTCCTCTTCTTTGTCTAAATAAAAGAATGCTTTTAATTTTAACATAGTAAACTTATATACAACAAAACAGTTATCAAGCAAGAACTATAGTTAACAACATTTAGTCCATTAACATTTGGCAAAATTTAAAGTAAATATTCTATTATCTATCCTATCTTAGTGAGTCTAAAGTTTTATATGTAACTTATCTTTTATCATAACTAAGGAAAGCCATAATGATCTGTCTTCAACTCCATCAGAAGGATAATATATAAACTCTAGAACTGAAAGAGACATCACCCAAAGTATCTCTGTAACATTGGAGCATACATCCTCAGCCCATAGGCTACAGTGTGTCAGGCAGACTTCTCAGTAAAGCAGGAAATTTTAAACTGTCTGCCTACATTGGCAATTTGTTAGTTATTTTTCTTTGTGTCCTGTAGAATGTTTGGCAGACTCTTCCATGAAGCAGGAACTGTGCAGGACTCTCCCATCTTGTTTTGACAAACTTAACAGTCTCTTTCCTGAGGGTCCTTAATGCCCTTTTTGGGCAACATACATTCAAACAGTCCTGGTAAGAGCAGTTTCTTGCCCAAATGGCTAGCCTTGCCATGTCAAAAGCAAACACCATAACAACTTTCTTTGATGCCCTTCTTCCTCTCTGAAGTAATTGGTTTTGCCAGGAGCAGTTGTGTCTCAATGTCATAAAAAAACCCTAAATGATTTTAAATGCCATTTTCCGTAATTCTTTGAAAGGTTTGAAGAGTGTCTATCCATTTGAAATATACCTCTGTATATCTGGAGAATTTAATTGGTATAACTATAAATTTTGACTACTATAGGTGGCTGTAATCTGTATTTAAGTATACATTATATTTTTAAATAAATCAAAATCCATACCAATGTATTCACTTCTATATCATAGTCCCTTTTTTCCTTTGAAAAGAAATTGGCTGTGATAAATAACAATCTATAATCAATCCCATTTCAATGAAAACAAACATTTATAAACATTTCTAAGGATCACAGGGATCCTGAGAAAACCAGAAACCTGGCCAAATCCTGGCTGTATGAGTCTGAGGCTGCATCATCTCAGCTGTTTTGAATGTTGGATCACCTGGACCACTGCTTCAGGGGATCTTGCTTGATCAAACCATATTAGTCTGGAAGGAATTCACAGCTTTTCATTTTCTTGGAAACAAAATCAAAAAATCTCTTTTCCAAAGTAACATGCCCGTGGACTTAAATTTGGAATTCAAGTAATTTTCAAAATATATTAATTGGATTAATTCAGCAGCATTTATAATCAAATGTCTTTTAGAAGTTGTTGTCCTTTCCTTAATAATCAAACAATTCAAAGACAACACAATAACATATAGTATCAAGACTCTGTGTACTTTCCATCTTCACATGGCTTTTCTTCACTCTATTTCTTTTGTGTTTATTTTATTTTTGAGACAGGGCTTCTCTGTGTAACTTTATCTGCCCTTGAACTCACTCTGTGTTCAAGGCTGGCCTTGAAATCTCAGAGATCGGCTTGCTTCTGCCTCCTGAATGCTGGGATTAAAGGCATGTGCCAACATACCCAGTTACTCTGTTTCTTTTTTTAAGGACTTTATCTTTTTTCTTCTTGCTCCAAAGCCTATGCATGGTTTTAAGCACACTGTAATTCTTCATCTGAATTTGTCTTTACTGTATATCTCTTAACTTTTTCTGGCTACAAGTATTTTATCTACTGAACAGCATGGCTAAGATTAAAGAGGTCATATTAGCTCCTAGCTTTCCAACATGGGGGAGGGCATATATTTACCTCCGGCCCTGGGAGCTGTGCTCACTACTTTGACTTTTTTCTATTCCACAGTCAAGGAGCTTGATGCAGGCTTCTCATAAACACGGTTTTATTGTTTGGTAGCAGGTTCTCTTAAAGAATCGTGGGGGTTTTGCTGCTAATGCTGAGTCAGGAAGCCTCTCTTAAAGCAGCTTTGAGCCTCTGCTTGCCTCTAGCAAACAGAGCTCACCCAAGAAAATGCTCCTACAAAGAAGCCATGTGTGAATTTGTTCTTTCATTTTTAAAAATCCCTTTTAAAACTTTTGTCAGGTTTTTTGTGGAAATTCTTGCCCCAGTTCTGGGCAACATTTCAAGATGGAGCTTTCCATCCTGCCTGGTTCCACAGATTCTTCATCCCCAAACAAACCATGGACACTATTTTAACTATAAAACCATTGGCCAATGGCTAGGGCTTCTTATTGGCTAGCTCTCTCTTAATTATTAACCCATTTCTATTAATCTAATTATTTCCACATCGTCTTATCGTACCAGAGAATGTCCAGACCTGTTACTCCTTTGGCGACTATATGGTGTCTCCTCCCACTGCCTCTCTCTGCCTTCTCTCCACAGAAGTCACCCCCTATGCTTCATGCCTGGCAATTAGCCAAACAGTGTTTCACTCATCAGCCTATAATAGAAACATATATACAGAAGGACATATATCAAATGGCCACCAAAGAGCAGAATGCTACAACGTTACCAAGTAGTGAGTTTGGTTCTGCTTTAGCAGACTCTAGCCACTAGATAACAGAAGACAGAAGACATCTGAGAACAAATTTGGCTTCTGGTCTCTCTCACACAAGACCTACTTACAGATATGCCCCCATCATGGATACCCTTATAGTAATCCTGGAGGTCCTGAGTCTTCCAATGCTGAGCATGCTGCACCTCAGCTCAAGTGGCCATCAGCAGAATCCTCCTCTCTCACACTGTTCCATATCTCTGCTCGTGGGTTCCTATGTCCTATCCATTTTTTCCCAGGCTTGTCTTCACAAGAACATGTGGCACTTCCATATTCCTAGACCTTTGACCTGGTTTTAGAATCCCAATATAACATATTCATTGAGTTGTACAGCTTTTATCTATTTGATTTCCTGTAAGCTTACAATGTGGACAGTTGAAAAAGTTTATAAAGATTATTAGGAAAAGGACACTGAAGTAACAAATGAGAAACTACATAACTGTATAACCCTGAGCATACCTCAGTGGTAAAGCATTTGTAAAATATCCTCAACCCCCCCCCTTATCCACACACACCCAAAACAAACAAACAAACAAATACAAAGTAGGGATTACTAATTTGAATTTTTTAATAACACATGCAATTTTGCTTATGCGACAGCAACAAGAAAATGAAATGATGATAATATATAGTTCACTACCAAATAAATATACTCCATTGATTCAAAATCTTTTATATATCTTTAAAAATCACTGTACTGTCATGAATGGCATCTATTTTGGTGTTCCACCTTGAGTACACTTCACACACTATTGACATAGCTATATATTGCTGTAATCTACCTTTATTATCCTTAGAATTGTGGAATAATCCACTTTTTGCTCTTTGAAATACTTCTATCTGGATAAGATTGTAACTTCAAAATAAAAGCACATAAAAAAAATCATGGGATAGACACATTTTTGTGATAGACTTCTCTTATTTGACCAACCTTCTTTTAATTCATTCTTAGATTTGCTTATACTATAAAATATCATATTTTCAACTAATTTGTGTTGCCTACTAGGTTATTAAATCAAACAACACAGGTATGATTTTAGCTGAAAGTGCTTTTTATATACTGGGAGAGATGAATGACAAACATGAATGATTGAGATTTACCTTAATATTAATGAGAGGATTTCACTATACCTAATTAAAAAGAGAGGCAATCACAGTTAATAGGCCCTTTGGTTTTGACCATGGTGCTGGGATTTTATCATCCTTTGTGTGTGGCCACTTCTTTCTGGACTGCTTGTACAGGAAGTAAATTATGCCCAGGACACAGATAAGGAATTCATCTTAGTGAGGACAATCATATGTGAAAGGGTGTCATGCCCTTCATTTTGGTCTTTCAAGTCACATTGCTTTCCTACTCACTCCTTTTTCAGCCACAAAAATAAAATAAAGTCAGTAAACTTATTGAGTATCCCAAAAACAACATTCTCAACTCTCCTCCTTTGAGTGAAAACCTCATACCTCATATTTTGGAGAAATTGGCTTTTCAATAAATAAAATAAGCTGAATATATTTACAAACTAGACACTAAAATATATTGTTATCCCAAGGCTATATGCTCAATAATTCTTTCATGTACACACATGTGCACATATACATGTATATTAAAGAGTTAAATGAATATATATTAGTACTGTGGAAATCAAGTCACTTCTAGAAAGAGTTAGAGCAATGAGAATTAGATCCTCTGACACCTTTATTCCTCTCAATCCAGTCATACATTCATTTCATCAGGGAATTTTCCAAGAGAAATTATGCAGGTAATGAAAATAAAAGCAATGTTAGTTGGTAAATTCATCATTGCTGATCAAAAATAGTGAAGTTGGGAAAAAGGGCCCAATACTACTAGTTTTGAACCTTTAAACATATTTTAGTGTGTGTGTTTGCATGTGTATACATATGTCTACAGGAAAGATTGTCCATGTACACATCAGAAGAGGATGTCATTTGTCCTGCTATATAGCAGAACCTTAGGGCAGGATCTCTTTCTGAGTCTACAGCAAGGCCAATGACCAGCAAAATACCAATGATCTCCCTTCTTAACCTCTATGCACAGCACTGAGGATGCAAATGCAAAACATGACAGCACCTAGCTTTTTACCTGTATTCTAGAAATTTGAACTCAGTGCCCATGTTTAAGAGACCAATACTGAAACTATTTGGCCATTTCTCCAGGTCCCCTGGAGAACAACAATTAATGGGAAAAGATGAATTGGTGTGAGAGCGAGGACAGGGATACTGGAGGATTTGGAGGAAGAAAGGGGGAGTATAATTACTATAATTACAATCTCAAGAAACAATGAAAATAAAAATTCCTGACAGTGTTGTATTCTTGCCTTATGGCTGTTCAGTGAAAATCTCTTTCTTTCCAAATCTATGACCAGTGTCAAGCATGGTGACTCTTCAGTATATTAGTGTATGAACGCAGTCTTATAATTACAGAAATACTATACTCCCATAACTCCTCAAGTTACATCATCCTTGTATAACCACCTTCGCTGACTTTTTTCATGTTTGTGGTATTATATGAATTTAGTTTCTAAATATTCAAAGAAATCCTGTGGTCCACTCATGGAAAGCAAGTTTCTGCAGTTTACATCTACCCTCCTAAGGCTTTACTAAATGTTCTTCCTCAGGTCTATCTAATAGTCCCTAGGTTTGTTAGTTTGTTTTGTTTTGACATAATCCAAGTGCATAATTGAAATACACCAATCTGGCAGCTAGCAAACTCCACTAACACTCCTGATATGAAGAGGAAGGACATTACTATAATAACATCAAATGTCTTAGAGCTCAATAAATACAGCCAGCAACACATTGTCAATATAGTCTCCAAGAAATAAGACTGTATTTTTTTTTTAACTCCAGTAAAAATCCTGAACAGTTAAAAAAAAACTGTGTTGATTTCTTCTCATTTTAATATCAGGTTAACATATTTAGACTCTGTCGAAGCCGGATTGAGTGCAGGATAAATGCAGGTTGACATAGCTTTTGCATTGCCCTGGAAGATCCTTTCCAGGCCACAGTATATGTACTAGGCAGTCATCACCTTCAACACTTTGCATGTGGCCAATGAGCTAATGACTGCCTGTTAGTGGATGCTCATTTTCAAAATACCAACATAGTTTTTATCATGTGTTTCCTAGAAAAACATAACACTGTCTTTTGTCAGTGTTATATCACTTCTGTTCATATTTTGTTCATAGGCTTTCTGGGTATTTTTGTTTTGTTTTGTTTTTTGTTTGTTTGTTTTTGTATATTGAGTCTCTTGACTCTGAAGATTGAATGCAGGATTTCACATATACTCAACTCATGTTCTATATAATCTGGCCTCTACTGTTCTTAGCTTGCTATTTTATAAAATATGCTAATTCAATATGTTAGTGGTACAATGATAATTATCACTGGTGGCTACTAAGTAGAAAGCTTCCAAAATAACAGAAAATAAACCTAAATCAATAAAGTTAGCTAAAAGGGGGAATAATACTTCCCCAAAGTTAAAGGTCCTAAAATCATTCACATTCAAATAATTGGTGTGGGGTCATGAAGGGCAATGTAAGATATTACAGACTCTATCAGTTTGACTTATTTTTTAAAAAAGAATTAAATTTTATTTTATCATTTTATGTGTGTGTAGTGCAGCATTTTGCCTGCATATGTGCCTATGAGCCATGTGCATGCAACAGAGGCCAGAAGAGGGTTTCAGAGCTCCTGGAACTGGAGTTACAGGTGGTCGTGAGCTGCCATCTGGGTGCTGGGAATCAAATCTGGGTCCTCTGGAAAAGAAACCTGAGCTCCTGAACCATCTCTCCAGCATGGATCAGTTTTGATCTCTGCTTTAAAAATAAGCACACCATAGTATCCATGGTTCTTTCTGCTAATGACTATGAAATCTCTTGAAAGTTTCCATTTTCAGTGAGTCTTGTCAGCCACAGAGAAAACAAACAGGCATGTTTCTGTTTCTTTCCTAAACTAGAGTAGCAAGTAGCTTAGAGTGAAAAGCACCAGTGTCTTGACAACAAGGGTGTGCCAGTTCATTCTGTAACATCATAACTCTGACCCGAGATGATTACTCAAGAGAATATCTGACAAACAGCAACAGGACCATAGTTTTCGAGGACTTTTGTGGACGATAGTGCTGGGAGCTAGAGACCTTTTGCTATGCAGTCCCATCTCACTGGACTGCACATGGAATAGATTAAGAGTGAGATACAGATCAGGAGGTAACAAAGGAGATAGAGTTTGCTAGAGTTAATGAAATCACATTTGGAAGGTTTGCTACATGTCATATTTCTCACATATTCTGCTACCTACATTGTCTTATACATGTTCACCATGGGAAAGTTAGAAAACAGCAAAGTCAAACTATGAGGATGGGTCAGTGGACAATGTGCTCATTCTGTGAGAACTGGGGCTTGAGTTTGCATCTTTCATAACTATATAATGCTAAAACTAATAGTACACCCTGCTTTTTCAGGTAGAGATAGTCAAAGCCTGAGGTCTTTCTTGACAGCAATCTTAGGAAATCAATGAGTCTGATTTTCACTGAGACCTTTTGAGGTTAGTAACACAATAGGTACTGTAAAGATAACGTCCTGCCTAGCAGTAAGGTCATTTTCACTCATCATTATATTAACCTGGATGAAGTATTAGTTAAATACCAGTATATTAACTGTCTCAGAGCAAACTAATTCTGAAGACCGCCAAGGCAGTAAGAATTCCATCATCTTAGGACATATAACTTCTACTGCCCAAGTCAGGGCAGATAGATTGCAGATGATGTGGAGACCCTGGCAAAATTTCCTAAAGCAAAATCTGCAATTTAAGTGGAAAAATGCAGTGATTACTACTTAAGTCAGGACAAAATATAAGACAAATGTAATTGTGTGAGATTTGTAATCTCCTAGCAAAAGTTTTACCAATATATAGTTTCTGTGAGGACAGTGAGTTTCTTGCTGATATTTTACTGTGGCCAATGTTAAGGAGGAAAGCAATATTAAGACAAAGGTAAAGTTCAGCACTAACCTTATTTATGTACTATAATGCCAAACCAATGTTAAAAAAAAACTCTAACCCATAACCTTACTACAAGCCATAATCTTCAGTTGTTGATTTTGAACTTAAAGTTTAATTTTCATTTGCTCAAATGCAAATAAACACATATTCATTTCCACTACTTTGCAATGTTTTGCCTGGTCTATGCTCTATGTAATTTGAATTGATCAAGTTTAGATGTCAGATAGTAAAATTTAAAAGCCAGTATACTGTGGATGTGGGGAATGACTAATGAGGTGGATAAGCCTCTGTCCTCAGGAGATAGCATGAATGGCTCTTCAGCATCAATAGCACAAAAGTGCTTTGGAGACAGGCAGAAGAGTTTAAAGGAACCGCTGTCTATGAAGTTTTTTTGTTTTTTTGTTTTTTTCTCACCTATAGGCCCTGTTTTCTCTGCTATTGCCATGAATAGTCCATCTTTCCTACTATTGTCTGCTGATAATTATTGTGTGTTATATTACATACAAAGAATTCACACACACACACACACACACACACACACACACACACACACACAATCCAAAGTTAAAAACAAGATACCATTCACAACAACATATCTGCGGGTTACTGAGCTAGACATTCACCCATTCACCCTCTGTGTCTGCTCACAAACATGGAAGAAGGAGTAAACTAATTATAAGAGCTCTAAGGGAAACTGCCATTAGATGAAGTTGCCTAGAAATAAAGAGAAGCTATACTCAAAACATTGCATCTTCACACAGAAACCATGAAGGCAGAGAATGGTAACAAAGGTTCACAGAGGCAAATCTTTATTTCCTTTTTAAATCAACGGCAGACTGTTTAAATCACAGATACCTGGAGAAACAGAAAAACGATGGACAAAGATTTTCCTTCACCTTCATTCACACACTATGTAGATGTATCAAGGAACACTGAAAAATAGGGAAGCCATGCACACTCTCTCATTATCAGGAGAACCAGTATTGGGACACTTTTTTAAACCATCTTCAGAGACCATTTCTGAATTTGAGCTATGCAAATATCTCTTGCTGTCATGAAAGCTGTTTCTGTCATTTAGGTTGATGTACCTAATCATGGTCCCTAGCAAAATGGTTGGATAATATTTATTTAAGGCTTTAGAAAATGAAACATTAGAGTAAAAATTCAAAGAGTCCCACAACTCTATGTGATGAGAACAACAAACGTCATAAAACCAGTATGGCTATTTGACAAAAATCCAGCAAAGTTGAATTGCATAATTGCCACTGTGATCATTTTTCACTTTTGGTTTTGAACTCTATGTGTTTCATGCTTGTGGGGGGCGTTTATTATTTGTGCAACTAAGGCATGAAAAAGTGATGGACATTTTCTTATGAATCATTTATGCCTTCTCCAAAGAGTATTGCTTCTCCAAACAGTCTAAGCTTCTCCCAGAAAATCCTGAGCATACTGCTCCTCCTCTTTTTAGGGAGTTATTCTTATCTACCAGAAGGTATTCCTTAGGTTGTAACACACATAAAGAAGGCAGAGATCTCTTTATGAGGCTCTGAGATATTCTTGAAACATCTGCCCTTGTACTTACTCATGAACAAGATAATCAAAACAAAGTAAACTTTAAAAGGTCAACATGATTCGGTGGGCTAAAGGAGTTGGCCTCAGATCCGATTACAAGTCTCTTCTTACTATATGCTCAGGCAATTACATGTCAGATAAAATGGAAGGCCATATACGACATGCCCCTGGAGGTAAAGCTACAACAAAGTCAGAGTGGTTCAAGTTACCTCTGTCCTTATATTGATAGGCAAAAAAAAAAAAAAAAAAAAAAAAAGAAAAAAATGATACGGGAAATAGCAAAACAATGAGGTATCAGGACCTTCCATTCTTAGAAAAGTTAATGCTGGTGTCACATGACCAAGGAACAAAAGAATGCCAAGATTAGACATATAAATAAACTCTATAAAGATATAAAATGTAAACAACTGTATTATGACAACAATTGAATAATAACGGCAGCAGCTTAGACCTGAGGATTTTTCTTGGTCACTCTGACCATTAAGAATTAATAATACACTGCTCAGGACATGGAGGTCTCTTGGGCTGGTTTGGAGATTTCCTTTCTAGTATCCTTCGAACCACATGGGCTGACTAGAAGTTGGGTTCTGAGGTTGATAAGTAAAAATGACTGTAAATGTAACTCTGTTCTATCACAGTTTATCAATGATGAATAAAGGATATGCAAAAGAAAGTTAAAAGCGTGTGTCCAGGAACAGGAATGATGTGATTTATGTTTTAGAACAAAATGAATCTAACTCTGCTTACTGAGTTCTATATAAATAAAGAAGCTCCCTGCCTGCCGGTCAAAAGAGAGAGAGGGGGGGGATGGCCTAGTGTCATTCCCATGCAGGTTCCCTGGTGGTTGGTTCAGACTCTGTGAGTTCCTATAAGCCAAGTTAGTTGATTAGGTGAGTTTTCTGGTGATGTCCTTGACCCCTCTGGCTCATACAATTCATCCTCCCTCTCTTCATCAGGATTCCTAAAGCCTGATCTGTTATTTGGCTCTGTATCTCTTTATCTGTTTCCATCAGTTCCAGTAATTACTGGATGAAGTCTCTCTGATAACAACTGGGTTAGACACCAATCTGATCACAGGTGGCGGCCATTTTAGGCTACTTATCCACTATTGCTAGGAGTCTTAGCTAGGGTCCTCTTTGTAGATTTGTGGGAGTCTCACTTGTACAGTTTTCTACTTGACCCTGAAAAGCCTCCCCTTTCCAATCATTTCTTTCAGTACTCTCCCCCTCCACCCACTCCTAACCCTATTGCTCACATTTCTATCCACACCTCCCTATAGTCCCCCCAGAAGATCACTTCTGTTTCCCCTTCCCAGGGAGATCCATGAGTTCCTCCCATGGGCAAATGGCAGAGAAACACTTAATGAAATATTCAACATTCTTAGCCATCAGGGAAATGCAAACCAAAATAACTCCGAGATTCCATCTCATACCTATCAGAATGGCTAAGATCAAAACACAAAGGAGTGCTTATGCTGGAGATGTAGAACAAGGGAAACACTCTTCCATTGCTGGTGGCTGGTGGGTGATATTTTGATCTCATTCTGACAATAAAGCTTGTTTTGAGTTAGAGGGTGGAGCTAGCCACCATCTGACCAAAATTAACCATAGAGGACTGAAGATAGATAGGAGACAGGAAGTAGTAAGGCGGGGCTGAGGATGGTCTCGGCCCTTTTGGATGGAGGAATGCAAGAGGTAGGAGGGAGGTCACTAGTGGCTTCTCTACTGCTTCTCAGATCTGGTATGTTTTTTAAGTTTCATTGCAAGCATGGAGCTGATATAGAAATGCTTTTGGATATTTTTGCTGTCTCTGCTGCCAACAGCAACCAGTCACTACTGCTGCCATGGCTGCAATTGTGGCTAGGGCTCAGAATTTATCATTTAAGTTTTGGTCACTGGATTTGGGTTAGGAGAAGTTCAATTGTCTCTTTGGTGTTGACAACATTAAAATTGTTTTATGCTATCCTATTTCATTTGAAAGCTGGTTGTAGAGTTGGAATATGACTCCTCCTTTCCTAGATGCAAGCATATTTAAAAGTTTCCTCTATGTCACTGAGTCAGTCTGAGCTCCTGACACAGTGATGGGTCTCAGTGTGTTAATTGGGGTTGTCGTGTCCGTGGGACAAGACCGAGCGGCAGGTGGAAAAAACCATACTCCTTACAAAGCAACCAAAAAAATTAGATTTGGTTTAGGTGAAATTCTGTACTTTGAGATTTATTGTTATTTTGTTGCATATGGTTAAAAATCTGCAAAATCTGAAAAAAAAGTTAAAAATAGTAGCACTGAGAGTTGATAATTAAAAAATCTGTATGTGGATAATTTTAAAGGAACCATGTGGCATAATTTCAGTTTGGATTGCCATCATCTTTAGGAACTCACATTGCTGGTTGCCACCTTTTCTATTGTTGGAGGAAAGTGGATGTCATGTGACTTCACCATATTGATTAAAGATGAACGTGTGGAGTGGGCCTACCAAGGAAGCAATTACAGGTCTCCAAGATATTTTGGACTGGGATGGATTTTTGGATGGTAACTCCTGTCCTGTCCTGTCCTGAAAACAAGGTTTATGAAAGATGGGATGTAAAAACAATGCTTGTTTAATAAGGAATAAAAGCTGCATCTATATCCTTAAACATGCAAGAATGTACCTTGCTCTGATGCTAAACTTTGTAAGAGTTGCCCAGGTGATAATGATTTTAAAGACATGAAGTAATCATAAGGAACAGGTGAGGTTTGCAAATATATGGCACGCTGGAGTTGCAAAGACAGTCCTGTTGAAATGGTGGACCCTAATTGTTTTACAAATGCCAATGCCATATGATGGTCATCAGAAGCACCAGCCACAGTGAAAGGAATCAGGCAGACAACTAGAAGGCAGGCTGTGTATATGCTTCGGAGGGTGGGACCAAAGAGGAGATCCAAGCCCTTCCAGAAAACCCAAAACATGAATGAATCCCAGATATTGAGCTTTGTGTGGTTCATACTTTTGAAGCTTGGTATTGCCTTTTGCAGATTGTGGTTATTCCCTGTTTTCTCCCTCCTGGAGTGGAAAAAGAGGGTACTCTACTTTTGATATTGCAGAAACACAGTTGAGAAACTTTCAACTTTTTTAAGAGGAAATTTTGGAGTTTTACAGAATTTGAAAAAAAAACTGCATACTTTTTAAGAAACAGTTTTTAAAATATTTAAACTTACAAAGCTATGGGGCAATTTAAGTTTACCAACTGTTTAGTGTTACTAACATTTGAACTTAAAAAAATAAATAAAAACCTAAAAATTAAGGTCAGAGTCATAAACATCAAATACTAACCACCAAAAACTGGGATGTTCATTTATTGTGATGCACAAAGTTAATGACCTAAGCAGTCTGGCAAAGGGCTTGGAGCAGCTTCTCAGCCTATGAGTCTGGACCCTTTGGGGATTCAAAGACCTTTTTTACAGAGGTGACCTAAGACCACTTGTCTGTAAGATGTTTGCATTGAGATTCATAACAATGGCAAAATTGCAATTGTGAAATAGCAACAGGAATGATTTTGTAACTGGGAAGTCACCTCAACATGAGGAACTGTGTTGAAGGGTTGAAGTATTAGGATGGCTGAGAAACACTGATTTAGAGCTTATCAACAAAGTTTATCTATAAACACTGGTTTATCTAAGATCTATTCACGATTGAGAGTGTATGTCTAGCCTACTTGTCTTTGGTAACATTGTTAATCTTAAGATATTTTGATAAACTGAGTCATATAAGAAACTATTGTAGTCTTCAATAGTGTACTGTAAAAGGATCTCACTGTAAACTGTGTTTATGAGTTCATTTTGATACTCAAAGAAACGTCAATTGGAAAACTTGTTTTTTGTTTTGTTTTGTTTTGTTAATTTAAAACAGATTATTTGGGACATGGGTGAAAATACTGTATTGTAACATCTGCTTGGGGAAACTTTTTAAGAATCAAACTTCACACAAATACATCTATAAAGTCCTTTTCCCAAGGTCAGGTGATCAAATAAGCCTCCCATTCCTTGGGGGCTTGGAGAAATTTCCTGCTGAAAGACCTGCAGAGTGTGGACCATCACACTCCCACTAAGGAAAGGAGACACCCCAAATCACTCACGAGAAGCAGTCTCAATGCAAATAGCATGAGGAGTTTTTATTCCAAGTGCACTGTGGTCCACAGTCATACACCATGCAGGGGTAGAGGACTGAAGACCTCAAGGGCTAACAAGGCCAGTTTCAAAGCTAGCCTGTTATTTTCACTAGGCCTAAAAGCAAGGTCATGGGACAGTTCAAAACTTGGAATGGTTAATAAGGTTTCCTAGGTTACATAGATTTCATAGAGAACACAGTTTTTACAAGGCAGGATTGTTTAGTGCACCTGCAAGGTTAGGGGGTTTTCTTTCTCTAGGACCAGCAGGCTCAGGGCTTTGTCCTTGAGTGGCTGGGAGAATGAACTCTCCAGTCAGGGAGTTATCTATATCTATTGGCAGAGGCATTTGTTCTTTCTAGTTTTCCCTTCTTGCCATGAGTCCCATCTATTTTAGTTATTAATTTTCTTTGTAGACAGGATGACCCATAACAATTCCCAGACTGCTGTTGTGGGTAACAACATTCTTCAGAAACTAGGTGGTTATGAATAATAATAATAATTTCCAGAAACCGTTCATCATGACCAAGCTATTTCATGTGTTTTTCTTTTTCCTGAGCTTTGCATGTAGCTTGGGTGATTTTTAAATACATGCTGATGGACTTTTAAAAATTTCCAACTCTTAGTGGTCATTAGAGAGTTAGGCTGTATTTTCATCCTTTCATTGCTTGCTTAAAAGGGAGTTACTCTCCTTACCTCTAGCAAAGGCCCTTCCATTAATATATGGCTGTGGTACTAATGAACTTGTCAAGGACAATGGTCTCTTCTAGGCTCCCTCAGTTCCTGCTCACAAGCCCTACCCCAGAAAGTCCTAGTCTTATGACAGCTAATAAGTTAGTGTAAACTTTTAAGGATAATTAAGAAAAATCTGACTAAAGTCTTTAATCAGCTGCTGAGAGATTTTTGATTATGGAAAGAACTGCTGAATTAAGCCAGCCTAAATTCTTTAGAGACGTCTTAGCTTCAGAATGAAAGTTGAGAAATGTGTTCCTCCACGGAGAAGATATGCCTTTGCTTTTGTTTCTCCAGGAAACAAAAACCTGTGAATTCCTTCAAAATAATAAAGGTCAGATTAAACTTGGGGGGGGCATGAAGAGCTCCTGGTCATCTTGGCTATAGATGTGAGGGAGGAAGCCAGAGAAGACTATAGGTCAGGTAACATGGTCTCCTGGAGATGCCATTACCCTCAGACAACAGGAAGCAATCTAGAGAACACGATGCTCACATGGGCAAGAGATGGGGTATGGGTGAGTTTTAGTGATTCAGTGGATGATGAATGTTTGTCATTTTGGGGGGGCAGAGGGTGGAGGGTTACAAGTTGTTATTGGTATAGTCAGAAAAAAATACTAAACAAAAGAATTAAATTCAAAGATCAATTTCTAAAACAAAAAGGGGATATAAAAATAATAGGGTAAAAGGATATAAAATAGGATAAAAGATATAAAATGATAGGATAAAATGATAGATTATTTAATCCACTTTTAAACTAAAAAAATACTACTACTAGCCTTAAATAATTTACATTGGTATGTATTTTTGTATATTGATTCAAATTTAAGGTTATTTTGT
This sequence comes from Phodopus roborovskii, assembly GCF_943737965.1. NCBI lineage: Eukaryota > Metazoa > Chordata > Mammalia > Rodentia > Cricetidae > Phodopus > Phodopus roborovskii. The sequence continues at coordinate 5,853,592 of NW_026126638.1, forward strand.
TATACTGTTTCTACTTTTGTTTGTGGTATTGTGTTTATCCAGCTCATTTTAAAATATAATGAATAATTAAGAAATACAAATTATAAGAGCCAAACATATAGTATGTTTTCAAGATCATACATGGATATATTTAAGTAGATGAATGGTTTTCAAACACTTCAAAGACCTACAGAATGCGATATTTAATATTTTCAATAACCTAACACTTTTAGTGACAATAAGACATGTCTTCTCCTGACAGCACCAATTTGCTTCAAAAGAAGATGATCGACATCAAAAAGCTAACCATTTGAACAAAGAAACTGTCTCTGCTTTATTGATGACAATATACTGTCCAGTCTGAACCATCAGGATACAAAAAAAAAAAAGCAACTGCCAAACTTTGCCAAGACAAGGTAAGACAGTCCTTCAAAATTCCCTTGTTTTCAAAAATGTCTGTCAAATATGCTAAGCCTTAGGGCCAAAGTTGGGTACCCCAATGTTACAGAAGAAATTTGAGGGGTTGTTCAGGCAGTCAGATGTCCCTGTAGGTATGTAACATTACACCCTTCTGTGGTCTTTGTAGGAATTAAAGAATAAATATAATATCTTCTCCAAATTTGCCAAATGCAAATGAAATGGATATTATAACTATAATTCTTACTTGATAGCTGTTTTTATTGTGTATAATTTTACTATCTTAAAGTTAAAACCTTTTTAATTATAAAAAAAGGGGGAAATTCTGTGGAACAATTTTTGTACAATATGAATATGTGTTATTCTTATTGGTTAATATATATCTGACATGTTAATAGCTATGCAGAATTTTGGGAACAGAGGAATGCTGGGAAGAGGAAGGGACGTGTCTTTAGAGTCATGAGCCAGATATTGAAGCAACATGAGAAGCTCATAGATGAGTTAAACAAGCCTGTAAGCAGTAATACTTTAATAATAGAAATGTGTTAATTTAAGTTGTAAAAGCTGACTGGAGACAAGCCTTTGCTATTGGCTGGGCATTTATAATTAATAATAAGGCTCTCAGTGGTTACTTGGAACTGGCAGATGGAACAGAAAAGTTCCCCTGCAATATGGATTGAAAACTTGTACAGTCACTCTGGAAATCAATCTACCTCAAGACCCAGTGATACCAAATAAAGCTCAATAATACAACAAGGACACTTGTTCAGGTTTGTTCATATAGCAGTTTTATTTGTCATAGCCTCAACCAAAGAATTGATGAAAAAAATGTACATTTATACAATGAAGTATTACTCAGCTGTTAAAAGTAATGACATCAGGAGATTTGAAGGCAAATGGATGGAACTATAAAAAAAATCATCTTGAGTTAGGTAACCCACACACAGAAAGACAAACATGGTATGTACTCACTCATAAGTGGATATTAACTATAAATTAAAGAATAACAATGATGCAATTCACAGATATAGAGATGGTAGGAAACAAGAAGGGTCTAAAAGTGACAGAAATTCTTAAGGAGTCTCCTTTTCTGGGGCATGATTGGGTAATCAGCTGTGCTAATGAAGATCAAGGGTACAGAGATTATTATACAAAGATCTCAACAACCTTTGTATGCTGACAATAATAATGAGTTTTCTTCCATTGAGATAATGGGTGTGTCTTGAAAGGGAAAATACTAGTATTTGGCCATTCACTGGTAGTATAACAATCTACTCAGTTCTCCCTGAACTTAGGAGATCTGTGGGAAACAGGGAAGGTATTAGTCCTGTTGCCTTTGTCTATTTAATACCATGACAACCTCTGGGTTTTCAAATTCTAAGTGGCAATGGAGCATAAGATGAATGGCCCTTAATAGCTATTTGATATAGACCTCCAGGTATTACTAGGAAAGAGAAACAGAACAGTAGAGTCCCAGGGCCAATGGTTCATATTGTACTGCACTGAAATCAGTTGTCCTCAGCTTAGTGGATCCTGAAAGAATGCAATAGGTTCTGCCTAATGTCACACTTTCATGTTCTTTCCTACCTTATTTTTATATATTTATTTTCTTATTTTACATATTGATCCCAGGTCCCTCTCCCTCCCATCCCCCCTAACCACCCTCCCATCCCACCCCACCCCCACTCCACAGAGAGGGTAGTGCCTTCCAAGAGGGGTCAACAAAATCTGTCAAGTCATTTGGAGCACGGACTAGGCCTTCCATCCTGCCTCTGGGCTAAGAGAGTATCCCTCCATGGGTCATGTGCTCCCAAAGTCCTTTTGTGCACCAGGAATACATCCTGGTTCTACTGTCAGAGGTCCCTTATACTGCCCAGGCCTTCTCACTGAGAACCATGTTCAGGGGATTTGAGTTGGTCCAATGCTGTTTTCCCAGCTATCAGTCTGGGGACCCATTGGCTCCTCCTTGTCCAGGTCAGCTGTCTTTGTGGGTTTCTGTAGCCCAGTCTTGTCCTCCCTCTCTGCATCTGGATTCCAGTTCAGCTCAGTGTTCAGCTGTGTGTCTGCTTCTGTTTCCATCAACTACTAGATGAGGGCTCTGTGATGGTAGATAAGATAGTCATCAATCTCATTATTTAAGATAGCCTTTCCACTGTTGCTCAAATTGTTACTTGGGGTCAGTCTTGTAGGTCTCTGGACATTTCTCTAGAGTCAATTTTCTCTTCAAACCTATAATGGCTCCCTCTTTTATGGTATCTCTCTCTTTTCTGTCATCTATTCCTCCCCTGACTCAATCTTCCTAGTCCCCCATGCTTTCCTTTCCTTCCCTTTTCTTTATCCTAGCTCCCTCTCCACTCACTGACCCCCACCCCCAATATGCTTAGGAGATCTTGTTCCTTTCCCCTTCTGTAAGGGACTTTGTATGAATCTCTTAGATCCCTCCTTGTATCCTAGTTTCTCTGGCAGTGTGAATTATAGGCTGGTGATTCTTTGCTCAATGTCTAAAATCCATATGAGTGAGTACATACCATGTTCCTCTTTTTATGACTGGGTTACCTCATTCAGGATGGTTTCTTTAAATTCCATCGATTTGCCTGTGAATTTCAAGATTCCATTTTTTTTTTCCACTGAGTAGTATTCCATTGTGTAAATGTGCCACATCTTCTTTATCCATTCTTCAGTTGAGGAACATCTAGGTTGCTTCCAGTTTCTTGCTATTACAAATAATGCTGCTATAAACATAGTTGAACAGATGTCTTTGTTGCGTGGCTATGGACCATTTGGGTATATGCCTAAGAGGGGGATTGCTGGGTCCTATGGTAGACTGATTCCCATTTTCCTGAGGAACCGCCATACTGATCTCCAAAATGGCTGTACAAGTTTGCCCTCCCACCAGTAGTGGAGAAGTGTTCCCCTTTCTCCACATCCTCTCCAGCATAATTTGTCATTGGTGATCCTAATTTTAACCATTCTGACAGGAGTAAGATGGTGTCTCAGAGTTGTTTTGATTTGCATTTCCCTGATAGCTAAGGATGTTGAGCACTTTCTTAAGTGTCTTTCAGCCTTTTTGATTTCCTCTATTGAGAATTCTCTCTTCAGTTCTGTACCCCATTTTTTAATAGGGTTATTTGGTGTTTTGGTGACTAGTTTCTTGAATTCTTTATATATTTTGGAGATCAGCCCTCTGTCAGATGTAGGATTGGTGAAGATCTTTTCCCAGTCTTTAGGCTGCTGTTTGGTCTTGTCAACTGTATCCTTTGCCTTACAGAAGCCTCTCATTTTCAGGAGATCCCATTTATTAATTATCAATCTCAGTGTCTGTGCTACTGGAGTTATGTTCAGAAAGCAGTCTTCTGTACCAATTTGTTCAAGGTGAATTACAAGTTTTATATGCTGTTTTATATGCAAGAAATTGAAGAGGGTTTAGCATAGCAGCATTCTGTGTATCTCTGTATTAAGATCATTATGTTTATGATAATGGTTCCTTATTTTTAAAAAAATGTACTTCACTTTTAATTATGTGTGTGTGCTCCTGGATGCCAAAGGAGTATCCTGCAGCAAAAGTTGTGAACTGTCCAATATGGATGTTGTAAGTTGAACTCAGGTCTTTGGGTCTCCTCTTTTTCAAGAGGCATATGGTTCTTAACTACTAAGCCATCTCTCCAACTTCCAATACTTTTCTTTAATATAAATTAGAGATGATTCTGAATCACATTTGCCCTGATTTATCAGAACCTCTAGCAACATGTTATGAAATTCTTATACTTTATGATTTTGTTTATTGTATTTTATCACTAAAATATTTTATTGTTGTTTTGAGAATACCATACAGTGTGTAGGCATCACCTGCACCTCTCCTAAAGCCCTCTTGAATCCACCTTCACCTCTATACATGCAATTTTCTATTTTTCTATTATCTATCATCCATCTCCATCTCTCTATATGTTCCTCTCCTCTCTCTCTCTCTCTCTCTCTCTCTCTCTCTCTCAATCTCTCTCTCTCTCTCTCTCTCTCTCTCTCTCTTTGTGTTTTTTTTAGCATCATTAAGTCTATTTTGTGTTTCCCAATATTCTTGGGTATAAGACCTCCTCTGGTTTGTTGTTGACCTACCAGGGGTTTCATCATAAAAAAAATATTCCCTCTCCTAGAAGGTTGTAAGTTGTCAATAACTCCTGTTTGGGTCTTAATGCCCACTCACTCCATTAGTAAGGGGGTCTATCACTGTAATAAAAACACTGTCCAAAAATCAAGGTGGGCAGGAAAGAGTTTATTTCACCTTACCCTCTAAGGTGATACTTTATCACTGATAGAAATCAAGGCAGGGAAATGGAGGTAGGAACTGAATACAAGGTCATGGAGGAACATTCTTTAGTGGCTTCCTTCTCATGGTTTGTTCAGCCTGCTTTCTTTTATAACTCTTGACCACCTGCCCAGGGTTAACATGACCCAGATTGGACTGAGTCCTCACACATAAATTTTGAATAAAAAAAAGAATCCTGAAATATTTCTCTATAAGCCAGTCTTATAGCACTGTGATTTAATATGTACAAGCACCTATTGTTTGTAGAATATATATTTCTCTCCTTTTACATTTCCATCTTCTTCTCTGAAAAGATTGTTCAGTGTTAAAGTAAAAGGGTATTATATGAATGTCCCGTTTAAGGCTAAGTACTTTGTATATATTCTCTTTACTGATATTGTGACATGGCTATTACAAGAGTATCCAATGATGACTTTGAGATAGAATTTAAAGCCTGCTCTACAATATGAAACTCTTATAAGATTGTATTTTAATATAGCATTCATGTTTTAGCATGAAGAGAGTGATTGTTCAATACAACAGAGACAAGTAGATAGACTGATAGGTGGTGATAACATAAATAAATTGATATTGAATATATTAATGAAAAATAGGCAGATGACCGCTGATAGATTGAGAGATGATAGGTAGTAATGATGATAGATGGATAGATAGATGACAGATAGATAGATGATAGATAATTTAAGAGATTTAAACAGTCATCCATATTCTTCTATAGAAATTGTTTATTATATTCTCCACACGGAGTCTGTAAAATGCCCTGGCACGGTCAGCATAACCTCTTACAATTTGTTAAATACAAACTTTGTTATTCCCCATACTTATGTTTTAGGGAAAAGAAATGCCAGGAAGAACTTAATGTTGTGCTCAGTGAACAAAGACTCAAACCAGGAGAGGATAGTATCCTTGACATGAGTCTCTTTCAGGCCTGCTAAGTAAAGTAGGATGAAGACTGCACTGGCTGTACAGACTCACTCATGGCTCTGTCAAAGTCAGAGTCAGGAATGTCAAAAGAGCCAACAACTTAGAGAGTCCTAATAAAGGCAAGGCTTTAAATTCTGAAAAATGAAATACTATGGTTGGCAATATCATGAGTTCAAGGATAGCCATGTCTGCAGAATTAGAACCTGTCTCAAAGAGAGAGGGGGAAAAGTTAATCTCTGTGGTTAGTCTGAACAGAAACCCCAAAGTCTTTCACATAGTCATTAGGATGAAGGCAATTTAAAGAAACAAGACTAAGGAAGTTTCAGTCTGCCTGATGAAAGGAAAATGGAAACATCCAGAACACAGTGAAGAAAAACTGGTTTAAGTACTATGCTTAAAAATCTGTACCTTTGCATCAGACAGCACTTCTCTGTGGAGAAAGTATATGGTAACATGGGACTGGCAAGAATAGGATTTGAAATGAAATTAGTATTTGGTGACTCACAAGATCGCATGGTCAGTAAATAGAGCTGGAGTTTCCAAAAGCCACACACTCCCAAGATATTTGGTTCCAACCCAAGCTGATCTATTGGTAATTTACTTAATCCTAAAAATATAAATGAGATTTGCTAATGTGGTAGCTTCTCAAAGACTTGCTTTGCTTGCTGACCTGTGTAGTGATGGAAATTCTTCCAAGGAGGAAAAAGGGAAGCCTATCAATCTCTCTGCCCCTGGCAGACAATGAATAAGAGGCTATAGCCACACTCTCCAAGGAATGAAATTGATTATGAAGGAATAAATATCTTTTTTCCATACTACTAGTAACTGCATCTGAGTTCTGACATAATGAGATAGAATATAATATGAACACAGATTGCCATGGCTTTATTGTACATTGTCATATGCTCCTTGGGAAATTATGTCATTACCAAGCAGAAGAATATTACCTCCCAGACTTTCATATGTGGCTGTGAATATGTTAAATGATTTTCAATTATATTATAGTAATTACTTGGGTAAATCAAATAATTCAACCTCTGTTGGTTAAGATCAGTAGCACACTTCATACTCCCTTAGAAGAACTGTACCAATTTTCTATCCTGTTTAATTAATCTTTCCCAAACACTGTGTTCATTGATTATGTGATATCAATATTATTTGTCTAATTAGGATCTATAAGTAACAACTAGCAACTTTCTGAAAATTATAACATAAATCACTCTGGGAGAGAATACTACTTAAGAAAAGAAACATCCTGAAGAGACATGAGACACATACACTGTTCACAAGGTTGCTGGAGGCAGTGAATGGATATATATGGGTAAACATCCTTTCTAGAGTAAGTGGTGTATTGTCTCATATATCTCAAAGCTAAAAAAGTGTCACAAACTTGGAGAGCCAACAGCAAAATTTTAGCTAAGAATTGGAGTTACAGTAAAATTCTCCAACATTTGGAGAATATCAATCGTCTTGGCATGTGTTTTCTTTTCAAATTTCTCTCTTATCTCAAATTTATTATTTTATATCCAGATATTGCTTGTTATTGCTTTGGACATACTTTCTAAATTTGACTTTGACTGTGATATGGACCCAAATTTTTACAATATACACTGTTGTATAATTTTTCTTGAACGATGTGAACAAATGAGTTTTTATTGCAGGGAAGCAGTATAGAAAGTATTCAATCCAAATATATTGTGGTGAAAAAATGAGTTTACTGAACTAACAATATTTAAGAAAGGGAGTCTTAGTCTTCCTTGGGTATAAGTCCCCTTGATTAGTTATCTAACAAATGGACAGCTTTGAAATCATATACATGCGAACAACACCAAATAAACTACTTCTCCAGCACCATGTCTGCCTGCCTGCCCGCTTGTCCCATCATGGTGATAATGGATTGAACCTCTGAACCGTGAGCAAGCCACCCCAAATGAAAAGGTTTCATTCACAAGAGTTTCAGTGGCCATAGTGGCTCTTCACAGTACTAGAATCCCTAACTAACACAGGGGGAAATGATATAATTATGTTTTAATTTCAAAAAGAAAATATATCTAAATAATAAAAACAAATACAGAGGTATTGCCATCAGCAATTTCATTTGTGGGCACAAGAACTAAAATGGATTGTACTAAATATGTAAAAACTATATAGAAACTATACAGAAAAAGACAACATATTTACCTATGATAAATAGGTTCAAAGAATTCTTAATTTCCAAAATAAGTGATATAGGCAGGAAAGTTGGACTAAACCCAAAATTGTCTCTAAAGGGTTTCTAAATTGATAATATATTTGAAACCAATAGAAATGTACATCTGTTGTCTAATTCTACATGTCATTTTTCAGCATTTTCTCAACTATGAAATGATACTTGTTTAGATATAGTTACATGTTTTTGCCCTTTATATGGCTAATACACATGCATGCACACATTTTCCATACTATTCACTAATGACATTAAAGTCTGCAAAAGTCATTTTCATGATACAAGATTACACTGTATTGACACTAAAAGTTGTATTTGTATGTGTCCATGTCATTTCTTGGCAACATGCATCCTTTCATAGTGGACAGTGCCTGATTCACACAGAATTTTTAAAATTTAACAAAGCTGCAACTGAAGAATAAGCCGTAAGTACAAATGTAAACATACAAAATCTGTTAAGAACAGGTCCTCCTCTAGAAAATGTATGACAACTTCACACATAGTCTAAGGACCTGGAGGCTCTTCAGCATTGAGCTTGTACCTCACCCACTGCATCACGGACAGAAAAGCCTGTCTGAGCTTAGTGTTTCCCAGAATTAGGACAAAGGGGTGGCCTGAGGGAAAAGCAAGTGCTGTGTCCTCAAAGAACAAATTGAACAAATTTTTATGCTGAATCTCATTTTCACAAGACTCCATAACAAGTGCCAGAAAGAAAATAGTATATAGGAACAGGAAGAGGACCACCATTTGAAGGGCCTTTATGTGAGCTGTGGTGCTGGGATCTCTGGAGGCTTTGGAAGTTTGCTGCATGTTCTTCAGATGTCTCCACAGAGAGAAGATGAGCAGGAGAAAAGTTGTTAGGGACACAATGAAGGGTATGAATGTGAAAATAGTGTTGGTGAGTAAAGGAAACCTAGAAAAAGTTATATAGTAATTTGAATTAAAACTGTAGGATATATTTGCTTTCGATCCATCAATCCATATAACAATAAATGTGTTTATCACTATGATATTTACAAATAAGAAGAGAAGAGACACAAGCAGTGTCGCCAAAACAACTTTTCTTACTCTCCGCTTCAGAGAAAGAAATATAGAATTTGAGAAGTTGGCTATCTTGAGGAAGTAAAATATGCTGAGACATGTAGCAAGCCAGATGGTGAAATGATTGACTATTGTCCAGGAAAAATTAATTAATCTCAGCATTTTTCCAGTTATCACTAAAGATGGGTACAGCTCATATATCAAAAAAACTATGCCTAGTAACCACACAAAAACAAGTCTGGAGATGGCCAGAGCAGTGAAGATCTTATCCACTGATGAGATCTTTCTTCTCTTGTCCCAGTTCAAGATGTTCACCAGTATTATGAATCCATTTCCTAAACTTGCTGTAACGACTTCCACACCTAAAATGATTATTAGTATGTACTGTACAAAATCCTTCATTGTCACCAGAAAATGTTCCAAATTCTACTGTACTGCTAAAGTAGTAATGTGATCTTCTAAAAGGCAATGTATATATGATTCTTGAAAATCCAAAACATATCGTTATGAACATCCACACACAATGCCAATCAAACATCAAAACTCATTAATAACTTTGTTTATAATTTTCTTCACAAAAAATAATATATTGTCCAAGAAAGCTCAAACAAAATTTTCAGCTAAGTCTTACATACCTTACACACAACAGCCAGAAGTTCTCTGTTAAAGAAACAATGAATTTTCAGTATCATCAAAACAAAGATACTCTCATTTGCATACTTTTACATACCAAAATTTAGCTACTTAATTTCTCAGGAAACTAAAATTCAAGCTGGCAAAAAATAAGAATGACACTAAATACATTGAAATAAAATTTCTATATGGGGGCATATTCTGATTTCAAGGTTCTTCCCTTAAGTTATTAGTATTGCCTACTTATGTAATAGAGATAATTAACACCCATAAATACCTTGTCCTGAGAATAGTGATCATTTTTGTTCAACAAGGCCATACATGAAAATACAAATATACACTAATGCATAAATATAAAGTTAGACACACATCCCTTCATTTCTCACTTCATTAACTCCTACTTACTATTAATGAATATTTTCTACGCATCCAAATCATTCTGAGTTCTGTAGTAGCAGTTTAGACATTGTATAAATTGCTTTCAGGTATAATTGATGCAGCAAACATTCTGCAAACCTATATCTATTTTATCTATACATTGAAAAAAGCTTTAGAAATATTCTTGTGCTACACAGAACAGACAACAAGGTTATGTAAATCCATCTACGCCACAAGATTCACTCTCTGTAACTCTCCTTGTAGTACATCCCATTCCCCCCCATCAGTACCAAGGAGCTTCAAGTAGTATCCATTTTCCTTCATTTGACTCCAATATCTGCTTCATTACTATCACTGTAGGCATCTAGGCAGATGAGTGATGGTGCAATGTCTAGGCAAGCTGAAAATTGAAGCATAGCATGATAACATTCTTCAAATCTAAAAGATAGTCAAAGAAGCAATGACATAAACAAACCAAAGACAGGATAAGAATGTACATCAAACACTACACTTCTGTGGTACCACTGATAAATACTGCCTAGTACTTAAGAAGTTGACTCAAGAAGATCACCAGTCTGAAACCAGCCTGGAATAAATTATCAGAACCTGTCTTAAAACAATAACAACAACAACAACAAAAATCTATAGAGATTTCAGAGAAATACATAAAATGGTACCTGCTGAAGATGGACCACAAACTCAATCACCTGAAGAAACTCTGTACAGAAAGTGATATTTCTTATGATTGCCCAACATTTGAGGAACAGACATACTGTGAAAATGAACTAGCCTGACTATTTGAAATTTTAAGAGAGACTGTTAAGGATAAAAGCTTAAGCATACCATCACTGCAGAGACATGAAGGTCCTCTTGGCATGGCTCCTTCCTTATAACACGGAAAAGACAAAGAAATGCAAAACACCCTGCAGCGGGTGTGGAGTGTGTGCTGCTACTGGAATGGCAAGGTCTTTTAGAAAAGTGACAGGACTAGCATTCACTGGAGAGTAGCAATCACTCAGGGGAACTTCTCCAAACCACTCCCGGCTGCCTTCCACTCTGGCTGGGGAAGGGAGAAAGTTCCACCTGAACAGCAGTTTTTGGGAAAGACAGTGTTTCCAAACAAGGAGAGCAGCACCAACAACAGTTCCCACATCAGTCATCTTATAGAGCAAATAGATCGCCTCCTAAGAAGCATGAATGTCCTATAAATTTTACATTCACATCTGTGATGCTATATATTTACAAATCAGTGTACTTCAAGTTTTTGTTAGGTGCAAGTTTTATAGTCTCATTAAATGCGTGTAATAGAAAAGGGTTTGGCAAACCTAAATTCTCCCTGTGCACCCCTTTATTTATTTCACTGTTCTTAAAATCTACCTGTGAATCTCCAATTCCTTACACACATTTCTTTTAGATAAAAATAGATTAGACTTTTCAATTATGACACTCAAATTTACCAGAAATTTGAAGAAATGTATTGAAACTCTTCACTATTTTTTAAAATTAGTGTTTTAGTGTAAAATTTCAGATTCTAAGGGAAATATTGTGATTTCCAGTGTAACAGAAATATATACATATGTATTATATAGATTGGTAGATGATGATACATGATAATATATAGGTTGATATTTGATAGATATATGGATCATACTTGCATACATACATGTATAGACAGGTGACAGAGAGATGGCTATGAAGAGCCAGCTTTGTTCATCTCTACAGAACTATGTTCGCAGTAAGGAGACTGTTATATGTCCAGCAAAGTTATCTTATCTGCTTATAATTTGTTAGTCTGTCTAGCTTTGTTTGTATGTGCAGGTATCAAGGGTTGATCACTTGATATTGGACAATGTCTTTGGGAGCTTGTTCTGGAGAAGACTGATTCTCCTCTCTCATCAGATATTTACCACTGATATTATCTTACCAAAGTTATCGTGATCTTTTGATTATTACAATCTTTCTGTCTCCTCCTCTGTGATTTCTCCTAAACTTTATTGTGTTGAACAACCCACAAACCCTTATTATCTGCATTTTCAACCAGCTTTATAATTTATGTAATCTCCATCTGTTGCACAAAGAAACTTCTGATAAAGGACAACAGCTATTCTCATGTGTGGGTATAAGGATATATATTTAAAATACAATTAGAAATTACAGTGATTTATGAAAATGGCAGTAGAAGTTTTTCCTCTTATGATGCCCCTCCTCACTCTTTTCAAGTCCACCACTTCCCCTCCCTCCCTAGTTCATTGTGCTGGTGAGTTTTGGTATCAACTTGACACAGGGAGGAGGAAATGTGCATTAAGAAAATTCTCCCAGGGGGTCAGGCTGTAGGAAAGCCTGTGAAGAGTTTTCTTAGTGTTTGATGGAGGAAGACTCAGACCGTTGTGTGTAGTGCCATCCTTGAGATGGTAGTCTTGGGTTCTATAAGAAAACAGACTGAGCAAGCTCGTAAGTAGCACCCCTCCATGGCCTCTGCATCAGCTCCTGCCTCCAGGTTCCTGCCCTGCTTGATTTTCTTTCCTGACTTCTTCAGTGATGGACTACAATGTGGAAGTGTAAGCCAAAAACACATTTTCTCCCCAACTTGCTTTTGGTAACGGTGTTTCATCTTAGCAATAGTAAACCTAACTAAAACTTCCATAACCTATTTTTAATTCTTATTTTACACAAGCACGCACACACATAAAAACATACACATATACAAATGTATTTACAGAAAAGCCTCATATATATATATATGTATATATACTTACATATATATATACATATATATATACACACACACAAAGACACAAACATACACAAATACATACACACACATGCACCCATATACAAAAACACATATACACAAACACATACAAACACACATACATACACATACAATCACATATATACATATACACACAAACACATAGGCAAACACACATACAAATATACACAAATGTATACACACAAAGCTCCCATACATATATTATATACACACATATATATGTACACACACAAAGACACAAACATATACAACACATACACGTACAAGCACATATATACAAAAGCACATATAAACAAACACATATACATACACACACAAACATACATATAGCAATATACACAGATATACATACATACACACACAAATGCATACACAAATGCTATAGAACAAGTCTTTGTACACTGTAAACATATGTCACTTTCATTGTTAATAAAAAGCTGATTGTCCTATGGCTATGCAGGATTTTCAGAGCAGAGAGAATGCTAGGAAGAAGGACAGAGAGAGAGAGGAGTCACCAGCCAAACATGGGGATGAAACAGGAAACACAAGACAAAAGAGAAGTAATGCCATGTGGCAAAACATAGATTTATATAAACGCGTCAACGTCAGTTGTAAGAGCCAGTTAGTAATAATCCTGAGCTATCGCTTAGCATTTGTAATTATTATTAAGTTCCTGTGTGGTTATTTGGGACACAGAGAAAGTCTGTCTACACACAAATACAAGCATACACACATATATATAAACACAAACACATACACATACATAAAAGCACACATACAACCAATACACATAAACATAAACAAACACACACAGCACACATAAACACACACAATATCCAAATACACACACATAAACACAGATACACACACCTGTACATGAACAAACACAAGTACATAAACACAAACACATAACCAAAAACATACATACATATACACAAAGACACAAATATATACACTTAAACACACACCACACACAAGTATAAACAACCTACACACACCACACAGAGAGACAACACAAAAACATGCACAGTGGATTTTGTTTCTTAATCCATTCAACTAGTTTGTGCCATTTGATAAGTTGGTTAACATTAATATTATAGTTATTACTGAAAGGTCTTTATTGGTAGATGTCATCTCTGTCTGTATTACTAGTCCCATTTTATTCAGTAATTTCAGCTTTCTTTTCTGTGGAGTATTGGTTTTGTGTAAATTCCTCTCATCCGTATGAAGTATTATGTCCAGTATTCTCTAAAGGGTTGGTTTGGTGAACATGAAGTCTTAGATTTTGTTAATATCACTGAAAGTGCTTATTTCTCCTTCAGTTGCAGCAGATTGTGTTGATATTTTGTTTGTGATCTAACAAATAAGCCTTGCCTGAAGATCAGAGTGCAGAGCCAGAGCTAAGCCACTAGTTAGCCACACACCTAAGCCACTAGTTATCCATAGAGGACAGGCAGTGGTGGCCACACTTTTAATCCCAGCACTCAGGAGACAGGCAGATGAATCTCTGTGAGTTCAAGGCCACTCTGGGCTACACACACACACACACACACACAGAGAGAGAGAGAGAGAGAGAGAGAGAGAGAGAGAGAGAGAGAGAGAGAGAGACAGAGAGAGACAGAGAGACAGAGAGACAGAGAGAGACAGAGAGAGACAGAGAGAGACAGAGAGAGACAGAGAGAGACAGAGAGCTTGATTTGAGCATTGGTGGAGGTAAGAACTCTCTAGTGGCTTGGCTGCTTTGCTTTTCTGATCTTCAACTTGAACACTAGTATTTGTCCCTGGGTTTTATTATTCATGCTACAGGAGATAGATGCTCTGTGTAAAGAATCTAAATTCGCATCATTAGTCTTTTAGAATTTTAAACAAAGTATTCCAGGATCTTCTGGTATGTAAGTTTACATTGAGAAGTCAGTTGTTATGCTGATGGGTTTTCCTTCAAGTATTATTGTGGCATTTCCTTAGCAGCTTTCAATACTCAATCTTAATCTGTGCACTTAGTGTTTTAATTGTCTTGTATTATAAGGAGTTATATATCTCTCCCATCTATTTTATGTTCTTTATGCTTCTCATATCTATATGGGTATGTCTTTTTCCTATTATTGGAAGTAGATTTTTTTCTCATATAATATATCGTGATTACACTTTGTCTTCTTCTACTTATCTCAGTCCCTCCTTACTTTCCCTCCAATCTGTATATATCTCCTTTCTGCCTCTCATTACAAACAAAATGGCTTCTATGGGACAATTTATCATATAATTAATATAATATAATATAATATAATATGATAAATCAAAAACTAATACATCAGAACAGGACAAAACAAACAGGAGTAAAAGAATCCAAGAAAAGGCATAAGAAAGTAATAAAGATGCAGAGACCCATTAATTCACATATTTAGTCATCTCATAAAAAACGTTAAAGTGGGTATCATTATATATCCCCAAAGGGCAAGTAGGGTAAAAAGAAAAAATATAGATAGATGATATATAATAGATAGATAGATAGATGATAGATAGACAGATATTTAAAGGTAATATATATGTATATATGTATATGGTAAAATTTAAAAGAAAATAAAGTCTTAACATGACATATGAGACAAGAAGCCTCCAAAGATGGCATTGAGTTAGTTTTCTGCTGGCCAGCTACTACTGTGAATACAATTTGCCTTTCAGGATTAGGGATAGGGTTAGGGTGCAAGATAGCTTAGGTTAGAGATAGTTTTCGGGTAAGGGATGGGGGCATGTGTCCACTTATCATTAGAGCTATGAGTCTCCACCTTGTGAAGACCCCTGCAGGCCCTGTGCATTCTGCCTCAGTTGCTGTGAGTTCATATATGTGTCCATCATGGTTATATAGAGTGCCTTTTTCTTGGTATCCTCCATCTCCTCTGTCTATTACATTTTTTGCCTCTTCCTCTTCTGTGGATTTCTCTGAGCCTTGAGGAGAAGGATTGATGGACACATCCTGTTTAGAGCTAAGTGTTACAAAGTCTCTCACTCTGTATATTGTCTGGGTGTGGGTCTCTGTAATTTGTTCTCATCCGCTTCAGAAGAAAGCTTCTCTTATGATGGCTGAGCAAGGCACTGATATGCTTTGCTGACCTACTTGTTTCTCTGAAAGGTTTGGGGTCTGGGGTGATAGGATTAGTGGGAAAGAATGAGGAGAAGATCTTCATGATCTACCAGAGATGGAGAAGGCTGCAAGGGATGGTCTGCTACAGAGTTGTGAGTAGAAAGGGGTAGATTTGGAGAAGAGAAAGATGGGGTAAACAGCTACAATTACTATTCCTGATTCCCTGCCCTGAGTGGCCAAAAGGATCCCAGGGTGTTATGTTGGAGCTGGAGTCTGTGATAAAACAGAGAGAGGGAAAGATGGGGGGGGGTGATGCATCTTTATGGTCCACAGAAAGGGGGGAAAGAAAGGAAGGAAGCACGCAGCAGGTAGTTTGTCAAAGAGATGGGTGTGAGACTGAGGCATTGTCTTGAGTATGGTATGTCCTTTCTTAACTGGGAAAGTTTCTTCTATAATCCTGTTGGTGATCTGCTCTATGCCATCAGCATGGAATTTATCTCCTTCCTTTATGATTATAATTAGCCAATTTGCTTTTTTCATCATATACCAAAGTTCTAGTATTTGTTTGAGTGTGTATGTGTATATTTTTAGTTTACCATACTCTTTGATTGAGTGGTCCAATTTTAGTTTATTTTTATATCCCGACATTTTATCTTTGCTTGAACATTTTTGTCTGTATGCTTTCCCTCTGCTGTCTAATTAGATTATTGAGATTTTTTTATTCCATAATAATTTCTGCTTGAGTTTTGTTTTGGGGGGTTTTTGGTTTGGTTTGGTTTGGTTTGGTTTTTCTTTATTTCTTTGGGGTGTGTTCTGGTACTCACTCTGAAGCTCAGAATGGGCCTTGAACTCACAGAGATCCACCTGCCTCTGCCTCGTGAGTGCTGGGATTAAAGTCATAAACCACTGTATTTATTTTTACTAAATTCATTGTAGATCATAACTGCTTTAATTTCAGATCCAGGAGAACCTTGATTCCCTGCTCTGCACTCCCACTCTGGATAGGAAACATTTGAGGTTCCATCTGTACAGGGAAAGATAGTTTTTTCCAGATGAGGTGAGATTGGCACCAAGGACAGTCCCCACACATTTCATCAGTTGAACAAAATGACAGATTATTTCTCCTGGACGGGCTGTTCTCTTCATGAATCCCTTGTCAGTCTTGTATGAAGATGTTCTCATATAGTTATAAATTAATTCATTTCATGCTGATTTTTATTACTAGTGGTAAGCTCCATATTCCTTCCATACAAATACAAGTCATTCAAATGGTTTGAACAAATTTAAACTCTATGCATGTATCAGTATATTTAGATCATTAAATTTACAATAATAATATCCAATGTTTTTAAATTTTTAAAAATTTAGTCATCTATATCTGAGCTAGTGTGGGCATATGAGTTCAGGTTCTTTTGAAGGCCAGAGCAGTCAGATACAATCGGACCTGAAATTAAAACAGTTATGATCTACCCAGTGTGGGTGTTGGGAATTGACTGAGTTCTCAACAAGACAGTATAGTATGTGTTCATAAACACTGAAGCATCTTTCCATACACCTATATCTTTCTTTAAGTAAAGTAGATTAGAGTCTAGATCACCTTCACCTTAATTAAAATCCAAGCAAATTAATCCTAAAGAGAGCCAAAGCAATATAAATCAAGTAATATATCAAGCCAGGTGTAGTGGCTTATAGCCACTTTAAGCACTAAGGATGCAGGGAAGGTGGATCACTTGTGAGTTGGGAGCCAGACTGATCTACACATCAAGTTCTAGGCCAAGAAAGTTGACACAGTGAGACTAATTCTTTGAAAAAAGAGGGGTGGGTGGCAAGTTTTCTCCTGACAAAGTCAGAAATATTTAGAAATGCTATGGAGACAGTAATAAAAGTCCCAAGACAAAATTCTGTCATTACCTGGATAGAAAACATGTTCATTGGTAACCATAAGTCATATGAAAATATAAAGCAAACCAAGCAGAACTGGTTATGATTTTGAATCGCTGACCTAAAGTTCTACTAATACCAGTTTCCTGCATAGTGATGAAGTTCCTGTTGCTTTTACATTACAATGTTAAGGAGAAAGACAAGATTAAGAAGATGAAAGACAAGTTCAGTGTTGGTTATAGAAAATACTACTATTTTTAAACAGTGTAAAATAACTCCAAGCTGTGCATTGTATGCCCTTAACACAAGACACACTCTTCAATTGCTAGTGTTGAAGTTAAACTTGAATTCTCATTTGCTAGCATGCAAATAAAGACCTATCCCCTTTCACTGTTTTTCACAGTTTTGCCCTACCTTGGCTCTGTATGATTTGAATTGGTCAAGTTTAGAAGTCAGCTAATCAAATTTTAAGATCCATTATATGGGAAATGTGAGGAGTGAATAAATCGGTGCATGAGCCTCAATTTTTAGAAGACAAAATAATTATAATATGATATTCAAATGCAGTCAATTTTAACATCAATAGTTTATTTCAGTAAATAAATTGGAATGATAGAAAATGATTCAAAGGAATTGATCCATGGGGTATTTTCTTACTCGGGCTTCCATATTTTCTGTGGAATCCCCATGGAGAAATTTTCTCTTCCCTGCAAGTATCATTTGATAATGACTATGTGTTACAACTTTATTGTTTATTGACAATAAACACATCTTCACTATCACAAACACTTACAGATTTCATTTGAATCATTAAAAAAAATGTTCTACAAAACATGAATTACTATTCTGTATGTTGCTAATTTGTGTGAAACATAAGAGTAGTGGCTGAGTTTTTACAATGGTTTCTTGGTTAACTATTTTATAATTGAATATTAATTTTTAAATTATTTTATATATGTATATAGATGCTTATATAGCTCTTAAACCCAGCATGAATTTTCAGCATGTATTAAACATGAAGTCATGGGCATAATAATTAGCTTATGGAACTAAGCTACTTAACAATGATTTGTCTGCTTACAATCTGCATTTATTTAGATCTTCATCCATACTCTTGGAGACAGCCAATAACAATATCAACAAAGTGATCTATGAAACTTATTTCCATGCCTTTTATACTTTTGATTGCTATTGTGAAAAGATCCAGGGTCAAATGTTGTATTCTAACTAGTTGCATCTGGTAAGTGCTTTCCATCAATATCTCATTTGAAAATACAGCTAAATCCATCTATTATATTTAAAGAACTGTTTATTTATTGGCATTTATATTGAGCAATACTTAGATTATAAAACACTGTCTACCAAAATATTATTTTCCATTCCTTTTCATTTATTTATTTGATTATAATTTGTAAGTTCTCTGAGAGTTTTTTACAATCCAACTACTCCTAGATTCAACCCACACTCTACCCATTCCACTCTTTGTCTTCTTTCTTTTGCTTTCTTTGTTTCCTATATATAAAAGTATGGTGACCTTACATAGGAGCATTGTTGTCCTGCACTTAAAGAAATTAACTCTTCCTGTCTGAGCAACTATGAGTTTCTAATATTTCCATAGCTAGGAATTTGTTTTCATTCTAGCCTTTCCATTCTCAGATTTTGTCTGTCTTGAGCTTATGTGGGCCTTGTACATGTTATCCATAATTACTGTTAGTTCGTTATGTGCAATTGCTCTGCTGTATCCAGATTATCACTGTTCCCTTATATTCATCTACTACCTCTGGCTCTGAGAATATTTCTGATCCCTCTCTTGCAATGATCTCTGAGCCTTGGGTGGAGAGAATGTGGTATAGATGTCTATTTATGGGTAAGTATTCCTGTAAATCATTATGGAAACACAAGAGGCCCAGGATAGTCAAAATCATCCTTAACAAACAAGCAAAAACCTTACTAGAAGTATCACCTATCCAAGATTTTAAGTGTTGCCACAAAGCAGTAGTAATAAAAAATGGCATGGCTTAACAGAGACACACTGGTCAGTTGAATAGAATTGGACATCCATATATAAGCTCACACTTCTAATGGAGCAAGAACTTTAACTTAATGCCTGATACCCTGAGCCTACTGGAGGGTAACTAAAAATATGCTTGGCATAATTGGCAAAGAAAAGAACTTTCTGAACAGACTCCAGGTAATGAAACCATGGAAACCGACAATAAATAAATGCAAATCACGAAATTAAAATGTTTCTGCAGAACCAAGGAAAATATCATTGGAGTACAGAGGCTGCCTACAGAATGGGAAAAAGGCAAACCAGCCATACAGTTAACAGAGATTTAATATCGAGAATATATATATTATGTACTCTTAACCAATGAAACATCTCTCTACCCCTGTGAATGTTATTTATAAAATTAAGAAGTTCAGTAACCATAACAATTTTGCAAATGAACATTATCCTCCTCTCATTCTTATAGTAATTTGGTATCCAAACTCCCCGCAATAACTTTAAGATTCTTCACCAGTCAATAAGAAAAGTGGGACATTAGACAGTGCCTTAAAGGCACATGACCACTTTTACTCTTTTTCAGAGCATATTGACTTTTCTTGTCTTTTTCCTTGTCTGTTTTCTTTAACATGCTGACTGTGGACTCTTCTCCATTTTGCCTCAGCCTTTTGAGTATCTGGAATTTCATGCCTATGCCGTCATCCTTTGTTCTTAATTTTACACATGTATTCAAGTATTTTTCAATTCTATTTACATGTCTTTCTCATCTGTGTAACAATGGTATATAAACATAATGTGAGAAAATGAAATGTAAAATATTAAAATGTAAAAAATATAAGATTGCACTGTATAAAGTATTACATATGTACTTTTATACAATGTACTGGTATGAAATTGTACTGTCTACTTTTATTGATATTATTCATGTAGGATTTTCTGATAGGACTGGACTCATTTCTGTTTCCTGTCTGAGATTATCCATCACACTTTTTTCATTGTTGTATAGTAACTCCCTTTATCTTATCCTAGATTGATAAAGTTTCTAGTTGTCTTCTATCCTGTTCCACTAATGAGGACTATATGAACTACATTATTATGCAGAAAATCAGAAATAGTTGTAAATCCCAGTGAATATTCTATACATACTGTTGCATTTTCCAGCAAAGAATTTGTGCTTATCTGCTTGTGTACTTTATGTAGAATCTTGAGATGAGTTATTTACCCCGGAAAAGGTAGCAAAAATAAAATGAAAAAGGGATAATCATATCTAAGTCTAACACAGTAAAACAGTGAATTTATTGAGATTACATACAGGAGCCTGATAAGGTCACTTAAAAGAGCATGGTGACTGAAGCAGAGCTGCATCACTGAAAACCCACACCAATAGGGTGCCAACTCACTTGAAAATTCACAGGCAGTGAATTGTTGCACTTACTTAAAAATTTCCATGTTTGATCCTGAGATTAATCAACACACATATGAACACCTAATTTTTGACAAAGAAGCCAAAATTGTACAATGGAAAAAGGAAAACATCTTTAACAATCTGTGCTGGCATAACTGGATGTCAACATGCAGATTATTGCAAATAGAACCATATCTATCATCATACACAAAACTCAAATCCAAGTGGATCAAGGACCTCAACAGAAATCCAGCTACATTGAACCTGATAGAAGAGAAAGGGGAAAGTAGCCTGAACTCATTGACACAGAAGACACCTTCCTAAATATAACCAGTAGCACAGACACTAAAAGCAGCAATCAATAAATGGGACCTCCTGAAACAGTACAGCTTCTATAAGGCAAAGGACACTGTCATTAAGACAAAAGGACAGCCTACAAAATGAGAAAATACCTTCACCAACCCCACATCCAATAGAGGGCTTATTTCCAAAATTGATAAAGATCTCAAGAAACTAGACATCAAAATATAAAATAGCCCAATTGAAAAATGGGGTACAGAGCCAAACAGTGAAATTTCACCAGAGAATCTCAAATGGTCAACAGCTATTAAAGTAAGTGCTCTCAACATTCTTAATCATCAGGGAAATGCAAATCAAAATGACTCTGAGATACTATCTTATACCTGCCAGAATGGCTAAGTTTAAAAAAATAATGAGAACACCTTATATTGAAGAGGATGTGGAGTCAGGAGAACACTCCTCCACTGCTGGTGGGAGTGCAAAATTGTACAGCCACTTTGGAAATCAGTATGAAGTTTTCTAAGAAAATTGGGAATCAATCTACCTCAAGACCTAGTGATACCACTCTTGGACATTTACCCAAAGAATATGCAATCAAACTACCAGAAAACTTGCTCAATAATGTTCATAGCAACATTATTCATAAGAACCAGAACTTGAAAACAACATAGATGTTCCTCAACCGAAGACTGGATAAGGAAAATGCACATTTATACAATGGAGTACTGCTCAGCTCTAAAAAAAATTGGTGACCTCATGAAATTTGCAGGCAAATGAATGGAACTAAAAAGAGAAAAGCACAGTATGTATTCACTCACAAGAGGATATTATATGTAAAGCAAAGGATAACCAGACTACAATCCACATCTCCAGAGAAGCCAGGTAACAAGGAGAACCCTAAGAGGGATCACCTGTGTGAAGGGAAAATTAGATGAGATCTACTGAGTAAATTGGGGGTGGGGGAGGAAGGAGATGAGAACATGAGGGAACAGGGTGGTTGAAGAGAGAAGGATGCAGTGGAAGAGCAAGGAAAGAGACATTTCAGTAGAGAGAGCCATTGTGGGATCAGGGGAAACCTGATGCTAGGGTAATTCCCAAGAATCCACAGAGAGGAACCCAGCTAAGACACCTAGCTATGGTGGAGAGGGTGCCCAAACTGGATTTCCCCTGTAATCAGACTGGTAAATAGAGCCTTCATCCAGTAATTGATGGAGCCAGACACAGAGATCCACAAGAACAAGGCCTAGCTCCAGGAATCCATTCAAAGAGAGGGAGGAGCGAATGTATGAGCAATGGTGGTCAAGATCATGATAGAGTAATGTACAGAGATAGCTGAACCAAGTTCGTAGAAACTCGTGAATTCTAGACCTACAGCAGTGGAGACTGCAGGGGACTTAACTAGGCCCTCCATATGTGGGAGACAGCTTGAACTATCTGAGGGGCCCCTGGAAGTAGGACCATGACACAAACCTGGTACATGAGCTAGCTTGTTGGAGCCCATTCCCTAAAATGGGATGTCATGTTCAGCCTCAATGCATGGGAGCGGGGCTTGGCCCTGTCCCAATCTATTGTATCAGACTATGTTGACTCCTCATGGGAGCCCTTACCCATGAAGAGGAGTGCACTTGGGGGAGGGGAGATCAGGGAGAGAGGGAGGAGGGGTGACAGGAGAACTGTGGTTGGAATGTAAAATGAAATTTAAAAGAATAAATAAATTACAAAAAAATTCAGTGTTTAAACCATATCATTACATAACCAACATAAAAATATAACTAAATGCAGTAATCACTATAAATACTTATGTGTCTATATTATGATTTTATATCTACAAAATACAAGAAAATGAGATTTATGTCAAATTTTAATAATAAGGCTGGCTTCAACAGTCACTTTAACAGCATCAACAATCACCTCGAAGATGAATTTCTGGACATGTCTGTGAAGGAGATTTTAGTTCACATTCATTGATGTGGGAAGATGCACCCTAAAGTGTGAGCAGCACCATTCTGTTAGCTGTAACCCCAGAATGAAGGAAACAGAGTAAGTGAGGTCTCCCTGCTTCTAAACTGCAGATACAGTGTTAACGATCTGCCTGGACATCTTGCTGCTATGCTCTACCTACAACGATGAGCAGAATCCTCAGACTGTGAGCCACAGTGAACCCTGCCTTTTTTATCTGATGTCTCGGGTATCCTGGCACAACACTGACAAGATTAATAAACTTTCCGGGCATCAAGCAATCACAACAACAAAGTGTCTGGACTTGTTTGAAGACATGTAAACCAGCTTTCAAGTACCATAGAATGGAAGAACAAAAACCTCCTATTCTTTTATGTACTTTTCCCTACTAGATTTCAGGAGTCTGCTATTATTATTCAGGTATCTGATATTATTGTTTTCATGCTATGTGTCCTTTATATCATGTATCTTGATCCCACTCATTTTCCTGCCCCTGCACACCTGCTGTGTGCCCCTGCACACCTACCAAATAAAACAAATTTAAGAAAAAAGGAGACAAACTTAAAAATCTTGACATGGAAGCTACAATGTGACACAATGAATCACACCACAAACACCTTTGTCCATGTGTCTTTACTGCAAATTCTCATTGCAAAGGGTCATTGTTGTGGTCCAAGGCCTCTGGTTTCTACTACCCTCTCTATGCAGGGCCTTTGCTAGGTCTCCTCCTGGCTATCCTGTTGTTGCCCTGTGTTGGGGAGATCCTGCAGGTTTAGGTCTGAAGTCAGGTCCCTTTACGTGCTCCAGCAAATCACAGATGGAGCAGACCAAGTCATATCCTTGGGTCTGGGCCTGGGTAGCTGTAAGGCTGGTCTGCCAAATGTGAGCTCTTTTGTGCTCACAACTTCAGAGCTGGTTCACCCACACTTGTGCTAACAGAGTTGGCTCTGTTCTTCCCTGGCAAGGTGTAGGGCCTGCTCGCCTGAGTGTTGTAGCTATAATCAAAGAACCCATGACAAACTAGGAAAAAACGACTGAGGACACTAGAAGACAAATATCAAAGCCATGTAACTACTGTAGTGACACACACTTGTAACTAGAGTCTAGGGCTGAAGAAGCTAACACAGGAGGAAAACAAGTCTAAAGTCAGTGCAGATCATGTGGTGAGATCCTGTCTCAAAACAACACAAATGTTTAGGCTTCACAGAGAGAGACATGCTGTTTTACATGTGTAAGATAGACAACAACCTATATCCTCTGAAGCAACACTAAACAAAGAAAATAAGCCCAAACTACCTTCAAATGTCTCAAAAATGCCCAACATTTACGGAACAGATAAACTAGGAACATAAATTAGCACAGCTATTGAAAGTCTTGAAGGTAATTGATAAAAATGGAAGCATGAACATGCCATCATGGCAGCAACAGGAAGGCCCTACTGGCCTGGATCCTTGCACAAAGTAGAAATGAAGAAATATACAAAGAGGATTGCAAAGCACCCTGCAATGGGGCTGTATGGAGTGCAGGAACCTCAAAGTCTCTTGGAATAGCGACACAAATTCTATCTGGTGAGAAAAAGGGATACTACCTCTGCATCTTCCACTGTGAGATCAAAAATACCTTAGCTTCTACCTAAACAGGAATTAGTAAAAAAAAAAAAAAAAAGCAATCTTTTCCCAGACAAGAAAGAAATTTAACCAGTAACAAATTCCCCATATTTTATCTATAAAACAAAATAGCAAATTATTTCCTGAGAAAGGAGACATTAATAAAACTCCTTATAAATTTTTTACACACATTTAAAATTAGGGCATTTCATGTTGACTTTTTCATTAGCCACAAGTTTATTGATTGTCCATATCAAATACAAGTAATAGAAAGAGGCTTAGCCAATAGTGGAGAGGCTACCTTAACTGCCCTACCCAATAACGAGATTAATGAATACCTTGTATGCCACACTAGAGCCTTCATCCAGTAGCTGATGGAAGCAGAAGCAGATAACCACATGTAAACACTAAGCAGAACTGCTGGAATCCAGTTGCAGAGAAGGAAGAGTGATGAGCAAAGGGTTCAACACCAGGCTGGAGAAACCCACAGAAACAGCTGATCCGAACAAGGGGGAGCTCATGCACCCCAGACTGATAGCTGGGAAACCAGCATAGGACTGACCCAGACCCCCTGAATGTGGGTGTTAGTTAGGAGGACTGGGAAGTCTATGGGATCTTTGGTAGTAGATCAGTATTTATCCCTAGTATAAGAATGGACTTTGGGAGCCCATTCCACATAGAGGGATACTCTCTCAGCCTAGACACATGGGGAAGGACCTAGGCCCTGCTCCAAATGATGTGACAGACTTTGAAGATTCCCCATGGAAGCCTTCACCCTCTCTGGGGAGCGGAAAGGGATGGAGGGGTTGGAAGGGGGAAAGGGGAGGAAGGGAGGGTGAAAACACTGGGATTGACATGTAAGTCAAGCTTGTTGCAAATTTAAATAAAAAATAAAAAAGGAAAGAGGTTTAGCAAATCAATTTCTGTCTATAACATTTCTTTATGAAGGATAATTATGATAATAATAATAAACCTCTACCTGTCTTTCATTTCTACATTAGACTTTTAAATAAACTGAAGTCTGGATCATCATCACTCTATCAGAAATCCCAACATATCGTTGAAATTCCTTTCTTTAATCTTTTTTGAAAGGGGAAGCTCCACAGATGAGAATTGTATTTTCATCATTTCCAACCTTTCGCCTCAGACCTCTAACTCTCCTGTGTCCTTCTCCTACTCTTTCAAGATTTACACCCTCTTCTTTAATTATTACTCTCACATATGTACATTTGAATACAACCAAATGAATTTGTTGTAGTGTTCCTCATATGTTTAGGTCTGATCATATGAAATTGGATTACCTATCAGGGTTCTAATTCCTGGAAAAGACTAATTCTCTGGGAAGCCATTGTTTGTAGCTCTTCATACATGGCTGGGTCCTTGTGAGATTCCATCCCTCATCCACCTTGGGATATTGAATGGTGTTGTCATTAGCTGAGCACATTTTTGAGATTTTATCCATGTAGCTTCCCTTTCGTATACAAAAGACAGTACCCTGCTGTAGATACCTTGATCCTTGGGCTCCTACAATTTTTTTTACCATCTCTTATGTAATGATTACTGAACTTTTGATGTAAGGGTGGTGTTGTTCCATAGTTTTTTTTAGGTTGTGTTACTTTGTCCTACAGAATAGGTACATATATATAATAGAGACTGATAAATGAAGACGATACATGAGTCTGTTTGTATAGACAGATGATAGATAATTATTTATAGATAGATAGATAGATAGATAGATAGATAGATAGATAGATAGATGATAGTTTGGTAGAAAGAGATGATAGAAAAATAGGTGGATGGATGAATAGATAGATGATAGATGGATAGATAGATAGATGATAGATAGATAGATAGATAGATAGATGCATATATAGATGCATACAGACAAACAGAAAGACAGAGAGACAGACAATGTAATGATTGAACTTATGGAGCTATTTAGCTATGTTCTCAATAGGAAACTTGAGTGCGATCTCCACCAAGGCCAGCATAACACAACTCCTCCAATTTATGGCATTTAATCTTTGCTTTTCCTGATATTTATATATCATGGGAAGATTAAAACTAGCAATTGATTGAGTATTGTGCTCAGTGATCACAGATGTAAACCAGGAGAAGACAAGTTCCTGGAAATGAGTCTCCTTCAGCTCTCCTGAGCAAAGCAAGATCAACATGAGCACAGACTGTACAGATTCTCCGATTATCCTGACAAGGTCAAAGTCATGAAAGTGGTGAGAGCAAAAGCCTAACACTAGTTTTATGAGCAAAGAGCCAAATACTATTTGCTTTCTGAAAAATAAAGTGAATAGAAGTACAAAATAATGAAATCAAGGTCAGCCTCATCTGCATAATGAAAACCTGTCTCAAAAAAGCAAGGACTAAGAGGAGAGAGAGATAAATAAAGAGAAAGAAAAAATACAGAGAGACATGGAGAGAGAGACATAGAAGCTTGGAGTTATTGGTTTTCTCTTTGAAAAAAAGGTTCAAATCCCTCATTCTGCTAATTAAATAAAACAGAGATTAAGGATGTAATCGCCTTGATAAAAGACCTTGACTAGCAAAGACATTGTAAATCAAGACTGGTGAAGTATTTCTGCAGTGTTCTTGAGAAACGATATAGAAGAAAATATTTCACTAAGAGTAAAATCCCACATTCTCTAGAACTATAAGAATGTACATTCAAATGACAGTTATTTGGGGACTTAAGAAAAATCTATGGATTAAGTTGCAGTTTTAACTCATGTATAGCCCACAGTGATCTATCAGGTTTGGAGTTATTTGTATAATGCTGAATGTATCATTGGCATGCATAGAGATAAGCTGCTGTCTAAAGACTCCCTATGGTGGTTTTAATGAAAATGCCCCCCATAGACTCATGGGGAGTGTCATTATTGGAGGTGTGGACTTGTTGGAGTAGGTGTGACCTCGTTGGAACAAATGTTACAGGTTGGCATTAAGACTTCAATGCTCAAGCCAGGCCACTGCCACTCTCTTTCCCTGCTGCTTGTGGATTCAGATGTTGAACTCTCTGCTCCTTCTCCAGCACCCTGCCTGGCTGTATGCTGTCATGCTTCCTCAAATGATAACAGATTAAACTTCTGAACCGTAAGCCAGCTACAAGTAAATGTTTTCCTTTAAAAGAGCTGCCATGGTCAGAGTGTCTCTTCACAGCAATAGAAACCCTAACAAAAATGAAATTGTTACCAGAAACTGGGGTATCTCTGTGATAGGCCAGACATTGCTTTTGTTTGGAGAAATATAGAGCACTTTGGGACTTTGGTCTAGAAAAGCAATTATACACTTCAAGCAGAGTTTAATGCCCATACTCTTAGGAATAAGGAAGACAGTGGTGCTGAGGGTGATTTGAATAGGGAGGACCTAACTCAAGAGGTTTCAGAAGATAAGAATATTACTGTGTGTCATAGATACTGGTCTTTGTGATATTTTGGTGAAGAACATGGCTATTTTTTCCTCTTGTCCAAAACAAATCTGCCTGAGATTAAACTAAAGGATTATGTGTAAGGAGTACGGTTTTTCTCCCACAGCCTAGTCTTGTCCCTCCGCCGCGCCAGCCCCAAATAATACACAGAGACTCTGCATTTGATATTACGCTATTGGCCAGTTACTTGTTTCTTATAGGCTAGCTCTGTCTTACGTATTAACCTATTTCTATGTATTTCCACGTGGTCTTACCAGCGAGAGGCGGCTGGCGGTTCTATTCTCTCCAGAATCTCCATCTTGACTCTCCTTACTGCTTCCTCTTTCCTCCTTGTCTCCTAGTCCCTCCTATCTTCCTTTCCTATTGGCCAACAGTGCTTTATTCATTAACCAGTATGAGAAACATATACAGAATGACATCTCCCATCAATTATGGATTAATAGCTTTAACAGAGGACATTTCAAAACAACATAGCATTGTTTATGTTGCTTGGCTATTAGTGACCAGTCTAATGTATATAATGAAAAGAATCATGCTGAACAAGGAAAAACACAAAATGTACAATTGGAAGAGGAAAGGAGCACAAGGAAGTGTAATCAGATTAAAGAAAAGCATGATGCTAAATAGAATAAAGGGAGAAACTGGTAGATTTAGAACAAGACCCCACTCAGCTAAATTTCCAACTTGTGAAAATGAATTAAAGAAACGCTTAGGGCCAAACATGGTCCTTTAATCCTGATACCTTTAATCCCAGCACTCAGAAGACAGAATCTGGTGGATCTCTGATTTAAAGGCCAGCCTGGTCTACAGAGCAAGATTCAGAACATTCAAGCTTAGTCAGTCAAGGAATGAAGGAAGGAAGCCTTTGGAAACAGCTGGTGAAGATGTAGCTGAATGAGAGGGCAGCATAACTTGGCAATTTTGGTCATATGGTTCTGCTTTTGGAGTCAAGGATAGAAGAAAGGGGTTATGGCATCTCCCTATGTAACTGAGAAAAGCTGCTGAGGCCAGATGTGGGATAGGGCTGTCCCTGTATGGAGGTCTAGATAGGCCACTCTGTGAAGCTGTGGAGGCTTGTTTTGGAGACCTCAAAATGTTGGCCATGTCAAACTATGAATTACCTGTAGATGAAAGCTGCTAACAGGGAGTGGAATCAGCCTGAGAGAAAGAAGTGTATTTCAGTCGACAACGCTGAAAGGAGTTGGAGATCTGAAGAGTGCTTTGACATCAGATATGAAAATAGAGAGTTTGGAGTCTGCCAGCTGATTTTCAGTCTTGTTTCCATTCCGTATTTCACCACTATGCTCCTTTTCCTCCCTTTTGGAACAGTAATGTACAGTCTATGCCACTGTATGTTGGAAGTGTGTTATCTGCTTTTATTACAATTTTTCAGGAGTTAAACTTGAGAGATTGTGGTGAGTCTCTGAAGAGACTTTGGATTTAAAGCAGGGTTGGGATTGATGACATCTACGGGGACTTTTGACGTTGGAAAAATGCATTTCACATTATGATGTGGTTACAAGCCTATGGGCGTCAGGGAGTGGAGCAGGGTGGTTTGAATGAAAATGTTCCCCATAGACTCACCTATTGGAATAGGTGTGGCCTTATTAGATGATATGTCACAGGGGTTGGGCTTTGAGGCTTCAGATGCTCAAGCCAAGCCCACTGTCACTCTCTCTTTCTGCTGCCTGCTGATCCCGATGTAGAAAGGCGGCCACGGTGCCTTTGCCCTGCAGTAAAAATCCTAACTAACATAATCATATTGCTTCCTAGCCTGCAGCATGAGAGACATTACCACAGGCAATGAAAAAGAAGCCTCTAATCAACAACTAACTTAGCCACCATCAACAACTAACTTAGCCCTCATCTAGTACCTGATGGAAACAGAAGCAGACACCCATAACTAAACACTGACTCGAACTAGAATCCAGATGCAGAGAAAGAGGATAAGACCAGGTTGCAGAAACACATAGAGACAGCTGACCCGAACAAGGAGGACCTAACGGGCCCCCAGACTGATAGCTGGGAATCCAGCATGGGACTGACTCAGACCCCTTGAATATGGGTCTCATCTAGAAGAACAGTGGAACCTCAGACAGTGGAACCAGGATGTATTCTTGGTGCACAAAAGGAACTTGCAGACACATCCCCCATGGAGGGATACTGACTTAACCTAGAGACAGGAGAGAAGTTCTTGTCCCTACTTCAAATGACTTGACAGATTTACATGACCCCACCTGGATGACATTGCCCTACATGTAGAATTGGGATGGGAGGATAGGAGGGGAGGGTGGTCAGGGTGCAAGTGAGGGGGGGGGAGAGAGGATAAGAGGGAGGGAGAGGGAACTGGGATCGATATGTAAAAAAAAAAAAAATAATAATAATAATAATAATAATAATAATAAAAGAAAAGAAAAAGAAGCCTCTAAATCACTCTACACTTGATAATGAATATACGTCTGTAACAGCCTCATTCTCCAGGGAATGTGATAGATGGCAACCACACTCCAGTTGTATCTTTCCTGTACCACTGTTACATCAAAATACCTGTGTCATCATAGCAGGATGGACTAGAGGGTGAGCGTTACTCACTATGGATTTGCTTTGCACTGTTAGATGGTCCTTGGGAAGGGTAGCTTTCCTAATCAAAAGAGCTTTACCTCTAGAATGCTCTTGTGGCTGGTGATGTGGTGAGTGATTTTACTTATTTTCTACTCATTATTGGAGTAAACCAACTAATTTAACTTTTATTAACTAAAAAATACATGGCACGTACTTCACACACTTATGGTAGGACTATGTCACTGTTTTATTTATTTAAAATAGAAACAATCTTATTCTACATATCAATCTCAGTTCCCTCTACCTCCCATCCTTCCATGCCCTGCACCAACCCCCCATCCTATTCTCTTTCTGCTCCCCAGGAAGGGTGAGGCTTTCCATGGGGCATCACTAAAGTCTGTCACATCATTTGTGACAGGGCCTGGGCCCTCCCCTATGTGTCTCAGCTGAGAGAGTACCCCTCTATAGGGAATGGGCTCCCAAAGTTCATTCATACACCAGGTATGACTTCCCAGACCTCCTAACTGACACCCACGTTCAAGGGGGCTGGTTCAGTCCTACACTGGTTTCCTAGCTATCAGTCTGGGGTCCATGAGCTCCCCATTGTTCTTCAGGTCAACTGCTTCTGTGGGTTTCTCCAGCCAGGTTTTAACTCCTCCCTCTCTGCAACTGGATTCCAGGAGTTTGGCTCAGTGCTTAGCTGTGGGTCTCTATTTCTGCTTCTATCAGCTACTGAATGAAAGCTCTAGGATAGTGTATATGATAGTAATCAATTTCCTTATAGGAGAAGGGCATTTAAGGTAGCCTCTCCACTATTGCTTAGAACCTTAGTTGGCAGTCATCTTTGTAGATCTCTGTCACTTTCTTATATTTAGTTGCACTAACCTGTCATAACACACTGAATATAGACTATTAATCATGCTATGCGAGTAAGGACCTATAAGCACGGAAGTAGCATATTTCTGAAAGAGAGGAGGGGTATTATAAGAACAAAGCTGATCCAGAAGGAGCTCAAATATTCCCACTATGTCACCCATATGATCACAATGGCAGCATTTTAAGGATCTGTTGGGCTGGCTAACAGGTGAAAGCATCCCTTGTAAAGTAAGCGGCATGCTGCTCTTTTATTTCCTAAAGCTAAATCAATGTCATGGACGTTTTGATCCTTTTTAACCTAAATCCCAACATATACTACATTTGGGTATATTAGTCAGATTCACTTTGGGAGTTTCAGCAAGGGCAGCTGGTTTCTAGTAGACTCCAGAGAATGAGAGGGCTCCATATCTGGCACAACGTGTTGTTCCATGTGCTCTGTTCAGATTCAAACTAGCTATAGCACCATTTTACCACAAGATCACTTCAGGTGTCTCTGGAACATTCATGAGCAAAATGATCTCTGGGTCCCAACTGAGTTTAACATAGCCAACCCTTATAAAGGGAGTGGCCTGTTCCTAAGAAGCAAAGTAGCAGGAACAAAACTATAAATCAAAACTGGTCCCCCAAATCTCCCTTGAGACATGTCATTCAATGATTTTATGAATCATACATTTACCCATGCTGCCACTGTTTAAGTGACACAACGCATTGAGTATATTGGACTCAAATCTTGGTGATTGCTCATATATCCTAACTCATATTTTCTTGTATGACCGAGTTCATCACTCCATTTTAATTAGTGTATAGTTATACACTGTAAACATGTAATCTGATTTCATAAGGGACCAGAAGAAGGCTGGGTGATGTAAGGCCACAAGGTATAAATACTGGCTTCACATATTGGGTAGACTCTACCAAGAAATGAAAGACACAAGAGGTCTGAGAACACAGAGTGCTGCTCTACCCTCCCTTCCAAGACCTATTTCTAGATCTGCTTCCATCCAGGACTCTGCCATAAAAACCCTGGAAGCTCTGAGCTTCTTGTGATGACCTCACTGCACTTCTCAGTTCACTGTAGCGTAGTCACCAATTCCACATCTGTCTCTGTTCCCTAAGCTCCACCCACTTCTGCATAGGCTTTGTTTTACAAACAAATGCTACCACATTGTTCCCACAACTTAGGTCTGGTTTTAAAAATCCAAGCTAAGGTGGCCACCGGACTGTACTGTTTTAATTGGCCACTTTCCAATGACTGTAGAGTGTGGAAGTGTGGAAGGAGTTTAGACAGGTTCTGAGAAGGCAGTGGCCTGAATAAGAACTGAGGAAGAGGCCGCTCTGGCTCCATATGAAGCTCAGTGGTAGGATATTTATCTGCCTTGGTAAAGGGCCAGTATTTGATCCATAGAACCCTCCAAAAAGAAAAAAAATAAGCAAAGGAAGTCACTTATTAACTATGCTATATAACATCAAATGCCATTTTATACATAAAACAGGCAACAAGAAAATGTAATGGCACTTCCATTATTTGCAGAAGAAGACATAAATACAACTGAATCAAATCTTCTATAGAAGTTTTTTAAAGTTACATATACAGATATGTAACTTCAAAATGTGCAAAATATATAATTTTGTTCTATATTACATTTACTTATAACACAAATGTGAAGTTTAATAAATATGTACTAGTCTATAGTTGTAATACATGCTTTGTCTTGACTTAATAAAATTCATTTAAGGGCTTCCGTTACGTTTGATCATTCTGTGACATATCATGGGTTTGAAGTTGTGCTTTCTTTTTTATCTGAGAATTTTCCTATTCAGCCCTGTGCTAGATTAATAGAATTACTTGTACCCCTTTATATTAGTAAGAATTCTATGAGCACTTTTATTTATTCAATAAATAAGAAACAGGAGCACATTGTCAGCAGACATCATAAGAATTGTGTTTTATACAGAAACTTTAAGGAAACCATGTATCCTTGTTTGTTGATAGCCCCAGCAGTTATCCTGTTTGTTACCCAATACCAAATGGTCATACATGAAAACAGTTGCATACCAGTAACATTATACAGACTGACAAGATTATATATTTAGGACTATATATGTATGTGTGTGAATACAACAACAATCAAAGTAAAAGTGACAACTAATTTGAAAGAGAACAAAGAGGTGTGTGAGAGGGTTTGGAAATGGAAGGAGGAAATTATGTAATTGAAATATAATCTTGAAAGACAAGAAATTATTTCAAAAACATCAACTTTATTATTTTTTTCTTATTTTACATATCAATCCCAGTCCCCTCTCCCTCCGATTTTCTCATACCCCCTACTCCCCCAGTCCCATCCCCCACCCACTCCCCAGGGAGGGTGAGGCCTTCCAAGAGGGATCATCCAAATCTGTTAAGTCATTTGGTATAGGGCCTAGGCCCTCCCTCTTGTCTCTAGACTAAGGGAATATCCCCCTATGAGGAATGTGCTCCTAAAGTCCTTTCCTGCACCAGGGATACGTCCTGGATCCATTGTCAGAGGTACCATAGACTACCCAGGCCTCCTAACTGAGACCCACTTTCAGGGGGTCTGGGTCAATCTTATGTTTCCCAGCTATCAGACTGGGGTCCATTAGCTCCCTCTTGTTCAGGCCAACTGTCTCTGTGGGTTTCCCCAGCCTGGTCTTAACCCCTTTGCTCATCACTCCTCCCTCTCTGCAACTGGATTCCAGGAGTTTAGCTAGTGTTTAGCTGTGGGTGTCTGCTTCTGCTTCCATCAGCTACTGGATGAAGGCTCTAGGATGACATTTAAGGTATTCATCAATCTCATTATCAGCGAATGGATTTCAGGTAGCCTCTCCACTATTTCTTAGATTGTTAGTTGGGGTCATCCTTGTAGGTCTCTGAACATTTTCTTAGTGCAAGATTCCTCTGAAAACATAAAATGGTTCCCCCTCTTATGGTATCTCTTTTCTTGCTCGCCTCCATTCTTCCCCCAACTTAATCTTCCTGCTCCCTCATGTTCTCTCTCCTCCTCTTCTCCCCTTCTCTTTCTCCTAACTCTCTCTCCCCTCACTGCCTCCAACTCCCAATTTGCTCAGGAGATCTTTTCCCTTTCCCCTTCTGTGGAGGGTCAACTTTATTATTTCTGACCAATCTAATACTTATATATTTTCTCAACATAATCATATTCTATTAAATAAATAAACCTCATCATGTTTCTCTCAGGCTTCTACTTAAAAACAACTACTTAAAAACAAGCTTTAGAACAGCTTGGTCAACATAGAGAGACCTTATCCCAGAGAAAGGAAAGAAAAGAGAAAAAAGGAATTAGGAGAGAATATAGACCAAAGAAAGAAAGAAAGAAAACAGAGGAAAACCATGTAGTAGAAAAGGAATCACCCAATAAATAAAGGAAAATATCCAAGTTGCTTGCCCAACGCCTCATAGGGATGGGAGATTATCTGGTTGGTTTGAAAAGAACACTTATGTAGACTGCTTAGCAAAGTGTGAGATGAGGCTGGCAGCTTGAGAGGTAATGTGTGTGGGAGCAGCAGAGACAGAAGCAGTCATGACAGACTAAAAACCAAAGTGGAAGAGATGAATTTTAAGGAAGCAATGAGCAAGAAGAAAAAGTTTGAAATGCATGAAACAAAGATGAAATCCCTATTTCTGCAATAAGGAAGGAGGGCAGGCATTGCTTTCCAAAGAGCAAGTGAGAGATTTGGATCCACTGGTTAAAGAAGCCTCAGAACAATGTGCTCACTGCTAAGACTTTATATTAATTCTCAAAGAAACTGGACTTCTGAACAATGTTGGAATGAATACTTAAAGTACTAGGGCACTAAAAGTGACACTCAAAGTAGTCATGAGTTTTTAGGCCAGAAGTGGATGGTTACAGAGGAATCTGAGATGTCACAGCTTGTTTGCGTATTTTGAGAGACTTTTCAATGTTTACAAGGGAAGAACTGGCTGGTGGAAGGAAGTGAGGTGGATTCTTGAGATACTGCACTCTGACTCCTACCAGTCAATCCCATTGCCTCCTGATCTGTCAAAATATGAACAAGTTCTATGCATGTTCCCACTATCACAGAAAGAGCTGCCCCAACAATTGTAACTTCCCCACAATGATGGACTTTTAGACCCTGAAACTGTGAGCCAAAACAAATCTCCATATATTAAAAAAATAATATAATAAAAACTAAATGATAAAAAAAAACTGTGTGCCAGATGTGTTAAATAGACAAAGAGATTTCCTTGGAATTCTGGTGCCTGATGTCCAAGTTTAAGTGTCCCGCATGTTGAATACCAGTGAGGTCTCTCCTGCCAGGATATGAAGAGCATTCAATGAGACTTTCCTCTGTGAGCTCATGCAGGCCTCCCCTCTCTGCACAGACTCATCATATTACACTCTTCCCATTAGATTATGGTCCCACACTCTGACTTCATTCATCCTTACACAATAAAATCCCGTGGTCACACTGGGCATTACATCTTCAGCATTTGGAATGTCAGGAAAAGTCATTCTTGTCATGACTGGTGCATAGTGGAATTAACAACGAGGAGGTACAAATTAAAAAAGCATGCCTCAGTGATACCTCAGAAGTAATTTTCTCCAACAATTGGAGTTACAGTCAGATTCTTCAGTGCTTTGATCATATGAGTCAGTTACCTTCTGTAATTTTGTTTTTTAAAAGTTATTTCAAGTGACTCAAACTGATTACTTCACCCCTATAATACATGTTCTACAAATTCATTATTTTATAGATACTTTCTGAATGTGACTTTGGTTCTTGTTGTCTCAGTTTATTGCAATAAACCCTCTTCCCTGAATTTTCCTAGGGAGACATCAAACAGATACCTATTTACTCTTGAGAAGACACCCAACTGTAGTGAGATAGTCCTTCTGTGGCACTGACCATGCCCATTGGACGGTGGAGCCATGGGCGGAAGTGACCTGTGGAAGGAGGTCGGGGAGAGAGAGCAGGAAAAGCTCTCTTGCTGGTGTGACTCGGACAGGAGAGCATTGGGTGGAATTTCCTGGTGTTCATCTGTCTAGGTTGTAAGTTATTTCTCCCTGAATAAACATCTATTCGGCCTATTTGTTTATCCAGATCCTTATTTAACCGTAATACCCAACATAATGAATGAATATACGCAGGTCTATTTTGGTGAATTGTCTTAGAGTTTCTATTGTTGTGAAGAGACCCCATGACCACAGCAGCCCTTATAAATGAAACCATTTCATTGATGTGGCAGCTTAAAGTTTCAGAGATTTAGTTCATTATTGTCATGGCGAGGAGCATGGCATCTGGGAATATGGCAGCACGCAGGCAGGCATGATACTGACTAAAAGCTGGGAGTCCTACATCTTGATCCACATGAAGCCTAAATCTAATTAATCTTATCACTAAAAGTAAAGACTCAGGTATTGGGGTAAACACCTGGAAGATCAGAGAAGCAGAGGAGCAGTCACCAGTGATTTCCTACCTCTTCCATTCTGTCTATTAAAAGGGCCAAGATCCTCTCTCTGCCACATATCATCACTTCTTGTCTCTCTGTACAGTCCTCCAGACCTCTATGATTAACTAGTGCCTAGCTGCACCCTCTGACTCTAAGCAAAGTTTGTCAGAACACAAACAAAATATCACACAGCATTCCCTGCTTTTTGTCTGAATAAAAAGTGAAGTGTAAAGTGTAAGACAAATGACCCAGACACAGATATTGAAGTTCAAACCTCAAGCTGAAGATCAGAAAAGCAAAGCAGCTGGTCACTAGCTCTTACTCTACCTCAGAATGGTCCTACTCCACCAAACCTCAGCCTGTAACCTCTCATCAGTGTGGCTGGAGAATCCTGAGATGTCAGTGTCTTCTTATCCTCAATGTGGCTGGAGAATGAATGCCTGATATTGACTGCTGAAGGCCTTGTTACTGTCTTTTATACCCCTCTAGTGCTGGGATTAAATGCCTGTGATCCCAGGTGCTGAGATCATCTTTGTGTGAGCTCTAATTCTCTTTAGGACTGTGCCAATCTTGTGTAGATCTGGGTGGCCTTGAACTCACAGAGATCAGTCTACCTCTTAATCCTAAATCCTAGGATTAAAGGTGTGTGCCACCACCTTCTAGCTTCTGGCTGCTGAGATTAAAGGTATGTATCAGCACTGCCTGACCTCTATAGCTTGAGGCTGACTTTGCTTTTCTGAAACCTCAGTCAAGCTTTAATAAATCAAAAATAATATATCACCACCATGAAGATTTTAACTAACATAGAAAAACTATATACAATAAGTAAAATAACTATATACAAATATATAGGCAAGAACTATATTAACAATGTCCAGTCCATTTGCATTTAACAAATTCAGAAAAAAAAATACACCGTTATATATCCTATCTTGGTGAGTACAAAGTATTGTACCTGATTCACTTTCTATCCAAACTTATATTTCTTTTAATTTATAAGTTTAAAAAGCTTTATTGAAGATAAAATCTAAGCCAAACATAAATGCAGCAGTCTGACGGGATTTTGTGTCAGAATAAACATTGAAGAAAGAATCTTACATTTTCTAAAAATTCTTAGTGGTCTCTTAAAAAGCACTGAGCACAAGGCATGTGACCACTCAGGCATGCTACGAGATCTAAGCTTCCCTACTCTGACCCAAATTATTTTAAATGATTCACTTATTTGATTAAGTTTGTGTATGTTTTACCTCTATGCTAATAATATACATGTACAACAAACTGTGTTAATTAAATGTTAGCCACACTACACTAATCTAAATTTTCATGCCTATGCTAACTTGGATTTTTGTCACCTGACAAAAATTCAGGTACATGATTACATAAAATAAAATACTAACAGCAAATTCCCACTGTGATATTTGACAAAGATACTGTCATAGGCATATTTGGTAATTATGAGCATAAAAATCAAATGCATTATGCTACATACATAAGAACTAAATAGAAAAATGCAATGCATTTTTCAGTGATAAATATGTTTCAAGGATTCTTGATTCCTAAGTAAAATAATATGCATAGGAAATGGGATAAAAGTGAGAGTATTTTTATTTTTCAATTGGTGTGTGCATGTGTGTGCACGTGCATGGGTGCAGGTGTGTGTGTGTGTGTGTGTGTGTGTGTGTGTGTGTGTGTGTTTGCAGCTCACAGCTCTACTGATACCTGTGTATAAAGATATTCTAGGGATATCCTTTTTCTAGGAATGTCATTCTGCCCTACCTACTCAGCCAGAAATACAGAAAAGCATAATGTTCCTGTCTAGTAAGTTAGATGGTGTCAGCTAATATCAGATTCACACATGCATGGTATAATACTTTCTCCATTCCTTACTTAGAAGAGAAAAAAATTAACTCTGTTCTCCTGAAATGGATGTTAGCTGCATTTCGTCCTTGCTTGCAGAGTCTCCCATCTTAATAGATACCTCTACATTATCTGCATCTCTAACAAACCCTTTGCCTGAAAGAGGATCTCCACCCTAGTCATCCCTAACACATGACAACTATCAGCTGTTTTTTTTTTTTTTTCAAGAAAAATTCGCTGATCCCCAATTTGCTTTAGGGAACAGACCATTTTGTGTCTTTGAGCCACCTCAGCACAGAAAGCAAGGATTGACTCAGCTTCCTGTTCTGTAGAATCAGGACACATGAATGGGCCGAGGGAAAAGCCATTCCCATTGCCTGTAAAAACAAAACTATGAGACTTTTATGCTTAAAGTCAACATTCCAACATAGTGAAAGAAGAGACAGAAAGAAAGCTATATAGAGTAACAGGAAGGTGACCACCATTTGCAAGGCCTTTACGTGGGCTACAGTGCTGACATCTCTGGAGCCTTTGGCATGGAGCTTCATGTTCTTCAGATGTCTCCACAGGGAGAAGATGAGCAGGAGGAACATTGTCAGGGACACAGTAAAGGGTGTGAGTGTGAACATAGTGTTAACAAGTAAAACAATTCTATAAAACTGAGCAGAGTTACTTGAGATAGCACTGTAGGACATATTTGCTTCGTGTCCATCAATCCAAACATCAGTACATCTGTTTATGACTGAAATGTTTAAAAACAAGATGAGCAAAGATACCAGAAATGTCAATGATACCACATATTTTACTCTCCACTTCAGATAAAGAAAAATATAGTTTGAAAAAGTAGCTATCTTGAAAAAATAAAAGATGCTGAGACATGTAGCAAGCCAGATGCTGAGATGATTGGTCACTGTCCAGGAAATTTTGGTAATTCTTATCAATTTTCCAGGTATCATTAAATATGTGTAGATGGATGAAACCAATAAACTTGCAATTAATGACCAGAGCAGAGCGATTCTGGAGATGGCCAGACCAGTGAGAATCTGATCCACTGAAGAAATATTTCTTCTCTTGACCAAGTCCAAAATGTTCACCAGTGCCATGAATGCATTTCCTAAATTTCCTATTATGAATTCCACACTTAAAATAATTGTTAATATGACATATAGGATATGACTCATTGTCACTAGAAGGATGCTTCAGTTCATGGTAAACTGATGAAGATGCATTAATCAGTCTTCTAAAATGCTACAAAATCCTTGAACCCTCAAAGCATCCATTGTCATGGGTACCTATATAAAGTTCCAATCAAATAAAGATTAACTAATAATTTGGTCCATATTTTCTGCACCAAATTTTACCATTTCCAAGGAAGCTAGGTTATACTTTATCCAGATCTTATGTGCCTTACACAGGGCATCCTGAAGTCTTGATTTGTTGTTGTTGTTGGGTTGGTTTTTTTGTCTGTTTGGATGGTTGGTTTTGTTTGTGGTTTTTTGTTTTGTTTTGTTTTATTTTGTTTTCTTTTTTGTAGCTATCATCAAAATAAAGATCTACATATATGTGTTGTTTTTGCTAATTTTTCTTTATATATGCTTTAGTCTGGATATTTTATTTCTGGATCAAGTAATGCTAGGAAATTGTAACTCATAGCAGAAACCAAATCCAGGCTGACAAAACAATATCAAATACATCAAAATGATGTTTATCCAAGGAACTATAAATGCCTCTGCCTCTGCCTCATTAATTGTACTGCTATAGTTGTTATGCTGTATAAAATAGTTTTAATGTAATAAAAACATAAATATTCTCTAAAGTTGTGATTCTTTCATTCTGTATATGACCAAATTTGGAGATTGTCCTATCACGCTACCAAACCAAAAAAAAAAAAAATTTCATGAATTTATTTATATACACACCAACGATCCTTCCCGTTTGCTGTGTCTCTCTCTTTGTTAGCACATTTGCCACCTTTAGCACCCAGGACCTTCAGAAATAACCATCTCTCCTCTTTGCACCAATATCTGCTCCATTACCAACATCACGTGATATGCATGAAGGATGATGCATGACCTAGACAGGCAGGAAATGAAGCATGGTGTTAAAATTCCTCAGAAGCCAAGGATAGTCAAGGAATCAATGACTCAAAGCAAATAAAGGTAACAAAGACAACAGAAAAAAGGTGTCAAAGGCAACAGTAAAATTGGAGTAGTGGCGGGCAGTGGTTGAGTCTGGCAATGGAGAAATGGATGCTGGAGGATAACTAATCCAAAACCAGCCTGAGGTATAAATAAGACACAGTTTAAAGCCAAAGCTGTATAAATTACAGGCAGGACATGAGGTATTCCAGTGTGGAGAATGGAGCGCAGCCTTATTCCTCTGGAGCAAGTGCCCAACAGTTAAAGACAATTAAAGAACTGGGAAGATAAAGTACATAATCATACGAAAAGTTTTAGGGGAAGGTACTAAGAATAGAAGCATAAGCATACCATCACTGTAGAGGCAGAAATGTCCTCTTGACCTGGCTCTTTGCATACAACAAAAAAAGAGAAAAGAGTCAAGGGAAAATGCAAAAGACTCCGGGGGTGGGGCAGTGTGCAGAGGATACCACTGCTGGAACTGCAAGGTCTCTTTTTAAAATGACAGGACTCATGTCGACCAGGAGGGAGCAACATATGACACCCTAATGAGCACACACACACACACACACACACACACACACACAAGCTCCTCCTCTGCATCTTCTGCTCAGCCAAAGAAATGCTTAGGGTTCCACCTAAACAACTATTCCTAAGGCTGCTAGACTTATCCAGACAAGATAAAAATGGCAGCAAGAATAGTTCCCACCTATTTCATCTCTAGAGCAACATGACAGATTATTTCCTCAGAAAGGAAGGCGAATATAAAGTTTTGTGGCTAGAGGGTATGGGAGAGTGAGAAGAATTAGAGAGAGATGAGTGAAAATATACAACAAAATATGATGTATTAAACTTTCAAAGAACTACCAAGTAAGTTCAAAGATTCCTAATGACGTGTTGCTATATACGTCGATCACAGCATATCTCAACCCCCATCAGAGAAGCTTCTCCTTCCAGTAAATGGCAGTGAATACAGGGTCCCTCATCTGCCAGTGTGTACAGAACAAAAGACTGGCATTCTCAGCTCTAAATCAAACAGTCAGAACATAGCCTTCCCCTCAGGTCTCAGGAATTTTCATGTAAGGGGACAAGGAAAGATTGTAAGAGACAGAAACAAAGAATTAACAGCAAGAAAACTGATATATCAGAACAGTGGCATGCATGAACTCACAGCAAGTGTAACAACATGCACAAAATCTGAACAAGCTCAAGCCAGACAAGATCCCAACACAGAGGGAGGAAGGTGGCCACAAATGCTACCTCTAACTGAGAAGTTTCAAGCATTGATGCCTGCTGGGAGAAGAAGAGTCAGTAGTTTTCTTTAATTGTGTGATGCTGATGGATCAACCACACTCAGGGGCAGGCCCCATCTCAAGACTAGGTTAGCAACAAAAAGTGGACTCTGTGTGGGGAAGTAAAGAGAAATCATGGGAACTCAAAGCTCGTATATCAAAATAGAGGAGAGTGGAAAGGACGCTTATGGGCATAGTTGGGGGAGTGAACTAACATGTACAGTATAC
Organism: Phodopus roborovskii; assembly: GCF_943737965.1. Lineage (NCBI taxonomy): Eukaryota > Metazoa > Chordata > Mammalia > Rodentia > Cricetidae > Phodopus > Phodopus roborovskii. The sequence continues at coordinate 5,896,344 of NW_026126638.1, forward strand.
ATTGCATGAAATTTTCAAAGAACTAATAAAAATATTCCTAAAATAAAAGAATCAAAGAAGAGACAAAACCAAAGTTTCTTGTGTGCCATCAGAGCAAATTGTTATCTCTTCTTTTTAGGTAGCGAGATGAGAAGGATTAGAGAACTTAGCCATCTTGAACAAACAAAGCGAGCTGAGGCTATTTGCACACCAGGTGCTACAAGGACACCCTTATTCACCTGTTCATTATTTGAACCCAGATGAACTACAATTAAATACAGTGTGGAAACAATTCTGGAGGCAACCCAAGGAGTAAGAATTCTAACACCAGGGACATCTTTTTCTACCAGTAATACCCAAGCCATTTTCGAATGCTGTAAAGACATTGGCAGATTTTCCCAAACCAAATTCTCCCGCTAACTGGATGGAAAATATGCTCAGGAGTAACCTTAAGTCAGGTGAAACATATAAAATAAGCCTTTATTACCGGTTATAATTGATAATCTCCTGACAATATGTTCTAGCAAAACCCAGTGTCTGGGTGGGCAGTGAAGTCCTATTGCCTTCTTATTCATTTGCCTTTGAGGTTTTAATATATTTACACCATTTCTTCTTCCCTTTTCCTCTCTCTGAACTCTCCCATCTATCCTTGTTCTCTTTCAAATTTATGACATGTTTTTCTCATATTTTTGTAATATATATATATATATATATATATATATATATATATATATATATATATATATATACACATACATACATACATTTCAGTCTGAATAATGTTCTGTTGACTTGTCCATACTGTGAACAATGCTAAGAAGGAACTCAGCACCAACTAAGACAAACCCCAAGTTCAAAGCTGGTTTCATAGAAAAAAAATATTATCCTGAAACAACTTTAACTGTGCACTGCTGTACACCCTCACCACAAGCTCCAGTCTGCAACTACTGAAGTTAAAGCTAATTTCTCATTTACTAGCATGCAAATAAAGGCATACTCTCTTTCACTGTTTTGCAAGCATTTCCCCTTGTCTAGCCTCTTTGAAATTTGAGTTTATGAAGCATGGATGTCAGGCAGCAAAGCAAAATTTTAAAGTTACAAAGTTTAAAAAGAGAAGAATGAATATAGGCCAGGTGGTGATAGAACACACCTTTAATCCTAGCACTTGGGAGGCAGAGGCAGGGGATCTATGTGAATCTGACGCCAGCCTGGTCTATGAAGCAAGTGCATGGAGAGGCTCCAAAGCTACACAGAGAAACACTGTTTCAAAAAACCAAAAACAAAAATAAATAAATAATGAGCAGATTGGTGGGCTTCAGTCCTCAGGAGCTGTCATGAATGGTCCTTCAACATCAGTTTGTTTCAGTAGATAATTGTATTCAGGTAGAAGAGTTTTCCTTTTCTAAGGTGTCTTGTTGTCTCAGGGATCTCCTTGGAAGATCTTCCTCTTCTCTACTTCTCTACAATCTGATAATTAATGTCTCATAGCTTCATTATATACAGCCATGTATACACACATGCACCCCACACACACAAACACCAATCCAAATCTAAGTACAAGGCACCATTCAAGAAAACATAGCTATGATCACTGAGCTAGAATTCTTCTGTCTATGTCTGGCAATAAATCTAGTCTGTTGAAATGAAAGATACTAAAAGGCATTTTGCTAGAAGTATTTTGTGTAAAGTTATTTGTAGTGTTTAAAAAGCCTGTTGAATGCTGCGTTCTCTGGTCTACCAGTACTATTGGACAGGCTCCCATCTTGTTAGTAAAAATGTGCAATTTCTCTGAGATTGTACTTTCAGTGAAAATTGTGCTGTGGGCTTCTGTTTTTATTGCCCCGTGAGTTGTATTGTGCTTGAAATGTTGGCATTACCCTATTGGTATTTCACCTTTTGATATTTACTCTATTTACTATTTTCACCAAGAAATCTACACTTTGACCCGTATCTAATTTATCTTTTACCCTGAACCTCATCTTTGGCTGTTAATATTTCACACTTATTGGTTCCATCTCTAAAAATTCATTCAGCTGGAGACATTTACAGATAAGAGCCATTTCTCTCAGCACTGAATATATACACACTTTCTTTTCTTATTGTTTCCTAAGTAACAGAATAACAAACAACAACTCACTGCGGAATTTTCACCTTACCCAATTCAGTCCTTTAACAGCTTTTTTAACAAATTAATTCATTCACACAATATTCAAAAAGTTGGCTGAAATTTCAAATATCAATGATCTATATATAAGCACTATAACATCTTCCTTCAAGTAGCTACCCATCACACATGTCCACATGTTATAAGATGTGTGGCTCCATCAAATTGTCTCTAAAGACATATAGAAAATACATTCAGCATTTCTACAATGAATAAATAAATAAACAATGTTAGAAGAGAAAAAAAATTTGATAAAACAAAAATAATAGTAATCTAAAGGATTTCTTTCTAAAGATTTATAGGATCCAACACAAGACACGTGATATATATACACATGTATTTTACATATTAATATAAATCATTTAAAATGTCAAAGTGGTTAATTCTAGATAGAAAATTATATTTTGCTAATATTATGTGTTCATATATTTATTTAGTTCATATTCATATGTATCCTTGTAGAACAATATAGCTATTTCCATATTTTCTTCCAGGGCTGTAATAGTTTGGGTAGTACCTAATCTATACAAAGTTTTGCCAAATTCACAATGCTACAAATGAAGTGTAGAAAGTACAATTGCATACAAAAATAATTTCTTAGGAATTGATGTTCCTCTAGAATACAAAAGATGACCTACTGTATGTTTTAGGGACCTCACTGAGCCTGCACCTCAGCCACCACATCATGGAAAGAAATGCCTGTCTAAGCTTAGTGTTCCCCAGAATCATGACGTATGAGTGGCCTGAAGGAAAAGCAACCCCAATAGCCCAGAAAAATATAGTAAATGAATTTTTCTGATGAAATTCAGCTTTGCAAAACTGCAAAAAAATGGACAGACAAAAAACGGCATACAGTAACAGGAAGGTGACCACCATTTGCAAGGCCTTTACGTGGGCTGCGGTGCTGGGATCTCTGGAGCCTTTGGCATGGAACTGCATGTTCTTCAGATGTCTCCACAGGGAGAAGATGAGCAGGAGGAACATTGTCAGGGTCACACTGAAGGGAATGAGTGTGAATATAGTGTTGGTGAGTAAAACAATCCTGGAAAATTGAGTAGAATTACTCGAGATAGCACTGTAGAATGCATTTGGTTCAACTTCATCAACCAAGGGGCCAATACATGTGTTTATGACTAAAATGTTTAAAAACAAGAAGAACAGAGATGTCAACAGTGTCGCTGAAACCATGTTTTTTACTCTCCATTTTAGGTGAAGAAACATAGAGTTTGAAAATATAGCTATCTTGAGAAAATAAAAGATGCTGAGACATGTAGCAAGCCAGATGCTGAAATGATTGGTTACCGTCCAGAAAATACTAATTTGTCTCGCAGTTCCTCTAGTTACTCTTAAGGGTGGATACAGTTCAGATATCAAAAAACTTGCAATTAGTGACAAGAGCAAACAAATTCTGGAAATTGCCAGTGCAGTGAAGATCTGATCTATGAAAGATATCTTTTTCTTCCTTACCCAGCCCATAATGTTCACTAGCACTATGAACGCATTGCCAAAATTTCCCATTATAAATTCCACACTTAAAATAGTTAATAATATGAACTGAAGGACACCATGCATTGCTTCCAAGTGGATGTTCCAAATTCCACAATAGTGCTAAAGGTTTGTTAATGAAGTCTTCTAATGTATGTCTACCTAATTCTTGAGCATTCAGAACATATTAATTAACTCTTATGTACAGTGTCAAGTAAACATTAAGATTTACTAATGAGCTGGTTTATAGTTTGTTTCACAAAAGGCTTACAGTTTGCAAGACAGAACAGTTGAGCTTCGTTCAAATGCTGTGTACCTTTACACATTATGGACTGAAGTCCTCCATAGTTGATGCTGGAGAAAACAATTTTCATGTGCTGCCATCAAAGTAAATATATTTATTTGCATTGTTTTGATTGTGTTTATATTAAATTTTAACCATTTAACTTCAGACAAGCAAAATTATAATGTTCTAACTCACATAAACAGTATCTTAATTTCTGTATAAGGTAAGAATTTCATTAAATATTTCCAAAAGTTGCTGATATAGGCACCTATACACATTTTCCTACAAGTAAACATTTATCAACCTTACATTGTTAGTTATTCCTCAAATCCCTGGGACTGAGAAGACTATCAATTTTACTTTTTACAAAGTCACACATGCATGCATATACATATACTAGCTCATAAGTATGCATTTATTTATATCATGACCATTTTCATTTTTTACTTAAATAATTTAGGTTTGTCATTTATTTAAAATATATTATGTTCTTCACTTAGTTATATGACAGTTGTTAGGAGATGGTATAAAATTGCTTTCATTTGTAATTGATGCTGTTGTAATGTAAATATTCTAAAGAGTTGTGACTATCTCATTCATACATACAAATAAATTTGGAAAAGTCCTATTCTATTATAAAGCAGATAATAAACATATAAATTCATTTGCACAAGAATCCCCTTCATTCTCTATGTATCCTCCCTTGGTTGATGCATCTGATACATATATCAGTATGAGGATTAAACACTATTCATTTCTCTCCCATTTGTACCAACATCTGTTCCTGAATTTGTCACTGTAGGCATCAAGACATATAAAGACAATACATACCCTAAGCAAACCAGGGAATACAGCAATGAATGGGTCATAACATTCTTCAAGAGCTAACGGATAGTCAAAGAAGTAATAATACATAAAAAGAAGTATCAAAATCAGGCAGTGAAAAAAAAAAGAAAGAAAGAAAAATGTATCAAAAACTTCAGTAAACTTGGTATAATGAAGGAAACTGGGCTAGCTGATGAGACCTGTGTCAGAGTAAAACCAACGAAAATATTTAGATTGAAGAAAAAAATAGGTTATTGCATGTGAAAGACAGATTACAACTGGAACCTGGAGCAATATTGAGCAAAGAAACTGAGACAAAAAAATCTTAAAATTTGTCATAAATGGTCTACTTTTAGGGGGTAAAACACACTGGGAAAATAGAACAGCACATGAAAAGTTTTAGGTGAAATTTCTAAAAACAGAAACATCAATATACCTGAACACAGGAAGGTCTTCATAGGATGGCTCTTTCTCTCTATATAACAAAAGGTGGAAGAATAGGGAGAGATGCAAAGCATGGGGGTAGGGCTGTGTGGACTGGGTGCTAGGATGGAGACTTCAAGGCCTTGAAGAGATGTGACAGAGCTTGCATCCATGGGAGGGAGTAACATCGCCCCAGGGGCTTCCCTGAGCCCCTCTCCACCTTTCAGTCTGAAGAGGGAACATTTGATGTTCTACTTGAATAGTGTAGCTGCTGTAAGCTGTTGTCCAAGTTGTTTTGTTCAGATTCAAAACTGCAATTGTATTAATAGTGGCAAGATTGTTGTGCAAGTCTCTGACACAGTTATAGGAAAAGAAGAGCCCAAACTCCTACTGAATTGATGCAGTGTACTCCTTCATAAGAAGAATAACCCATATTCAAGAGACAAGCTCGCAAAAAGAAAAAATAGAGCTACAAAGTAAGCATAGGCCCCCATCCCTAACCCAGGGCACCCAGTAAAGGCATAAGTCATGTATTTATAAATTCAGGGACACCGTTCATGAATGTTTTAGAAATAATTCATGTGGATCCTTAAATATCTTGTTTTCTATTTTCTTAGTGAACAACTTGTATCATAAGGGTTATCCTTCCATTTTGAATTATAATGGAACATTGTTAGCATAAGATATGATTTTATAAATGGCCATCAAGGGACTGGATAGTGGCATGGGAAATATCCATTAATTACAGCTTGTATTGTTTGGCTTCTATGTGATTACAATATGCAAACTTGAAAAGAGTTTATAACTGTTAGGAGGAAAAAAATGTACAGAAGTAACAACTGAGAAAAGATGCTGGTAGGCCTTTAACATAGCTCAGTGGAAGAATACTTGTCAGTCATGTATGAGACCCTGGGTTTAATCCAACAGCCATAACAATAATGAAAGGAACCTTCATACTAACTAAGTTTTATAATATTAAATTGCATTTTGCTTATAAAATAATAAGAAAATGGAATGAAAGTAACATAATCCACAGTCAAAAAAATATGAGATTTTGTTAAAATATTTTTCATGGTTTTCAAAAACTACTATATTTCCACAAATGTCATCTACTTTGGTGTTCTGACATGCTGCAGTTCATACTTCTGGCATTTTAACAGTCTACTAACATTTTACTCAAAATTGTACAATTTCCAGTCTTTTGCTCAGAGAAATGCTTGAATTTTGCAACCTAAAAATAAACCAATCAGAAACAAACAAAAAAATCATACTACATGCAGATTTTATAATGTGATTTATTGTCATCTTGCCAACCTTCACATAACTCACTGATTTATTCATCCATTTGTTGATTCTGTAAAATATTTTGACAACTGTTTTGTTTTCATTTGTAGGTACTAAGAATACATAACATACGTAGGTGTCTTGGGAGGGGAAATGTCAGTTCTGTATACTGATAAGTGCTAAGAATAATCATTATACAGAACTGATATCATTCCCCCTCCCAAGACACTTTTTATGTATTTGGGATGAATGATGAACGTGAATAATTCTATTATTGAAATTATCTGCTTTTATTTTTACATAACAATGATTTCACAGCACTCCGATTTAAAGCAAGAGGAGCTCGGTTTGCAGGCCCTTCGTGTGGACTACACACTTGGTCCACGTCATCCTTTCTGAGGAACCATATCTTACTGGGCTTCTTGCACAGGGAGTGGATCAGCCTCAGAGCACAGAGTGGTGATGTTGTGCAGAGTGTGAAGTGTCTACAGTGAGGATAGTCACATGTGAAAAGCTGTCATGGCCTTCATTTTGGCCTTCCCAGTTATATTGCTTTCATACTCACTCGCCTGAGCAGTCTTTTCTGTGTTTACAACCATAAAAATAAAAATCAAAGCTAGCAGCACTTGTGTGAGTATGTATGTGTGTGGTATATGCGGTATTATGCATGCCTCACAAAGCAAAGACCAGAGGAGGGTGTCAGGTGTCTATCTGTCCCATTTCATTGACCTAGGATTGCTCACTGATCCTGGAGTAAAACCGGTGGCCAACAAGCCTCAGTGACCCTCCTTTCTCTACTTCCCATCCCCCACAACACTGCTGTTACAGACACACATGTTCATGCCACGTTTTTTATGAGTTCTGTGGATTTGGACTTAGATCTCTGTGGTTGTGCAGGTGCTCTTACTGGCTAAGTCATCTTCCCTGCCTTCTGCTTTAGTATATCTACATTGTGTGTGCCTTTGAACTGTGGATGCTTAGCAAAGTTATTCTTCACAATTCCATGACCAATGTCAAGCAAACATCATCATAGCGTGTTAGTAGGTGAACTCAGTCCTATCTCTCTACAAACAGTACATTCCTGTAACTGCTCAAATTAACCCTTGTTCATATACTCTATGTCCCTCCTATAGACCAATGGACTTAAACAGTTGACTTTTTATTGAAGCTGAATTCTTGTTTGCTAGCATGTTTCAACATTTGTAATCACTTTTGTTCTTCTCCATTATTAGTGTTAAATGACTTTAGTTTTCTGTTAAGAAGATGTTGAATTCAATACCTACAGTATTCAGAGTTTTCTTGGGAAGCCAGGAAAACTAATACTCCTCCCATCAACAGCTAGCAACTATGTGTAACTTTGTTGAAAACTGTATACTTTGTACTTATACACAGGAACCAGAATCACTGCCCTATCATCTCAGATGTGTGTCTTTCATAGATAATCAATATTTAAAGTGCCTTTCTTGCCCTTCAGGTTTTTCAACCTTTTATCAATGTTTGTCAAAAATATCCCTCATGTTTAGAGCATTTGTAAAGTATGCTGGCTTGGGTACATTCGGTTTTAAAATAATTTTTAAAATAATATGCAGTTCACAGCATCAAGATTTAAACTTTTCCTGTGATTTCAACACTGTAGAAACACAGTAGTTAAACTTGCTTAAATACATGAATCAAAAAGTAGAATAAAGTATCTAGTGGCAGATTCATTTAATGCAGCCCACACACTTTCAAGGAAAACACCAAACATTAAGTTGTAACAAAATTTTCTTCAATAAATGACACTGAAAAACTTAATTACAATATGGAAAAATGAACTTCAATTCAAATCCCACACCAAACAAAATGTTGAATTTCTTATAAGCTTAAATACAAAAGAGTAATAATTAATATAATGCTAGATAAGTGACTAAACTTTACAAACTTCTAATAGGCAAAGACTTCTAACCCAAATTTAAAGCAATCCTCCTGCCTCAGCCTCCAAAGTGCTGTGGTTACAGGTGTGTACTTCTAATGCTTAGCCTCTGTATTTATGTTCTCGCTTTAGCATCTCCATCAGCATTATGTTAATGGAGTTTATCCACATTGTTACATACACAGGTGCTTCCTTCACATTCCTTTCCAGGTCTGTTCTCTCCTTTCCTACATCTATTGGGAGGATTTTATCATTGTCTTTATACATTGATATGATCTATTATACAACTGACTTATCTATACTGAATTGTTCCTACATCTACAGGATAAACCCAACTTGGTTGTGGTAGATGATTTTTTGCTGTATTATAGCATTTATGTTCATCATGGATACTGACCTGCAACTTTTTTATTAGACATATCTTTACCTGGGTTTTGTATTAGAGTAACTATGGCTTTGTCAAAAAAAGTTTAGAAATGTTACTGTGTTTCCTTTTTCTTCCTTTTTTCTTCTTAACAGTTTAAGAAGTATTGGTGGTAAGGTTGTAAGGTTTTAAAATGGTAACAAAAGGAGTGAGTAGCTGGAGTGAAAAATGGCTAGAAGATGGGCATGTGGGCTTTGAATTGGATAGTTAGTACTAAGAATCGGGCCTACAAGTATGTGTTAACAAGAAAGCCACGTGTCGTCTTGGTGAGAGGTAAGGGAACTGGCCCCTTTTGGCAGGCAGGAACCCACTTCACAAGTTCCTGGAGAAATGCTGGCTTTCATGTAACCACCAGAAATCTTCCTACAGTCCAGGTTAAGTTCAGTTTTGGATATTTGAACTTCTAAAGTTCAAGGAATTGGAGTGTCCTTTCAAACTGACACTCTTATAGCACAGGCAGGCTTTGAATATGTAACACATACATACAACATACAATTCAGGGTTAGATTTTAACAGTGTTTTGTAAAACTATACTGTATTCTGAAAGTCATGATCAGCAACTAACATCCATGCAGTATACATACATATAGCTAAACATATAGCTAAATAGTGGGATTACTGGGGGAAATATGAAAGTACATCACATAAATACCAAAAAAAAAGCATTATGATTAATGGTGGCTCATTTCTATATGGATACCAAGGACATGAAAATAGATAATAGTAGTGGTCTCATTTTTAGAACCTTACGGGTTTTTCACTAGTGCATTTCCATGCAAAAAGCTGCATTCTGTACCTAATCTGACTTTTTATGGGTTTAAATTAAGTGGAGACACACATACATACATACATACACACACACACACACACACACACACACACACACACACACCGCACCACTCACAGATACCCTGAAAAAAAAAGATGTATGTATTTTTGCTTGTCATTTGCAATCTAAATAGTCCTATACGCAGGTAAATCCATAATTTAATACGATGACTTTTCACAGTTACTGTGTTACAAACGCAGACTCTCTGCCTGCCTGGACCAGCTTTTGTAAGGTGACCTTAGTATCGGAGCGAGCACTGCAGGGTCACAAAGCGGACAGATTCGTTTTAATCCACCTTTGATCCTTGCAAAATGGGTGCTGTCTGTGGGCTGAATTGCGTCAGCTCACTGAGCTCGTGCCTCTAAAGTGACAGCGATGTCTGCGCAGCTGTCCTTGCAGTTACATAAGCGCCTGCAGCGGACCTTCCCGGGGATGCTGACAGGAAGGGGCGGAGCCCACGCAGCCCCGCGCCAGACGGGAGGGAGCGGCCGGCCGGAGGGCGCTGAGGCCGCTGCCCGTGCAGGAGGCGGCGGGTGGCCACCGCCCGACCTTGCTGGGCAGCGCGCGGGGCAGCGGAGACCCTCGGCCGGCTGGGACACCGCCATGGCCCCCGCCGACGTCCCGTCCGCCCTGGCGCTCAGGGCCGTGGGCCCCGCGGCCGCCACCCCGTACGGTGTCTTCTGCAAGGGGCTCTCCCGCACCCTGCTCGCCTTCTTCGAGCTGGCCTGGCAGCTGCGCATGAACTTCCCGTACTTCTACATCGCGGGCTCCGTGATCCTCAACATCCGCCTGCAGGTACACATTTAGAGCCGCGCCTGCGTGCCCGGCCTCCGGGCAGCCGCAAAGATGGCCGCCTCCCGGGCCGCCCCGCGCGCGGCCCCGCCGAGACGCGCGTGCGGAACGTGCCCACCCGCGAGAGCGCGCGCGCGCGCGGCCGCCTCCCAGCGGCCCCTCTCCCGGATTCCGAGGTGGGAAGGCTCGCGCCCAGGCCGTTAAGAGCACGGGTGTGGATGTTCCAGAAGCGGAGGGACTGAGGCCCGTGGACGCACCCAGGGAATGCACATCAGGAGACCCCCGCACAGTCTTAGGGTGTGGCAGAGGGCACAGGCTGCGTTGTGAGAGAGGAAAACCTTTACGTTTTTCAAGAACACGGATTTCCATCCAGCTTGCGTTCCGAATTAATCTTTGAGGATATTGGACTGTGAGCTAGTCACTGAATCAGAGGCCTCTTATGTCATGAATGGGATCTGAAAAGCAGGTATCTTCCACCAGAGGAGACATTGAAACTGTGGGTCAAAGCCAGACTACAGGAAAGCTTGTCCCCAGTGCCAAATATGACAGCACGGTTTTGAACGGATGGTGAGAGTGTGTGACGATGTCTCTGTCAAGACACATTGGAGCCAAAGGAAAGAAAGTCCAATCGTGGGCAGAAGAATTGGCTGCCCTCTGATAGGAATGCAAATGAACCAAATATGCCGTTCTTCTTTAAAGGGAATACTTAATTTTGGTTACAGAGTAAAATGCAGATTGTTACAAACCTTCTGAAAATACAGTTGACAAGTGGAAGGACGAGAAAGTAAATGGATTGGTGGTGCCCTTGTGGGGTGGGAGGGATATAGATATATATTGAATGATGAGGGCATTTTGTGGATTGTGGACAGCCTAAAGTTTCTAACTGCTAAATGGAAGGGTAACCACGTGAAGTAAACAGGAAATGCCCAAAAGTGGAGTGGTTTGAATGTCCAAAAAAAAAAAGAGCAAATACCTGGTATATGTGAATGTATGCTAGAGACTTTTCCAAATGTGGGATTAGTACTTATATTTTATTTTGAAATAAAACTGAAGTCATTATAAACCCCATCAGAAATATTAAAAAAAAATATTGCCTCATGGTAATGGTACCTGCTGTACCTCATGTGACTAATACTGTACCTGTAATGTAAGTACTTGCTTAACAAGAAATAATTGTGTAATATTGGGGGGCTTGAAGAGGAAGAGATGAATGGATATATATAGAAAGTACATCAAGACCTATTACAGAGGATTAGAGGTTTGGTTCAGTTGTAGAGTGTTGCCTAGCATGTATGAGGCTCTGAGTTTGATCCCCAACACTACAAAAGATATAATATATAAAAAGCAGCATAAACTGATGAGGAAAATCAATGCAGACACATCTAAGAGTTAAAATAGTTATTTCTGGAAAAAAAGAAAAGAAATGGGAATAGGAAGAGGAACTATGTGATTCATTTTTCATGTATATGATTTTCAATTAAAATATAATTTAAAATATTTCATTTCTAAAAGCTCCCTAGGTAATTATGTCTACCACAGGTTAAATGACATGGAAATCTCATGGGACTGAAATTGTAAATCATACAGAACATGGTTAGTGCTTGATAATACATATCAATATAGAAGTATTCTACCGACTTTAGCTTTGGAAATAATTTTCATTTTACTTGTGATTTTCCTTACATATAAATGTGATTGTATTCTTTCTAAACTCATCATGTGAGATGAATATATACTGTTACAGGCATGACGTGAAAATGGAACTGTCTCCGTTATTTCCTCGCTGTGAGCACATGTGAAGATAGAGCATGCTATTTTAAAACCCTTCCACTGGCTTTGTGAGCAAATTGCCATCTTCCAGGCTCTTCTGGGAAATTCTCATGATGTTCAGAGATAACTGAAAGGATCCAGTGAGGCCCAGACATAGTGGTGGTGCACAGCTGTTACCCCAGTACTCAGGAGTTTGATTTGGGACATTGTGTGTTCAAAAGCAGCCTGGGCCACATGATGAAAAATCTGTCCCAAAGACACAAAAGCAAGAGTCCAGTGATTAAAAAACAAGTATTAGAAGGAAATTGGGTGTTTCCTCATTAGTTTAATTCTAGAAAAGCCTATGAACCGAAGGCTTCCACTTTTGTTCATGTTGTATTTTGTGCTTTTACCCCCTTTACTTTTTCTTTGGTTTTGTTTTGTTTTGTTTTTAACGGGGTTGCAGAGGAATTTGCTGTGTAGCCCAGGCTAGCTGAGAACTCATGATCTCCCTGACATCTGCCAGCAGGCCTGCTCTTGCCAGGTGACATTTTAAATGTCACAGGAGTCCAAGACTGTTTGCGTAAGCTTCTTGCCAAAAGTTTAGTCAAAATGAGTGTATTGAAGGGAAAAAATCATCAGTGTTTAATTGATAAAGAAATGTACCTGATGTTTCAAAGTATCAGAAAAATCCAACTGTAATAGGACAGAAAAGAGTAACCACAGAGAAAAAAGAGATGGAAACGTTATTCAGCCAGTAAAGTGCATTCTGTAAAAGCTTGGCGGCCTAAGTTTGATCCCCCAGAGCTTTCATAAGTGAGCCAGGCTTGGTAGTATGCCTGTAGCCACAGTGCTAAGGAGAGGCAAAAAAGAGACCCCTGGGACTCTCCGGCCAGCCACCCTAGCCTACTTGGCAAGTCCCAGAATATCGAAAGCCGCTGTTTTTAACAATAAGGTGGACATTGCCTGAAGAATCATACTTGGTGTTGAACCTCTAGCTTCCTCCTATACATCTCCCTACTTGATATCCTCCTTTTACTTATTTTTTTTATACTCAATTGAGTCCAGTTCATGTTATCCATATATGCATGAGTATTGGGTCATCCACATTCCTAAAGAAAACTGATAGTAACTATCCCCTGTGGCTCCTCAGCTGGGGGTTTAGCCTCAGGATCCCCTCCTTGATAGAATCTTTGAACTGGCTTGATCTTGTGCTGGTCTAATGTCACAGCCAAAAGTTTGTAATTCATAGCCCTCTTCCTCATCCTACCTTTTACATTCTTTCTCTCCCATGATGATTTTTTTAAACCTATCTGTCAAGATGAGGTGGAGAATAACCGTGATATTATTTTCATTAATTTCTACCTTGTATCATAAATGTTAGCTCACTGTAAAATGCAGTATTATTTTATGATTCTATTACAATCAGCATCTATCTTGACTGAGTGCTATAATTAATCTGAGAGCTTTAGAAAAATACTAGGCATGTCATTACATACCTGTAATTCTAATATTCTAAAGGCTGAGTCAGGAGGATTTTGATTTTGAGTCCAGCTGAAGTTATGTAGTGAATATTGGACTATGCTGAGCCATGTCACAAGATCCCGGCTCATTGTGCATGTCCTGTGAGCTTCTCCAGAGAATGTTTATTTCATTAGTGTGGAGCATACTCTCAGTATTCTGAAAGTTTATTGGTGCGTGCATTACAGCACCTGTCAGGCCCACATACAAAAAATTATTTTTAGTCCCAGGATTTGGAAAGAGCTAGATAATTCTAGATTTCATGGTATGGAAGTCAAGAGACCTAGAAGTTACTGATGCTTGAGAAATACTCCAAAGGCCACTAGAAAAAAAACAAAAAGTTATTGGTAGGCATGGTTTAAAAGTGACAAAAACATGAAAGTTAATAAAATAAAGCAAGTCCAGTGATACTCACTGAAGAACATTTATGTTCATAAGTACACTAAAGAGGAAACTAAGAAAAACATTGAAAACAATAAAATCATGTCTATCATATACTATGAGTAAATAAAAATGCAAGTGGATATTTGCATTTTAAAAAGTCTATATGACTACAGATATTCACAATCATATGTTGAATTACTTTTTATATTTTCTTTAAAATATCAAATGGTTGAGTTATATATGCTGGAGAAATATGTCACTATATTATTATAAAATGTTTCTACGGATAACTTGATTAAATTAATCCATGGTATAGTTGCAATCCAAAGTAATTAGTCTAAGCATCTGTTGATAGCTATAGTTAAAAACAGAAAAGTTGGCTAGAGAGATGGCTCAGCTGTTAAGAGCACTTGTTACTTCTACAGAGGACCCAGGTTCTGGTCTCAATATCACATAATGGTTCACAACTATCTCTTAGGCCAGTTCCAGAGGAGCTGATCCCTCTTCTAGCCTCCTCAGGCACCAGAAATATACATGTTGCACATACACACATGCAGGCAAATACACACATAAAAATAAAATTTAAAAATCAGAAAATCATTGATTTCTTGATGTACTGGGCTAAAAAATAAATAGCATTTCTCACTAAGGAACAGTGAAAAAGTACTTATGGAAATGTACTCTGACCTAATTAATACAAAACATAATCCGAAGCTTTAAAAAATTGTAGCAAAGAACTACTGCATCTGTAAATGATCGTATCACCTCTTCTCACCAACACATCTCATTATTCCATTTGAATCGCATAGCCTTTTAAACAACTCCTGTATGTGAGACAGACAGAGACAGACGGATTCCAGTGAAATGAGTGGATGAACTTCATGGTTGCCCTTTTCTGTCTCCCCCTCCACCTCAGCACACATCTTTAAGACTCCCAGTGGCCAACAGTGCCCAGTGGCAAGTGTTCCCAACCCCTACCATTCTCCTGTTCTGTCAATAGCAAGATGTTCACAAGTAATAAATACGCCCAATTCTTGTTACTGCTCTAAGACACTGACCTCAGCAACTTTTCCTTTGATAGACACTAAATTAAAGCCTTCTGGAGCTTTTTAGTTGTAAGGATCTTAATGTTTAAGGGCAAATAGTAATCCAAAGAGCAATGCCAGGGACCAGGACTAAAAGGTAAAGTGTCACATTCATCTCCCACATGTGAAGGATACTGACCTAGCTTAATCACTGTGATCTATAGATACTCTGTTTCACTGTGGGTTTTTGTTTCACTTGGAATAGAATGCACCTTTCATTTTCAAAACCAAGGGCTCCAGTTGTTTCCCACATTTCTCAGAGGATGTGGATGGTTGGTATTAATTGTCCTTTTGACATTTCTAGTGTCACTTAGGAGATGGGCCTCTGGGTATGGCTGTGGGGTTTATCTTGATGATATTAATTGACGTGGGAATAACTATCTTAGTTGTGGGTGAGATCATTCCCTAGACAGGGTATCCTGTACTGTGCATGGAAAAAGGGAGCTAAACAACAACTTAATTATGATGTAACTGCCTACTTCAAACCCTGCTACTTATTTTTCCTGCCATGATGAACTGTGCCTTGAACTGTGATATAAATAAGATACTTTAATTCTTCCATCAGAGTATTTTATTGCAGAAAAGGAGAAACAAAATTAAGATAGAGGAAAATACCCTTCCCTGGGTCTTCCTCACAAACTTAAGCCAGAGCTAGCCTTGATTAGAAGGACAGGATCCACAGTGGCAGAGAGTGGAGTTCGGGGTTAGAATGACAGTGACTAAACATCTTCTTTGTCTCAGAGAGTATATTAGTTTTGTTATAACATAAACATACATACGTACACACATACTACAACAACTAGCAAAGCTAAAATGAGATTTGGTGTACCAGGAGTCAAAAAGGATTACCTATTTGTTTCTCAAATGCATTTAACAAAATTCATGAAATGTTTCTTGGGAATATCATTCTAAAACATAGATGGGCAGCATATTACCTGTTGTCTAAGGTGGGAGAATTTGGAAGGACTTTGTCATAATGTGAACAACCATTAAAAGGGACTACTGAGATTTTGGTAGGAGAAGTTACCTAAAAAGTAGCATGTGACCTGCTTGAGACTAATCTGTAAACCATTATTAGCAGTTAGTACAGACACAGGTTTTTTGTTTTTTTCTTTTTTTCTTATTTTACATATCGATCCCAGTTCCCTCTTCCTCCCTCCCTTCCTCTCTCCCACCCTCCTATGCCCCCGACCACCCTCCCATCCCATCCCACCCCCCCATCCACATGTAGAGTGATGCTTTCCAGGAGGGGTCAGACCAGGCTACAGAAACCCACAAAGACAGCTAACTTGAACAAGGAGGAGCTAATGGGCCCTCAGACTGATAGCTGGGAATCCAGCATTGGACTGACTCAGACCCCCTGAACATGGGTCTCAGTTAGAAGGCCTGGGCAGTCTAAGGAACCTCTGATAGTGGAACCAGGATGTATCCCTGGTGCACAAAAGGACTTTGGGAGCACATTCCCTATGGAGGGATACTCCCTTAACCTAGAGGCAGGAGGGAGGACCTGGTCCCTACTGCAAATAACCAGACACAGGTTTTTAACTGGTGTATGTTTCCAGAAATACTCAAGAAAGCATGCCTTAATGTACCCGATACCTTTTGAACCTGGCATCAGAGTTTAGCCAATTTCATCAACAGACTTGGGGTATTCCTTTCCTGTCAACAGCCTACCTCTGTTGATGGAAAAGAAGAAATAATTGCAAACAAATTCTCAAAATGAACATTTATTTGTCAGGTAAGAGCTTAGTAGTGAAAAAAGAAGTAATGATTTCTCTGTTTCCCCAACATTTTGGTCAATCATTCCAGGTTGCGTGCATTGGCCTGGGGTTGCATGTGTTGGCAGAGGGTCTCATGCTGAGACCGACAGGAAGATGGCAGATGGAGATAGTAGTGGTACAAGGCTTGAGTTCAACTAACATTCAAACGTGTGGATTACAAACCATTCATTGCAATAACTTGGCCTGTAACCTGGAATTCATTTACTGATACTTTGCCACTCTTCTACTGTCAAGAATAAGATCCTGTTCTTTATATTTCTCTCCCCTAAAGTTTGCTTAAGTGTAGGTTACTTCTAGATATACATTAGCTCATTTATCCCCAAAACCATTTTCTTCTAATCAAAAGTTGTTCACAAGTTTACTTAGCTTCTCTTAGTTACCAAATTACAGTAACACTAAAAACTAAATAAAATAAATTCTGCAAAATAAAAACAAGACCAACATCTAAGGCTGAATTTACACATTATATTTTCCAAGACAAGATATTTAAAATATAATTACTGAAAAATGTTTTGTTTTGTAAAATACAGATTATTAATAAATGTGTGCTATATTATCATTGAAGTCATCATCAACATCATTCTTATCATCTATAAGTAGAAGAACCAAACAGCTCAGATGTAGTTGGGTGGAAAATATGAATTGTTCTACCATTACCGTACTTACAATTCCACCAAGCCAAACCAGCAAGTGTGTATCATGATTTCATTGCAGATTCTTTTACCTAATGACTACATAAACAAATATAATGCCTAGCATACTGTGTGTAATGTCCAGTATCTGTATAATGTTATAATTCCTACTATCACAGTGAAAATGTTATAGTAAACATCCCCCATTGCCTCATTTGGAATTTATAGCTATTGTATCTACACCTAAATTGTAGCATTATAAATACATCCACACATCCACAATCCCCATTGAACTTGCCATTTATTATAAAAATTGCCCTCTTCATCTTCTTTCTTCATCTATTATCTGTGTCTTGTACTAAGAACTCCGACGATCAGATTGCAATGAAATGTGTGCACAAATACACTTTCATTCTCAGGACATGTTATCTTATAGTAGCAACATAAGTGTGATTCTGAAGTAAAGGTTAATTTTATTTTTTGGAGACCATAACAAGACCATAACATGATAGGCCTACTGATTTCTGCCACTGTGAACAATGTCTGTTCTTGAATTTAGAAAAATTAGCAAATGTGTAAAATCGGCAAAAATATTTATAATTTGTAAATTCACATTAAAAATATTAATATTTTCCAATTTACTTTGAACATAAGATTACTCCTGTTTTCATATAGTCATCCTATTCCTTGAGTATCAACAAATGCTTTAATAACAAAGATACTTTTCTCCTTTCATTTAAGAAAAATGAGAAGTGAAACATGGTGGTGCATTCTAGAATGTGTAAGCCAAGTGAATATCTATAAGATCAGAGCCAGCCTGGTCTATATAGAAAGTTCCAGGCCATTAAGTTCCTAATTTAAAATTAAAGTAATGCTTAAGTATTCAAGCTGTTGGGGCTGGAAAGATGGCTTAGCAATTAAGAGCACTAGTCTGGCACAGGACCCGATTTACTTCTCAGGACCCACATAGTCGCTCACTATGATCTGTAACTCTAGTTACTGGGAATTCGAAACCATCTTCTGACCCAGGTGCACACTAGGCATACATGTGGTACACAGACATACATACAAAAAATACTTATACACATACATAAATCTAAAAAGTAAAAGAAAAGCTTTAAAAATAATTTAAGGCTAGAGAGATGGCTCAGAGGTTAAGAGCAGTCACTGTCTGCTCTTCCAGAAGACCTGAGTTCAATTCCCAGCAACCACATGGTGGCTCACAACCATCTATAATGAGATCTGGTGCCCTCTTCTGGCTTGCAGGTATGTTTATAATCAATAAACAAACTTTTAAAAAAAAAAAGTAATAATTTAAGCTGTGAGATGGTGTTTTTCTCTTTGTAACTTTATATTTTCTTAGTCTCCTATCATCATTTTGCCCATATTCTTATGCCTGTTCAGGTTTGTAAGTTACCTTGATATTAGATATTATGAACCTTCCCTGTGACTTGTAATGACATAATTTTTGCCTGTGAAATTAACTATTTGATTCCCTTTAAAATGTTTGGGACTATTAATTTTGATTACCAATGCTGTAAACAGACAACGAAAAAGATAGGTTTGTGTTTTCTAGCCTATGTGCCAATTGTCACAAAGACAGCATGTTTAAGAAGCCTTTCATGTATGTTCATCGGTACTTAAAAGAACCCAGCAGAAGACCAGTGATCTACTGAGGCTTCCCATTAACTTATCCACTTAGGAAAGACTCCAGAAACTCTATGAAGGGAGAGGATCATCTCTTCAAGCTGGCTTTTAAGATGCTGAAGGGCCCTCACTGCTGTCTGCCGAAGCTTGCTGTTACTCAGGATCAGAATAAGTGAGTGGCTTAAAGGAAAGATAATTAATGTTAACAAAACAGAATTAGTTGACCTGTTGCCTGGTAAAAAAATAAATAACCAACGTGCCAGCTGCATGAAAAAAATGTGAAGTGTGAAGAGAATTAGGAAAGCCAACAGCATTTTCATGGCCTTCTTGTGGACCTTGGTTCTAGAATCTTCAGAGCTGGTGGAAATGAGGTTAAGGTTTCTAGAGTGTTTCACCAAGGACAAAAATAAAAGGATCAGTGATGCTACGGACACAAAAAGTGGGACCAAGTACATCAGGGAGAAAAAGAATAGGCTTTTAACAGCAGTGGTCTTACTTGTTTCTGAAAATAAAGTCAGATTTCTTTCCGTGATCATGTAAATTTCCCTCAAAATAGGAAATGTTTCAAGCAGTAGAAAATAGGATATCAAAGAGAACAAAGAAAATACAAGAAAAACAGCAACCACAATTCTCATTCTCCACTTCAGCCAGAGGAAAAGGGGATGGGAGAAGTGGGCAATTTTGAGGAAGTAGAAAATGCTGAGGCAGGTGGCAAACCATGTAGACAGTTGATCAGTCACAACCCACAATATATCAGAGCATTTTATTAGACTGTAAGAGTCATAGAAACAAGGAGCTAGTTCTAGTATGATTGCATCAATAAATATCACAAGCAGAGAGCTGGTTCTGGAAACTGCCAAACAGATCAAGAGGAAGTTGATGAAGGTGATTTTCTGATTCTTGACCCAGTCAGAGCAGTTTACCAATCCAATGAACGCATTCCCCAGCATTCCAGTGGTGAATCCTGCTGTTACCAGTATCGTATACATTTGATCCAATCTGGCAAGCAGTCTTACAGAAGAAAGGGATCCACACTTCTACCACCTCTGAATCAAACTTCCACGGACCATCATCTTCTTTCTCTTTACTGTAATTTCAGCTTTGAACCTCCTTCCATTGGCTCCACGTGTAATTGAGGAAATTATAAATCCTGGATATTTTGTCTTTTATTTAACATTAATCCTATTCCTGATCCATAAAGATCTGTTTATGATTACAGTCATATATTTTTATTCAAAAGTTTTTTGAAAATAATTATTAAATTCTAATCCGAACAGGCTCTATGCCCACATAATCGATGGTGTGGCCTTAAATTTCCCCCTGAAAGAATGTTTGAAAGATTAAAGTCAAATATATTAAAATATAAATTTGAATCAGATTTTTTTTTTTCACTGATTTGTGTAATGCTTTCCTCCTCACCTGAAATACTACACTCTCTGGAGCTAGATATCATTTTCCTAGTCAAAGAACATACTTTTAAAATGTTCTAATAAATGTAATTATGGATTCCATAAACCTGTATTATATTTGCTATGTGTTTGACTTTATACAAAATTAATTTTAAAAAAGCAAAGCACTAAGAAACACATAAAATAGTGAGAACAGAAAGAGAACATTAAAATGTAGTCTATAAACAGTAAAAAAAAAAAAAGTCACTACAATCTGCAATAGTCCTTCTAGAGGAGAAAAGAGAGCCATGACATTTGGATCTTGGAGATACTTAGAATTTATAAAGAACTAACATGTTATATTTGGGGCCAGCTAAATAGTCTAAATAGTCTACAAAAAGATACCCAAATAAAACTATTTATTTTTCTGAGAATAGAGCCTTATAACTGGTCACTTGTTGTAGTTTCCATATAGATGATTCTTGGGTATCTCTGAGTGATGTTCACAATTAGGCAGGTTTTGCTATTTACCATTTTATATATTATGTTTTTTGGGGCCTGGGGTGTGACACTGTAGGTTTAGCCTTAATTGACAGCCAGACTGTCAATTAACTGTTTTAGGTGAGATTTTGATAGGGAAAGAAAAATTATACACACACACACACACACACACACACACGCACGCACGCACGCACGCACGCAAGCACACTGGAGAGTGGGGAGGTGTATTAGAGCATGGCTAAATGAATACGGTTGCTATATTATGCAACATGCACACAATCCATTTTCTGCCCTTCATTTTATAGTTTACATGTAGGTTTATATCTCACATAATTCTCTTTCAGACAGAGAATCCTGTGATTAAAGCCAATATTAGGAGTTAGAGATTACATGTAGCTTTAATATGTTAAGGGATCACTCAGCATCCTGATATGAGCCAGGAATGGGGAATGACTGGTAGGCCAGAGAATTGAGCTGTGATGTCAATGACTTCAACAACACGGGAGACGTAGTAAAAAGGTCACTGTGGTCCTTCATAAAATAACCCAACTCAACCCTTATAATCATTGTGAAAAAGCAAAATTGAGGATTATGATTCACAATAGTATAATTAACTTACAGAGTCTGCTAAAGCTAAAGGTAGGTCTTTGATGTTCTTGTAATAATTCCTGCCAGAGATCATCTTCCTCAGAAGAGAATTGAGAAATGAACCTTAAATTCAGCTTAAAGTCCTGGGTTTCTTCAGTTACTGTATGGTTAGGGGTAGAATAAATGAGTAAAGTTGGAGAAGGTGATGCCTTCTTTTCCCAAGCCTACTTCATCACACAGATCTTTCTCCTGTAACCTGCCTTTCAACTGCCACCATCCCTGGTGCCCACTGCTGTTTGAATTTGTCTTCTCTGAATACATACACTGAGATTTATAACATCTTACTTGTCTGTTCCTGGGAGCATTTAGTCCTTAATTCATATAATAATGATTGATTAATAATAATAGATAATGAAGATGTATGTTATTAAGTTTCAGAATTGAGGTCTCCAAAGACAGAAGGAACACAACCCAGTGCATTTTAACATGGGTATCTTGTCAAATCATATTCCTTGAGCCAGAAATGACTTCTTGCTATGAATTCAATTTTTATCTCAAGCACTGCTATAAAAGTTAGATGCTGAAGACACTGATATTGCACAGAAAGTATTTGAAGCCTAAACAGAAACACAAGGTGGCCCACTCAGGACTTCTGGAGAATTTAAGTCAATGTTTTGATAAGGGAAGAGATGCAGTTGAGTACATAAACATGAAAAGGAATGAAGCACAGTTATTTCTGGCCATTTGTCCAAAGCAGTTTAATTGTAACAACGAACACTTAGAAAGAAGGAAGCCATTCAAGGACTCTCAGTACCACAAAGGATCCAAGATGAGGATACTCCTAACTTGTGCTTCATTGTTCAGTAGAGCTTTCTGATTGAGGAGCAGTCAGTTCTCCTGTATGGTCATTGAGGCATATCTACTGCTGGTTTTGGACATGCTCACGTATATCAAGGTTGAGGAACCTTTGTCTCTGTCTATAGTAATATTTATTCATTCCTAAAAGTAAAAGTGATAATAATGACAGTGTGGAATTGATAAATGACTTGGAAAATGGTGAGAATTGATTGAGGGAGAATTCAGCTTTACCTGTTGTTACAGTCACATCACCTTTAGAGAAAGTGTCTAGGAAAGAAAGAAAAAAAAACACCAGATTGAAGTGTAAAGTTAAGTTCCCAGACCTACAGAGCTCACAAATATCCTATGGTGAAATATGACTTTCATCCACTCTCTACATGGCCCAAAACTGAAGCTCCCTTGACACCTGGAGAGGGGAACATTTGAGGTGGTATGGTTCCCACATGATGTTACCCATCCCAATGGCAACTTGCCCTCCCTGGTAGCTCACACATTTTGTTACTTTTGCTGCCGGTTTTGCTTATTATTTACATTTCAGTATCAGTTTTTATTGTCACCTTATGATTCATTTTAATTAAGTATTTAGATTGCATTAATGTATTTTCAAGAACACCTAAACATAAACATGATACAGTATCTCAAAAATCTTTTGAAGTACTTTAAAGTATTGAATATTTAGGGGAATAGAATTCAAAATTGAGTATTGCACTTTTCTTTGTATATGCAAAGAGGTAACATGCATGCCTGCCCCTGCTGCTGAAAATAGAATTACATTCTGAAGGAAAAACATGTTCAAAGTTGGTCACACTTCCATGATTGCCACATATTCCTGTGTCTTGAGACATGCCTGTGTCTTGAGACAGGTAAGCTCTCCGAATAAGATAGAATGTAGACACTTTCACTTACCAACTCTATCATGCTTTTGCTTGACTGAATCACAGAAGTGATCAGTGATGGGTGATGTCATTCTGTAAATACGTTTCTCATACTGGTAATGAATAAAGCACTGTTGGCCAATAGGAAAGGAAGATAGGAGGGACTAGGAGACAAGGAGGAAAGAGGAAGTAGTAAGGAGGGGTCAAGATGGACGACGGAAAGAGCAGAATGCTGGCGGGCTCTCTCTCCGGTAAGATAAAACCACATGGAGATTAATAAAAATGGGTTAATAATTAAGACAGAGCTAGCCGATAAGAAATTAGTACCTGGCCAACAGCATTATAGCAAATACAGAGTCTCAATGTGTTAATTGGGGCAATGGCTGGACAAGACCAGCAACGGGTGGAAAAACCTACTCCTTACAGATCAGTACCAGGGAAGGTGAACATTCACTGAGTAGATAAACTTGGTCTGAATGCAAGTAAGATTCTGTGAATTGGAAGAATTTTTGTCCATATTGAATTAGCTAAGCAATTTCATGTGTAAGTACTAATACACACAATTGTCTCTGAAAAGTTAAACTCCTACATTTCTAAAACAATTCTGGTTCTGCTGTGTTCATTCTGGTCCATAAAATCATAACCTATCACAGTAGCAGCACACAGCATAAAATCCTATAACTGTCATAGTGGTGGTCACCAATAATCTCATAATTGATATTGTTAGAGCTAGATGATTAGGACCCTGTTGCTGCACAGAAAGTATTTGAAGCCTGTACAGAAACACAAGATGTTCTACTTAGGATTTGCAGATTATTTAAGACAGCATTTTGGTGAGGGAAGAGATGCAGTTTAATACACAAACACAGAAAGGAGCTATATACAGTTGTTTCTGTCCATTTGTCCAATGAGTACTAGGGAAGAAGGAGGCCATTCAAAGACTCTCAATATCACCAAGGATTCAAGATGAGAATACTTCTAACTTGTGCTTTATTGTTCAGTAGAGCTTTCTGATTGAGGAGTAATCAGTTGTCTTGTATGGTCATTGAAGCATATCTACTCTATTGCTTAATTAGCTGGTTCTGGACATATGCACTTATATAAAGGTTGAGAAAGCTTTGTCTATGTCTTTAGTAATATTTATACATTCCTAAAAGTAAAAGTGATAATAATGATGGCAGAGAACTGATAAATGACGGGGTAAATGGTAGGAGCAGATTGAGGTTGAACTCAACTTTACCTGGTATTACAACAGCAGCATCTTCAAAGACGGTTTCTAGAACAGAAAAAAACAGAAGACTGAAATGAAAATGTAAGTCCTCAGTCCTACAGAGCTCACAAATCTCAGATGGTGAACTATGACTTCCATCCACTCTCTACTGAGTTCTTACATCAGCCTGAGATTCTGCTGGAGAGAGGGGAACATGCAAGAAGGCATGGTTCCCACAATGATGTTACCCACCTGCTCCAATGAAAAATTGTCCTTTCTGTTAGCCCTCACCTTTTATTACTTTTGCTGCCACAGATTTTGCGGTTTATTCCTATTTCAGTGTCAGTGACAGCTGTGTATCTATCTCCTCTGTTTGTCCTGCTCTACTGTACAGCAAGGCAAGCCATATGCATGTTCACTTTTGTCCTCACTTGGCTTCCTTATCTTAGTCTTAGCATCTTCCAATATAGCCTTACAACATGGAGATTCAGTCTGCAAGACAAACAATTTTTTACTCTTCATGTAAATACCTTTTTTGGAATTCCAAGTATACATCAACTAGGATGATCTGACTATGTCATGGAAATGGAACTGATCTTATACCTAAGAACTCTTCAACCTAACTTTTCTTTTCTCATCTGCTCCCTTCCTTCACGCCTACTCAGCAGTGTCTTTTAAGACCCACTGGACTCTATTCCCACCAAGTTGACTTCTACCTGCTGAGTTTAGGTACAGCAAGGTCACTGTAAGCAAGACTGCCAGCATTATAGAGGAGGCTCTGAAGTGTTCCCAAGTGTGTACTTGGACATGCAAAGCCATTCCCTTTATAAGAAGTAACATAACAATGGGACCTTTGAACCCAAACTGGATGATCTCACACCCGGAGTCTATCATCCTTAATTCCTCTTCAGGAATTTAGCCCAACAGGATAGAGTGGAGAAAAAAATTATCAATATGCCTTTTCTCAAAAGTCTGAAAGGTGGCTTTAGCAATGATATTGAAGGAGAACTCCAGGCAATCAGCTCAAA
Organism: Phodopus roborovskii; assembly: GCF_943737965.1. Taxonomy (NCBI): domain Eukaryota; kingdom Metazoa; phylum Chordata; class Mammalia; order Rodentia; family Cricetidae; genus Phodopus; species Phodopus roborovskii. Next base: position 5,921,994 of record NW_026126638.1, read on the forward strand.
CATTAGAATTAACATTTCCTTATTGTTTTGGTATTAAAAAGAAAAAAGTAGTGAAGTATAACTCTGGTGACTATGATTTGTGCTGTGTGTGTGTGTGTGTGTGTGTGTGTGTGTGTGTGTGTGTGTGTGTGTGTGCATGTATGCTCCTGTATGTGTTCAATGGGAGGGCTGGTATTTGTATATGTATCTGTGCCATAGGCTACAGAAAATGTCATGAGTATCTCCATTCATTATTCTAGCTTCTACAAGTCACTCTGTACTTGTACCCATATGTGTAATATTCAACTATGTTTCTAACTTGCACAGATCATTACTGTTATTCAGCATAACTGTCTGGCACAGAAAATGTATACATATGTTCTAAGTTTACCTCTCATCCTACCCACATCCTCAAAGAATGTTCGAGATTCTCAGAACCTGTAGTATCCAGGGAACTCATTCCTAAAGAAGTAGATTACTTAAAGCAAACGGAAGAGTGTAACACCCTGAAGGGTATTGAATGAGGCCACAATGTGCTCCCCATGCCAGAAAACCCGACTACACATTTCCTAGAACAAAGCACTGCATTTCCTGCCTCCACTTCTTCCAGCCTTGTGACCTTTACAGACTATGTTTGCACATTACTTCTCCTGGAAGACATTGTTGATCCTTGAAGCTGATGTTTGACTGAGCTGGTTCAATAAAGCATTTTAATTTTCAATAACAATGTCATCATAGTATGCTTTACACTCACTTTTTTATTATTGAAAATAACTTCATAGAATATATTCTGAACATGCTTTCCTTCCTCCGACTACTCCTGAACTTTACCCTCCCACCCAATTCCAGGCCATTTTCTTCTTCTTCCCCTTAGAAAATAAACAGGTACCAGAAGTGGTGGTTCATGCCTTCAATCTTAGCACCAGGAGGCACAGGCAAGTGGATCTCTGTGAGTTAATTCTGGTGTACAGAACAAGTTCCAGGACAGCCAGAACAGCACAGAGATACCCGGTCTTGAAGAAAAGGAAAGAAAAGAAACAGGTAAACAACAAAACACAAGCAAGGCTGGGTGGTGGTGGTACGAGCCTTTAGCTCCAGCATAGTGGAGGCAGAGGCAGGCAGATCTATGTGAGTTTGAGGCCAGCCTGGTGTACAGAGCGAGTGCCAGAACAGGTACAAGCCTAAGTAGGCATACACACAAACACACACACAAAAGTAAAAACCATAACATTCATGTACAGTAAGACAATAAAAAAGCATTTAAAGCAACATGAAACAAAATATCTACAGTAAAATCATTGAGTTCCTTTGTACTGACTGTCAACAGTCATTTTATGTTGTTTTTTCAGATTGGTCTTTAAAACATGAGATTTTTCACTATATGATTCTGGGCCTTAATATTCAACACATTTCTTGAGAAGCTTGAGAAGCTGATATAGATAGATAGCCAGACAAACAGATGATAGATACATACACAGACAGATATGTTCTGTTCTGAATAGATCTTTCCTCTATTTTCCTCCCATGCCTTTTTTCTCATTTATTTTGAGAAAATTTCATCTTTTATACCCAGAATTATAGTTCCCTGTGCTGTTATTATTTTGCTCTTAGTTCTATTTTTTTAAGAGAAATATTTTCATTTCATGTGTATGCACAGTTTGGCTGCTTCTCTGTATGTATACTACTTGTGAACCTGTTCCTTCAGAGGCCAAAAGAGGGATTCCGATTCCTTGAAACTTGAGTTGGAGGCAGTGGTGAGCTACCATGTGGGTTCTGGAAACCAAATCTGGGTCCTCTACAAGAGCAGTAAGTACTCCTGATTGATAAGCCATCTCTTCAGCACCCACCTGTTCTTAGTTTTTAAGGTAATGACATGGTAGTGTGTTTCCAAGATGTCCTCTTTGAATCCCTAGACTAGGCATGTTCTATTCCTGTGCTTGTAACTGTTATACCCATCATCTGTTAGATCTTTCCTTGGGAGACATAAATCAGTCAATTGGATATCTGCCTCTTATCATTCAAACTTTGTTACATAACATTAATTTTAGTTCAGGATGGTGGTTATATGAGGATGGGTCTGTATGATGCACAGTAGATAGGGACTTGTCTTGTGTATACTAGTAGTTCCCAGCTTGGTCTGGGAGGGTTTGTCCTGGACTTCAGAAGGGATACAGAGACTCTTACAGGAAGTCATCCTCAGTAATTTTGTTTGCTGAAGATGATTTGGCCAGTGAAGTACAACTAGGCTTGTGCTTTTCTACCTGGTATAATTATGGCTACATTCTGAAGGAAATACATATTAAAAGTTGGTCACACTTCCATGATTGCCACATATTCCACCACATTAGACTTGTACTTTGCTTCTTAAAACCTTAGTATTTCTTTTGTATAAGAATCCAATTGCAGAGAGGAAGAAGTGATGAGCAAAGTGGCCAAGACCAGGCTGGAGAAACCCACAGAAGCAGCTGACCTGAACAAAGGGGAGCTCATGGACCCCTACTCTGATAGCCAGGAAACCAGCATAGGACCAACCAGACCCCATGAATGTGGTTATCAGTTAGGACGACTGAGAAATCTACAGAGCCTATGGTAGTGGATAAGTATTCATCCCTAGTGCACGAATGGACTTTGGGATCCCATTCCATATAGAGGGATACTCTCTCAGCCTAGATACATGGGACACAGCCTGGGCCCTGCTCCAAATGACATGACAGACTTTGAAGATTCCCCCATAAAAAGCCTCACCCTCCCTGGGGAGCAGAAAGGGGATGGGATGGGGGGTGGGGAGGCAGAGGAGGATGGGAGGTTGAGGGAACTGGGATTGACATGTAAAACAAGTTAGTTTCAAATTTTAAAAACATATATCATAAAAAAGAGTATTTCTCATTAGGTTTAAAATAAATATTGAACTCAGGTTATTTATGGTAACACAATATGTAGCTGGTTAATGATAGAAATAACAGACATCCCAGGAACTTCATTTTGTGAAAAAGCATAAAATTGTCATTCATAAATTCTTGACAAGTACTAATTGCTCCAAGCATAGATTTCTGTTATAATTACCTCATGTGTTTATCATCTTTACCTCTGTATCTGCAGCATCATACAAATTTCTGATGAATCCTAAGTAGTGAATGAAAACATAAACTAGATTCCATTGGTCTGCCTGTCTATGTTTGTGCCAATACCAAGCTGTTTTCAGGACTGTAGTCCTATAATAGAGTTTGAAGTCAGGAATGGTGATGCCCCTGGAAGTTCCTTTGTTGTACAGGGTTGTTTTGGCTAACCTGGGTCTTTTGTCTTTCCACATAAAGGTGAGTATTATCCTTTCATGGTATGTGAAGAATTGTGCTGGGATTTTTATGGGAATTGCATTGAATCTGTAGATTGTTTTTGGCAAGATTGTCATTTTTACTATGTTGATCCTACCTATCCAAGAGCATAGGAGATCATTCCATTTTCTGGAATCTTCTTTAATTTCTTTCTTTAAAGACACTAAGTTCTTATTATATAGGTCTTTCACTTGTTTGGTTAGCATTACCCCGAGATATTTTATGTTGTTTGTGCCTATTGTAAAGGGTGATGTTTCTCTGATTTCTTTCTCAGCCCATATATAGTAAGACTACTGATTTTTTTTTTTTTTTTTTGAGTTAATCTTGCATCCTGCCACGTTGCTGAAGGTGTTTGTCAGGTGTGGGAGTTCCCTGCTAGAGTTTTTCGGATCACTTATGTAAACTATCATATCATCTGTAGATAGTGAAAGTTTGACTTCTTCCTTTCCAATTTGTACCCGTGAGGTCTCTATTTGTTGTCTTATTGCTCTAGCTAGTCCCTCAAGTACAATATTGGAGAGATATGGAGACAGTGGGCAGCCTTGTCTTGTTCCTGATTTTAAAGGAATCACATTAAGTTTCTTTCCATTTAGTTTAATGTTAGCTGTTGGTTTGCTGTATATTGCTTTTATTATGTTTGGGTATGTTCCTGTTATCCCTGATCTCTCCAAGATCTTTGTGATGAAAGGGAGTTGGATTTTGTCAAAGGCTTTTTCAGCATCTAGTGAGATGATCATGTGGTGTTTCTTTTTCAGTTTGTTTATATGATGGATTATATTGATGGATTTTCATATGTTGAACCATCCTTTCACCCCTGGGATGAAGTAGTCATGGTAAATGATATCTCTGATGTATTCTTGGATTCGATTTGCCAGTATTTTTGCATCAATGTTCATGAGGGATATTGGTCTGCAGTTTTCTTTCTTAGTTGTGTCTTTGTGTGGCTTAGGTATGAAGGTAATTGTAGCCTTGTAAAAAGAGTTCACCAATGACCCTTCTGCTTCTATTGTATGGAACACTTTGAGGAGTATTGGTATTAGCTGTTCTTTTTCGGGTAGAATTCTTCTGAAACCAACTAGCCCTGGGCTTTTTTTGGTTGGGAGACTGTTGATGACTGCTTCGATTTCATTAGGGGTTATAGGTCTATTTAAATTGCTTATCTGTTCTTGATTTAATTTTGATAAGTGATATCTATCCATAAAATTGCCCATTTCCATCAAATTTTTCTTTTGTGGAGTACAGGTTTTCAAAGTATGATCTGAAAATTTTCTGGATTTCCTCAGTGTCCGTTGTTATGCCCCCCCTTTTGTTTCTAATTTTATTAATTTGCATGTTCTCTCTCTGCTTTTTGGTTAGTTTGGATAAAGGTTTGTCTATCTTGTTGATTTTCTAGAAGAACCAACTCTTTCTTACATTGATTCTTTGTATTGTTTTCTTTGTTTCTACTTTATTGATTTCAGCCCTCAAATTGATTATTTCCTGGCATCTACTCCTCCCAGGTGAGTTTGCTTCTTTTTGTTCTAGAGCTTTCAATTGTGCTGTTAATTCTCTAATGTGACTATCTTCCAGTTTCTTCATGTGAGCCCTTAGGGCTATAAACTTTCCTCTTAGCACTGCTTTCAAAGTGTCCATAAGTTTGAGTATGTTGTGCCTTCATTTTCATTGAATTCTAGGAAGTTTTTAATTTCTCTCTTTATTTCTTCCTTGACCCAGGTATGGTGCAATTGTGCATTGTGCATTGTTTACTTTCCATGAGTTTATAGGTTTCTGCAATTTGTGTTGTTATTGAATTCTAACTTTAAAGCATGGCAGTCTGATAAAATACAGGGGGTTATTTCCATTTTGTTTTCTTTACCTACTGAGGTTTACTATATTGCACAATATGTGGTTAATTTTAGAGACGGTTCCATGTGGCACTGAGAAGAAGGTATATTCTTTTGTGTTTGTATGGAATGTTCTATAAATGTCTGTTAAATCCAATTGAGATATAACTTCTGTTAGTTCCTTTGTTTCTTTGTTAAACGTCTGTCTGGTGGTCCTGTCTAGTGTTGAGAATTGGGTGTTGAAGTCTCCCACTATAAGAGTGTGAGGTTTTATGTGAAATTTGAGTTTTAGTAATGTTTCTTTTATGAATGTGGGTGCCTTTGTATTTTGGGCATAGAGGTTCAGAATTGAGACTTTATCTTGATGGATTTCTCCTGGGATGAATAAGAAATGTCCTTCTTCATCTTTTTTGATTGATTTTAGTTTAAAGTCTAATTTGTTAGATATTAGGATTACTACACCTGCTTGGTACCCAAGCCACACAAGTCACAACTAAGAAAAAACTGCAGACCAATATCCCTTATGAACATTGATGCAAAAATACTCAATAAAATACTGGTAAATCAAATCTAAGAATACAAAAGCTAAATTTATACATTGGAAAAAAGAAATCATCTTCAACAAATGGTGCTAGCATAAATGGATACTGGTGTGTAGAAGACTGAAGATAGGTCCATATCTATCACCATGAACAAAACTTGAGTCCAAATGGATCAAAAACTTCAACATAAACCCAGCCACACTGAAACTCTTAGAAGAGAAAGTGGGAGGTACCCTTGAATGAATTGGTTCAGGAAACTGATTGCTGAACATAATACCTGTAGCACAGACACTGAGATCGACAATTAATAAATGGGACCTCCTGAAACTGAGAAGCTTCTGTAAGGCAAAGAACATAGTCAACAAGACAAAACGGTAGCCCACAGAATGGGAAAAGATATTCACCAACCCCACATCTGACAGAGGGCTGATTTCCAAAATATACAAAGAACTCAAGAAGCTAGTTACCAAAACACCAAATAATCCAATTAAAAATTGGGGTAAAGAACTAAATAGAGAATTCTCAATAGAGGAATATAAAATGTCTGAAAGACACTTAAGAAAGTGCTCAACATCCTTAGCCATCAGGGAAATGCAAATCAAAATAACTCTGAGATACCATCTTACTTCTGTCAGAAAAACTAAAATCAAAAACACCAAAGGCAGTTTATGCTAAAGAGAATGTGGAGAAAGGGTAACACTCCTCCACTGCTAGTAGGAGTGCAAACTTGTATAGTCACTTTGGAAATCAATATGGCAGTTCCTCAGGAAAATGGGAATTAGTCTACCTCAAGACCAAGCAATTCCAATCAGGCATACACCCAAAAGATCCACATTCATACAACAAGGACATCTGTTCAACTATGTTCATAGCAGCACTATTTGTAACTGCAGAACCTGGAAGCAACCTACATGTCCCTCAACTGAAGAATGGATAGAGAAAATGCGGCACATTTATACAATGAAGTACTATTCAAGGTAAAAATACAATTGAATCCTGAACACAATGGAATCCTGAAATTTGCATACAAAAGTATGGAACTAGAAGAAACCATCCTGAGTGAGGTAACCCAGTCACAAAAAGAAAAAAATGTGGTATGTACTCACTCATATATGGATTTTAGACATAACGCAAAGGATCACCAGCCTACAATTCACACCATCAGAAAAGCTAGGAAATGAGGAAGACCCTAAGAGAGAGACACATGATTCCCTAGAGAAGGGGAAAAGGACAGTATCTCCCAAGAAAATTGGGAGCATGAAGGGAGGGAAGAGAGAGTTAGGAGAAAGAGAATGGGAGAAGAGGAAGGAGAGGTGGGCATGAGGGAGCAGGAAGATTGAGACAGGGAAAGAATACAGTAGAACAAGAAAAGAGACGCCATAATAGAGGGAGCCATTTTAGATTTAAGGAGGAATCTGGCACTAGAAAAATGCCCAGAGGTCTACAAGGATGAACCCAACTAATAATCTAACCAATAGTGGAGAGGCTACTTTTAATGCCCTTCAAAGATAATGAGATTGATTATATGCCATCCTAGAGCCTTCATCTAGTAGCTGATGGAACCAGAAGCAGACACCCACAACTAAACACTAGCCAAACTCTTGGAATTCAGTTACAGAGAGGGAGAAGTGATAAACAAAGAAGTCAAGACCAGGCTGGAGAAACCCACAGAATCGGCTAACCTGAACAAGGGGGAGCTCATGTACCCTAGCCTGATAGTTGGAAACCAGCATAGGACCAACCCAGACCCCCTGAATGTGGGTGTTAGTTAGGAGGACTGGGAAGTCTATGGGGTAGTGGCTCAGTATTTACCCCTAGTATAAGAATGGACTTTGGGAACCCATTCCACATAGAGGGATATTTTGTCAGCCTAGACACATGGGGGAGGGCCTAAGCCCTGCCCCAAATGATATAACAGACTTTAAAGATTCCAGGACGGGCTGGGATTTAGTGAGGGTGATAGGGGAGGATGGGAGGGTGAGGGAACTGGGATTGACATGTAAAACAACCTTGTTTAAAATTTAAATTAAAAAAAGGAAAAAGAAAACATAAAGTAGAAATGTTTAAATAATTGAATGTCCGTATCATATATATATGATGTATGTATTAATACATGACTTGGTAGTTTATCAAAGACGAGTATAGTCTGTAGGATTCGTGATAGCATAATAAACACTTGGTGAATTTAAATTATGCACATGTTTAAAACAGAGAACGCAGTTATCATAGTGAAGACACAAAGTTGAAGTGTGTAATTATATAGCTGAAACTAAAGCCAAATTTTGAAATGTGAGTTCTTATTTTCTACATTTGTTTAGATGAATATTTAAATAATTTCTATCTAAAATTAACTTATTTATGCATGAAATATGAGTTGACTTTATTTTTTATTAACCTGTGTATTGTCATTATTAGATTTAAAAATTAATCACTGAAGTAGCAATTTAGACAAATTCATTTTAGAAGAGATTCATTTGTTTAAGGGCAACTAAGAGGAACACAGAATGAGATGGAGGTGGGTAGAAATGAGGCAAATATACTGTTTATGTATGAAATTAACAAAAATATAAAAAGAGAAAAATGTGATTCAATATGTTTGAAAATAATTGAAAATATGCATTAAATAACAGAAGAATTGGGGTTAGAAGAATGGAATTAAGGTTAATGTTACTGTCAGGGGCTGATTTTTCTTCTCTCTTCTCAGACCATGAAGAGTTTCAGTATAGTATAGAAATGCCCTGCATGGACTGGGTACCATAATAGGGACCTACCTAGTAGCAAGATATCATCCTATATGATTTTAAGTCAAATAAAGTAACAAATAGGATAAAGGTCTGTTGCTCTAGTTAAACTCAGTATGTTTCCTGTGCATACTTTTCAATGTTGTCTATATTGTCTAGTGTCAAAGTGTCATCTCATCCTGTTATCTTCCTGAATTCTTTCAATAGTTGAAATGAGTAGAAATTATTAATGTACCATAGCAGAGTAAATTCTGAGAACACTATCCTTGGTTTAAATAAACAAACAAATCATGCATAGAGGAGATATCTTGTAAAGAATGAAGGTTAAGGTTAAAGGAGGGTGAAGAACACTCCATGGCTTACCACCACCAAGCACAGGATGCCAAAGCATCTAGCTTTAATCCTCTATTCTACTCTGAAAACCCAATCCTCTTGCTTTTCTATCTGAATATTAGGAACATACTGACTTAGCTGATAGTTATGAGAGAGTATCTATGAGACAAAGATTTTCTTAAATTAATTTTTGAGATCATGACATAGTTACATCATTTCCTCCATCTAAACCAAAAGTTCTCAACCTTCCTAATTTTGTGACCCTTTAATACAGTTCCTCATGTTATGGTGACCTCCCCAACCATAAACTTATTCCATTGCTACTTCATAACTGTAATTTTGTTATTCTTATGAATCCTAATATAAATATTTCATATGCAGACTGTCTGACAACACATCTGTGTAAGGGTCATTCAATCCCCAAAAACATCATACTCAAAGGTTGAAAACAGCTGTTCTAAATACTTCTGTATACCTCTCCTTTCTCTCCTTCAAATTCTTGGCCAATTCTTCGTTAATCGTTAACTATACAAACATACATACCTACATACATATATCCATATATACATATATATAAATATAATGCACCAAATGGTAAGCTCTAAGAACATATACAAGTAAGTAACATTATATAGACTGAGATGCAGAATTTTAAACTGAAACACTTTCGATACTTATAAAGAATTTTAGAAGAATTAAGTCTATTGAGCGGGACTCATTTACCATTAATCCAAACAATTGTTAATTGGTTTAGGTTACATATATTTCCTACATATTTTTGTTTTAATTATATTGTTTATCCTTCAAATCTTTAAGTAGTAAAGAATGTATTAGTCAGGGTTCTCTAAATGAACATAACATATAGAATGAATGAACCATTCTATCAGTCTATCTGCTATCTATCTATCTAGAAAGGGAATTTATTAGAGTGGTTTACAGGTTGTGGTCCTGCTAGTCCAACAACAACTATTTACCAGCAAATAGTACAAGAATCCAGTAGCTGTTCAGTCCACAAGGATGGATGTCTCAGATGGTCTTTAGTATATACCTGTGTAACACAAACAAAATAAAAGATCCAGAGACCAATACTGGGGTTCAAGCTTCAAGCTGAAGATAGGAGAAGCAAGGGAGCCAGCCACTAGCTCTTACTGAAAGGTGTGGTTCTGTGTCCACAAGGTCTCATCAAGCCTCAGACTGTGGCTTCTCAACATGGATAGAGATTAATTCTTTTAGAACTAAAATACCGAATGCCCATTCCTGTGTTATATAACTCTCTAGAGCTGGGATTAAAGGTGTGGGACCCCAAGTGCTGTGATCTCCTTTGTGTGAGCTGTTTCTCTTTCAGACTTAGTCACTCTAATGTAATCCTGGGTGGCATTGAACTCACAGAGATCCATCTGCCTTTGTCTCCTGAGTCCTGGGATTAAAGGTGTGTATGACCACTGTTGAGCTTCTATAGTTACTACTATGGCTGCTGGGATTAAAGGTGTCCTGACCTCTATAGCTTGTGGGTGGCTTTGCTTTCTGAATATTTATGTTAAATAACAGAAAGAACTTAGCTGAATATTAGAAATGTATGAAGAGTTGCTAAGGGCAGCTAACACAGATGGTGTGGATTGAGAGAAGATCAGCATGAAAAGAAACACAACTCAACACACAGGGACAGCTGAAGAGATAAGAATGGCTCTGTCCTTGGAGCACAGATCTAGGTTGACACAGGAATAGGAGGTAACCCTGAAAAAAAATTAAGGATTAAAATGTGGTGCATGTCTGAGGTCTGAGGATATAGTTCTCCAACTTTTGCTTTCTCCTCTGGTGCTGAGTTGTAGACTCTATGGCCTATGATACCAATGAAGTTAAAAAGTGTGTGTGTGTGTGTGTGTGTGTGTGTGTGTGTGTGTGTGTGTGTGTGTGTGGTGTTTAAATCAAAATTGTTCCTGGTGTCTTGTGTGCTGAAAGAGACTGATGGCCACATTCTTTTAAATTTTCACAATAGAGGATTGAAATAAAGTCTCCACTGCAATAAATGTCTACTTTTAACTTATTTACAGGAAATCATCAACAAAGATTAAGACATGGGAAATAATTTTACAGCTTGTTACTCAGTTTCCAGATTTGTTAATTGTGGACAGTTTTGTGCAGTGTCGCATGATACTTCAAGCTTGGGCTTGCCAGATAAAATTAAGTTAAATACTGAGGTGGATTCAAAGGAAAGCTCTTCTGCCAATGTTGGTTACAAACAACAGTGATGCACTTGAGGTATGATATTTCCTGGTTGAGGAAAGATGACTTGGGACTCAGACTTAATGTTGGTAGCACCAGAAGTGACAAGAAGTCAAAGTGAAGTGACGGAAGCAAGTCTTAAATGACTTGGGCCTTGAGGCCATTAATGCCCTTAAATGAATCTTGTGTTGTCTATGCCTTTAAATAGATATTGTGTCTCATTCATGAGCTGTTTCACAGCCCCCTTCCCTATTGTTCTCTGATTTCTCCTCAGTAGAATGGATTTTCCATAAAATATCGACACTTGTTATTCCCCACTTACATTTTGAAAATTGTTGACATTAACTACGCTGAAATAATATTCTATTTTCTTCAACTATCCTATTAAATCTGCAGTAATTCATGGGTTGCAGAGGTTCTTACAGAATGACCTCAGGAACCTAGTTTACTACAGATGTTGCAGCCCTACCTGGTATTATAAAAAAACCTATACAGTTCTCTCTATACTTCTGGCCCGTATGGGAGGCAGAGTGGATGCTGAGTCCTGGTAGACTCTTTTATTTAATGCCAGAACTGTCTCTGGTTTCCCTTGATATTAGATGGGAAGGGAGCACTAAGCGACTGTTTCTCAGCAGGTGGCCCATGTAGGACTTCAGGTGAGGAAAAGAGAGAAGCCATGGAGAAGAGGGCCAGCCTGCATAGCTCACACGTGTGCACTGTAGTGTGACAGCAGCACTCCTGCTGGCAGTCATACTTGAGCCTGGTGTCTTGTGTGCTGAAAGAGAGCAGTTGATTCTGCCAAATGCCACACACCTAGGACCCTTTCTCTGACTCTCTTCAATGATGTAGCATGGAAGAAAAGTTTCGCACGTGAATGCAGCATACACGGGGAAATCATGCTGTGAAACGAAGGACAGGAGAGTCTAATTGTGGAGGAAGCAGGTGTAAACAATGACCAGGTGTCAGCTGGCTATTACACCATGCGTATGCTTTGAGTTATTTTGAGTTTAATATAACTTACTTCTGTATAATCTTTTTTGAGATTTGAGATAAATACATAATGGGTTTTGATCAAATCAACCTCATTTCTCTACTAACGTCTCCACACTACTCAAAACACCATGATTTACTCATTTTTAATACTGCTACATTCACATATATTTCTATGTTCATGGGTGTGGTGCAGTGTACGGAGGCACAGGCAGCCTCTTGGGGCAATAAACCCCAGAGTCTGGGGCCCACAGAAAAGGGGAGAGGAAGACTTGGTCTTTCAAAGGAGGCAGTGGGGTGCAAATTGAAAGATTGCTACAGGTTTCAGGTACAGGGTTTTCTCCCAGTTGCTTGCTCCCTCTTCAAAGAAATATCATACAAAAGCTATAGTATGAACTTTATTGTCTGATTCTATGGTTTGAATATGAAATGTTGGAGACTGAGTTCCTAACTGAAGGGTCTTTGGGAACTCATTGAGCCTTGGGGCACTGGTAGACTAATCCTTTACTGTGTGTACTAGGCTGGGCTATGAATGCCTGATCCTTCTGCTCTGTCTTGCTTGTACTGGAGTTACAGGTGTATGCACAGTGCCTGGCTTGGTATTATGTCTTTTCACCAATGAACTATTTACAAAAACCATAAAGCACTCTCCAAAAATTTTTGATGTTCTATATGGTTGTAATTTGTCCCTTCATTGTGACTTTATAAATGAATTTTCTGAATATTCATACAGTTTTATCAGTAGTGTGACTTTAAGTAGCAATTGGAAATTGGAAATCTGATTATGACTCATTTATCCTTGTACTAAATCTACTTAGTATGTAATTGGTTTTGTAGATTTAATCATGGAAGAATCTGATTCTAACCAGAGTTGCCTTATTTATACAGATTATAAGCCTAGAACCTTTTGTTCTAATTGATACTTTTATGGCTGTTAAAGTAAAATTGGCCAAAGGAAATACAATGAGATTATCACTGTGGAGCAGTGTGAGTATATGTCTCCTGTAATTAACATTGTGTTTCATGTAGTAGGACTTCTTGTGGGACTCCTCCCTTCTCCATATTCTATTAGAATGAGTTTTGGATTTTCTTTCTTCCAAGAAATAGTTTTATTCACTGTGACCATACTTGACTGATCACATTTACGCATACACTTAAGCTAGTGTATAAATCCTTTACGTAGGCATTATGTGTCAATCATGCACTATTTTACATCTACATTCCCTGCTGTTCTCTGATTTCTCATCAATAGAGTACATTTTATGTAGAATACTGGCACATTTTTTCCCAATTTACCTTTTGAAAATTGTTGGCATTCACAGTTCTGAAATAATATTCCAATTCCTCCTACTATCCCATTTAATCTGAGATAGTTCCTGAATTTAGTTCTCTAGTTCAGGTGCTAGTGTACCCTTTACTACCTTCTTTTGTTCTTCATTTAGAACACAAGGTAGTGTGTTTCCAAGGAGTTATCGTGAGGTCTCTGAACTGGATGCTATGCTTTTTCTCCTCTTTTTAATGTGTTAGACAAATCACGATCAGAACTTCAACTGACCTATAACCCCTAAAGAAACAGAAAGTCATTAAAAGTATCCCTACAAAAAATAAGCCCAACATTGTAGGATTCTTCCATACTTTCAAAGAAGAGTAAGTGACAATACTCCTCCAATTATTCCATGAAATGATAGCAGAAGGAAAATTACCAAATTCATTTTATGAGTCCACAGCCACCTTAGATCCAAACCACACAAAGATTAAACAAAGAAAGAAAATTACAGACCAATTCCCTTCATAAACAGAGTTGCAAAATTACTCAATACAGTATTTGCAAACCAAACCCAAGAGTACATCAAAAGATCATCCACTATGATCAAGTAGGCTTCATCCCAGAGATGCAGACATGGTCTAATATATGTAAATCAATAAATGCAATCCAGTATAATAAACTGAGAGAAAAATATCACATGATCATCTCATGAGATGCAGAAAAAGTCTATGACAAAACCCATCACTCCTTCATGACAAAAGTCCAGGGAAGATTAGGGATACAAGCCAATAGCCAAATATAATAAAAGCAATTTATAGAACACCTATACCCAGCATCAAATTAGAGGGGAGAGAAACTCAAAGCAATTCCACTAAAATCAGGAAGTCAAAGATCGTCCACTCTCTCCATATCTAGTACTTGAGGTTCTAGCTAGAGCAATAAACAACAGAAGGAGATCAAAGGGGAATAAAAATTGGAAAGGAAGAAGTCAAAGTATTGCTACTTGCAGATGATATGATAGCATACATAAATGACCCTCAAAATTCAACCAGGGAACTCCTACAGCTGAAAAACACCTTCAGTGAAGTGGCTGGATACAAAAGTAGCTCAAAAAAATCAGAACCTTGCCTATATAAAAATGACAAATAGACTGAAAATAACACCCTTCATAGTAGCTGCAGACAATAAAATATCTTGGGGTATCAATAGCCAAACAAATGAAAGATTTGTATGACAAAAGCATCTAGTCTTTCAAAAAACTGAAGAAAACATCATAATATGTAAATATATCCCATGATCATGAATCAGTAGAGTTAGCATAGTAAAAATGGCCATATGGTGGGGCTGGAACACCAACTCAGCCACAAAAATCTATGACCCAAACCTTCCCTTTCTGCAAGATGTGCTTGGGCAATAGTGGCTCAGAACTTATGGAGAGTGGGCAACCAATAACTGGTCTTACACAAGGCCCATGCCAGACACTGAATAGATGGCCAGGATCCAGAAACTGGGTGGCTCAGAGACATAGATTAGAACCAAACACAACTGAAAAAAAAAATAGTCAATGAAATGATTCCTAATGTTACTCTGCTATACATATAGCTCAGTTCCTAGCCTAATCGCCATCAGAGAGAGTTCCTCCCACAGCTGATAGGAGATACAAAGACCCACAGCCACACATTAGATGGAGCTCTGAGAATCCCTCAGAAGTGGGGGGAGGAAGGGTATAGGAGCTGGAGGGGCCAAGAACACCACAAGAACACAGCCCACAGAATCAACTAGAGGGCCTCATAGGGGTTCATAGACACTGGATTGGCAACCATGGAGCCTAGATGGGTCTGTAAGAAACTCTCTACACTCGCATAGCTCAGGGTTTTGTTGAATGACTTAACAGGGGGAGTCAGGATATCTCTGACTTTTCGCCTGCTCATGGGACTCTTTTCCTCCTGCTGATTGCCTCATCCAGCCTTGATATGATGGTTTGTGGCTAATCTTATTGCCTCTTGTTACACTGTGCTTTGATAATATTCCTTGGGGTGGGGGGCATCTCTTTACTGAAGAGAAAGAGGATCAGTAGATGTGGGAGACAGGGAAGGTGGCATGGGACTGGAAGGAGGGGAGGTTGGGGAGAGACTGGTCTGCTTGCATTGTATAAGACAAAAAAATAAAGGGAGGGAGGGATGAAGGAAGAGAGGAAGGAAGGAAGAGAGGAAGGGATGAAGGAAGAGAGGAAGGAAGGAAGAGAGGAAGGAAGGAAGGAAGGAAGGAAGGAAGGAAGGAAAGAAGGAAGGAAGGAAAGAAGGAAGGAAGGGGAAAGAAAGAAGTTCCAGGTTTTTCTACAGTTACATAGTGAGCTTAAAGCCTGCCTTGGCTCCATAAGACCCTATTTCAATTAAAAGTCATACCATTACAAAAACAAACATCAATTTACACCACAGGATGCTATCAGCAAAAGCTATTGTAAGAGCCATTCAGAAAAAAAAAATGGGTAGGGCCTTTGCTCTCTTTTAAATGCATTAATTGAAAATAAAAAAACAAGAGAAATAGACTTAATAATTAAAAGGTGTCACTAAATTATAATTTATTTACATAGAGATCAATGGAATTAAGTTTAAAATAAAATATTTATCACTCATGAATCTGTTGAAAAATTAATAACTTTTTAGTAATATTTTCATAATATTGTAGTAATATTTTTAATGTACAATTATTATTTTAGATGCAATAAAATGAAACAGAAAATGCAACCTGGCTGTAGAAGCATAGAAACCAGGCTGATGAGTTTGGGAATGCCATGAATTGATCAGGGTTTGGAACTTTCTCACATTTACACCTTCCCAGCTTCTTTATACTAAAAAAAGTCCCAAATGGAGACATGGAAAATATTCTTAAAGCATAGATGTGAGACGAAGGAGGAAGCATGGGATATGGGGGCAAATAGTGTTTTCACTTGCTGTCTGTGTTGTGGACAGTGTTTGTCGTGTGTTCTTCTAGATTTTATTGTACCCACAGCTGTCAAATCCTAGCCCTCCGTTACTAAGAATTATAGGCAGCACTCAGAAGTCGAACATTGGGCATTTTGTTGGGATCATGCACAGTCCACAGCGAACACTTCTTCACTGACATGTGTTCCTAGCCCAGTTGCCATCCCAGAGAGTTCCTCCAGCAGCTGATGGGAGAAGATATGCAGACCCACAGCCAAACACTAGATGGAGCTCTGGAACCCTCTGAAGAGGTGGAGGAAGGATTGGAGGAGCAGGAGGGGTCAAAGATTCCACAGAATCACCTAGACATAACCTTCTCCGGCAACTCTGAAACAGAAAAGGAAGGGGGAAGTCACTGAAAAGTTGGGACATGTGGGGGGGGGGGCTCCTCAAGTGCTGCAGTACCACAGAAGTGAGTGAGGTGGGAGCTCATCCTCTTCTCCACCATCTCCTTCCCGCTTTCGGGGTTTACTCTTGTCAGGCACAGAGCAAACAATGGAACTAAGCTGGTTCTTTTTTTTTTTTTTTTTTTTTTTTCCTTTTCTTTTCGTTTCTTTTCCAAGACCAGGTGTCTTTATGTACAGCCCTGGCTGTCCTGCAAGACACTTTGTAAATCAGGCTGACCTCAGACTCACAGAGATCCTCCTGCCTCTGCCTCCTCAGTGCTGAGATTCACAGGATGTGCTACCACAGCCTGGCTAAACTGTTTCTTTTAAGGCGAAAGTGAATGATGACTCCTAGCTTGTTCATCCTTTGATTCTGAATTAAAACGTCCCAGGAGATGTTCTCAAAGGTGAGCATTGACATGCACCCTGACTGTTTGAAAACCTGAAGCCAGAATTGTCTATTAAGACAGAACAAGGGGTAAGGAGATCCTGGCAGAGCACACATTGGAGTTGAGTAGTATACCGCACTAATGTCCCAAAATTCCTGAGTACACAAATAGCAATAATATCAGCAGAACATGCCATTGGAAGATCCATGTAGTAGTATGAAGCAGTGCTGTTTCCTAAGAAGTGTGGTTTTTAAAGTGAATAACCTAAACTTCTGCAGAGAGTGACATTCACATAAAGCTGAATTTTACATTATATAAATCTACACATACACAAACTAATATTTCTAAGAGGTTTGCAAAAGAAGTGAATTTCAAAGCAACCACGAGAACTCAGGGTAATACATAATGATAATATTTATTCTTATGCCCTCCTAGGAAGGTAGGTTTAGAGGAACTTGGGCATACACAATTTTAGAAGAAGGTATTAAGAGTCTAGACAAGGTCAGAGGTATCACTAAGGTTCTGCGTGGACCTGGTATGACTGAGAAAGAGTGTACAGGCTAGAGATTACAAAGGGAGGTTGCTGCTGTACTTCTACAAACCAACCCAGTGCAACAGGTTATCACTGAGAAAGCAGGAGCTGTGGAGCTATGATCCTCAAAGGCAGAAGTACCATGAACTGCTCGTTCAAGGTCGACCTCCACAAACACATCCTATACTACCTGAATGCAAAGATTACAAATGGAGCCATGGGTCCCTGGGGCAAAACCCTGGGCTCCCCCACCCCACCCCCCACCCACCTCAGCTGCACTAGCTGGTCAGTGGACAAGCTCCTACAGGCAGGTTACTCCAACACCCCTCATAGGACCCAGTGATTTACAAGTTCACTCCACCCCAAAACCCACCCAGCCATCCAAAGAGACCTCAGAGGGTCCCTGAGAAATAGACTGTCGCTGCACAGAGTGGACCAAGAGAAGCTGCCCGAGTCACAAACAGCAACTGCAGCAATCAGTCCAAGACAGGGACACAGACACCAACTGCAATGATTGGGTTGTGATGATATATTACTGGCTAATTTGATTTCTGAAGGGTCAGGCAAGCTTTAATAAATAATAAATGATACATAACCACATTGGACCAAGAGGCAAAGACACTTCCTGTACCAATTGGAGGAAGAGGAGGTTAGGTACCCATGCAAGAATACGTTCAACAACCTAAAGAGCAATATGGCAACACCAGAACCTAGTGATCCTACAAGAAGACCTGACCACCCTAACCTAGAAGAATCAGAAGAAAAAGACCTGAAATATATAACCCTATGAAGTTGATAGAGACCCTTAAAGAGGAAATGAAAATCTCCATAAAGAAATGGAGGCAAAGACAAACAAAAAAATTGGGAGAAATGAATAAATCTCAATTTCAAAAGCCAAGAAAAACAAGGAATAGAGCCATGGACCATGTCACTCCAGTTAACTGATTTGCACAATATGATTTGAGAAATAGTGAAGGGAAGGGCTTTGTATCTTGTAATTTGGCTCCTACTTGTCATTGACATCTGGATTACTAGGACGATTAGTCCCAAAAGCATCATCCAAACAAGGACTTGACACGGCCTTTAAGAAATAAGGGTAACTGGAAAGGTTACTGCTCTCAGTCTCCTATTAAATTGTAGTCCTTGTTTTGGATGGCCAGGAGGGGAAGGTATGGTTTTCTTGCTCTCTGAAAGCAAAGAGGTCCATAGTGAATCTCATGATGAGGAGGGTTATGCTTGGGGGGTCCATGCTGGACTGGTCCTCGTGGGTTTTCAGCAGCAGGGGGAGGTTGGCCCTGAATTTCTCCTGCTGGTGTTTCCTGCTGTGGATTGTTCTCTTCATTCCCATCTGCAGCAGAGGACACTTGTTCATCCTCTGCCTGGGATTCATTCTGTGAGTCGTTAGTTTCCACCTCATTGTCAGGAGAGGCCTCTGAGACTTGGCTCTGGCTCTGGTCCTCAGGATCTGTATGGGGAGGGCCAGAAGATAAGAGCACATTGGTGAAAGAGTTTCCTCTGGTTTTCTTTCCCTGGCCTAATCACACAGCCCTCACTCCCAGCACCTGTCTGCTGACTGCTAACTCCCTCTTCCATTCACCCTTGCTCTCTGGCTTTCTAAATCTACATCCCAGTGCATCACAAGGCTTTGCACTTCCACCCTGGGACAAGCATGAGCTGCAGCTGGAAAAGATGAAACGTGTGGGGAGCCTTATTTATTTATCACATGTGATGTCCCCAAAGGCAAAGTGGCAGTAAAGCAAAAAAATACGTTAACACCAGGAAGGTCGCCAACTCTGATTAAAGACAGCTTATGAACTCTTTTCCTCTGCAGGAGTTCTAGCCCTGGTTTCTGATCCCTAGGATGAAATTTGACTTAGCTTTTCAATACTTTGTATCTACACACTGAAATCACAAGAGAAGTGCAGGCCTCCACCAAATTCACTGAATGCCTGGTGACAATTTGTCATTTGTTTTTTAAACAAATCAGTGACCTAGTGATGGGGAAAACAGCAAGGAGAAAACAGGGAAAGCCAATGATTTAATGATTTCTCCATATTTTTCATAAACTGTGCAATTGTAGACAGGAACACCAAGGAAGAAGGAAAACACAGACCCTGTCACTACCAGAAGAGTCAGTATTAAGTCATGTTTGGCTTCTGCCTCATCTCACAGTGGTCATATTTGGATGGGAAGCAGGTACATTTCTTCTGCTGCTACGGAAGCTTTGTCTCTCTATCATTCAGTTGGCTGAACTCAGGCATGGTCCCCAGAATCAAGGTTGGGAAATACATTTATATCTTTAGAGAAACTAATATTGATTCATTCCTAAGACAGAAAATATGGTAAGATGACACACTGAAACACAGACAGTTAAGTAGCGTGGAAGGATGATATTTTGGGCTTTACCTAAGGGGACAGCAGAAGGATCTCCTTCCCCTCCGATGACTTCTAAAAATAAAGCATAGTGTACAGATGTCCTGAGCGAAAATGAGCTTTCTTCTGCAAAGGCTCAGAGATGCAAGAGCATGTGCTGATTCACTGTGCTGTTACCCACTAACTCTAAATATAAAATCTCTTTTATTCTCCCTGCACATCTAGAAAACATACTGCTCCCTTTCCCTAAGTGTACTGCATATTTTAAATTCACACTAAGAATATGTCACATCAGTTAGTTTCTTCATTAATTCTTAGTGCCAGCAGGAGGCAAATCAAGGAGTACACATCATACATAGTAACACATACTGCTTGAAGCACTTTGAAATTCTGAATGTGGGTCTGAGTAAAATATGCAGATCTGACTCTGAGACTGGTACTTCAGTGTGTAGAGCATCGGATTTCTTCTGTACTTCTATGATGTTGTATTAGTCCTCGTGTGTTTATCTGTATCTTGTGTCTGGCATCCTCTGTGCATCAAGGCTAGAGCTGCTCCCAATGTTCACTCTGATTATCAGAATTTGCTCTCAAATCTCCACACTTCTCCTTACCTCTTTAGAGCCTGGGGAGCACTTTCCTGAACACAAAATGGGCCACCCTTCCTCTCTGCTCAAGCATTTGATGGTTTTCAGATTAAATATTAAATAAAAAACAGCATGTTGTGTGCTGGGGATATAAATGATCAAATACTTATCATAGAAATTCTGCTGGGCTGTCTTTCTTCTCTCCTGATTCTGTCTTCTCTCCCCCTTTATCCTCTCTTTTCTCCCTTCTTTCTTTTGAAAGCCTCCAGCTCCCACCCTATAAAGGTTTATACCTTCACAGGGCCTCTGAGCTGAGCTCAGGACCAACAAGGCCACTGTGAACAGACCTCCCAGCATCTCGGAGGAGCCTATGGAGTTGGCTGAAGTGAGTGCTGGGACATGCAAGGCCATTCCCTTTATAACAAAAGCCCAACAATGGCATCTTTGATCCAGAGTTGAAAGAACTTTCTCCATTATTTCTCTTTGGGACTGTAGCCCAGCAGGATGAGGTATGGAGGAAATTGTCAGCATGCCCTTTCCAGAAAGAATGACACATAATGTGGTGATGTGGTTAAAAAACAAAACAAACAAAAAAAAACCAACAAAAACATTGTCTCTTCACAGACAAGTATATTCCATTGTGTTTGCCAGATTTTCGATCCATTCAGTAGTTATAAGACATCGGTTGGCTCTTTTCCTAGCTATTGTGAAGAGAGTGACAATCAGCATGGATGAGCAAGTATCTGTGAACTAGAATGGTGACTCCTTTGGACATATGCTAACATATATGTATAAGTGAAATATCTGGGTTCTAAAATAAATGTACATTTAGGTTTTCTGAATTCTCCGCCCTTATTGCCATTCTGATTGCTATAGTTTGCAATCACCAATGGTGGATGAGGGATCCCTTTTCAAAACTTCCCTTCAAGAGTTTGTTGTCAGCTCTTTTCTTGACATTCACCATTCTGACTTGTGTAAGATGAAATCTCAAAGCATTTTTACTTTGAAATTCTGTAACTTCAAGAATGTTGAACAAGTTTTGCAATACATGTTAGTCTTCTTTTTTTTCTTCATTTTGAATCCTCTCTATAGATTCCTTGCCCATTTTCATTAGAGCTCCTTCTTTTCTTGATTGTTTGTTTGTTTGTTTTGAATTCTTGGTATATTCTGGATATTAATCTCCTCACATAAGTATAGCTGATGAAGATTTTCTCCCAACATGTGGCCTTCATCTTTACTTGATTATTTCATTTACTGAACAGATTTTTTTAGTTTTATGAAATCCTGTTCATTAATTATTATCCTTAATTCCTGTAATTATAAAGCCTCACTCAAAATTTCCTATCCTGTGCCTGTATCCTGTAGGACACTGCCTGTTTGCATCTACTAATTCCAGGACTTCAGGTTTCACATTGAGATTTTCATCCACTTGGAGTTGATTATCTATGCAGGGTGGTAAATTAAATATGGATCTAACTTCATTCTTCTACATGTGGATATTAATTCACTAGTAACATTTATTGAAGATGCTGTCTTCTCTCCACTTCCCTCCACATTTTTATCAAATATCAGATGGCTGTAGCTTTGCACACTCCTGCATGGATCTTCTGTTCCATTCCATTGACCACATGTCTGAATTTGCTAGTGTCCCACTGTTTTGATTTCTGTAACTGTGTAACATAGCTTGGAATGTAATAATGTAATCCACCCAGAATTTTGTTTTTTTTTCTCAGAACTGACTATCCAGGGTATTTTATTGTTCAATATAAATTTTAGAATGAATTTTTATTTCTGTGAAGAATCTCATGGGTTTTTTGGTTGGAATTATATTGAATCTCTGAATTTGGTTAGAATACTCAATTTTGCAACGTTAATTGTCCCAAATCCTGAACCAGGAAGATCTTTAAATTTTTTAGGGGATTCCTTTATCTCTTTGCTTCTGAGATTTGGAGTTTTCAGTGGAGAAAATGTTCACAACTTAAGTTTCTTCACAGATAGTTTTGCTGCTACTGTGAGTAGGATTGTTTCCATGTTCGTTCTTTTTGTTCTAAATTCATTTTGTATCCTGCTACTTCCGTGAAAGTGCTAATCATTACTAGAAGCTTTAGAAGGTAAATGCATAGGCCTAGAAAATATTACACCCAGAAAGGCAAATGTTACACATTCTTTGTTGTCTGTGGATCATAGCTCTGAATCTTTAAATGTAGATAAACAGAACCTGGAGTTAGCACAGGAGCCAGGGAAGTAAAAACCCCAAAATGCATGGTGGAAGAGAAGGAGCTCTAGACAGGGCAATGGTTGAACAATGGTGCTATGAGGTGAAGAGGAAAGAATGGGGAGACTTTAACTAGTAAGAAGGACAATTGTGCTCATAACGGGCAATACACAAGAGAAGAGAAAGAAGCATTAATAACACTAAATATATTTTAAATGAAATAAGGAAACATATTTTATTTTTATGTAAGATACATGGAGAAAACATAAATGTGTTTGAATCGAAACACATACATGTACAGGTTATAAGAAGTTGCAACTCTCGGTTGATAATGCCTCCCGCAAGAGGCATAGACAATCTAACAAAAAACACAATATCAGGCATGGCAAACTTCCCTTAGAGCTGTGGGTCCACGAGTCCCCAGAACAATATCAGCTATTGCCATTGTCCTTGTTGACCTCCCATAACATGATGTTAAGAGCCTATGAGAAATTTCAATACACACTTTGAACATAGGACTTGGCAGAATCAGGTTTAAACTGGAAGCTTCCTGCTTGAACACTAGCTCTGATAGTATTCCAAAAGTAACAGGAATGTTGCTAATGAAGGAAAGCAGTCAATAGTTTTCCTAGAGAAATTCAACTACAATCTAATTACTTCTCTGTATACCCACAGACAAGTGCAGCTCTCTACTTTCATCAAAGAAACTTCTTTTGTAAACAAGAGACAGTCTACAAAAATGTTCAACTGGTCAGAGAACAGAGAAAAAAAAAACCATGGGATGCCCAACCCCACTTTAAACTTCTGCCACACAACCTCTACAACTAAGGCTCAGAAAACATTATAGAAGATGGAGGAGAAAGGCTGCAAAAGCCAGATGATCAAGGCATCTTTTGTGTATCATGGATAACTGCACCCCAAGATCTCAATAAGCACTACCTAAAAACAACCAGCACAACGACCAAAGAAGTTGATATGCCCACAGAGTTGGTGAAAATCACATAAGATCCTACTCCTAGATGAAGAAACACAGTACATCAATGACTGCTAAGGAAGAGCATTTGTGAAAATATGTTTAACAAGCATAGAAGGTGCAATGATCTCCCCATCAATGACTGAGGCAGGTTAGAGAGCTGACCCTGAGGTCATAAGAATAGGAGAGCTGGACCTGAACCTCATCAGCTGTACCACTCAGAAGAGTGGACCCTCACCATGCCTGGGCAACACAGTAGATCTAGCCCTGAAGGTGTGGGAGATCTGATTCTAAGGAGATGAAAGTAGGAGAACTGACCCTCTCCCTTGCTCATTGCTGCATGAGGTGAATTTGCCAGGGCAAGGACAAGGGAGAGCAGACAGGCTAACCAAACCTGCAAAGACACAGGCCGAGGACCAAGGTTATGTGTTGGCACACCCCAACATCCACACCATCTGAGATTTGTTGGAGCAGGTAAAGGGGCCAGTCCTAGAGCCCCAAGCTTAAGGATCTCTGCAATACAGAAAATCCAAGATGAGTCCCAGTGAGGGCCCAGCATTGTTAGCATAGCAGAAACCAGAGACCTCAAATCAGACCACTGACTCTTTGCAATTAACTCTTGAATGTAAAGGTACATGGATAAAGGGGTTTACTGTGTGACTCGCTGTGTCTCGCTGCAACTTTCATAATGAGGTTGACTTTTTCTTCTCTCTTTAAATGTTCTTCTCTTTAATTTAATTTTCTTTATTTTGTGGGAGAAGTTGCAAGGGCTTAGAGTAGATACAAAGGGATGGGGAAATGGATGGGATGGAGATTCATGATGTGAAAGACACAAAGAATAAATTAAGAAAGAAAGAAGAATATTTAAAGAATTTGAGAAGGAATAGAAGGAAGAAAAAGAGTTAGAGGTGTGAAAGGAAAGAATAGAAGTTATGCAAATACATTGCCCATATAGGAAAGTCTCAAATAAATTTTAAGAATAAGGAATGTTGTCCATGCACAAAGCCTGGACATTGAATTAAATTTCTTTCATTATTTTAATGTCAGTCTAGTTGGCAATGCTTGATCACATGTTCCTGTGTGTTCTGGAGTAGAGGAAGTGTGCAGATGGAATTATGTGCCAGTAGAGATGATATAAGATTCAATGAACAGAGAAAGCAGTACATCGTCCATGATGACTATAGCCAGATCTCCAGTAATCATAATGTATGTCCTCTTTGTCTACAGTATTTAACTACTGTTTTGTTGATACGGGTGTGATTTCCTCCCCAAGGCTCTAATGTGTTATGACATTGCTTTGACATTAGCAATGGAAGATTGATCCTCACTCCGCTCAGGATGACAAAGCCTTTCCCAATCTCAAAGGATCTGATTCTAGGCAGAAATTGATTAGAATGCATGATCTAAAAGCCTTTCCTTGTTAGTAAGATTCTGAAGGTTATTAAAGTAAAAGTGACTAGAAAATGTCAAAGGAGTTTAGACAGTGATGTGGACACATGTTTTCCAGAATTAACGTGTGTGTCACGGTGTGAGAGTTCTTGTGAGACTCCCCCCTTCTCTAGCATGGTTCTTGAGGCTGAGTTTGGTTGTTCTTCCTCTTATGGAGTAGTTTCATTCACTGTCACTGTATGTGGCTATTCACAATTAAACATGTGCTTAGGCTTGTCTATACAGCTTTTATGTAGAAAGTACATGTCTGTTATCCCTGCACTGTTTTACAGTCCCTTAATATGATGCTTTCTGATTGATTTTTGATATAGAGGGTTTTCTGTCAAATACAGAATTGAGATATTCCTCATTTTCCTTGTGAAAATGGTTTGTTGATATTCCCTGTCATGAATTAATTTAACTTTCCACATATATCACATTTATTCTAGGACAACCTCTGCATTAACCTTCTAATGAAATTACTAAATTTACCTTTCCCACCTTTTTTCCGTTCTTAATTTGGAACACAAAGTATTCTGTGTCCAGTGACCCCTTCTTTAGATACATGGTCTGATGACTCTTTTCTCTCCTATTGTTTGCTTTATTAAATCTAACCACTGAATGTTCATATTTTCCATAGATAATCCAAATTAGATAGTCAGCACAGCAGCCTCTATCATTCCATATTCTGTGAGGAATTGCATGATGTTCAGTTAGTGCAGGCTGGTGATATGTGAGGGAACTTGGATAGAGAGAGGTAAGGCATCTAGGGTCATGTGGTAGAAATCTCTAAGAAGTCTCCCTCAACCACTGTAGATCATGGAGTCTGGGGCTCTGCCTGTGAAAGTCAAAGGGTGCAGAGACTATTACAGATTTTATTACATTGTTTTAGCCAATGATGATACAGACCTTGTGTATTCTGAACAGTAGATGCTAGCACTCGGGAAAACTACTCCAGTTATTACCTTATGGGTCTCCCTAAAATTTTTGGTTTTAAGAGAGACAGAAAAGTTGCTCAGTCGTGGCAGCCCATTATATATAAGCCAGGGCACTGTCTGGTTTCTCCAGGTACTAAATAGAAAATAAGAATGGCCTAAGGGGTCCTCAAAGGGTGATTTAGAAAATCTTCAAGTGAGAAAGGTAGAAACAGCAGAGGGAAGACACAGGTTCAATATCTCTATATCTCATACTGTGGAAGCAGAAGCCTGGTAGAATCCAGCCTTGACCTTAGTTTGATGTGTCCTGAAACAGAGGGGAAGCTTCTGCCAAATGTAACTAACTCAGAGCCATTGCCTGACTCCTTCAGTGTCAGTAATGAGTGAAGAGGGTAACGTATCATGAAAGAAAAATATCACCTCTGAACTTAATGGACACAGTGAAATCAGATTACAGAAAAGCTAACAAGCAAAGGTATTAGGGAGGGTGATGAGGATCAATAAAAGGGCCAGTGTGCATAAACAATTTTACTTTGAGTTTACAATATGTAGTGTAATTTATTATTTATGGAATGTTTATTTTTATTGTTTGTGAAGTCCATGAATGCATATAATGGATTCTAATCTAATCCATCATCATTTTTTCCTCCTCTCTAATTACTTAGGTATCAAGTCAACTGGGATTTTTTTTTTCATATATCTGTATCCTATTCCTTCTCTTTCTTCTTTTTTTATGCACTGCTATTCATAGGAGCTTTCTTTTTCTTTTTTATTTTTATTTTACATGTCAATTCCAGTTCCCTCTTTCCTCCTCCCTTCCTCCCTCCCTCTTTCCCTCTCTCCCACCCTCTCATGCACCCCGACCACCCTCCCCTCCCATCACACCCCACTCCTCATGTAGGGTGATGCCCTCCAGGAGGGGCCACCTAAATCTGTCAAGTCATTGGGAGTAGGGACTAGGCCTTTTTGTGACTGGGTTACTTCATTCAGGATGGTTTCTTCAAGTTCCATCCACCTATGAATTTCAAGATTCCATTGGTTTTTTGTTTGTTTGTTTTTGTTTTTGTTTTGTTTTGTTTCCGCAGACTAATATTCCATTGTGTAGATGGGCTACATCTTCTTTATCCATTCTTCAGTTGAGGGTCATCTAGGTTGCTTCCAGGTTCTTGCTATTACAAATAATGCTGCCATGAACATAGTTGAGCACAAGCCTTTGTTGCATGGATGTGGATCATTTGGGTATATGCCTAACAGGGGGATTGTCGGGTCCTCTGGTAGACTGAATCCCATTTTCCTGAGGAACTGATCTCCAAAATGTCTGTACAAGTTTGCACTCCCACCAGCAGTGGAGGAGTGTTCCCCTTTCTCCACATCCTCTCCAGCATAAGTTGTCATTGGTGTTTCTAATTTTAGCCATTCTGGCAGGAGTAAGATGGTATCACAGAGTTGCTTTGATTTTCATTTCCCTGATGACTAAGGATGTTGAGCACTTTCACTTTCTCTTTTTTTTTATTTTAATTTTACATATTGATCCCAGTTTCCTCTCCCTCCCTCCCTTTTTCCCTCCCCCCCTGTCACATGCACCCTGACAACCCTCCCCTCTCAACCCCCTCCCCACTCCACATGTAGAGTGATGCCATCCAGGTGGGGTCATGTAGATCTGACAGGTCATTTGAAGTAGGGACTAGGCCTTCTCTCCTGTCTCTAGGTTAAGGCAGTATCCCTCCATGGGGGATGTGCCTGCAAGGTCCTTTTGTGCACCAGGAATACATCCTGGTTCCTCTGTCTGAGGTCCCTTAGACTGTTCAGGCCTTCTAGCTGAGACCCATGTTCAGGGGGTCTGAGTCAGTCCCATGCTGAATTCCCAGTTATCAGTCTGGGGGCTCATTAGCTCCTCCTTGTTCAGATCAGCTACCTCCATGTGTTTCTGCAACCAGGACTTGTCCTCTCTCTCTGCATCTGGATTCTACTTCGACTGCATCTGGATTCTACTTCGACTCAGTATTTAGTTGTGGGTATTTGCTTCTGTTTCCAACAGGTACTAGATGAGGGCTCCATGATGGTGGATAAGTTAGTTGTTGATCTGAGCACTTTCTTAAGTGTCTTTCAGCCTTTTTGATTTTCTCTGTTGAGAGTTCTCTATTCAGTTCTGTATCCCATTTTTTAAATAGGGTTATTTGGTGTTTTGTTGACTAATTTCTTGAGTTCTTTGTATATTTTGGAGATCAGCCCTCTGTCAGATGTAGGATTGGTGAAGATCTTTTCCCAGTCTATGGGCTGCCGTTTGGTCTTGTCAACTGTGTCCTTTGCCTTACAGAAGCTTCTCAGTTTGAGGAGGTCTCATTTATTAATTGTCGATCTCAGTGTCTGTGCTACTGGAGTTATGTTCAGGAAGTGGTCTCCTGTACAAATTTGTGCAAGGGTACCTCCCACTTTCTTTTCTAAGAGGTTCAGTGTAGCTGGATATATGTTCAGGTCTTTGATCCATTGGACTTGTGTTTTGTGCATGGTGATAGACATGGGTCTATCTGCAGTCGTCTACATACCATCATCCATGTGTGCCAGCACCATTTGTTGAAGATGCTTTCCTCCACCCATTGTATACTTTTAGCTGTTTTGTCAAAAATCAGGTAGGTGTGTGGGTTAATGTCAGGATTTTCTATTTGATTCCATTGGTCTACTTGTCTGTTTTTGTGCCAATACCAGGCTGTTTTCAGGACTATAGCTCTGTAGTAGAGCTTAAAGTTGGGGATGGTGATGCCTCCTGAAGTTCCTTTATTGTACAGGGTTGTTTGGGCTATCCTGGGTCTTTTGTTTTTCCATATAAAGTTGATTACTATCCTTTCAAGGTCAGTGAAGTGGGATTTTAATGGGGATTGCATTGAATCTGTAGATTGATTTTGGCAAGATTGCCATTTTTACTAAGTTTATCCTACCTATCCAAGAGTGTGGGAGATCTTTTCCATTTTCTGGTATCTGTTTTAATTTCTTTCTTTAAAGACACAAAGTTCTTATTATATAGGTCTTTCACTTGTTTGGTAAGTGTTACCCCAAGATACTTTATGTTGATTGTGGCTATTGTAAAGGGTGATGTTACTCTGATTTCTTTCTCAGCCCCTTTGTCATCTGAATAAAGTAGGGCTACTGATATACACAGATATATATATATATATATATATATATATATATATATATATATATATTCTCTTGTATCCTGCTAGTTTGCACAAGGTGTTTATCAGCTGTAGGAATTCCCTGGTAAAAATGTTTTGGGTCACTAATGTAAACTATCATATCATCTGCAAATGGTGAAAGTTTGACTTCTTCTTTTCCAATTTGTATCCCCTTGATCTCCTTTTGTTGTCTTATTGCTTTAGCTAGAAATTCAAGTACAATATCGAAGAGATATGGAGAGAGGGGGCAGCCTTGTCTTATTCCTGATTTTAGAGGAATTGCCTTAAGCTTCTTTCCATTCAGTTTGATGTTGACTGTTGGTTTATTGTATATTGCTGTTATTATGTTCCTATTATCCCTGATCTCTCTAAGACCTTTATCATGAAAGGGTGTTGAATTTTGTCAAAGGCTTTTTCAGCACGTAGGGAGATGATCATGTGTTTTTTCTTTTTCAATTTGTTTATATGGTGAATCATGTTGATAAATTTTCATATGTTAAACCATCCCTGCAACCCAGGGATGAAGCCTACTTGGTCATGGTGGATGATTTCTCTGGTGTATTCTTGGATTCTGTTTGCCAGTATTTTATTGAGTAATTTTGCATTAATGTTTCATGAGGGATATTGTAGTATTTTTCTTAGTTGTGTCTTTGTGTGGCTTGGGTACCAAGGTGATTGTGGTCTTATAGAAAGAGTTTGGTAATAAACCTTCTGTTTCTATTGTGTGGAACAATTTGAGGAATATTGGTATTAGCTCTTCCTTGAATTTCTGGTAGAATTCTGCACTGAAGCCATCTGGCCCTTGGTTGGGAGGCTTTTGATGACTGCTTCTATTTCATTAGGGGTTGGTTATAGATCTATTTAAGTTGTTTATCTGTTCTTGATTTAATTTTGGTAAGTGATAGTTATCCAGAAATTTGTCCGTTTCCTTTGAATTTTCAAATTTTGTGGAATACATGTTTTCAAAGTATGACCTGAACATTGTCTGGATTTCCTTAGTGTCCGTTGTTATGCCCCTCTTTTCGTTTCTGATTTTGTTAATTTGCATGTTCTCTCTCTGCTTTTTTGTTAGTTTGGATAAAGGTTTGTGTATCTTGTTGATTTTTCAAAACACCAACTCTTTGTTGCATTGATTTTTTGTATTGTTTTCCTGATTTCTACTTTATTGATTTCAGCCCTCAAATTGATTGTTTCCTGGTGTATACTCCTCTGGGATGAGTTTGTTTCTTTTTGTTCTAAGGTTTTCAGTTGTGCTGTTAATTCTCTAATGTGACTATCCTCTGTTTTCTTCATATGGAAGACTTAGTGCAGTGAACTTCCCTCGTAGCACTGCTTTCAAGGTGTCCCATAAGTTCAGGTATGTTTTGTCCTTATTCTCCTTGAATTTTAGGAAGTCCTTAATTGTTTTCTTTATTTCTTCTTTGACCCAGGTATGGTGCAATTGCGCATTGTTAAGTTTCCATGAGTTTGTAGGGTTTCTGCGATTTGTATTGTTAATTCCAACTTTAAAGCATGGTGGTCTGATAAGATACAGGGGGTTATTTCAATTTTTTTTAAAAATATGGTAAGGTTTATTATGTCGCCTAATATGTGGTCTATTTTAGAGAAGGTTCCATGTAGAGCAGAGAAGAAGGTATATTCTTTTGTGTCTGGATGGAATATTCTATAGATGTCTGTTAAACCCAATTGAGACATAACTTCTGTTAGTTCTTTTATTTCTTTGTTAATTTTCTGACTGGTGGTCCTGTGTATCAGTGAGAGTGGGGTGTTGAAGTCTCCCACTATGAGTGTGTGAAGTTTTATGTGAGCTGTGAGTTTTAGTAGCGTTTCTTTTACAGATGTGGGTGCTTTTGTATTTGGGGCATAGATGCTCAGAATTGAGACTTTGTGCTGATAGATTTCTCCTGTGATGAATACAAAATGACTGTCTTCATCTCTTTTGATTGATTTTGAAGTCTAACTTGTTAGATATTAGGATAGCCACACCTGCTTGCTTCTTGGGTCCATTTGATTGGAAGATCTTTTCCCAACCCTTTACCCTGAGATAATGTCTGTCTTTGAAGCTTAGATGTTCTTCTTTTATGCACCAGAAGGATGGATGCTGTCTTCGTATCCATTCTGTTAGCCTGTGTCTTTTTATAGGCTAGTTAAGACCATTAGTGTTGAGGGAGAGTAAGGACCATTGATTGTTAATGCTTGTTTGTTTTAGATTTGTTGTTGGCGATGGTATTGTGAATATATTTGCCCTGCTTTACCCTTGGGTTCTGGTGAAGTGCGATTATCTGTTGCCTATGTCTTTGCAATTGTAGTTAACTTCTTTGGGTTGGAGTTTCCCTTCCAGAACTTTCTGTAGGGCTAGATTTTTAGATACATATTGTAAAAATCTGGCTTTGTCATTAAATATCTTGTTTTCTCTATCTATAGTGATTGAGAGTTTTGCTGGGTATAGTAGCTGAGCTGGCATCCATAGACTTTTAGTACTTGTAGAACATCTATCCAGAAACTTCTGGCCTTGAGAATTTCCATGAAAAAGTCAGGTATAATTTTTATAGGTCTGCCTTTATATGTTACCTGGCCTTTTTCCTTCACTGCTCTTAATAGTCTTTCTTTATTCTGTATGTTAGGTGTCTTGATTTTTATGTGGTGAAGGGTCTTTTTTCTTTGGTCCAGTCTATTTGGTGTTTGTTATGCTTCTTGTACTTTAATGGGCATGTCCTTCTTCAGATTGGGAAAGTTTTCTTCAATGATTTTGTTGAATATGTTTTCTGTACCTTTGAGCTGGGTTCTTCGCCTTCCTCTATGCCTATTATTCTTATGTTTGGCCTCTTCATGGTGTCCCACACTTCCTGGATGTTTTGTATTAAGGATTTGTTGGATTTATGATTTTCTTTGGTCGATGAATCTATTTCCTCTAGTTTATCTTCAGTACCTGAGATTCTCTCTTCCACCTCTTTTATTCTGTTGGTTATGCTTGTGTCTGTAGTTCCCAATCATTTGCCCAGTTTTTCTATTTCTAGCATTCCTTTTGTTTGTGCTTTCTTTATTGTCTCTATTTTAGTTTTCAAATCTTCAACTGTTTCCTTCGCCTGTTTAATTGTTTTTTCTTGGCTTTCCTTACTTTCTTTAAGAGATTTGTTCATTTTTTCCAATTTTTTGTTTGTTTTTTCTTCCATTTCTTTAAGGGATTTTCTCACATCATCTTTGAAGGCCTCTATCATTTTTATAAATATACTTTTTAACTCGTTCTCTTCTGCTTCACCTGCTTTGGGGTGTTTGGGTCTAGTTGGTGTAGAGTCTCTAGATTCTGGTGGTATCATGCTTCTCTTTCTATTGTTAGGTGTTTTCTTATATTGCCATTTTCCCATTGCTTCTTCCAATGGGTTCAGGTGGGGTCACTCTCTCTCTCTATGCTATTCCCCCAGTGGGCTTAGGTGGGTCAGAATTTCGATGTCTGTAGCTCTGGGTGGTCCAAGCTCTCTAGGAGGTCTCTCCTCAGGCAGGGTCCTGGCTATGGGGGTCAAAAATCAGGCTCCACCAGAGTGATAGGGGCCAAAGATCCAGCAGGCAGGGGGGACTCAGGATGGTCCCGCGATGATAGGCAGATCTCTGACCAGGGTCTGAATCTCTGGCAGAGGACCCGCAGTAGGGGTCAGAGATCAGCCAGGCGGGATTCCTGTATCCTCTTTCTTAAAACATATTGAGTTCACCTGCATGTACACTGGTGTAGAGCTAAATTACTTAGCTTAGATGGCGATGCCTCGTTATATTCACTTTTCAGAAAAATAATAAAATTTTAATACTTTTTGCTTGGTATTTTTATCATCCCAAGAAGTGGATTATTTTGTGAAATATCGATACGTACATTTCACTGTACTTTTCTCCTATGCATCACTGTCACTACCTTCCTCTATTCTTTCTAGTGCCAATCTTCCCCTAAACACACTTACTTATGCTTACATGACTTTGGGGGGTGTGTGTGTTTTCTTGTGTGTGAGTACATGTGTGTGTCCCATTAAGACCCATTAGTGCAGTCCAAATGTTCTTGGATATTTAGCCTTCCAATGGAGTATTATCAAGGCCAATAATCGTAGAGAAAACTGAACTTCCCTTTCCCAGAAGTTAAGAATTCCAATAGCTCTACAAGTGGGGATGGAATTGTACACCTTTTCCCCTCTCCATGCTGGAATGTCACTCAGTAATCCTCTGAATTTTTCTGGAATCTTCTATAATGAACTTTTTCAGTTTTAATTTTATTGACTTATGTCTTCTTACCTATTGTTTTTTGCTCTTTGCTTGATTGCTTGTGGTTTGTTTAAGACAAGTCTCACTATCCCAGGCTGGTCTCAAAATCACTAAGAAACCAAGGGTAACTTTGCACTTCTATCTTCTTCTTTTCCATCCAAATGTGAATATTTTATTTTAACTCCCAGATATAGTGTTTATTTCTACTTCTTTCTCCAAAATGCTTAGTCAATTCATTTACACAATAATGCTCCCAGAACAGCAAGGCCCTGTGCAGTTCACTCACTGCCATCACAGGCTGAGCTGCCCTCTCTCTGCCCTCCCTGCTAAACTCACCTCAATTTTCCAACCACAGTTGGGAGCAATGATTTGAAGTATGGGGTGGATTCTACATTTATTGAGCCTTTGAGGGCTTAGTACTCTTCAGAAACAGAGGGGCAGTGGTTCTCGACAAGCTGATTAAAACTTAATCTTACTTCAAACCCAATTAAAGTATCTTTGAGGATTTTAAACAGTTGTGAGTCATGGTGTAATCTCTACTAGGGAATGACCACTCTGCCTACTGTAAGGAAACTGATAAAAAACCTGTAGCAAAAATCAAGAATGATATGAAGCCCCCCAAGAGATAAACACATTTCTTCTGGAAAAGAACTGAAAAGAAAATTTTATAAATGACTTTACATAGCATTTATTTTGAGGTTTCATCAACTGGCTTTGCAAAGAGACCACATTTGTGGTAGTGGAAGTTTAAAATGATTATGATAATTGGCAAATAAAAAAATGTGAGTAACTAACAAAAGATGAAACCCTGATCAAGTCTGAACTGTATCCACAACATGTCTATCTTTCATAGCAGATTCTGAGAAAAAGTTATAAAATTCAAGCCCATTAGAGTATCCACAACCTATTCTAAATTGTCCTTGTAAGATTCAGACATTCTGATACAGATAGAATATTGATATATTGATGCACACACATAGACCACTCTGGACTCTAGACATGTATTATTTGGGGCTGATGGGGCAGCCTTGCAGACCACTATAGCCAACATTTCTGCCTCTTCTTAGGATCCCCCAAGACAGCACCCCCTACCAGCAGGAAGCAGTTTGGAAAGAACAACACACTAATTCCCAAATATTGTTTATAAATGTTTGTTTTCATTTAAATGGGGCTGGTTATAACTGGTTAATGATCACAACCAATAGCTTTTTTAAGGTAAAAAAAAAAAGGGAATTATGGTATACAAATGAATATGTTGTTTTGGAATGAATTTTCATTTATTGATACAAAGTTAAGGTCAATTGTGTGATAAGTATATTTTTCCTCTTGTTTAGGTATTGTGTTTATATAGCTCTTTTAAAAATATAATGTGTAATTAAATACAGATTTTAGATAGTTACCTATGATAGTCAAAACTTAGAGTTATGTTAGTTAGATATTCTAGATATACAGAGATATATTTCAAGTGGATATACATTCTTCAAACCTTTCAAAGACCTACAGAATATGGCATTTAAAATGGTTTCGGGTTTTTCTTAACAGTGAGGCACAACTGCTCCTGACAACATCACCTGTGTCACAAAGGAAGATGGACATCAAAGAAACTCATTACGGAGTTTGCTTCCAATATGGCAAGACTAGCCATTTGGGCAAGATACTGCTCTTGTCTGGACTATTTGACTTTATGCTGTATAAACTAGACATACAGGACCCACAGAAAAGTGACTGCTGAAACAAGATGGACATTGCTGTAGGGTTCCTGCTTCATGGAAGAGTCTGCCAGTCATTCTATAAGACACAGAGAAAAGTGACTGACAAACCGCCAATACAGGTGGACAGTTTAAAGTTTCCTGCTTTGCTGAGGAGTCTGCCAGATACACTATGACCTATGGGCCAAAACTGGATGCGCCAATTTACAGAAGAACTTTGGATGACTATCCAGGTAGGGAGCTATCTCTGTCATTTCTAGAGTTTATGTACTATCTTTCTGTGGTCTTTGATGGAGTTAATGAAGACAGATAGTTATGATTATAGTTTTCCTTAGGACTATAGATAAGTTACTTATAAGACTTTAGAATCACAAAGATAGGATAGATGATGGAATATTTTCTTTAAATGTTGCTAAATGTATTGAACCCTAATTCCGGGGTCCTGATGGGCTGGTGGGAGAGCCCCATGACACAAGCAACAAGCAAGAGGTGTTTATTGAACAAGTGCACTCGGTGTCAGCAATCTCGGGGAAAGCTGCACATCCCTCAGAGGGTCCAGGCCCATTTTATAGAGACAAACTGCAAATCAGCATACATGCATGGGGCACAAGGTGATTGATTACAAAGTATGATCTCATGTTTGAGAGATCACCCAGGTATGACCTGTTCTTATTCAAAGGATAAACCATAGAATGACTTGGAAAGTCCCCAGACTGTCCGTTGGCCAGGAGTGACCCAAACAGGGCTGCTCATCTGGGACCATTTTTTCCAGGGTTGGGGGCCTGTTTCCTTGTTGTGGGCCAAGACCGATGAGCTTTCATACTCTGGCTTTCTCTTGGCTGTAACTAGCCCTATTTAACAACATCAGTCTAGCATATAACCATTAGCCCCATCACCATAGTAACCTTTCTTGTTCTCATAATTCCTGATCTTTCCACCCATGTCAATGTCCATTCTTTATGATTTTCTATATTCTGCTTGCAAGAATTATTCTTCTGCCCCGTTCCCACATCTTTGCTCTGCAAACTAAAATCTTTCATTCCCCCATTTCTTTTTGTGAGGTTTTAATCTTAAAACTTAAGGTCCCTCTCGTTGCTT
Organism: Phodopus roborovskii; assembly: GCF_943737965.1. Lineage (NCBI taxonomy): Eukaryota > Metazoa > Chordata > Mammalia > Rodentia > Cricetidae > Phodopus > Phodopus roborovskii. The sequence goes on from NW_026126638.1 coordinate 5,958,245, forward strand.
GAGGGACTGATATTGGTGGGTACAGGGTCCAAAGGTAAGTAGGGGCCCCAGGATTGTGGAGACTAGGGTAGTGAGTCAAGGGGATTTTTTAAACCATTCTTCAAACTAGTCTTGTTCCCTGTTATATCTGTTAGGGTATACCTCATCTTTCTGAGGAGGTCTGGTTTATAATTTCTCCTGTCTCAGGATTTCTAACCTGCCAGGTAGTGACATAAGGTGTATAGGGGTTAGGAGCTGCACAGAAGCTGAAGAGCATGAAAAGCATTAAAAAGTTTTCTTTGAGAGTCTTATCTTGAGTGGGTTTTGGGTGCGCTGAAGCTGCCATGATTCTGCTGCTTCTGAGTCCGAAGGTGGGGCTGGCTTGTGTACCCAAGCAGCAATCCCGTCGACTTTTAGAGCTGTTGGGGTGCTCAGGAGCACGGTGTAAAGTCCCTTTCAGTGGGGCTCCAACGTCTTGGATTGGTGTCTCGGCAGGTAGACTCGATCCCCGATCTGGAGGGGGTGAGGCTCGGCTGTGGTCCTTTTTTTCTCGATAAACCACAGCCAAGGGCCTCCAAATCTGTTCCTGAACTGCTTGCAGCACTTACAAGTGTGCCTGTAGGGTTGGGGTACTGGCATAAGCAGATATATCAGAATCAAAAAAATGCAATGGATTTTAAATGGTGTGAGTCCATGGGAGCTGGGGGTATTCCTTGCTTTATAGAGAGCCATTGGTAGGACTTGAACCCAGTCCCTAGTGCCGATCTCCAGCGCTAATTTTGTTAGGGTCTCTTTGATTGTTTTGTTCATTTTTTCTACTTGTCCTGAACTCTGGGGTCTATAGGCACAATGTAATTTCCAATCAAGCCCCAGTAATTTGGCCACCAGCTGACTTACCTGGGAGACAAGAGCGGGCCCGTTGTTTGACCCTATTACCTTAGGCAGGCCGAACCGGGGAAAACTGTCTTCCAGTATCTTTTTGGCTACTATTTGAGTCGTTTTTTTCTTGGCGGGGAAAGCTTCAACCCATCCTAAAAATGTGTCTATAAAAACTAGCAAACATTTGTTACCATACATGCTAGGCTTGATCTCTGTGAAGTCAATTTCCCAATACATGTCAGGGCGATGGCCTCTGGCTCTGAACCTCCAGTGGTTTTAGCCTCCCTGCATTGACCTTGGCACAGGGGACACAGTTGCTGACTACCTGCTGTATGAGGAAGTCTATTTGGTGTATATGGAAAAAGAGTTCCTCTCTGGCCAACAGGGTAGCTAGTTTCTTCTTACCCAAATGAGTCAATTTGTGCAAATCAGTCACCAAAGTCTTAGCCTCCCTCTGGGGGAGGACTAGTTTCCCTCGGAATCTCCATTCCTGAGTTCTTGAGTCATATTTTGCACCTATTTTGCTCAGGATGGCTAGGTCTTCAGCTGAGTATTGGAACTGAGACTGTTTGGCGGGCCGTTTAGGTTTCTCAGTCTGCGAAGGCAGGATCTGAGGTCCTTAGCCGTCTCATCTGTTAGGCCGTTCCCCGTGGCAATGGGATCGTGTCCTCATTGATGGCCCAGACAATGCATAATACTCAGTCTCTTAGGCAAAAATAGGGCTTTGTAGGAAGTCCAGTATTTCTGTTTTGTTTTTGATCTCCCTTCCTCCGGAAGTCAACAGTCTCCTCCTTCTGTAAATTTCCCCAGGTACATGCGCAGTAGCGAAAGCATGCCGGCTATCAGTATAATGCCTGGATGAGTTCAGCTCGATGTGCTGGGCAGCCGCACGCTTCTCCCATTGCAGCTCCAGCTTTTTCGCTCACCTTCTTGGAGAAAACTGCTCCCATCCGTCACCAGGTCCTGTCCGGCAGAGGTTGATCAGTCAGATCAGGGCATGTTCCATGCGCTTCAGCCAGCACTTGCTGGCAATCAATCATGAGGGAACTTCTCCTCATGACCTGGGTCCGGCAGGAGGGTGGCGGGGTTCAAGGAGGTTACTGGCCCAAATTGTATTCTTTCTGGAGCCAGGAGCAGAGTCTGGTAGTGGGCCATGCGTGCATTTGAGAGCCAGCAGTCGGGAGGCTGGTGGACTATAGTCTCTATAGTCTCTACTGCATGGGGTGCCTTCTGTCTCCCAAGGGCCTTTCCTGCCTTCCTGTCTCTAGTCTGGGCTGTACTACGGTGGCCAAGATTCTCATTTCTGCTTAGTTTCTTAGTCCCTTTTCTGTCTTGCTTTTTTTTTTTTTTTTTTTTTTTTTTTTTTTAAGCATGTCTCCATCAGTCTCTCTAGGTATGCTGCAGGAGTTTCTTCCCCTCCCTGGGTAACTGCTCATACCTTGACCAAATTGGTTGGGCATCTCCTGGCGCCCCTGAGACCCGCAAGGAGAACCTGGCAGTAAAGACTGAGTTGTTCCCTACCGGCAGGAGTGGTGTAGTTCTAATCAGGTCTATTTAGCGGGAAAGCAGTGTCAATCTCATTAGGGAGCTGGGTGCTTCTAGGATAACTTTGTTTCTCCTCCGTAGTAAGGACAGTCTGGAGGAGCTGTTGGCAATCTTCCCATGTCGGCTGATGGGTCATCAGAATGGACTCAATGAGCCCAGTCAGGGCCTGGGTTCTTGGGAAAAGGAAGAGTTAATCTGGGGAAGAGGAATTCTGAGGCATGGAGCACAGCTCAGGCCGCCTAAGGCCTGGCTCATGGAGAGCTGCAGGGAGGGAGAGCCGCCCTCTGGACTCTGCCCCCTCACTCTGACCCCTTGGCTGCTCCCCCAGGGTGACGCCCAGCAGGGAGCATTGTGAAAGGAGGCACAGGGGCGTCGGGGGGGGGGGGGGGGACTGAGGGGCGAGGGATGCTGGGTAAGGGCCGGACCCAGGGAGTTCTTCAGGCTAGATCCTCCCAGGTGACGATGTAGGCAAGGTGCCTGTGAGGTCCCTTGTCAAAAACTCTGTCCTTGACCTGTAGAATTACAGAGAGGTTAAAAGTACCATCCCAAGGCTACCCAGTGTTGAAGGTGGGCCATTTGGAATTGCAAAGTGTCTGCCACTCTTCTTGACAGTGACAGATTCTGGTGATCTAAAGTGAGGGTCAAAGGAGTCTTTAGTTGCTGTCCCATAGGAGACTGATGGTATAAAACAAAGGACACAATAACAAAGAACACAAAATAAACTGGCAGTATCAACGACACAAAGACTGACAATCAGGCCAGAGGCCTCGCGGCTACAAATTGGTGCCAAACCAAAAGTACAATATCAGATGGGCACTGGGGTTGGATTCCACCGCTCCAGGGGACCAGAGCTGCCTGATCACACTTGCCCTTCCCAGACTGCCCTTGGAGCGTTCTCCTGGACCAGACTCAGAGGTTTCCTGGCTCATCAGCCCGCCTCTTGAGTCTCTACAGAGCCTGTACAGGTACAGATAGACAGCCTAACATGAAACATGAATCTAAATGTGCTGGCCAGACTTACCTCCTTCTGGTCTGCAAACTAAAATCTTCCAAATGTTAATGGACTAAATGTTGTTAACTATAGTTCTTATTTGATAACTGTTTTGTTATATATTTTACTATGTTAAAGTTAAAAAACCCTTCTTTTTATTTAGACAGAAAGGAGGAGATGATGGGAAATATTCTGTAAATATGTTACTCTTATTGGTTAATGAATAAAGCCCTGTTGGCCAATAGGAAAGCAAGATAGGTGGGACTAGGAGACAAGGAGGATTCTGGGAGATGTAGTAGAGGAGAGTCAAGATGTAGGGACTTAAAAGAAGAGGTCTGGACCCTCTCTCCAGTAAGGTAAGACCACATGGAAACACTTAGATTATTAGAAATGGGTTAATATTTAAGACAAAGCTAGCCAATAAGAAACGCTAGTAACAGGCCAACAGCTTTATAGCTAATGCAGCGTCTCTGAGTGTTATTTGGGGGTGATGTGGCTGTGGATCCAGGCTGGCAGGAAAGTGCACTTTACTGAGTGACCCTTAGCAGACTCACATGCTATCTTTTATGAACCAGAAAGTAATGGACTATGATGATTTCCCCTGTACTGCCATGCCCAAGTTACCCACATACCAGGAGCAAGTCTGTCTGGCTCTCTCCTTCAGTCTTCTCTCTAGCTAATTTTTCACCTGACGATCTAACACATGCCCCTGGTCAGGACAGATCATCTCCAGGTTCCCTCCCATGTAGGATCTTGGATCAGGTACTTTTATCCTGTGTCCTGGAAAACTCATAAACATGAAGAAAAATTTTACTACAACATCCTTCCATTGTCTCTACTATTCCTCTTTGTTCCTCTGCTCCCACCTGTGATCAAGTCTGGTAACTCATTAAGCAGTTTCCCTTGCCTGTGGAGTCCCAGGGCTTTGCTCTCAGCTGTTCATGTGTCAATGGTCTCACTTCAGACCCTGTGCTAGGTGGACCTGGAGTGAGCAAAGTCCTCCAGGGTTTGGCATCACCTGCCATTCATTCTCCATTTGATGTGGGGAGGACTGGTTGACTGCTGTTCACAGAGCAATTCTAAAGAGGGAAGCCTGGGCATTGTGTTACCTTTTATTATCATCAGGACCCAGGCACAATGATTACAAGACAGAATGTGAAATCCAGGCACTTACCAGCTGCTCCCCTGATGCCCCTGGGGAACCAGCTCTACTCTGAAACCTTGCTCTCTGAAGGACATGAGGAAGCTCTAAGCCATGGCCAGCTCAACCTCCTTCCAAGAGTGTCCGTCCTTGCCCAGGTTCTTATTAGGTCACCCTACCCAGAGAGAACCACAAAAAGTGGACCATGCCACCCCAATACTATTTGATGTTGGACCAAAGACCCACAACACATTTCATTATTCCCTACCAGGAACTCCTACAACTCAAACACCTTCAGTAATGTGGCAGGACACAAGATTAACTCAAAAAAATCAGTAGCCTTCCTGTATACAGAGGAAAAATGACCTGAAAAAGAAATCAGAGGAACATCAACATTAAAAATAGCCATAAACAGCATAAAATATCTTAGGGTAACTCTAACCATACAAGTGTAATACCTGTATGGCAAGAACTTTAAGTCTTTGAAGAATGAAATCAAAGATATCAGAAAATGGAAAGATCTTTCAGGCTCTTGGGTAGGTAGGGTCAACACAGTAAAAATGGCAATCTTATCATAAGCAATCTACACATTCAATGCAATCCCCATCCAAATCCCAGGATATTTCATCACAGACCTCAAAAGAATAATACTCAACTTCATATGAAAAAAGAAAGAAAGGATAGCCAAAACAATCCTATACAATAAAGGAACTTCCAGGTGCATCACCATCTGACTGCAAGCTCTATTATACAGTTACCGTAAAGAAAACAGCTTGGTATTGGAATAAAAACAGCCAGTTGAACCATTGGCATCAAATCAAACAGCATCATATTAGCCCACACACTTATGAATACCTGATTTTTTTTTTTTTACAAAGAAGCTAAAATTATACACTGGAAAAAAGAAAGCATCTTTAGCAAATGGTGCTGGCATAACTAGAGGTCGACATGTAGAAGATTGCAAATAGATCCATATATCTCCCCAAGTCCAAATGGATCAAATACCTCAATATAAATCCTACCACACTGAACCTCATAGCAGAGAACCTCAGGAATTAGCATTGAACATATTGGCAGAGGAGATTACTTACTAAATAGAACACCAGTAGGACAGACACTGAGAGCAACAATTAATAAGTGGGACCTCTTGAAACTGAGATACTTCTGTAAAGCAAAGAACATGGCCAATAAGACAAAACAGTAGCCTACAGAATGGGAAAAGATCTTCACCAACCCTACAGAGGGAAGATCTCCAAAATATACAAAGAACTCAAGAAACACAAGACACAAAAATATCAAATAATTCTATTCACAAATGGGGTACAGATCTAACACCAAATTTTCAACAGAAGAAACTCGAGAGTTAAAAGATACTTAAGGAATTGTTCAACATCCTTACCCATCAGTAAATGAAAATCAAAACAATTTTGAGAAACAATTTCACACCTACCAGAATGACTAAAATCCTGTTAGTAAGAAATAAAAACAACACTCAAAAATTACATGCTAAAAATTTCATTGGGGTCAGAGAGACAGTCAACAATGGTTCATTGCCCTCTTTTTGTGAAGGACACACTCTTCTCAGGCGCTCACTGAAACAGAAAGGGAAGGAGGAAAGTTAGTGGAAAATTGGGACATGCTGGAGTTTCAAAAGCTACTTCACTACTGAAGTGAGAGACAAACCCTCTTCTCCCCAAAGCATTCCCTCTTTCCTTCCTCAACTTATCTTGTTTGCTCTTGTCAGCCACAGAGCAGACCATACAACTAAGTTGTTTCTTATAAGAAGAAACTGATTGATGGGTCTTTGTAACGAGTACGGTTTTTCTGTCTGCCGCTGGTCTTGTCCCACCGCTACGCCAGCCCCAAATAATACACAGAGACTCTGTATTAGATATTATACTGTTGGCCAGTTACTACTTTCTTATCAGCTAGCTCTGTCTTAAGTATTAACCCATTTGTGTTAATCTATGTATTTCCATGTGGTCTTCTTACCAGGAGCCGGCTGCAGCATACTGCTCTCTCCAGACTCTCCATCTTCACTCCTCCTTACTACTTCCTCTTCCTCCTTGTCTCCTAGTCCCTCCTATCCTCCTTTCTTATTGGCCAACAGTGCTTTATTTATTAACCAGTATGAGAAACATATACAGAATGACATCTCCCATCAGGTCTTAGCTTGTTCATCCTTGGATTCTGATGTAAAATGTTCCATGATATATTTCCAAATGTGATCACTGAAATGCACCCTGACCTGGTGAAGATCTGAAAGCAGCCTAAATGTCTATTAACAGATGACAAATAAGAAGATCAAGGCAGGCAATGCAGGCAGTAGTGTGCAATATTAAAACCCAAAAAATCCTGAATACACAAACAGCAAGAGACAAAAAAGAACATCAGTGAAACATGCCATAAGGAAGTCCATACAACATTCTTCCATGAGGCAATGTCGTTTTCCAAGATATGTGGCTTTTTAAATAAATGACATAAAGTTCTCCATGGAATATCAGTCATGTAAAATTGAATGTCACATTATATACAACCATGCATACACAAAATAATATTAATAGGAGGGTTTCAAAAATATTAAAAGTAGAAGATTTAAAGGACAAGAATGAGTGTTTAAGATAGTATATAATCATAATATCCAGCAATGTGCCTCCTAGGAAGGTAGGTTTTGAGGAACTTGGACATACACAATTTTAGAAGAAGGTATTACAAATCTGGACCAGGTCAGAGGTGCCTCCAATGTATCACTTAGAGACAATGGATCTGAGCATCTTGATGTGAGTAAGGCGGAGTGTACAGGCTGGAGAGGAGAGATCCCTGAGGGACAACACAGAAAGCAGAGAACCAAAGGGAGGTTGCTGCTGTACTTCAACCCAACTCAACAGGTAATCACTGAGAAAACAGGAGCTGTGGAGCTATGACCCTCAAAGGCAGAAGTACCTGGAGTGTTTGTCCAAGGTCATTCTATACAAACACACATGAACCATCCTATATTATCTGAATGCAAAGATTACAAATGGGGCAATGGGTCCTTGGGGAAATGCCTGGGGATCATCCCTCACCCACCTCAACTTCACCAGCTGATCAGTGGGCAAGCCTCCTGCAGGCAGGAGTTGCTCCAACACCCCCTCATAGGACCCAGTAATTTACAAGCCCCACTCTATTCGAAACACACACACATCCTCAGAGAACACAGAAGCTCCCTGAGAAGCAGACTGACTACACAGAGTGGACCAAGAGTAGCTCCCTGAGACATAAACAGCAACTGCAACAATCACTCCAAGAGAAGATATCTGAGTTACAGACACCAACTGCAATGATTGCATTGTGCTGATATATTACTGGCTAATTTGATCTCTGGAGGGTCAGACAAGCTTTAAGAAATCATAAATTATACATCACCACATTGTACCAAAAGGCAAAGACATTACCTGTACCAATTGAAGGAAGAAGAGGGTAGGGACCAAAGCAAGAATACATTCAACCTAAAGAGCAATAGGTCAACACTAGAACCTAGTGATCTTACAACAGAAGACATGACCACGCTAACCTAAAAGAATCAGAAGAAAAAGACCTTAAATATAATCTTATGAAGGTGGTAGAAACCCTTAAGTGGGAAATAAAAAAATCCCTGTAAAGAAACGGAGGAAAAGACAAACAAAAAAAAATGGAAGAAATTAACAAATCTCTTTTTTAAAAGAAGAAAACCAAGAAATAGACCCATGGACCATGTCACTCCAGTTAACTAATTTTCACACTATAACTTGAGATATACAGAAGAGGGTGTCTTTGTTTTTAGTAATTTGGTGCCTCCTTGTCATTGACATCTAAATACTGGAATGATTAGTATCAAAAGCATCATACCTAAACAAGTACTTGAAACTGTCTCTAAGTATAAAGGGTAAGTGGTGAGGTTACCACTCCCTGTTTCCTATTAAAGGGTAGTCCTTGTTTTGGATGGCCAGGAGGGGAAAGAATTATATTGCTGCCCTCCAAAAGCAAAAGAAAAGGTCTATAGTGAATCTCATGATGAGGAGGGTTATGCTTGGGGCTTCCATGCTGGACTGGTCCTCGTGGGTTTTCAGCAGCAAGGGGAGGTTGGCCCTGAATCTCTCCTGCTGGTATTTCCTGCTGTGGATTGTTCTCTTCATTCCCATCTGCAGCAGAGGACACTTGTTCATCCTCTGCCTGGGATTCATTCTGTGAGTCGTTAGTTTCCACCTCATTGTCAGGAGAGGCCTCTGAGACTTGGCTCTGGCTCTGGTCCTCAGGATCTGTATGGGGAGGGCCAGAAGATAAGAGCACATTGGTGAGAGAGTTTCCTCTGGTTTTCTTTCCCTGGCCTAATCACACAGCCCTCACTCCCAGCACCTGTCTGCTGACTGCTAACTCCCTCTTCCATTCACCCTTGTTCTCTGGCTTTCTAAATCTACATCCCAGTGCATCACAAGGCTTTACACTTCCACCCTGGGATAAGCATGAGCTGCAGCTGGAAAAGATGAAACGTGTGGGGAGCCTTATTTATTTATCACATGTGATGTCCCCAAAGGCAAAGGGGCAGTAATGCAAAAAAATACGTTAACACCAGGAAGGTCGCCAACTCTGATTAAAGACAGCTTATGAACTCTCTTCCTCTGCAAGGGGGTCTAACCTTGGTTTCTGATGCCTAGGATGAAATTTGACTTAGCTTTTCAATACTTTATATCTACACACTGAAAAATCCCAAGAGAAGTACAGGCCTCCACCAAATTCACTGAATGCCTGGTGACAATTTGTCATTTGTTTTTAAATCAAACACAGTGACCTAGTGATGGGGAAAACAGGGAAGGCCAATGATTTAATGATTTCTCCATCTTTTTCATAAACTGTATAATTATAGACAGGAACACCAAGGAAGAAGGAAAACACAGGCCCTGTCACTACCAGAAGAGTCAGCATTAAGTCACGTTTGGCTTCTGCCTCATCTCACAGTGGTCACTTTTGGATGGAAAGCAGGTAAATTTTCTTCTGCTGCTATGGAAGCTTGGTCTCTCTATCATTCAGTTGGCTGAACTCGGGCATGGTCCCCAGAATCAAGGTTGGGAATTACATTTATATCTTTAGAGAAACTAATATTGATTCATTCCTAAGACAGAAAATATGGTAAGATGACACACTGAAACACAGACAGTTAAGTAGCATGGAAGGATGGCCTCTTGGGCTTTACCTCTTGGGACAGTAGCAGGATCTTCATTGGTGACCTCTAGAAATAAAGCATGGAATGAAGTGAAAATTCAGGTCACAGTGTTTCAGAGCTTACATATGTCCTAGGAACACACGTGAGCTCAACAGTCAGTCTGTGAGACTATTCTGGAAAGACACAGGGACGCAAGAGCATGTACAGAATCCCTGTGCCATTACCCACTAACTCTAAATACAAAATCTCTTTTATTCTCCCTGCATATCTACGCAGCAAACTGTTCCCTCTTCCTGTGTTGCATATTTTAAAGTCACATTAAGAATATGTCACATCAGTTTGTTCCTTCCTTAATTCTTAGTGCTATCAAGAGGCAAATCGAGGACTATATATCATACAAAGTAACACATTCTGCTTGAAGCACTTTAAAATTCTGAAGGTGGGTTTGAGTAAAATATGCAGATCTGGCTCTGAGACTGGTACTTCAGTGTGTAGAGCATTGGATTTCTTCTGTACTTCTACGATTTTTTTATTAGTCCTCGCATGTTTATCTGTATCTGGTGTCTGGCATCCTCTGTACAGCAAGGCTAGAGCTGCTCCCAGTGTTCACTCTGATTATCAGAATTTGCTCACAAATCTCCACACTTCTCCTTGCCTCTTTAGAGCCTGGGGAGCACTTTCCTGAACACAAAATGGGCCATCCTGCTCCTCTGCTCAAGCATTTGATGGTTTTTAGATTAAATATTACATAAAAGGAACATGTTGTGTGCTGGGGATATAAATGATCAAACACTTATAGAAATTCTGCTGGGTGTCTTTCTTCTCTCTTTACTCTGTCCTTTCTTCTCTCTTTTCTCCCTCTTTTATTTTGAAAGTCTCCAACTCCCACCCTGTAAAGTTTTATACCTCCACTGGGGCTCTGAGCTCAGACCAACAAGGCGGTTGTGAACAGAACTCCCAGCATCTCAGAGGAGGCTATGGAGTTGGCTCAAGTTTGTGCTGGGACATGCAAGGCCATTCCCTTTATAACAAAAGCTCAACAATGGCATCTTTGATCCACAGTTAGAAGACCTTGCTCCATTATTTCTCTTTGGGACTTTAGCCCAGCACGGTAGGGTGTGGAAGAAATTGTCAGCATGTTCTTTCCAGAAGGAATAACACATAATGTAGTGATGTGGTTAAAGAAACATTGTCTCTTACAGGCAAGTATATTCCATTGTGTATCTGCCACATTTTCAATCCATTCAGTAGTTGTAAGACAAAGATTATTTCCCTTCCTAGCTATTGTGAAGAGAGTGACAATCAGCGTGGATAAGCAAGTATCAGTGGAGTAGAATGCTGACTGGGTGGACATATGCCATTATGACTTGTGTAAGATGAAACCCCAAAGTATTTTTATTTTGAAATTCTGTAACATCTAAGAATGTTAAACAATATTTGCAGTACTTATTAGCCTTTTTTATTTCTTCCTTTTGAATCCTCTCTATAGATACCTTGCCAATTTTCCTTTGAGATATTTGTTTTCTTGATTGGTTATTTGATTGTTTGTTGCTTTTGAGTTCCCTGTATATGCTGAGTATTAATCTCCTCACAGAAGTATAGATGGCAATTATTCCCTCCCAACATGTGGCCTTATCTTTACTTGATTGATTATTTCATTAGCTGTACAGATTTTTTAGTTTTATGGAATTCTGTTCATCAATTATTATCCTAAATTCCTGGGAGGATGAGCCTTACTCAGAAATTCCTTTTCTATACCTCTATCCTGTAGGGCACTGCCTGTTTGTGTCTAGTAGTTCCAGGAATTCAGGTTTCACATTGAGATTTTGATCCACTTGGAGTTGATTTTCTGTGTAGAGTGGTAAATTAAATATGAATCTAATTCCATTCTTCTGCATGTGGACATTGTCTCGGCAGCACCATTTGTCGAAGGTGCTGACTTCCCTCCTCTGTGAATTTCTAGCATTTTTACCAAATATCACATGATTGTAGTTTACACACTACTGTGTGGATCTTCTGCTTCATTCCATTGACCCCATGTCTGGATTTGCCAATAACCAACTGTTTTGAGTCCTGTAGCTGTGTAACACAGCTTGGAAGGTGATAATGTAATGCCTCCAGATGTTTTATTCCCACAGTTGATTATCCAGGCTGTTTAGTGGTTCAACAATATAAATTTTAGAATTATTTTTTATTTCTGTGAAAAATCTCATGGATAGTTTGGTTGGAATTATAGTGAATCCCTAAGTTTTGCAAGAATAGTCTTTTTACAATGCTAACCATACAAAATCATGACCCAAAAAGACCTTTCCATATTTCAGAGCATTCCTTGATCTCTTTTCCTCAGAGATTTGGAGTTTTTATTAGAGAAAATATTCACAATTTCAGTCAAGTTTCTTCATAGATAGTTTTTTGATTCTACTATGAATAATAGTGCTTCCATGTTTGCTTTTTTTCTTTGTTAGTAGTATATTGAAAGGATGTTACTTTTTGTTCTAAGTTGATTTTTGTATCTCACCACTTCAGTGAAAGTGCTAATAATTTCTAGAAGTTTAGAAGGTAAATGTATAGGCCTGGAAAGCATTGTGCTCAGTGACATAACTCACACTCAAAACAACAAATGCTGCACACTTCCTTTAGCCTATGTGTCATAGCTCTAGATCTTTAAATGTGGATAAGCAGAATCTGGAGTTACCACAGCAATCAGGGAAGTAAAAACCCCAAAATGCATGTTGAAGCAGAAAGAGTTCCAGACAGGACAATGATAGAATAATGATGCTATGAGGGGAAATGGAAGAAATGGGGAGACTTTACCTAGCAAGAAAGGCAATACAGAAGGAGAGAAGAGAAAGAGGCATGAATAACATTAAGTATATTTTAAATGAAATAAGGAAACATTTTTAATCTAAAACACATAGGGAAAACATAAATGCATATGAATCCAAACACATACATGTACAGTTAAATGAAATTGTACTACTTGGTTGATAATGCCACCCCTGAGAGGCATAGACTATCTAACAAAAACCATAATACCAGGCATGGAAAACTTCCCTTGGAGTTGTAGGCCCAAGACACCCCAAGACAATATCAGCTATTGCCATTGTCCTTGTTGGCCTCCCAGAGCATGATGGTGAGAGCCTATGACAGATGATACCACACACTTTGGACACAGCACTTGACAGAATCAAGTTTGAACCATCCTGGAAACTTCCTGCCTGACATCTAGCTCCCACAGCACCCTGAAAGTAACAGGAATGTTGCTAAAGAAGTAATGCAGTCAATAGTAACCCTAGAGAAATCCAACTACTACATTCTAAATACTAACCCTTACACCCACAGACAAAGAAGCTACTTTTGTAACCTAGAAACATTCTATGGAAATGTCCAACTGTTCAGTGTACAGAGAATAAAAACCTTAGGATGCCCAACCCCATTTTGAACTTCTACAACACAACTCCTACACCTAAGGATTAGTAAACCTTATAGAAGATGGTGCAGAAAAGCTTCCAAAACAGATGACTTAATATCTTCTTTGGTCAATGAATCTATTTCTTCTAGTTTATCTTCAGCGCCTGAGAGTCTCTCTTCCATCTCTTGTATTCTGTTGGTTATGCTTGCATCTGTAGTTCCTGATCATTTACCCAGCTTTTCTATTTCCAGTATTCCCTCAGTTTGTGGTTTCTTTATTGTCGCTATTTCATTGTTCAGGTCATGAACCATTTGAATTGTTTCCTTCATCTGTTTGATTGTCTTTTCTTGGTTTTTCTTGCTTTCTTTAAGGGCTTTGTTCATTTCTTGGATATTTTGGTTGCTTTTACTTCCATTTCTTTAAGGGATTTTCTCATTTCCTCTTTGAGGGCCTCTATCATTTTCATGACGTTGTTTTTAAGGTCATTCTTTTCTTCATCTGCGTTGGGAATTTCAGGTCTTGCCGGCGTAGAATTCATAGATTCTGGTGGTATCATATGTCTTTCTGCTGTTGGATATGTTCTTATACAGCCGTCTTCTCATTTCTTCTTCCAGTGGGTACAGGTGGGTTTCTCCATCTCCTGGTATGAGTTCAAGGCTCTATCCTCTCCACTCGGAGGATACAGGGGCAAGACAGAAATGTCAGTCAATGCTGGATACTTTATTCCAACTCCAGGTGCCAAAGTGAGTGTGATTTCTGGGGGGGGGAGGGGAGGGAGTAACTAACAAAAGATGAAAACCTGATCAAATCCAAACTGTATCCACTACATGTCTACTTTTCATAGAAGATTCTGAGAAAAACTGATAAAATTCAAGCCTGTCAAGGGCATCCACAGCCTATTCTAAATGGTCCTTGTAAGACTCAGATATTCTAATGCAGATAGAATATTGATAGATAGATAGAATGCAGATAGAATAAACAAAGGAGTCATCAGTCTGAACTATAGTCGTGGACGCCTCTGAGGAAGCAAAGCTTTCTTCCAAAGTAATCCTGCCTTTGCCTTTAGCCCTTGTGAAAAGGAAATCCTGCTCTTCCTCTGCTCAGTCTGTGGGATTGCATTGACTTCTTTATGTCATTCTGCTCCTTGTTTTGCTTTGTTTGCTTTTGTTTTGTTTTTTGTCAACCATAGGAAACTAATACAGAAAAGGGTAGCAGTGTAACAGGAGGAAATGACTAACTCCATCTCAGGCATGTTGCCTTTGAAATGGAATTAAAAGACGAATGACAGTTAGGTGACTTCGATGGTCCTCGGTGCTAAAGTGACAGCTACATGGTGTTCGTTGCTTCAACCCCACCCTTCCTAACTCGGGTTTCTCTGTCAGCTTTTCTCTAGACTCGAGCTTCATTATTTCTGATGAGTTCATAGCTCATATTTCCACTCCATGATGCATTAATCTCTGCATTCATTGTTGACAGTGGGAAAAGCTGGGAAGGACTTGAGCTGAGTGACTGACACATGGCAGACTCACATTCTGTCTTCTATGAAGCAGAAAGTAATGGAGTGTGATGATTTCCCCCAATTCCACCGTGTCCAAGGTTACCCCCATAACAAGAGCTCTCTCCTTCAGTCTTCCCTCTAGCTAATTTCTCGCATGAACATCTCACATGTGGCCCTGGCCTGGACTACTCATCTCCAGGTTCCCTCCCATGAAATATCTTGCATCGACTACTTTTATCCTCGTAAACACGGGGAAATTCTTCACTACAACACCCTTCCATTGTCTCTGCCTTCCACTTTTCTCATGAAAACATTCTTCTTTGTTCCTCTGTCCCCACCCGTGTTCATTCTGATAACTCATTGAGCACTTTCCCTTCCTATAGAGCCCTAGAACTTTGCTCTCAGGTTTTTAGCTAGCAAGGTCTCACTTCAGACCCTGTGTGAGCAAAGTCTGCTGGGGTTTGGCCTCTGGATTCTCCGTTTGATGTTGTGAGGACTGGCCCGCCCCTGTTCACAGGCCAGTTCATTATTCCCTGTTGCTCCAACTGCTTCCGGATCACAGCTGGGAGCACACTGGGTTCCTAACCTACAGCTGCTGGCTGTTATACTTTGGATTCAGGGTAATGGTAACACCGAGGTTCCTGGAAAATATTCCCCAGAGTTTCTGTGTTTGCTGTCTAGTTGTTCAGTAAGTTTTTAGTGATATTCTTAAATACTCAGAGAGAGAGAGAGAGGGAGAGAGAGAGAGAGAGAGAGAGAGAGAGAGAGAGAGAGAGAGACTCAGTTGCCAGTGCCTTTCAAAATTCCATAGCATGAACTTTTACTTACAATAAGAAAAAAAAAATTGCTTTACTGTAGTTTGTGTTTTTCCTAATTTACATAGTTGGGAATATACTTTTAATCTTCAGTTGCATAAATTATACAACTAAAAATCTCTTTCTGAAAAAGACATAATTTCCTCAGCAGAACACCAATAGCACAGGCACTAAAATCAACAATTAATAAATGGAACCTCATGAAACTAACAATCTTCTGTAAGGCAAAGGACACAGTAAACAGGAACAAATAGCAGCCTACAGAATTAGAAAATATCTTCACAAACCCCACATCTGACAGAGGTCTGATTTCCAAAATATATAAAGAACTCAAGAAGCTAGACAGCAAAACAACAAATAATCCAATTTTAAAATGGGAAACAGGAGACTGCACATGCACAAGGGAGCTTGTCCAGGCAGACCAGCCTGCCCAGAGTGTGCCAGTGTCCTGGTCCCACCTCAGCCCAAGGAAGGACCCCACCTTCCGATGCCCTGCTCGGAGACTCCTGAGGACTGGGGACTGCGTGCAGAGGGGCCTGTCCCCACATACTGGCCTTCTAAGAGTCTACCAGCATCCTGGTTCCACCTCCAACCACAGTAGGAGATAAGCTTGGGCCACTTTCTGGTCTGCTTTCTGGTGCTTTGCTCGGAGCATCCTGAGGCCTGGGGCCTGCCCGTGAAGTGGGGAGCCCATCCAGGTGGACTAGCCTGTCCAGAGTCTTCCAGTGACCTGAGCCCACCTCCACTCACAGAAGGAGCCTGCCTTACAGAGCCCTGCTTGGAGCCTCCTGAGGACTGAGGGCTGTGCACAGGATAACCTGTTCCAGGGGACCAGCCCATCCATAGTCTCCCAGCACCCTAGTCCCACCTCCACCTTCGGAGTACTGGACCTGCTTTCACCCACTAGAAAAGAACCTTGGTCTGGTACTCACCAGAAGAGGGAGAGACCCAACCAGTACACACTGGAAGAAGGGATGGGTAGACGACAGTATAAGAATGCAGTCAACAACAGAAAGGTCAATATGACACCTCCAGAGTCTAGGGACTCAACACCAGTAAGACCTGAACATCCCAACACAAATGAAGCAGAAGAGAACAACCCTTAAAAAAAAACTTCATGAAGATGATCGAGACCCCAAGAGAGGAAATGAGAAAATCCTTTAAAGAAATGGAAGAAAAGCCAAAAAAAAAAAAAAAAAAAAATAGTCGAAGAGATTCTTGGAAATAGAAAATCTGTGTAAACAATCAGGAACTTCACTATTGCTTAGATTCTTAGTTGGGGTCATCTTTGCAGATTTCTGGACATTTCCCTAGTACCAGATTTCTCTTTAAACCTATAATGGCTCCCTCTATTATGGTATCTCTTTTCTTGCTCTCCTGAAACTGTTTCAATATTTCTTTATATCCCATTTAGAATGGTCCTCTTTAAGAATAGGAATGAAAATAAATCCTGCCATTGATATTGGCAAAGAGAAACACAAACTGCTTATGGGAGTGTAAACAGGTAAAACCATTTTTTAAAAAATAAATATGGAGGGGCCCTTAAAAACTAGATACATGTCTACCATATGATCCAGCTATATCATTCCAGGATTATACCCAGAGGAACACTGGTTAGTGCCGAGACAATTGCACGTCCATGTTTTTTGTTTTTGTTTTGTTTTGTTTTGTTTTTTTGTTTTGCTTCTCCAGTCACAGTAGGTAAGTGTGGTAATATCATCACCACGAGTGGGAAATTGAATTAGTCTATAATTCATCAACTCATAAATGGACCGTGAAAATGGTGCATATCCACAATGTAATTTCTATGCGCTAAAAAGAGAAAAGAAGAAATCTATAGGTGAATTGATGGACCTGGAACAAGAATCCTGGGCAAGTAACCTAATTATCTCACATGTGTGGGTCCTAGGGTACTTGTTTTTCTGAGTTTACCTAGAAGTACTTTATGATTTGGGAGAGAGGGTCTTTACATAGCCCTGGCTCTACTGGAACTCACTCTGAGCCTTTGAAATCCTCTGGCCTTTGCCTCCAGAGGGCTAGAATTAAGGGTATGCACCACCGAATCCATTTTCCTCGGAGTACCTGTGAAAGCCAGGAAAGTAGAAAGGGAACAATGCCCGAGTGAATGCCTTAATGGGAGGTGCTGAAGTAGCACAAAGGTAAAATTCGTGTGGAGAGGGAAACACAGGGAGGGAGGAAGTTCAGGTAAGGAGAGAAGTTCTGGGATGGGGAAAATGTGGGATCATATGGGAGAATTAATCGAAATGAGGGGCTCTGAAACACCCACACAGATACCAACTGTGGCCGTTTATATAAGAATGCCCCCCGTGGACTCATATATTTGAATCCTTAGTCAGCAAGAGGTGAAACTGTTGAAAAACAATTAGAAAGTGTGAACTTGTTGGAGGAAGTGGTCACAGAGGGTGAGCTTAGAAGTTTCAAAAACCCATGCCAGGCTGGTATTCCTCTGCCTGCTGCCTATGAATTAGAATATAGCTCTCAGTTACTTCTCTATCACCATGCATGTTACAAGAAAAATAAAAGACCCAGAGACTGATATTGGGGTTCAAGCTTCAAGCTGAAGATCAGAAAAGCAAAACAGTCAACCACTAGCTCTCACCTCTACCTCAGCTCAGACCAAGATGGCGATCCTCCAACGGCTCCCAACCTCACTGCTACTCAGATTCACTCAGACTCTTCTCAACGTGGCTAGAGACTAATTCTCAGGCTGAATGCCTCTACCTTTTATACCTCTCAAATCCTGGGATTAAAGGTGTGAGCTCTGGTAGCCCAGAATGGTCTTGGACTCAGAGATTCATCTGGGACCTGGGATTAAAGGTGTGTGTCTGGCTTCTATGGCTAACTAGTATGACTGCTTTGCTATTTTGATCTCCAGTGGCTTTAGTAAATCATAAAAATTATATCACCACATTTCCCCACATGGTAATAGACTAACCTCTGAAATCATAAGAAAGCCCCCAATTAAAAGCCTTCTTTTTTAAGAGTTACCTCTTAGTGTCTCTTCATAGCAATAGAATAGAGAATAAAACATGCACTATCTGGTAACCCAATTGAAAAACAAAAGAGTTTGAAGGCATTTGCCCCTCAAGGCTAGATGGTGTTGGCCCTACAAGTAACAGATGCCTTAACAAAAGTTCCAAAGTCACATGCTGAATTCCTCAATCAGACTTGGTCATGGAGGCCAGAGAGGCTCACCCAGCCCTAAAACTATTAGAGCTCCTTCTATCCCTCTTATTTGTGAACCAGACTAGCTGATAATGCCTTACTGCTGAAGATGTTACGTAAATTGAATGAAAGGAAAAGAGAAATAAAGTTGGAGTTGAGATGAATCTTCCTCTCTGTATGGTTAGCTTTCATAGTGCCAGAGGTTGTATGAAGGCTACTAAGGGCTTAAAGGTCTTGCCCAGGTGGGAACTGTACAAATTGCAGTATCGAACTGCTAGACAAGATGTACATGGCACAGTAGTGACAAGGATGTTGTGGGAGTAACCAGCCTGTTTTGTTTTGTTTTGCTTTGCTTTTTAATTGGGGGCCTTCTCCACAAGAAGTGATCCATCATTAATAATATAGTTGAGCCACAAACTCATTTTCACCTGAACCATAAAAACCTTTGTTGTGCTCAACATACCGTTTCCCCTCTTAACTTTTGATTTGCATTTGTTTGTTTAGTTGTGTGTGCTTGTGTGTGCGTGTGTGTGCGCGTGTGTGCATGTGCGTGTGTGTGCATGTGTGTGTGTATGTGCGTGTGTGTGCATGTGTGTGTGCGTGTGTGTGTGCATGTGTGTGCATGTGCGTGTGTGTGCATGTGTGTGTGTGCTTGTGTGTGCATGTGTGTGGTGTGCATGTGCATGTGTGTGTGTGCATGTGTGTGTGTGTGTGTATGTGCGTGTGTGTGCATGTGTGTGTGCGTGTGTGTGTGCATGTGTGTGCATGTGCGTGTGTGTGCATGTGTGTGTGTGCCTGTGTGTGTGCATGTGCGTGTGTGTGCATGTGTGTGTGTGCATGTGTGTGTGTGTGCATGTGCGTGTGTGTGCATGTGTGTGTGTGTGCTATAGCCCACCTGAGTGTGGACATCAGAGCACAACATGTAGTCATTGTTCATCTCCTACTGTGTATATCCCAGGGATCAAAGTCAGGTCTTCAGGCTCTGTGGCTGGTGCCTTTCCCTGATGAACCATCGTACTGACCCCTTATTTATTTATGTTATATATGTATTTATTTAGCTGATGTATTTCTGTGGGGGTGGGGGGCATGTATACATATGTCTGCCCATTGGCGATTGCTTAGCTCTCTCAGAGCCTTCTGTTTTCATTTTGTCCTGATTATTACTGGGTCCTCTAGATACTTAGCAGAAATGGAGCCAAACATGAACAGTCCTGGTAAGTGGCTACAGTAGCTCTTCGGATGAAAAGGGAAGAGAGAAGTAGCAGAGGGGAGAGCCAGGCTGACTGGCTCACAATATACAGCTGCAGTGGAAGCAAATACTGGACACAGAGTTCAGCCTTGACCTACCTGGGGCATCCGAGAGAAAGCATCTCATTTCCTAGAAACATCATTCACCTCAAGACCTTTCTCTGATGCTCTTCAGTATCAGCAATGAATGATGATATTAATGTCCCAAGAGCGAAAGAAAGCGTTCATAGACAGTGCAAATGCAAGTTAGGGCAGGCTGACCGAGGACTTCGGAAGGGCAAAGGTTTGTCAAAACAGGGCAGCTGCCAGCTGGCTACTTGGCACCCTTAGTTTTTTTTTCTCAGTACTGCACATTGACACTTTCATTGCGCTGTGTTTGTGTGTGTAAATCATTCATGAGTTCCTCATTCTCCTTCTCCCTCCCCTTGTCTTTCTTTCTATTGCTATGATAAAACACCTGCACCAAAGGCAACATGGAACAGATATTTGAGCTACATGTCCAGATCGTGGTCCTTCATGAAGGGAAGTCAGGGAAGGAGCTCAAGACAGGAACTTGGAGTCAGAGACTGAATCAGGGACTATTGGAGAAAGCTGCTTAATGGCTTGCTCCTCTTGGCTTGCTCACCCTCCTTTCTTTATAATACATAAGACCAACAGCCCAGGGAGCGCACTATGTAAGGTGAACTGGGCCCACCCACATTAACCATGGAAAAGGAAAAGGTCTCCCTGACCTCTCTAAGGTCTATAATTGAGTCCCAAGGAGATGACTTATTTACTACCTACTCAAGTCTGGTTTGCTATGTATAGCCTTGTGATTAGGTCAAAACTGTGGATTGTGAATTCTTGACTTATTGCTAAAGGAACACTATTAGGACATTGAAAAGGAAGAGAGGCTTGCCCTTCAACAGCAACCCTTCTGCCCCTGGCAGATATTTCTTCTTTTTGGTTGGGACAGATGATCACTGAATGGGGAGAATAGGGAAATATACAATGGAAGCCAATGCTAAGTTAAAGGAACTTAAGTCCTGAGAAAGACCTGATCATCAGAGGTACCAATGTGAGAAATGGGAGGATGTCCCTGAAACATGGGGCCACAGGGAATGAAGGTAACAGATTATCATCTAAAATAGCTCGTTAGTAAGCAGAAAATACAGTGAAGAGGACAAATGATCCATATCTACTCTGCCACCCCTTGACCTGCCCATCAGTCCAGTCTTTACCACAGGATTCTCTCTCTTTTTCCCTTGGTTCTCCATGATAAAGAAGCCATCTGCTAGCTCCTTCAGTTCTTAAGGAGCATAGACATCCTTGATATTTTATTACAGTGCCAATATAAAAGCTTTCAGAGCTCTATAGAGCTCTCCTTCTGCCATCTTTCTCATAACAAAGGAGCTTACTACCCAGGGTCCTAAGGAACTTTCTTGTCATGAGCAGCTGCTGCTGGAATTTCACATTCTGTAGATTTTAGACTCATGTGAGACTAAGTAGAAATCATATAGTACATTCATTTTTTTTTTTAATTTCTGGGCTGGAGTGAAAGCTCCGTATTTAATATCACGCATTGCTCTTGAAGAAGGCTAAGGTTCATTTACCAGAACCCCAGTGGTATCTTAAAACCATCTGTACTTTCATTTCCAACATATCTGAGGCCTCTTCTTACCATGATGGGCATCAGAAACACACAAGACATACATGGCCACAAGACACTCATGCACACAAAATAAATGAATTTAAAAGTAACAATGAAGTCTTGGTAGAACTGACTATAAATAAGAACATTATAAGTGTTTGAAAATTCCTAAGCAGGAATCCATACATTGTAATATTATTCCATCCGTGTATTTTGAACTCTAAACTCTTTATAAATAAAAGTGGGTAATTTCATTATATTGCTCTGTCTTATGATCAAATATTTACCATGAAGCATGTTAGTACCTTAAGAAAGAAGACACAAGATCATGAAGGTGGTGGGTGAGGGGAGACACAGAAGGAGTTGGAAAAGGGAAAAAGGGTTGGGGATATGTAGTTGAAATGCTTGTGTATGAGATTCTTAATCTTATTTTTAAAAGAACAGTAATAGGTTTTTAGAACCTTTCCTGAAAGGTTCTAAAGAATAAAATAACCTTTACATTTACAAAGAAAAAAGTAGAGAAAAATCAGTAAATAGGAGAAAAAAGAAAGGTGAAGAAGCATAAAAATATGACTACATACTTGGTGAGGTTAAACAGAATTCACTTTTTGTAAGAAGTATCTTTCTCTGGGAAAATAGTATGTGGGCCTTGGAAAGGGTGACTAGATTTTTCTGAAATGGGAAAGGATACATGCAAACAAAACAACAAATATGAAATACATCATAAATAATCCAGACAAATCACAGAAGGTTTTCAGAAGGTAAAATTTAAGAATGGTACCTAAATGGTAATTAAAGAGTGTTACAGTTTAATATACTGCTACAAAAGAAATCTATCCCCAATTAAAGCAATTAGGTTTTCTTTTGTATTTAATTCATTATTTTACATGTCGATCCCAGTTCCCTCTCCCTCCCTCCCTCCCTCACTCACTCACTCCCTTTTACCCTCTCTGCCCTCTCACATGCACCCTGACCACCCTCCCCTCCCCTCCCCCCACCCTAATTCCATATGTAGGGGAATGCCATCCAGTTGGGGTCATGTAGATCTGACAGGTCATGTGAAGTAGGGACCAGGGCCTCTCTCCTGTCTCTAGGTTAAGGCAGTTATCCCTCCATGGGGGATGTGTTCACAAGGTCCTTTTTGGTGCACAATTAGGTTTTCTTATGGCTTTGATCTGTTCGTGATAACACTTTTGAGTACTACAAAAGATTTTGAAGAGTCTTCCAGGTTCGGTCGATACCCCAAGAACTCAATGTCCATTCCAGTTGCTGCAAAACGCAAGAGGCTTTAATGAACAGGAAACATTTGCGCAAACGGGCTCCTCCAGCACGCAGGCTAGGGAGAAGCCCCCCCTCCCCTGGGCCCAGGTGTTTTTAAAGGCAAACCCACAAGCTTAGGGAGGGGGTGGGACCCTCTGTCCGTTGAGTACATGACCCTTGGAGGTCGGATGGTCTCTCTATTAGGGTCAGCAGACCTTAGGGCTTCAGGTGTGCTAATTAATCTTGTCTGGGCAAACCAGAGTTACAGCTATCTCTTGACCCTATTTACCACCTGTTGACTCACAGGAAAGGAGGGGCAGTGTGAATTCTTCTTATCTCAGGGCCTTGTGAGAGGAAGCTAGCAAATTCCAAGGAACAGATATTGGTTTCTAGGTTAGTCCATCACTAACATTACTTTTTAGGTCTTTCATAATGAAAATAATTACCTGTACTTCTTACTATAAGTTTCAGAACTTAGTAAACATTGTATTTTGTCCAGAGATTTTTCTGGATGTTACACAAGTTCAATCCAGTATTTCCTCTCCAGGAATGGTGAAACTCTCCTCAATATCCAGAACATGAGAGTCAATGCCAGAAAGATTAGAGAGTCTAGCTCCCTTGGGGGCTTTTCAATAGGTTCCTGGGAAGAAATAGCCTGCAAAGGAGACTAATTCCATGCTGATTTAACAAGAAACACAATGGTCACCTTACCTCCACAAATATGATACCCATAGCCTACATCTTCATTAAATGACTTAAAACTCCAGAACATACAGCATGGCATGTTGCTCCCCCACCCAGCCTATTCCCATTTATCTCTGTAACATATTTCTGCCTTCTACTTTACTACATAAATTTCCACTAAAACTGTTGATGACTCTCTACTGAATTGCTTTCTTGAAGACACAAGAGGAGAAACCTTTACTTATTAAAAAAGATCATCACACAAGGCGAAAGAAGACCATCATCAAAATACTTTGAATAACAGAGGTTTTTGGTTTTTTTTTTTTTTTTTTTTTTTTAAGATTTTAAGAAAAAGCCACACAGGGAAAATTACGAGTCAGAGTAGGTGTGTGACCATAGGATTGTGGGGACAGTGGAACTCTGCCATAACAGTCCCACGTAAAAGTCCATTTCTACTTGGAACTCCTTGGTCAGGCAATTTATAAATCTACCATGAGGCTAAACCAAACACAGTCTCAGACATAAAGGATCTTCAAATATTTTTTTTCTCTCGGGCATTTATTGTACAAGAATTAGATGATATGTTGCTTCAAAATGTTTGAAAGTAAATAAAATAACATTAATTCAGAATAGCTAAAAGCAAGAAGAGGAAATTTCCAAACAAGTATCACATTGAAATGTATGAAAGATACATTAATGACATTAATGGCCTGGAAGTTTAAGGAGAATGCTGATAAGAGAACATGAATATTAACTGCCTGGCAAGCAATTTGCAAGAATTAAAAGCATCCAGAATGTGGATTTAGGTGCAAGGTGGTGTTGGCCCCAGTAACTGTAAAGTATGATATTAAACAAAGGGCAAGAAACGATCTCATTCTGAAGGTAAGCTCACTCCTTCACACTAGCTGGACAAGTAAGAGTGCCTGTGTTCAGATCCCTGTCCCCAGTGGACATTTTTGCAAAATGCTGGTGTGCTGGTCTCCCCCCCTCCCCCATTACCCAGGCACTAGAAGGAGTGAAAGGAAGAGGGGAATAGCAGGACCTTGAGAGCTCATGGTCAGCAACTCTAGCTAAAATGGAAAGCTCCAGGCTCAGAGACAAACCTGGTCTCGAGAACCCACCCAGCCCTGATCTCTAGATGCTACGAGTCCATATACCATGGGGGGAGCACATCTGTGCTACACTATGCACACACACAGAGACTCACGCCTGGCATTTGTACTATTGGTTCTAGGGAGGAAAAAGGTAGGAATGCACACAAGGGGAGACTTTCGTTTGGTGTTAGATTAAGGATGCAATGAGCTTTCCATTACCAGGAGTCCTAAATGTTCTTATGTGGTTGGTGTCTGTGGCCCTTAAATTCTCATCTGAGTATCACCCACTCGGAGAAGGAGAGACAACATCGAGAAATTGAATGCTAACTTATTTTATTGGGACATTGACCATGCAGTTATGGCCATAATGACATAAGTTTATGAAATGAAGGAACAAGGCAAGCTATTAGATATGGCATATGGGAATTTTCCAGTGCTTGCAAGAACCACTGAGAAGAAAAGTAAGACTTCCAACTTCAATTCCTCCTCCGTTCCTTGCAGCTTTTGATTTCCTAGTATCCGCATCAAATGAAAGCTCCAAATCACGCCTTATAAACTGAAGAAAATGTCTCCATAAATATCATTCTTATAACCTGTTCACACTAGGGAAATCTGAAATCTATCTGCCAACTGACAAGATTTGAGCTAAAGAAATTGTGCCAAGGCTGCACAATGGAGTAGTATATACTTGCTTTAAAAAGACAAGCCAAAACAACTAAAAACAACAAATATTCTGAGGCTACATGTATATCTCTGAGAAATAATGTGTATTTATTTATCTAGATATATGTATTTTTGTACTGAGTGACATTTAGACTTACATGTAAACTATAAAATCAAGGGTAAAAAATGGATTGTGCACATGTAGAAAAATACAGTGTCTTCTAGAGACTGCAATAAAATTAATTAAGTATGGACTTTGGGGTCAGGTGGAGATATACTTATAACAATTATCATCCTGATTTCTCATGAAATAAACTCTCTTTTAGCTAGAGTATCTTATGATTAAAACCAGTATCAGGAGGTATAGATTACATGTAGCAGCAATATGTTAAGGGATCACTCAGCATCCTGAATGAGCCAAGAATGGGAAATGACTGATAAGCCAGAGAATTAAGCTGTGACGTCAATGACTTCAAACACAGGAGAGTACAAAGAAGGTCACTGCTGTCCTTCATAAACAACCCAACTCATCTGTTATAGTCATTGTAAAAAAAAAATAGAAGATTGTATATATCAATATCATAATCAGCCTTAGAAAGTTTGTCAAAGCTGAGGTCTTTGTGCACTATTTCCGAGTATGTGAATAAGAACGTTGGAAATTCCCTAACAAGTATTCCTCAACCACTGATATCACTGAATTTTTGGGCTCTGCCTATGAAGGTCAAAGGGGGCAGAAATTATTAGAGGAAGGCATCAGTGATACAGCACATGAAGACTAACAATGAGAATACAATTTCCCCCATGTAGTAATGAGTGCACAGGAGATCCTAGGACTTGGCAAATCCACTGCAGTTATAACTTTATAGTTCTTCCTACACTTACGGGCTTCTAGGGGAGACAGAGAAGTTTCTTAGTCCTGGCAACTCCTTATATTTAAGCCAGGGCACTGTCTGGTTTCTCCAGCTACCAAATGGAAAGTGAGAATGGCCTGAGTGGTCTTCAAGGGATGGTTTAGAAAGGCTTCAAGCAGGAAAGGTGGAGAGGAACAGCGGAGGAGGAAAATAGGGTGAACTTGTCATGTGGCGTGAAAGCAAGCCTTGACTTGACTTGATATGTCCGGAAACAGAGCAGTGGCTTCTGTCAAATGTCACTAGCTCAGCTTCCTTGCTTGACTTCTTCAGTGTCACTCATGAAGAGGGTAATGTATCATGAAAGAAAAATATCACCTCTGAACTCAAAGGACACAGTGCAATCAGATTACGGAAAAGCTGACACGCAAAGCTATCAGGGAGGAAGATGGGGGTGAAGAGATGGGCAGGTGTCAGCTTGATGTCAGTCATCATTAACATTTTTGTTTTGTTTTAATTTTATAATATTTAATAGACTTATGCATGGAATGTTTGTTTTTATTGTTTAAGAAGCCCATACATGTATATAACTGGCTTTAATATAACCCACCTCCTTTTACCTCCCCGCTCCTTTCTGCACTATCCATTCAACTGGCATTTTTTTGTCAATTTTATGGGATCATTTTTTAAACTTACTGAGTCCACCTGCATGTACACCAGTGTAGGGCTAGATTATTTAGCTTAATATGATGATGATACACAGTTATATTCACTTTACCGAAAATGATATAATTTTATTCTTTATTCATATGCTTTTTACTTAGTATTTTTTAATCATACAAAATAATGACTTTTCTTGTGATATATTCATACATATATATCACTGTATTTTTCTCATATGCATCTCTGACTCTATCTTCCTTCATTCTTTCTAAATACCGGTCTTCCCCTAAACACAGTTACTTGACTGCTCACCCTGGTAAACATCACTTCAACTTTCCAGCCACATGGAGGAGTGATAACTTGAACTATGGAGCAGAGTCTACATGCTAATGCATTTGAGGGGCTTTACTACTCTCCAGAAACAGAGGGACAGGTGTTGTCTCCACAGCTGACGTTTGAAATTTGCAACTTATTCCAGGCACAACTGGAAAATGGTGGGGGAATTTAAACATGAATCAGACCTGCTCTAATCTCTACTTTGACAGGGCCACTCTGGCTCCGGTGAGGGGAACCGACAAGAGATACAGCTGAGGGGTTATCAGGCCTCCTGGGTCTGAGGGAATTTATTCTGTAAAAGGACATAAAATGGAGATGATGTTATTGCACCTAGGATTTATTTTGAAGGTGGTATCAAATGGAATTGCAAAGGGAACACTCCTGTGGTGATAGGAATTAAAAGTTACTTATATAACTACCTTTACAAACTGCGATTAACAGAGAAAAGATTTTTTTCTTTTTAATGATATAGTCTGAACTGTGCCCAGAATGTGACTATATTTGGTCACAGTACTTGGGGAAAAGGTGATAAATTCAAGACTTTCAGGGTAGGCATAACCTAGTCTGACTAGTAAGACTCAGGCGTTCTAACCAGACAGAATATTGATGCACAGGCATAGAGAGAACACAGAAACACCACTCTGGACTGTAGGCATGGAAGTTCCTGAGGAAACAGAGCTTCCTTCCAAAGTAACACTGACACTTGAGCCTCTAGCCCATGTAAGACGACACTCTGCTTTTCCTCCGCTCAGTCTGTGGGATCCCAATGTTTCCTTTGTGTCGTTTTGCTTATTGTTTTGTTTATGACAGTATAGGAAACTAATACAGAAAAGGGTAGGGGTGCGAAGGGAGGAAATTGATAATTAATGGAACAGGTTTAAAAGACTAATGACAGTTAGATGACTTAATAGTCCTCAGTGCTAAAGCGCCAGCTACGTGATGCTCATTGCTCCAACCCCACTCTTCCTAAATCAGCTTTTCTCTAGACTCTAGTTTTATTACCTCCAATGAGTTCATAACTCATGCTCTATTTCATGATACATTAATTCAGTCTCGACAGTGGGAAAAAGCTGGGAAGTACTTGGGCTGAGTGACATACGGCAGACTCATGCAGTGTCACTTGGGAACCAGGAAAAGATGCACTGTGATGATTTCCCACAGTGCTACCATGTCTAAGACCACCCACATAACATTAGCAAGTCTTTCTGGCTGTCTCCTCTGCCCTTCTCTCTAGCTCATTTCTCACCTGAAGGTCTAACATGTGCCCCTGGTCAGGACCGCTCATCTTGGACCAAGTCCTTTTAATCCATCTCCTGAAAAACTCAAAAACATGGGTGGGGGGGCCAAAGAGAAAGTAGTTTCCCCCATAATCAGGACAGAGTTATCATCTTCTGACCATCCCTCCTTAAAATGAACTACGCTCATTCTGTGGAAATCGCCATCATCTCTCTCACTGGTAATCACAATTGTTAAAGAGGCCTTTCTATAAGTCTCTACACCCCTTAAGGAAGATCCACAGCTGGATTCTCACAGGTAGGGCCCAGGACCCACCACCCACACAGACAGCATAGTGGTTTTATGAGAATCACCGATGTGGCCTCACCCACCTGTGACCAAACTATACACGTGACCCACAGCCCCACACAAATCTGAGTCTCTGTAACATTCCCAGGATATGAAACAGGAGGCATCTTCCAGGGTAAACAGAAGCACTGTAACAGACTCCACAGCCATTAAAAGAAAAATGATCAGCCCAGTGTAACGTGTACTGTTTTTCCGCCTGCCGCCGCTGGTCTTGTCCCGCCGCCACGCCGCCAGCCCCAAATAACACACAGAGACTCTGTATTTGATACAATGCTGTTGGCCCTGTTACTTGTTTCTTATCAGCTAGCTCTGCCTTAATTATTAACCCATTTCTGCTGATCTATGAATTTCTCTTACCGGGGAGCCTGCGGCATACTGCTTTCTTCAGACCCTCCATCTTGACTCCTCCTTCCTACTTCCTATTTCCTCCTTGTCTCCTAGTCCCTCCTATCTTCCTTTCCTATTGGCCAACAGTGCTTTATTATTAACCAGTATGAGAAACATATATACATAATGGCATCTCCCATCAGCCCAGGTACCCCAGGTGTGCGAAGAAATATTAGAAAATCTAAATATCTACTGTACTCAGGTGTAGCATGACAGCTGCAGTCCTGAATTCAGATCAGCTGTGGCTCGGCATAAGACCTGCACACCTGCACCCGCAAAGACAGTCAAAATGCCAGCACTGATGGGAGAGAAGCTCGTAAGGTGTCCCTCTAGCTGAGAAGCTATTGCCAGCTGGTGGTTGCTAGCGGAGAGTGGTCATTTTTCTTTGGGACTTTGGCCATTGATAGGTTGGTTGCCCATGCTCAGTAAATGGCCCATTACCCATGTGCACACAATCAGCTCCCATTAGAGTCTGTGGGTCATTAATTTTTTAAAAAAGAAATGGAAGGAATGGATGAATAAAGAAAGAGAGAGAAAAAGGAAGAAAGAAAGAAAGAGACAGAGAGGGAGGAAGGAAGGAAGGAAGGAAGGAAGGAAGGAAGGAAGGAAGGAAGGGAGGAAGGAAACATAAGGCTAAGAGGGAAATGATGTTTTGGGTGAGGATTCTAGAGGGAGAGAGTAGAGATACAATCAAAATACAATGCACAAATGTATTAAATTCTCAAAAAATGAAAATATTAAAAAGTAGACTTTAAAAAGTTCTAGACATTTAAACAAATAACTAGCTATAAAGCTATACTTCAAGACGAAGCATAAAATACAAGAAAACTCTACTATATAATTATTATAAAATCTACTACATAATTGTGCATCTATTGTTTTTATCTTTGATTTTGTGAGACAGATTCTCACTCCAGAGCACAGACTGGGCAACAACTCATCATGGAATTCAGGCTTGCCTTGAACTCACAGCTATCCTGATGCCTCACGCTCCCAGAATAGCACTGTCCTTCAAAATAATATTGTACAAGCCAAAAGTCAGAATTTTCAATCACATGCTTAGCATTTAATATTCCTAATTACTTATAAGTCACTTTTATACAAACTTCTGTGTATCTTTATGCAAAACTCTATTGAAATTATGTATTTTTTAAAAAGCCAGCCTAGGATGTGTTTCTGCCCTTCAGTGAATCAACATGGGTGGAAAATAAGATGTCTGTCTTGTCTGGTACAAAATTTCTCACAAAAAATAAAAGAAGAAAAAAAAAAAAAAAAAAAAAACCTCAGAAACAGTTGACCTGAGCTCGTGGGAGCTCATACTCTGGACCAACAGCTGGGGAGGCTACATGGGACTGACCCAGGCCTTCTGCATGTGTGTGCAGCTTGATCTTTTTGTAAGGCTCCTAGCAGTGAGATAAGGACCTGTCCCTGGCACTTAGCTGGCTTTGGGGAACCTGTTCCCCATGCAGGATTAACTTGCCCAGCCTTGACACAAGGTGAGGAATTGGGTCCTACCTCAACTTGCCATGCTTTGTTTCAGCCTCTGGGAGGCCTGTCCCTTTCAGAGGATGAATAGAAAGGGAGGTGGTGGGAGGGGGGAACCAGGAAGAGAGGAAGGAGAGGAGACTACAGTCAGGATGTAAAATAAATGAAAAAAAAATGTTATTTAAATAAAATTAAATTTAAAAAAAATAGTAAGGAACAAAAAAAAAAAAAAAAAAAAAAGCCTCCCCAAAAATAAGTACTTCAGCCCAGAACCCAAAACTGCTATGTTAAATAACTTGACAATGGTGAGTTGGAGTTGCAAATCAGTAATCAGTTGACATTAATTATATTTTAATTTGTGGGGCGATCAGAGGAGAACTTGTAGGAGTCAGTTCTCTCCTCCACCATGTGGGCTTCAGGGTTTGAACTTGGGATGTCAGGCTCAAGGTATGTGCCTTTAACCACTAAATCTGTCTCAACAGTCCACTAGCCATTTTCCATATCCCAGATTGTCCAAGTAGGAATACAATTCCTAGATCCTGAGATGTGTCAGGACAATGTATGCCAGAGAGAAAAAAATATTGTGTTAAATAATACAGCCAAGCAATCTTTTCCCTCTAAAATAAAACCTCTCCCAAAACACGATTCCAATGAACATTTATTTATTAAGTCTACACAAGGTAAAGGCAGAGTTCACAAATGCCTGGTGTATCAATCCTCGCTCAGGACTGCTTCTTGCTCACTCTTCCTTCTTTGTTGGGAGCATCTCAGACTTCCGTTGTTTTACACAATATCCAGAAGGCTACTGGTAGGCTGGTTTCAAAGTTGGAGTCTTCTCAGAAAGTGGAGGAGACTGCAATGATTGTCACAGCAAATGGAGCCTTTACTGTGATGTCTAAATTAAAATTAAAATAAATAAAACAGGAGTTACCAAGAGAACCTCAAAGATCAGGGCCATCTTTAGTCATTTAACATTTTGAACTTGGGTGTGGAATTCTATTTCTCGCAGTATAATCCCTTATCCTCTCTTGTCTTCCTGTGCCCTACATAAAGAGTTCAAGCACTCTGCTGATAGCCATTCTATTGTTACAAGCAATCATAATAGAGAATTAAAATACAAAAAGAACCAAGAGGGTCTGGAGAGATGGCTCAGCAGTTAGCAACAGAGGCTGCTCTTCCAAAGGACCCAGGTTCAATTGCAAGCACCCACGTGGCAGCTCATTTTAGTCTGTAACTCCAGTTCCAGGGGCTCTGACACCTTCTTCAGGCCTTTGTGGGTACCAGGCAAACACATGGTGAGCAGACATACATGCATCATAACACCCATACACATAAAATAATAATGTTTAAAAGCATTTTAAAATTGCTGACTCAGAGCCCTTGATTTTTTCCAGGAAGCAGACATGTGTTAGATGGTGGCTTGACTAAGAGTCCATAAGTTGGACTGAGTTCCACACCCTAGAAAGATAAAAAGAAATTTATGAATACTCAAAGAAGGGAGAATTTGTGTCCTGTTGTGAGTGTACAAGAAGCTCCAGATCCTTGAATAGAAAAGGCCTGCATGAAGGAATAATTTCCTGTTATATTTTATTTTATTTTTATTTACTTTGAGATGGGGTTTTCCTCTGTAGATCAGGCTGGCCTGAAACTAAGAGATTCAGCTGCCTCAGACTCCCAAAGATTTGTACCACCATTTCTGTACATGACTAAAATTTATCTCAGCTTGGGGAGGTGGTAAATGTGGAGCCCATTCTGAAGGTACTAAAATTAGGATCAAATAGAACAAATCTCTAGAGAGGTATCAGGGATAAAAGAGAAGAGACTTACAAAATCAAGATTTCCAGTGGAGGTGGGGATCAGGCCTGCAATGAGATAAAGAAATGGTTTTCATTCACTTCAAGCATCATTCACTCAAGCTACCAAAATTTGTCTTAGAGGAAGAAAACATGAAGTTTTATGAATTCTTCACTAAGTGCTAGACAGAAAATGCTAAACATGCAGAGGGCATGATGGCTCACACCTTTAGTTCTAGCACCCAGGAGGCAGAGGCTGGCAGATCTCTGTGAATTCAGGAACAGCCTGGTGTTCTTATCAGGGCTAGAGTTACATAGAGAGACCCTGTCAATAGATGGATGGATAGGTAAATAGATAGACAGACAGACATGAAAATGCCTAAGAAATCCATTGATTAACTTGTGAAGCCGTAAATTCTCTTTGCTTCAGTCCAAATACAAAGGACATTTACACTTATCAAAATTTTGAGCCAGGATACTGTCTTTCTGTAAATAGGTATTGTATCCACTGGAAGAAAAAGGATGTGATTAATCCCATCTTCCTAACCATATTTCCAAGCATGTGGATACGGAAAGAGCTAGCCCTGAGGAGCAGCCCAGAACTTGTTCCTGAG
The DNA here is from genome assembly GCF_943737965.1 of Phodopus roborovskii. NCBI lineage: Eukaryota > Metazoa > Chordata > Mammalia > Rodentia > Cricetidae > Phodopus > Phodopus roborovskii. The sequence goes on from NW_026126638.1 coordinate 5,991,159, forward strand.
ATCAGGTGGCTGCCAACAAACTTTGTTGTCACCAACAGGTGTCTTCTGTTGAAAATATTCCAGGAAAGTGGGATACGCATTCCTTGAGTTTCAAAGAACTTTTGGTGAAATTTACTCCACCTTAGAGGTCAATTTGAGTAACTGGGGACCTCTCTCAGCAGTGAGGAGAAGAAAAGGACATGGAGAGGAATGGCAACAATTTTAAAGACAAACTGCTCCTACCTGGGGTCTCAATGGCATCTTCCAGGAAGCTGATGGAGACTATATCATCCTCAGGAGAGGACACTAGAAAGACAGAACAGAAGACAGGTCTGGTCACCTGCTCTGGAAGAAAGCAGGCTGTCCTGGAGGAAGACACAAGATGGGACCAGAAACATCTGTTCAGCCCTCCAGAAACCACACCCTCACTGGTATTACCAGAGATCTGTGTGCTCTCCTCATCCACTTCTGTGATTGGCATGAAGTCGGGGGTGGGGCTAAAGTCGGTGTTTGAATCTCTGTCTGTGTCGTCTGGTAGAATAGTTTCTGCCACTCTCTCAATTGGTGGGAGTAGATTATTGGTTGACTTTAGTATGTCAATGATTGAACTCAGTAGTTCTTCCCTTTCAACAGTTGAACTTAGTAATTCTTCACTGGATGGGCCTAGTGGGTCATAGGTGATTGGTTCTGAAAGGTAATTGGTTGAGTCTCCTTGGTTAGAACTGGTTAGATCTAGTTGATTCTGGTAAGTAGTGGATTCTAAAGAAGGCCAACAGGAAAGAACAGCTCAAGCCTTTTCCAGTAAGCATCTCCACCCCTTCCTGTTCTCAGCCCTCTGTTCAAGGGGAAGTGTAACGTGGCTGCTGTTGTGTGTCTCACCACAGCCCTGTTCAGTGGCTCAAGTTCCTGGGCTGACTGCTTCTCAGAGCAATGTGATCAGAGCCCACCCTTGCCTTCCTTAAGGGCTCAGTTGAAGAAAGAGCGTCTGTATTGTATCACTATCCATGTGCTGGTGCAAAAGAAGAACTTAAGATTCACTTCTATAATCCCTCCAGATTTCTGAAATCTACTAATGGTTCAAATTTAAAGAAACAACTGGCCCTGTGTGTAAGCAAGAATGGAAAGAATGCTAACATGTTCCATTATAACTACTTGTCATTTAATGCCCTGTGTCCAGGACCCATTTTCAGCATGTCCCAAAACACCTAGCCCTGATGTCATAGGGCTTGTGCCTTATAGAACCCACACAACCTGTGTGCAGGGGACTCATCTCACTGTGGCAGGAACAGTAAGCAGCATCACTGTCTCTCTCTGCCTCTCACTTGGCTTCATCTCACATGTGTGTACAGTGAGGAAGCCCGAAGCCCACCCAGCAGCCCAGACAGTGAGAGTCACCTGGCAAGGACAGGTGAAGGGACACTTCCACTCAGCTGGGTGAGCAGCTCTCCTAAGAAACTGCCTGAGTTCAGAAAAAAACTGAAACACAAAGCTTTGAAATTGGGAGTTCCATTTTCTCTGAGGCTCATGAGGACATTATTTATTTCCTTGCTCAACATGGTACATGTTTCCATCCTAGCACCACAAAGATTAAGTGACAGAGCTGGCTGCTGTCAAACATGACTGAAGCTCACTGTGGTGAGGTCCCCACAACTCTTCACCCTAATTCAACAGAATCATATCTCCTCCTTGACATCCAGTGAGGATCGGACTATCAAAAATGTCTCAGCCATTCTGCCCCGGCCCCATCTGACCAAGCTTGTTAACTCTGTGTGGTTAATTCAAACTCACAACCAAAATCATGGCTCGGTCAATCGCTCAGCTGCCATTCTAACCTAAAATGACCTTGACAGAATTATCCAATTTCTATTTAAAACGTTCACCACAGATCAATCCCTCCCACACCATCTCCACACAACCTCACACTCACACACCAACTCCCTTCTCCAAAGGATCCCAAGGTACACATACCTATGTCCACAATGGGGAAAGCCACACCCAGAGCACACAAGATAGAGATCACCAGAACCTTGGAGAGCATCATGTTTTTGTAGGGTTAAGGCAACCAGCGAACAGAGAGGAAGGAATTAGTGCAGGAAGAACTCTGCTGGGCTTTTATACATTCCTCTGCCCTACCCCTGAGGGTGGCTTCCCTCAGTTGACTGGAGGGGGGGGGAAGAGGGGCAGGGAGGGGGGTAGGGAGGACCTTCATTAGCCATTGAAGAATGCACCAGGAAGGAATTAAGGAAAACTAACAAGGGCAGACAGACAATAGAAGCCAGGCTATGCTCAGAGAAAAAGTCTGATGAGGACCTTTGTGAAGTCAGACACACCACCCATTGACATTAGCTCCGTTATCCTCTGAGGTCAGCGGAGAGATTCCTATTCCATCAGATGTGCCCTCCACCCCCCACATCATGACTTCTCTTTGTCTTCTAGGCTGGGGTCATCTGTCTTTTCTGATCCCCCAAAGATGGCATTATGTCAAAAAAAAAAAATTGGCTTGTTTGACCCTAAGGAAAAAAAATCTCATGTACACATTAGAGTCCTCCACCCCCACAGATCCCTGGAGAAGAGAACGATGGAGAACTGTTCACTGCAATAGCAGAACCATCCAACACTAGGCTGTGTGATTTCTCTGGATTGTCAGACCTTGTGATTCTCAACAGGAGCCTCTCAGTATACACTTCACCCACCAATCCCTAGGAGGAGCCCAAAGGCTGACTGTTACAGTAACTCCACATTATACAAGGAACTGGCTCTCTATGGGGGCAACAAGAACAATGGATTATCTTTTGGCTGCTAAACCTGGCTCCTGCTAGACCACCCTCCTGACCCAGGACCAGTGTCAGCTTAAGACAAGTCATTGTTTGCAGAAGTGATCTAACCCTCAGAAGAGATGGGACATAGACAGGAGAAAATCATGCTGGGGACACCTTGTGTCAGGCAGCTGCACAACTCAGTTCAAACTTCCTCTGTGCTTCGAAGGTAGGCAGGTCTCCACCTGGCTTGTAGGAGACCTGACGCCATGGATACCATCTACTTGTCTCTTTTATTGCTCTTCGGTTTCCCATGCTAACAGGTTCACAGGTGGTTTCTGAAGACACCACAAGCTCACTGATATCATATAAGAAGGAACCTTGGAGCAATGCCAGTTCAAACAGCTAGCAACTACTGGGAGCATAGACACACACACCATGGGTGTATAGACTTTACTCTAACATTAGCCCCAAGGAAACTTGATCTCCTCTCCTATTAAGGAAACCCTGAAACAGAGATATTAGCGAAGTGAGGAAGAGCTGCACAGTAAATGTTTTGCTCTGAGTAATCATAGCCTGAATCCGACTGAAGACACAGAGTGAATTCTCAACCATTCAACCTTCGTGTCCCTTACCCCACCCCCCTCCCTCGCTTCCCAGTTATCCCTCTGATTCCTCAGTGCTGGTTTGTACTGTGAAGTGTGGCACTGCATGAAGGGAACACTCACATGCATGCACACGCACGCACATGCACATGGGGGGGGGGGAGGAGCAAATGTCTTCCTGGAAACATTTGACTTGGTAAGCTCTGAACAACACAGTCTAACCCAGACACAATGGTCAGAAGCTTGGGAGGTAAGAATCATCTCGCAGGTGACTCACACTAGCAACAAAAAGACTCAAATGAGACAGTAGGGCAGTCCTTCACAGTCCAGAAGAGAAGGAAGCAGGCCACCTGTACTGGCCACAGTGCTTTGACTATCACATGCAAACCCTGAAGCCCGTGACAAGAGCAGAAGTAACCATCAAGGTACTAAAGAGACTAGCTCTGCCTTGTACTTTACCATCAAAAGTTAGGGACATCAAGATGTCCCTTCAGAGGTCTCAGCACTGTGTTCTGGCCTCAGTTTCCACAAGCCTTAGAGCTGGAGGGGCTGCCCACTGGATTGGGTCAGAGGAGCAAGTTGCCCAAGCCTTGGAGGTAGAGGTGCATTGGAGGAAGAAGAGGGAAAACGGGGGGGAGGGGGGAGTCTATGCACAGGAATGGCACTAGGGTTAAAACAAATTATCGTAGGTTTGATTGATTCAAGCAGAAAAGAAAAACCTTCAAGTGCCCTTCTGGAAATCAGCATTAATTTGCCTGCATTCAATTGGTTTTGACACTCCCATTGAAGGGAACCTTGGAGATTATTGTAGAAGGTGTTCTGTCAGTAAGAAAGCACAAGTCTTGCCATCCCCCTGCTCCACTGAGATCTGTTCCTAGAGATGGGTGGAGCCAGAGCATGAACCCCCAGACCTGTGCATTCTCTGTCTGCCCCTCCCTGATACCCTTACCTCTTGAACAGAGCCAAACTGTGAATGAAGCACAGCACACAGATGCATCCAGCCCAGCAGCTGGCCTAGGATACCTTTCATTCCAGGTAACCATTCCCCATCCAGGAAAAACTCTGTAGAAGCCAGAATCAAATTTCTAACCCTGGGAGGGGGGGGCAAGGAGAGAAAGGATGGCTCAGTGTATAGGAGCACTGGTTGCTCTTCGAGAAGACTTAGGTTCAGTTCCCAGCACCCACATGTCACGTGGTAGCTCACAACCATCTGTGACTCCAGTTCTAGGGAATCAAAACACCTCTTCTGATCTTTGTGGGCACCACACACACATGGCACACTTACATATGTACAAGCAAAATACTCATAGACCCAATAAATAAATGGATAAATAAATAAAAAAAAAAACTAAACACCATAATGAAAACTAATTCTTTCGAGGGTAATTTTTAAAATATGAGAATTTAAAGTATCATATTGTATGAACTACAATAAAATATATCGAGAAAAACATATTGATTGCTAAATTATAAACTATTGCAGGACAGAACCTTCTTTTGTTTCTTAGCATGCAAGGACAGGATGTAGCCTTGAACATACTAAGCAAGCTGAGGCGATCCCCACTCTTATTGCTAAAGCCTTACTAGTCAGTTTTGTGTTTCTCCATTCCTACAGGCTTTATACAGAGCCCCAAATCAACAGCTATTCGTTTGTGTTGAGTTCTAACACCGAGCAGGTAGAAAGGGCCCACAAAACACAGCATCTGGACAAAGGTCTTAGGTTCTAGACTTAGGTTACCCAAACATGGCTCCATGTAAAATTTCAAGTCCCCCCTCCACAATTTACTCATCCCTTCAGACTGTTGTTGTTGCTGCTTGGTTGGTTGTTGTTGTTTGGGGGGCTTTGTTTGCTGTTGTTTGTTTGTGCCTTTGAGGCAGGGTCTTTCTATGTAGTCCTAGCTGTTCTGGGGCTCACTTTATAGAGCAGACTGGCCTCAGACCTTTGCCTCTGACTCCCACATGCTGGGATTAAAGAGGTGTGCCACCAGACCCAGACAGCCCTTTAGTTCTTCTTTAACCTTGAGACACAGGTGACATTAGTAACCCTTTACAAGGTCACAGCAGGCATTCAGTGAACTGATGCGTGTAAGCCAGGTCTGGAATACAGTAAATGGTTGATGACCGGCAGCTCCAATGATGTACAGAGCAGCCATTTGGGAAAACACAAAGGCTTCCCAAAAAGCCAGCAACAGACTTCCCCTTATGATCTAGCAAGTCCACTTCTTGGCATATATCACAGAAGGAGAGAAAGGGGGCTCTTGAAGAAAGAATAAACACCCTTGCTCATTGTGTCATTATGTATGATAACCAAGAGGTGGGAGTATCCACCAGGAGATGAATGGCTAGCGAGTGGCAAGTACACATTGGCATCGTTCAGCCTTTGGAGAAGGATGACTTCTAGAAAGCTGTTGCAAGAACATGCCTGACACTTAACTCTGTGAATGAAAGCAAGTAGTGAGGGAAGTCATAGCTTTAATTTTTGCATGCTTGATGGCAAAGAATACTTGAGTACTTAAGGCTAGAGAAATAATAACGATTAGTTGCCAGACACTAACCTAAATATACACTAACCTAAATATATTTACCTAAATATTTTATAAATGGTAATTCCTTCACAGAAACAGTCACATCTTTCCTAACCACAGAGAAGTGTCCTGAGAGGCAGGTCTGTAAGTGGTTTTGTCATTGAGCAAACATCACACAGTGAATTTATAGTGACTAAGATGACTATCACATTGGGACACTACACAGCGATACAATCTTAAGGAACTACTCTGGTGTTGTGGCGATTACTCTGAGAGTTTGGGACTAATATCTTCCTGCCTCTGTCCCTAGACTATTGAAAGCCTCAAATGAAAACGTCAAACACAACCCCATGACACTGTGTTCTCACACAGGACCTAGATAGATGTGTTGCCCATAATTACTTATTGGTCCAAAAGAGACTGCCCCGAAAGCAGGCTCACTTCTAAGATTTGAACAGGAGATCCCATCTATTCTGTTTACTGTCCCATTGATAAATAACTGCTAGTTCTTGAACTCCGGGTTGGAATAGGGACTGTGAGGCCAGGGCTGTGATGGTGAGTGAGATTTCAACTTTGCTCTATTTTGGGTTACATGAGAAAAGTCCTCAAGTACAAAACAATTCTGAGTCAAAGACCTCAAGCAGCCAATTCAATGGCGCCAGAAGAAATCTGAACTTGACATCTTCATATCTTTAATCAATTTGGAAAACATAGTAGACTGCTGTGCCTGGGAACAGGGTAGAGGGTAAACATTCTTCAGGTTTGCTTAGAGGACTCTTGAAGTTGCTAGAAAAAGTAGAGGCTGCTTTTCTTTTAGTCAACACAAACAGTAGCCAAACCTATTAATGTCTACCCAAACTTCCTAGCACCAAATGGGATTTTGCATCAAAATTGAAGTTTTCTCACACTGCAGGTGAGAGTTTCAGAGTGATATCAACAATTTATCATATTTATACTATTAGAAAATTTCTGAACAGTCCCACATTGTATAAGCTTCACGGTAGTCCTAGGTGATGGGTGTTATTCTAACTTTGGGGTTTTATATTGATTCCATAGAAGTAAGAAAAATGGGTCAATTCATACCTCCCTTTAAAGACTGTATGTTACCACTACTTTCTTAATTGATGCCACCACCAACCCCCAACTATACAAACAAGAAAATAAAGAAAACCAGAAAGCCAGAAAGGAAAGTGTCTGGGTCTTGACAAGGACAGTTATCCGGGGTTATTCAGTCTCACTTTCCATAGTTACTACATAAATCCCAGATATTTTAGTTACCATGCTGAAATTTGTTGTGGGTTACCCACTAGAGAAAACTTCTCAAACATGGGTTTAAGTCGATAGAAGTCTTTGCCTGCCCACAATTATACTGGGTGTTTGGGGTCCCAGTGTAGCCCTGAGCCTTTCCCAGGGTAAGCTTTTAACCACAAAAACCATAACCTGGGTTGACATACTTCAGTTAACAAGAACAGTTAGCCAGGAGTGAAACTATAGAAACCAAAAAGCAAGGTCAGTACATTAACAGACTTTCCCAGATCTGTGGACTTTGATGGATTAGGTCTTTGTTTTCGTTCTGGCAGGTGGTGCTGTCTACATGCTGAGTTTTATGTCCTGAATGGTACTTCCACCATAGTGTCAGTTGTGCTAAAGTTTGAGGCCTCTTAAGTAGAGGGCCTGCTGTAGAGTTCCATCTACAACACCTTGCGGATTTGTGAAATTGTAGAACAGAAATAAACATAGAGATTATAAACTTAGAGATCAATAAACTTGAGGTCATTGCAATGCAACTCAGCAGTAGAGAATACCTAACACACGTGTGGCCCTGGGCTTAATTTCTAGCACCAGTAATAGTAATTTAAAGGAAAATTGTATTCAGAAATATTAGATTCATTTACCTAAGCTCTTGGTAAACTTCTGAGTATCTCAGTGACTCTTTATCCCCACATGTAGTAGATGAATTATAATACCAAGCTAAAGGTGGGGCAGAAGGCATTTAAGTTTTCAAAAACTTAGTAGTGAGGCTTGAGGCGTAGCTCAGCAGTAGGGGATTTGCCTAGGATGCACAAGACCCTAGCTTTGCTCTACAGAAGTATAAGACATAAAAACTAGTGGAAAAGTAAGAGGAATGTAGACCTTAGGTTGATACCTGGGTCCTCAGATCCGTGGGAGACCTAATACTTTTGCCATGTGGAACCTTTCTTTTCTGTGTTTCTGTGTGTGTGTTCGTGTGTGTGTGTGTGTGTGTGTGTGTGTGTGTGAGAGAGAGAGAGAGAGAGAGAGAGAGAGAGAGAGAGAGAGAGAGAGTACGTGTGTACGTACATGAGTGTGTTTGTTTTCTAATTCCAAACTGTGAAGGCTATTCTTGGTGGTCAACTTGACTACATCTGGAATCAACTAAAACCCAAGCTGTTGGGTACACTTGTGGGGGATTTTTCCTGGATCATTTAAAGTGGGAAGACCTGCCCTAAATCTGGGCTACACCTGCTGGTAGCAGCCTGCATAAAGAACACGGAAGAAGGAAGCTCTTGCTCTTTGCCTGCTTGCCCTCACTCGAGGGCAAGTTCACTTCTTCACTGGCATTAGAGCCTACTTCTTCAGGACTCTGGAGTATACTGAAGATCAGCTGAGACATCCAGCCTTGGGAGCTGAACACCTACTGGACGCTTGACTGCACATTTGAAGACAAACACTGTTGTAATAGTTGGAGAGTACACTATAAGCCACTTTAATAAATCCCATTTTTATATGTATCAAGTCAGCTATCAGTTCTGATTCCCTGGAGAACACTGACAAATACACAAACTGTGAAACAAAAACAAAAACAAACAAACAAACAAAAAGGCTCCCTACATTTATACAACTTGAGTACTTAGTAAATTCCTAGTAAGTGACCAGTACTCAGCCACCTTCATCACCTACTAAAGGACACGCGGGAGCTAAAGGCTGATTCTCCTTCCAGTATTCTCCCAGTCACAGGGTATTATTACTGTGCAAACCATCCTGTTGTTGTTGAGGTGCCAAAAGTAAATTCTTCCTTTAAACTTTTTTACTGGTTCTTGGAGAGTTTTGTTTTACTCGTATTTTATCCTTCCCCTCAAAACTCATTCTTGCTGTTGTCACTTGAGAGCATAGCAGGACCTGCATTCAGAGCAACCATGTGGCAACAGGGGCTTAAGACATATGGAATCAAGGGACCATCGACAAAGCTCTGAAGAAAGATGTGATCACTTGAAATGATTTTCATAGTAGACATTCAGGCTATGTGTTAAAGGAAAAAAAGCATCCACAGTAATGTGGTCAGAGAATGCATAACATCCCCCTTTATTTCTTGTGTCTCATGTCCCACTTCTTTATAAGAAAGGGAGTGAGGACAAGCAGGGGAAAAATCAGTCTGATATGGAGACTAATGTCAGACAAACAATGGCAAACTTACATTTCTAGGATAGAAATGGCTCCTTCCATCCCACGCCTGCCACCCCTGGGTCCATGTAACAGGACCTAGCTGCCTTTCTTGATGAACCACAGAGGACCTAGATCTGCCTCTTGACAGTCTCACCTGGGAGGCACATCACGCTGCTCTCAGAATGAATATTCTGCTGCAAAAGGATCATCGAGAATATCGGACTAAAATCTCTGCAGGACAAGGTTGGCGCAACCTCCTGGTTTTCCCAGAGGGCTGGGCACAGTCAGTTCTAAAGACGAAAAGAATAGAGAGGCTTGTCTGGGCAGAAGGCCTGTGAGATAAACACAAGTATCAGCCTGAGATCCCCATCTGTCCCCTGGGGCATTGGGATCTAGTAAGACTAGCCAATTCAGCAGAATGAAATCAGCTTCTAGAACTTTCTGATCATATCTCTCCTTTGTGAGTCCTGGAGTCCTGGCTGCCCATCCAGGAAGTATTTGGTTTACATAATCCTGATATGAATCATCCTAACCAGATCCTACAAGAGAAAGCAGGACAAATGTCAAATTTTCAGCTGCCCCCACATCAAATACTTGAGAATATCACCTGGATTAATACCCCAACAAAAAACCATGATGTAGTAACTGCACTAAATGTCATACTGAAGTAGGAAACTTTTCTAGAAAAGTAGGGCATGCATCACATGTCTGGTAATAATTTACACAGCCTTCCCAACTACCCTTATCACTGGTTTAACCCTAAGGACATATTCTAGTTATTTTATTCATTCTTTGGCTCTCTTAATGAACTCCTAAAGATTCTTTTCATCAATGAATTGCCAACTAAAACCCTCTTCTAATTTTTTACTAGTTTCTCTGCTAGTGTGCATAAACCCTCTTCTAATTTTGTTTGTTTGTTTTTGTTTTTTTACTAATTTCTCCCCTGGTGTGCTTGAGCCTGTGGGTGTTGTTCCTTGTGGAACACAGTGGATGAAAGGCATAAAGCACCTTCCACCAGCAAAGCAGTAGTGAGTCTTTTCCCACCTTCATCCTGAGACGGGATAATGGCATGCCCACACCTTGCGGGTGTCGTGCAGCATAGAAATGCTGTGTCCATGCTGAGCCCCATCCAGCTTCCTACAATAAAAAGAGAAGTGATAGACACTGAAGTTGTTGAGTGTGGGAGCCAATTAGAGATTTCAAAACAAGAGAAGGATAGAGACTATTTAAGAGAAGGCTGAAAGTGGCAGTGATATGGAATTATATTAACTATGGCCTTAGGCCTTACATATATGATGTTTTTAGTGTACTAAGCACTTGCTGGGAATGAAGACATCACCAGTGATTCAGCAGGAGGTATAGAAAACACAGGCACAGAAAAGCTAGAAACAAGGAGGACCCTAAGAGAGACATACATGGTCCCCTGGAGAAGGGGAAAGGGACAAGATCTCCTGAGCAAATTGGGAGAATAGGGGAAGGGGAGAGGGAGTTAGGAGAAAGAGTAGGGGAGAGATGGGGAGGGAGGACATGAGGGAGCAGGAAGATTGAGTCAGGGAAAGAACAGAGGAGAGCAAGAAAAGAGATACCATAATAGAAGGGTCCATTATAGATTTTAAGGGAAATCTAGCACTAGGGAAATGCTCAGAGACCTAAAAGGATGACCCCAACTAACAGTCTAAGTGATAGTGGAGATGCCAACTTATATGCCTTTCCCTGATAATGAGATTGATGACTGCCTTATATGCCATCCTAGAGCATTTATCCAGGAGTTGATGGAAGCAGAAACATAAATCCACAGCTAAGCACTGAGCTGAACTCCTGGAATCCAGTTGCAGAGAGGGAGGAGTGATAAGAAAGGGGGTCAACACCAGGCTAGAGAAACCCATAGAAACTGCTGACCTGAACAAGGGGGAGCTCATGGGCTCCATCTGATAGCTGGGAAACCAGCATAGGACTGACCCAGGGCCCAGGGCCCAGACCCCCTGAATGTGGGTGTTAGTTAAGAGGGCTGGGTAGTCTATGGGGCTTCAACTATTGGATCAGTATTTATCCCTAGTATTTGAATGGACGTTGGGAGCCCATTCCACATAAAGGGATACTCCCTTAGCCTAGACACATGGGGGAGGCCCTGGGCCCTGCTCCAACAGATAAGACAGACTTTTAAGATTCCCCATGGAAGCCTCACCCTCCCTGGGGAGCAGAAAGGGGATGGGATGGGGGTTGGGGGAGGACTGTAGGGAGAGGGAACTGGGATTGACATGTAAAACAAGATTGCTTCAAATTTAAATAAAAATAATAACAATAATAAGAGAAAGAACACACAAGTGCTGGGGTGGGGTTGGTAGCATGCTCACCGACAAAGCCAAAGTTCTCATCTGAGCCCCAGTGTGGTGGCTCCAGCTGTAATGACTGTGGGAAGCTGTCCTTTCAGGGGGCTGCAGTCAGAGCCAGCTGACTTGCCTCACACCTGACGACGGGGAGTGTGGATAGATAAGGCTAGCTAAAGACATTAAAGGAAAAGATGGAGACACAGAATAGATGTCAGGAGGGCAATTCAGTGAATACTGCACACCATGAGTTTATTTTTCACCATTCTTGCATACCTTAACCAAAAAGGGGAATGTGGTATCATGTATACAGAACAGACTTTTTTCCTTAATTCTCCAAGGATTCGGTGGCCTTGAGGGTCAAGAGTACCCACACCTTATGCCAAGTTTGTTGTTATTTAGATAAGATACCCAAGGCCAAGATCAAACATCCTTTTGTAGCCATACCTTTGACTTTTAGGTTTTATGACTTACAAAGGGCAGTTTTGAACTCTTTGGCCTTTAGTCAAGATAGATTGGAGCCATCTTTATCGGCCCCAACAAATGACACTACAATGTACAGACAGAAAGACTGGAAAATCAAAATCAAAAACAAAATCAGCATAACTGGCTAGGACACTGAGTCCATGAGTACCTGAGTTTGAGTCCCCAGGGCCCATATAAAAAGCCAGATGTGTGGCAGAAAGTACCTACAGTCCTAGTACCAGAAACTTACCCAGTAGAATCAACTGGTGAGCTCCAGGTTCAATGAGAGACTGTTTTCACAATACCAGGTGGAGGGCTGGAGAAATGGCTTAGCAGTCAGAACCAGAGTTCAGATTCCAGCATTCATATGTTTTATCATTGTTATCATTATATTATTATAACCACAGAACTACTCTCTAATTTATTTCACTAATTTACAAACACACCACCAATGCTTATATATTCATTCCTTATTGTACCTTATTGTATGTTTAGTATGTTGGCACTCTGATGGATGTGACTGTGTTTTTATTAATTCATTTTAATCCTATTGAATTGCTTAAAATGCAGAGCAATAAACATTTTTAAATGTCTAGGAATCATACCGATTCAGGTTACAGAATGCCTATACAGCATACATTCAAGATTCAGGTTATGAAATGCTTATGTAGTAAACATTCATGTGTGGTTGGCACCCAAAACAATGGGCTTTTTCATTCTTCCTCCAATCCACCATCCAAATATAGTCCCTCTCCTCAGCGGCAAGAGCACAGATACTGTGAACTAAGTCATGCCTTAATATGGGGGTTTGAGTCTTTACACTAGCACTATAGGAGTCACTGCATTTGCAAGTGTAACCTTCCAGGAGGTGATGGTGGAGCTGAGTGAGGTTGCTATAGTGGGTTCTAATTATCTGGACAGGGATCCTACAGGAAAGGGGAATTGGGTCAAGGTACCTACAGAAAGAGCTCTATGGGAAGACAAGGGAGGAGGCCTACAAGCCAAGGCAAGCAACCTCAGAAGACAGACAGATGGCATCTTGGTCTTAGATTCCTAGCCTCCAGAGGCACAGAAAAACAGTTCCTGTTGTTTAAACCATCTCTGTAGCATTTCCTTTTTTTTTTTTTTTTTTTCTTATTTTACATATCAATCCCAGTTCCCTCTCCCTCCCTCCTTCCCTCCTACCCTCCCATGGCCCCCCACCACCCTCCCATCTCACCCACCCCCATTCCACAGATAGAGTGGTGCCTTCCAGGAGGGGTCAACAAAATCTGTCAAGTCATTTGGAGTAGGGACTAGGCCCTCCCTCCTGCCTCTAGGTTAAGGGAACATCCCCCAACAATCCCACTCCTAGACATATACCCAAATGATCCACATCCACTCACAAAAGACATCTGTTCAATTATGTTCGCAGCAGCATTATTTGTAATAGCAAGAACCTGGAAGCAACCTAGATGCCCCTCAACTGAAGAATGAATAAAGAAGATGTGGCATATTTACACAATGGAGCACTACTCTGCGGGGGGGGGGGGGGACAATGGAATCTTGAAATTCGCAAGCAAATGGATGGAACTTGAAGAAACCATCCTGAATGAGATAATCCAGTCACAAAAAGAGGAACATGTTATGTACTCACTCATATGGATTTTAGACATAGAACAAAGGATCACCAGCCTATGATTCACACCGCCAGAGAAACTAGGATACAAGGAGGAATCTAAGAGATTCATACAAGGTTCCTCACAGAAGGGGAAAGGAACAAGCGTATTGGGAGGGGGGCAGTGAGTAGAGAGGGAGCTAGGAGACAGAGAAGAGGAAGACAGGAAAGCACGTGGGACTAGGAAGATTCAGTCAGGGGAGAAATAGGAGAGAAAAAAAAGGAGAGACAGAAAAAGATACCATAAAAGAGGGAGCCATTATAGGTTTGAAGAGAAAACTGAACCTAGAGAAATGTCCAGAGACCTACAAGACTGACCCCAACAAACAATTTGAGCAACAGTGGAAAGGCTACCATAAATGCCCTTCCTTCACCTGATAATGAGATTGATGACTAACTTATCCACCATCATAGAGCCCTCATCTAGTAGCTGATGGTAACAGAATCAGACACCCACAGCTAAACACTGAGCAGAACTGGAATCCAAATTCAGAGAGAGAGGACAAGACCAGGTTACCGAAACCCACAGAGACAGCGGACCTGAACAAGGAGGAGCTAATGGGCCCCAGACTGATAGCTAGGAAACCAGCATTGTACTGACTCAGACCCCCTGAACATGGGTCTCAGTTAGAAGGCCTGGGCAGTCTAAGGGACCTCTGACAGTGGGACCAGGATGTATCCCTGCTGAACAAAAGCACTTTGGGAGCACATTCTCCAGCATTCATATTATGTGGCTCACAACCAGCTGTAGAGGCTCAAACACCTTCTCACTCACATAGACACGCATAAGCATAAATTAAAAAACAGTGTAGAGTCATAGAGGAAGACATCCAACTTCTACCTCTGGCCCCCACACACATCCAGTCATGGTGCACGCATGTGCAGACACATGCAATAAATAAATGAATGGATAAATAAATAAAAGAACAGAGCTTGAAATAGAAATGTCTACAGTTACACAAAAGTGCAAAATGTATTCTTAAGTTTCAACCTCCACTCTGGGAATACCTGATTGTTCACAAAATCCAGTTAACCACTAAGGTCATGGGATGTGGGAGTGTGGGATAAATATGAAAAGGGAATTAGACCGCTGCTTAAGTCGCCAACATTGGAAGAGAAGAAAGAAGGCCAAGAGAAAAATGCATGAAGAATTGGTCTCAGTTGCCCAAGGAAGAAAAGAAACATCTCTGAGAAGACACAAAATTAGAAGGGTCTTCAGAGAGGTCTGTGCTACAGCACCTATCATGTCAGACTTTGGTGGGTGGGGACAGGGAATCAGTAGTTTAAGACCAGTGTGAGTGACTGAGACAAGACCTTTTGAAAGAAATCTTCATTCATCCTTTCTCTCTATCTAAGTGCCCTGCAAGTTAAGGTAGCTGAGGCATGGTAAAGTAACTGATGCACAGCAAGGTTGAGTCACTGGCCACAGCATACACAGCACAATGCCCAGCATGGACTTGTGGGAAAGATCCAGGACAACAAGCTGGCTTGGGACTTAAGGAACAGACCTAGCCCAACTTCCATTTAACAACAAAATTCCCTTTCCTCCCTCCACATCCTCCTAACATACACCTAACAAGCAGCAAGGACTGAGATAGGAACAGACACAAACATGTAAGCGCTGGGCCCTGGCAATAAGAGGCAAAGCTCCCTCCGCTTGTTCGACTGTAGAGGAACTAGAAAAATGGAAGCAGAGGAAGGGTTTAGGTGAGAAAAGTTGAACGTCTGCCATCTTTTCCAGGTCCAGCCCATAGGCCAGAGGTCAAGAGTGTTTAGTCACTGTATGGGAACAGATCAAATGTGGGAATTTTTAGCAGATTGGGGGAGTGCCTCGTTTGGTAGAGCGCTTGCCCAGCATGTACAAAGGAAGCCCTGGCTTTCATCCCTGGCAGGACATAAACCAAGCATGGTGGTACAACACCCAGAATCCCATCACTTGGGTGGTAGAGGCAAGAGGATCATAAATTCATGGTTATCCTCTGCCACACAAACCATTTCAAAGCTAGCCTGGGCTATAAGAGAACTTAACTTAGAGAAGTTCTGAGGCAAACGAAGATAAGTATTTTCATGTAAAAGAAAACAAATGGCATACATTCAGGAGACCAGAAATCTGAAAGGTCTGGGTGGATATGGGTCTTGCAGGTGCAATGTCATCCCTTTGGGAAGGTGGGTCCAGATCCTGCAGGAGAAAGCAGAGATCAGAAGCGATCAGGGCCTCTAAGTCTTTGTACCGATGGAACAGTCTAATGAGGAGTTTTCTCTATGTCGCACTAACACTCACCAGATCCTTCCTCTGCCCCTGGACTCTGCAGAGAGGCCCAACAGGGGTCCTGGAGAAGCATGCCTCTTTCAAATATCTTTGGGTTCTGTGCTACCACCGAACATCCCATCTCCTGCCATGGGATTGAGGCAGTCTCCATGGTCCCGACTTTGGGATTTAGCTACTTCACCCTGACTCTCAGTTCATGTCTCAGCCTGTTCACACAGAGTGGGAAGGATTCTACAGTTTATTTTTTATCGGTTCTTAAGAAGCCCCTGAAGATGCCCAGCTCCTGGCCTCTGCCTGTGACACAGAAGGAGCAGAACATAGAGCTGGGCCCTGGGTCTCCACCCTGAGCACCTCCCCTTTGCCTCCATCTGCACAGATATTTGCTATTCCCTAGAGAGCTGCTTCCAGTCTCCAGCCCCCCTCTAAAAAATAGACATCTTGCAGTTGGCATCACAAAGTTGACACCTCAAGGCAACTTATCAGAGTAGGAGATGTAGCCCAGTACATTCCTGCCTGGGGCCCTGGGTTCCATTCCAAGCACAAGAAAAAAAAAACAAAAGACCCTCTAATAAAGCCTATATTTATATGTGTGTGTGTGTATCAGTGTGTGTGTGTCTGTGTATCTCTGTGTATGTGTGTGTATCTGTGTATCTCTGTGTGTTTCTCTCTCTCTCTCTCTGTGTGTGTGTGTGTGTGTGTGTGTGTGTGTGTGTGTGTGTGTGTTAATCTTTCCTTTCCAAGACTAAATTTATAATGTCCATCAGGCAGGAACACACATTTACCCCTATTCATAGAATTAAGGCTATAAAAACATTAATTATAAAAAGAAAACAGTCTGATACCGTCATAGGAATCTTTTTGGAATGAGCACTCAAACACCAACAGAGCAGAAAGGGTTATGTCCCCCGTGGACAGATCCTGAAAGGCTTTGATCAGGTTTAGTTTGGGTTTTTATTTAATTTGAAACCACAAGATGGAGCATGCAAGATTTTACAGCCGCCTAAATGACAGTCCCACGTTGCCAAGGGTAACAACCCATTGTTTTAGCTATTTCCTTAGATCATTTTGTTTTAGGTGGCTAGTGAAATCATGTTTGGCAGTACAAGCAATAAATAATCATTTAATAATTGGATTTTTACCTTTTCTAAACCTTTTTAATACCTTATGAATTTATTTTAGAAATGGGTTAGTATTCCTAGTGCATTATGTATATTCTGCTCTATTAGATTTTATTTGTACATCTAACCTTAATCTTTTTAAATAACTTTTTGGCATCTTTATACTATGTTAGCTAATTAGCATAAAATAGCATTTTTATTTAAAACCACATTTTTGTGTTTAGTTGGTTTGGGTTTTGTTGTTGTTGTTGTTGTTGTTGAAGGGGGATTTGGGTGTCTGTAGTATAACCCTTTATGATTCTAGAGGGCCTTTGTTGTCAGCGGATCTATTTCATTTTCAAAAACCAATGACTGTATTTGCAAGGTGCCGACCCATGTGGTAGAACATAGATAAAAATAGGGGTTAACAATATTTAAGAGCTAGTTAGTAACAACCCTAAGCTATCAACAGAGCATTTATAATTAATATTGTCTCTGGGTGGTGATTTGGGAGCCAGCTGGTAGGACAGAGCTGACTGGTGGTCCCTAAGAAAAACAACACCTACACTCTATGGTCAGTTTTTATATTGTTTCTCCTTGGTTCCTCTCACCAAAGGCCCATTTTATGGCCTTAACCTCCTTGTCTCTCTCAGGCCTCTTTTGTGGCATCCACACATGACCAGTGTTCAAGATAAGACCAACAGGCTCTCTGACAATCCACAATCTCTCTCTCTCTCTCTCTCTCTCTCTCTCTCTCTCTCTCTCTCTCTCTCTCTCTCTAACTCCCCCTCCCTCCCCCATAACCCCCTCTGCCCTCTGGCTATAGATGATCCATAGACCGTCACTAGTGGGGCCGTCTCCAAAAGGAATCAATCTGTTTACCAGTGTGGGAAGTTCCATCACGGCGCAATGAGGTCCGAGGAATGATCTATGTCTGGCCTGTTCCTATGTAGCTGCTGGGCTATAGATATAGATGCCATGCGTGTGAGTTAATTCCCTATATAGGTGGGAAAGCTTCTATGCAGCCTGAAAAAATTGCTCATCATAACCTGCAAGTGTGGCACCCTCTGCTAGGTTGAATGCAAAGTGCACTTGTAGATCTTTAAATGGTAGGACTTCTGCTTTTGGGCCCCTGCCTCATATTTCTCCAAGCATTCTCCAGACAGGCTGTGCTGGATTGTTGGTCAGTGTTGGCTTGTTTTGTTTTTTTCTAAGATGGGTTGTTTTATGAGCTAGCCTGGGAGCTGTCATCTCCAAAATTAATTTTTTTATTTATGGCGATAAGCCAGAGCTTTTGATTTTTAGTAGCCCCTTTGACCATTTTCTTGTTGTTGTTGCTTGCTTGCTTGCTTATTTATATACAAGGAAGTCAGGGAGTGTGAAACTACCTCCTGGGCAGTAATGGAATGGGACTCCCAGACTGCCTTTATGAAGGGCAGTCTGTCTGAACACCTAGTCACCTAACTTACTCAACCTTGACTCAGTGAGCTGACAAATGCATCACTGCCAGTGCCAGGGCCCAGACAGCTCTTAGGAACTGCAAAGTTTGGTCTCTGTTTTTAACTTTTTTGTCCAATGGGGTAAGTGGTCCCCTTTCTCAATACAATACATTATTACTTTGAGTCTCTTGGTATAAGGGGCTCTTTTCCCATCAGTAAAAGGTGTCATATCTGAATTGGGAAGCAACTCATCCTTTAAATCTGGCTGTGAGGAGAAAACCTCTTTTATGATTTCCCCGCAATTATGGTAGGACTCTCCTTCTCTGGGAGACAAGTATGTAGCCAGACAACACAGCTGCCCTCTTCTTGGATGAGAGAAGGGCTAGCATTTTCTTTAGCTGACACATTGAAATGCAGAAGACCACAGTCTGGCAAAGTTGGTGAGCAGGATGAGGTTGGTGAGCATTTCCTCAGAGCAGATGCCCCAGGACCGGTAGATAGATGGTCTTGCAGTTGCCTCAGAGCCGTGTGGCAGTGGCAAGTGGAACTGGAGGAGAGGCAGCATCATGGGCAAAACTTCATCCTCTGGGGAAGCGAACAGTGATGCTTCCTCAGTATCTCCAGACTTGACAGACTTTGCAGTGAGACCCTTGCTGCTTTTCCATGACACCTACCCCTTGTCTTCCTTCTGTTGATCACTTTCCCCTCTGCCAGCATCTGTTAAGAAGTCTCTCTCACTGAGGGTTGATGCCCCCCCCATCCTGTAATCCCAGCCCTGGGGAGAGACAGGAGGATCACATGTTCAAAGCTATCATCAACTGCATGGTAGGTTCGAGGCAAACTTGAGATATAAAAGACCCTATCTCTTGGCCCATCAAGACAGGGCAGTGGGTCTGCCTAGGCACAGGTATACTTATTTGTTTCAACCCACAGACTTCAAGCTTCCCTTTGAAACTCCGCCACCGCCGGGCATTGGTAGCACACACCTTTAATCCCAGCACTCTAGAGGCAGAGGCAGGCAGATCTCTGCGGGGTCAGAGGTCAGCCTGATCTACTGAGCTAGTTCCAGGACAGGCTCCAAAGCAATGCAGAGATACCCTGTCTCAAAAAGCAAAAAACAAAACAACCACCACCAGCGACTGGGTTGTATGTTGTTAATATTTCTTGAGTAATTGAAGCGCCAGTGGAGGTAAGTGGCATTCTGCCATGCTTTGCAAGGTCTCTGGTAACTTTGACTTCTTGGAGGAACTGGTCTGCCTTCCGTTCTGTTGAGCCTTCACCCACTCACCTCCACTGTCTCTTGTAAATACAAAAAAAAAAAAGCTTTTTTAACTCCAGCCTGCACCCACGTTTTCTGGCTTCTATTAACTTAAAGGCTCCCAAAAGTAGCTTTCATTTTAAAAATCTATTTAAAATATTTAAGCAATATCTTTTTTTAAAAAAAAAAATGTATGTGGTATAAAAAAGATATCAGAAGGGTTGCAAATAAGAGCTAGACTAAGGTCAGAATGTAGCTCAGTGGCATGTTTTCCTAGCATGTGCAAATGCCCGATGACACATAATAAAAATGTATCTTAAATTGGCCACTTGGGGTTCTGGGGAAATTGCTCAGCAGTTACGAGCACTTACTCTCTTCCAGAGGACTTGGGTTTGAGTCCCAAGACCCACATGGTGTCTCACAACCATCTGTAACTCCAATCCCAGAGGATCTGACACCATACTTTCAGGCTCCACAGGCACCAGGCATGCCTGTTATATAAACATACAAGCAGGTGGTGGGAAAGAACACATAAAATGGCAATAACAACAACAACAATAAACCATTTGAGGATTCTGCTTTTGGTTGGGGGTGTTAGTCTGTTTGTTTTGTTGGTTGGGGTTCTGTGCTATGTGAGTTCCAAAGATCAAACTCAGGCCTTAGGCTAGGCAGCAAGTACCTTAACCCACTGGGTCTCCTTATGAGCCCTGGTTTATTTGGGATATTTTTTGAGACTCACTGTGCAAGTTCATGATGATTCATTTGCCTCAGCCTCGTGAGCGATGTGGTCATAGCAGCGAAACTCTCCAGCTGGTAAAATCTACCAATTCAAGTGCACAGCTCAACAACCTTAGCAAATTCACAATGCTGTCTGTAGCATAAGTCATCCTCCCTTCTGCCAACATCCCCTCCCAGTTTCTATTTCTGTGTTTGTTTCGCTTTGTTACTGTTTTACATAGCGCATATAGTAGGATTCCACAGTATTTATTTCTCTGTGAATTGTTGCTTTTACTTAACGCAATGTGCTCAAGAGTTATCTACAAGACTGCTTCCAATACTCCTTCTCCTTCTTCTTCTCCTCCTCCTCCTTCTTTTTCTTGCAGTAATTGGGGATCGGCCCTTATGTTTGTTAAACAATGACCAGGCTATGGTTCCAGCTCTCCTTTTACCTTTTATTTTGAGGCAGGGTCTTTCCCGTTTGCATAGGCTGGCTTTGCACTCACTCTGTAGCCAGAGAAGACCTAGAGTTGTTGTTCCCCTGCCTCAACTTCCAGAGTAGCTGGTTTTCCTCTTCTTAAATGCAGCATATTATTATATATGCCAAATTTCTTTATCTAGTCATTCGAGTTGCTTCTACACCTTGGCTGCTATGAAAAGCGCTCATTGAACAGGCGTATGCACACATCTCTTCAGGATTTGCTTTGAAATCTTTTTGATATACTTACAGAACTAAGAAAGCTGGACATGTGTGCACTCGTTTTCCGCTGCTGTATAAAAGCTCCTAGGACGGGCCACTTTATAAAGGAAAATGCTTTACCGTGCCTCGTATCTCTAGAGGAGCACAGTCCCGATGGCATTTGCTTGGGCTTTTACAGTGATCCTCTTTGCTGTGCCACATCATAGTGGGAACGCTGTCAATCTGTGCGTCTCTCCTGCGCATCCCCAGAAAGCCAGGATTCGAAACTTTCACTTTCCACAGGCAACACCGCTAAACTCAGCGTAAGTCCCCACCACCTCAGTAGCCATGACAGACATACCCTGGGCATTAATTAAACTCCTGTCCAAGGCTTAGAAGCAGAGAATACCTGACCCCCTGCAACAGAATGGCCTGTGTTGCCTTTTGTGAGGAATGGCCATACTGTTCTCAGTAAGGGCTGCCCCGTTCTATATCCATAGCTTTTGCACACAAGAATGCAGTTTCTGCCCATTCTCCCCAGCCCCTGTCACTTCCTGTTACTCAGATGGGGCTCTCCCAGTGGGGACAACTGGACCCCATCTTCCATCTTCCATGAGCTTTTTTTTTTTTTTTTTTTTTTTTGGCCATTGTTCATCATTCAAGTTCTATGTTTTTTGTTATTAATAAAGTTTTTAGATTTATTTATTTATTCCATGCATATGCTTTGCCTACATGTATGTACAGCATGTGTGTCTACTGCCCTCAGAGGTCAGAAGAAGACATCAGATTCCTTGGAATTGGGTTTATTATGGATTTCTGTGAGCCACCATATGGGTGCAAGGATTTGAACCCCAGTCTTCTGGGAGAGCAACCAGGGCTCTACACACAAAGCCATCTCTCCAGGCTCCAGGTTTGTCTTTAACTGGGTTACTTACACTGTTATTGAGGAGTTGTTCCATTCATACAGTCCTGCACTGTTTGTTGGTGGGGATCTGATCCAATGCAGGCATTAATTAGCAAGGAATTTCATCGGTGCAAGCATCACAGTGTGCTTACACAAAGTGAGACTTCTCCAGGTGTCGTGATCTTAGGGGACACAATCATGTACGGCATCTATCATCATAAAGTGTGTAAATACTTGTGTGTGCATACATGTTTGAAGCGCTTTATCAAATATGTGGTTTACAAATATTTCTGTCACATCCTCCAGCTGTTTTCTCACATTGCCATTTGTTTCCTCTAACATACAGATGTTTTCTGGGGTTTGTGAGAGAGAAGGACAGGAGAGAAAGTATGCATGCCAGGGGCGAACCCCAGCCCTCTAGGTAAGCCCTACCACTGAGCTAATGCTAGATCACTAATGGTCTTTGGGGACACTTACTTCCCGAACATAATTTTTACCTTTGGTAAAACAATTTCCCAGACCAGGAAGTGTGTGTGTGTGAGAGAGAAAGAGAGACAGAGAGAGAGAGAGAGAGAGAGAGAGAGAGAGAGAGAATATTTGAGTGTGTGTGAGTGCAAGTATGTGGTATGTGTGTGTGACTGCGAGTGTGTATGTGTGTATGTGGTATGTGTGTGTGACTGTGAGTGTGTGTGTGTGTGTGTGTGTGAGTATATGTGTAGGAACATATATTCCTAAATACAACCTGAGATATCCAAATAATGTTACTTGTCTGTATGTTTCCATGGCTAATAATTTGGCACTTGTCCAGCACCCTACTTCCCTCTGTTGTCTATAGTTCTTTGCCTTTTTAAAGTTTTATGCAAAGCTAATGTCTCATTACTGTTAAGCAAAGATTTCCTGTCAAAGGGCTCCACCTGCTGGCCATATGAATTTATGAAAATAAACTACATGGGCTCTGCTGCCACCTGATGGTTTGTTTGTAAAGTTGTGAATGTTTAAGAAACAACTGTCAATTTTGTTTTTGTACCTGTTTATTAAACCATGGCTACATAGGAGAAGCTGGAGCCAGGAAAGCCCCTCAGATGGGGAGGCAACCACGAGGTCATGTGAGGGCTGGCAAGGAGACAGAGGAGGGCTGTAGGCTAGATTCAATGTGCCACACAAAAGATAACTGTCTTCATTCATACAACAGGGTGGTGACTGGGGTCTGGGGTGGGATGGGGGCAGTGAGGAGAGCTTTATGAGACTGAATCTCCAGCGTGTCTTTTGCAGAAGAACTGGCGTGCATATGTGAAAGGCGGATCGGGACTTAGAAGCAGGAAGGGACAGGTGCCTGCCTTGATTTTCACCATCTGATCCGAATGTTTCTATGTGGGTGTATTCTCATGAGGGGGGGTGCCATGTTGTACATATGGAGCTAGAAAATAATCCCAGGGAGTTAGTTTTCTCCTTCATCATGTGGGTCCCAGGGTTTGAACTCAGGTTGTCAGGCATTGAGGCAAGTGTTTTTGCTCACTTAGACATAATAATCTTATTACATTTTTATATTTGTTTTGTGTGTGTGTGTGTGTGTGTGTGAGCTCCGGGGTGGGTGTATGGACATGTTGTTTGAGTACAAGCGCCTGTGGATGTCAGAAGAGGGCACTGGATCCTCTGGAACAAGAATTACAGGAGGTTGTCAGCTGCCATGTGGTGCTGGGAACCAAACCCAGATCTTTTGCAAAAGCAGTAAGCACTGTTAGTCATCTCTCCACCCTCCCAGCTTTCCAAGTTACCTTTCATGTATTCAGTGTGTGTGTGTGTGTGTGTGTGTGTGTGTGTGTGTGTGTGTGTGTGTATACACCCAATCAGGCCAGAGGATAACATTTTTTAATCGGCTCCCGCCTTCTGCCATATGAGTACCTGGGTTAGAACTCGGATCCTCACCTACTGAGCCGACCCCAACAGAGCACCTTCATACTGTAGTTAGAATGCACATGCTTTGAACCAAGCCTTTTCAGAAGTTGGCAAATTATGACCTGTAAGTCCTATTCAGGCTGTTTGTGCACAGCCGGTGACTTAAGAATAACTTACTGTTTTCACTGGGAGATCTGTCTGCTGCTTTGATTTTGCTTAGGGTCTGCTTTTAAGTTTGTTTGTTGTTTGTTTGTTTTTGGTGCTGGGACCCAGCCTGGGACCTGATACCAGACAAGAGCTCTAACACAATAAAATCTCCAGCCCTGCTTTTTGCTTTTTGCAGTTTTTCTTTTTTTATTTTTATTATTTGCATGTTTGCATTAAAGGAAGACATAAAGATAAATATGCAACAAGGTACATGCCGTCTGCAAATTCCAAAACATGTGCTTTCTGATCCATTTGTTTGTTGGGGTTGGGTAGGTTTGCTTTGGTTTGGTGGGGTGTGGTTTTGAGAGAGGATTTCACACTACAGCCCAAGCTGAACTTGAATGCATTAAGTGGCCTCAAACGCATGTCCCGATGAGCCTTCTGAGTGCTGAGATCAGTCCCGAGGCCTCAGCACCATCTCTGGCACAGACTCAGGAAAGGGTGGACAAGCCTAGACTTTGCCCTTGGGGAAACGGCCCTGGGTAAAGCCATCCAGCCCTGCCAACTATCCCGTTGGGATCCATGCCTGGAGCTGAGGAGAGGAAAGAACTCGAAGGAACCTTCCTGATGCAAGCAGACTAGACTAGCCTATTCCCAATACCCTCAACTTCAGATGCAGGGAGACTTTGACTTTCCCAGAGCCTCTTGGTTCCCAGTTGTCTCCTTAGCACCCACCCTCTTAGCCATTCCCCAATGGCCCCATGTCATACTTCAGTACTCAGCTATAAATGGATTTAGAGACCACGTGTTCTGGCCTTTCCAAATATCAGTCAGCCCCAGTGGTCCCTCTACATCTCCTTTCAGTTATATTTTGGAGCTGTCTGTCTTTCAACATTTGTCTCTCTTGTGTTAGTTATGTACCTATTAGCCACACCTCCTATGTTACCAGCCTAAAACTTGCAAGCCTTAAAATGTTTGTTGTCCTAAAAATTAAACAATACCATTTGTGTCTTCCACACAAAACCCGTTTGTCTGCTTTTCACTTGCCAAGTGTATCTAATGGATACTCCTGGGCCATGATCCCAAATACACAGCAAACTAAGCATTTCTTCACAGGAGCAACCTTAGTCCTCTCTTGAACCCCTTATTAAACACAGTGCCCAGAATACATTACTAACCCCCCAGAGAAGTCTGATGAAATAAATAGGGCCACCACTGACTAGAGAAAGCCCTTTGATAGATAAATAAGAAGTAGAGGTCCCATCTAAGACTTCCCAGGGCCACCAGAGCCTTCACAGCTCACATATGTAGGAAACAAGGAGGCAGTACACGCCCCCAGCTTCCTACCCTGCGTGCCCTGCGGTCGGTGCCCTTAGCATGGAACCATGTACCCCCAGCCTCCTTCGGAAAGGAATCCATGAGAGAATCACATTAACATTGTGCAAACTAATGTGGTCACTGGAATTTGAGGACTCTGACCCTGCCTGCCTTTGGTCGGTCCTTCCAAAGCCCAATCGATAGAGAATTCTCTGCTTATGATTCCTGCAGCACCCGGCTCCAAACCACAATGAGAGCTCAGAAGGTACCCATCCCATTTCCTGTGCCGGTGGGGAGCTGCCAGGTGGCCAGGCGGGCAGGGAGGAGGCACAGCAGGCATGTCTGTGAAGGACAAGACGCTGCTTCCCTGTTCCCCTACGTACAGCAGCACGTGGACAGTCAGGGGCCCGTAAGGCCGTTGCCTGGAATTGGCAAGACATGAAGCATCTGCAGCCGTTCGGCTAAGCAGTCCTTTAGTGCCACCATCCCACCCCGGAAGGGAGCATTCATGCTACTTTCAAGCCCTTCAGCTTCTCTGTCAACCCAAACTCGGGACAAGGCAAACCCTAAACACAGCGCCTAGGAATGTTAACTGATCCAGCCACCTAAAGAACTTCTCCTGCATTCATCATTGCTATGTTCTCAAAAATCACACCTTTCTGCCCCAACTCTGAAAGCATCCACTCTTGAACTTCAACAGACACATTCTTCTTGGTCACCCATGCAAGAGGAAAGTTCCTGAATGCTGGCAAAAGGTCATTGGCAAATGATTTTCAGAACTGTTTGAAGTGTTTCCTCTGGCGGGGGAGAACTTAGGACAGTGGTGACTGGGACTCTGAAGTTCGCAGTGACCGAGGTGGACGTGACATGTCACATGAGCTTGGAACCCAGCTCCAAGGATCCAGGGGTGGGGTCCTTGTGCACCTGGAATTCTCACAGTGATTCGTCAGAAAAGTGCCCTTGTAGCTACAGCCTGGTTAAGATGAGGTCTTGCTGGGTTAGGTGGCCCCCAAGTTCAATATGACTGGCGCTTTTATCAGAAAAGACTATCGCCACATAGAGAATGCCAGGAGACGGTGGGGGCAGATTGGAACGGTTGTACATGCTAAGAACTGTGGAGGAGAGAGGTGTGGAGGTCCTTTTCTCATACCCTCTGGGGGACCTCTCCCTGCCAAGCCCATGATCAGACTTCCCCCACCCAGAATGATGAAAGAATAAATGTGGGCTGTTTCATTGCACCCAGTTTGTGGCAAATTATTACAGCAGCCCCAACAAATGACTACAGTGTTTGTGAGCTTTCAGTACCGGCATATGCTAGGAGGCCAATTCATTATATAAATGGCCCCATTTCTCTGGCCTCCTCCTGCCAGGCAGTGTCCAGCACAAACTGTTAGTTCAATCTACTGTTTTTGATTGGTATTACCAGAAGCAAGTTGGAATACAGGCCTGCCCGGTGTCTTCCACAACAAAGCGGCTTAGCAGTTTGCAGTGTACTCTGTAAGCGTCCTGGATTGCTCAGGGGTCTCTGAGGAAGGCTGGGGTAAGACATCAGCAACAGAGTCGAGCGGCCCAGGACAGCTTCAAACCTTCGCTTTCAGCCGCTTTTTTTTTTTTTTTTTTTTTTTTTTGTCTTATTTGATAGGGTTAATTGTGTGTGTGTGTGTGTGTGTGTGTGTGTGTTCACGTGCACACGCACCAGTGATCAATTTCAGCAGTCATTCTTCAGGCTTTGCCCACCTTGTTTTTTGGGGGGAGTTGTTTGCTTGTTCTATTTTGTTTTACTTTTTATAATTTTTTCATATAGCATGTAGCATATTTGGTCATATCCCTTCCTCTTTCCCTAGTTCCTCCCATATCCAATGCGCGCGCGCGCGCGCGCGCACACACACACACACACACACACACACACACACACAATATAATAATAATGTGGAGTCAGTTTTCTGTTAGATATCTATGCTTGAAGGTGGGCACACCCTGGGGCGTGACTGATGTACCCAGCATCACTCCATTGGAGAAAACTGATTTTCCCTCTCCCAGCCCCTGTCAATAGCAAAGAGCTTCTTGGTTTGGGTGGGACTTCGCATCCACTTCCCCTGCTGGCCTTTTGTCTGGTTTGTCCACCTTGCTTTTGAGGCAGGCCTCTTACCCGGAGCTCACCAAATCAGCTAGGCAGAGCAACCGGCCCAGGGAGCCCTAGAGACCTTTCTCTCTGCCTTCCCACGTGGGATCACACCACTGTATCCCACTTTTACAAGGATGTTAGAGCTAAACTCGGGTCCACATGCTCCTCCAGCCCGCACCTTACTGACTGAGCCATCTTCCCCATCCCTAAATATGTTTGTTGTTATTTATTTTTGTCATAAAAACTCCCATTTACAAAAATAGTGCCCAAGAAACTCCAACTTTAGCTAAAATAGCTTTGAGTGTTTTGCAATACTTGTTCTGCTTTTGTTATTTTATATGAAATAAAAGCCCTTGCTGCTTGTTCGTTTGTTGTTTTGTTTTTGTTTTTCTGGCCCCAACTGCGTCGGTGTGAACTTGTCTTATGGTACATGCAGAAATGATGGCAACGAGAGAGACACCATGGGAGCAACTTTCCATCTGCTGACACAAGAGCATGACAGTAGAAGCAATTCTTCCTTTCCTTCTTCCTTTCCTTCCTTCTTTCTTCCTTTCTTTCTCTCTTATTTTGTTTTGTTTGTTTGTTTTTTGTGACGAAGTTTCTCTGTGTAACAGTCCTGGAATTTGGAGAACAGGTTGACCTCCAAACTTACAGAGATCTGCCCACCTCTGCCTCCCAAGTGCTGGGATTTAAGAGCTTGTACCACAGCTGGCCTTTACTTTTTAAAATTACATTTCTTGGGGTATTTTTTCATGGCAACAGGAAAATCACTAACACAGCGGCTAAACACAGCACAACTCCTGGCCTGGATTTTAGAATTAAAAAGAACACTGGAATGGGGGGGGGGTGTCTAAGGATTGGGTATCCATTATAGCATCATTGCTAGTTTCCTGATCTTGGTCACTTACACTCACGTGACATAAATGCTCTTGTTTTGAGGGAGTCACACTTGAAGTAGTAATGGTTAACGGGGCTCATGTCTGCGACAGAATTAAGTGAGCCATAGCAGCACCACGGGTCAGCATAGACTGAGAAGCTGCGGTAAGGGTTACTTACCCACTGAGTGGAACTGGAGAAATGGCCATGTGGGATGTGGGAGCTCCTCTTCTAACTTCTCGTAAGTTTGCAATCCTTTCAAACTAGAAAATGAAAACTATATCAATATTCTGTAAAATGCAGTCTTGTCTGTAACTGATGAACAGCGCATCACAGGGTTCTGTGTACAGTGGAATCGGAAAGAAGGACCAGAATTCCCGAGGGGTGCATGAAAGCCCACAGCTGTGGATGTGTTCATTATCTTTATTGTCAATGGCTTTCCTTCATAAACGTGTCAAAATATACTGTGTTTTCATGTCTGCACATTTATTGATAAGTAAAATATCATGCAAGAGTTTTTAATCTCCTAGGAAACACAACACTGCCCTCATCATCTGAGTATTGGTTTGCCAAGTTCTTCCGTATCCCTGGAAAGTGCTGTGCCAGGAACTTCCTCCACTTTCCCGGCTCCTTCTATTCTAGAACACAACAGATTTCCTTCTCCTCTGACTCTTCCCACACTGAATGAAGCTGTCACTCACTCAAATCCTATACATACAATGTGTGGGTGTTATCTTTTCCATTGCTACAGTTATAATCACTTCTAATGGTTTTGTTTGTTTTTTTAAATTATAACTTCCATTTTATTTTTCCAAGGTATGCTTGCCTTCTGTCCAAGGTGTGTTTTTCTTCTGTCCTTATGAAGCCACCTTGTTTAACATGGGCTTTGGTGGAGGTTATGGTAAAGCACCAACAGGTCTAAATCATGGTGGGTGTGTTCCATCCTTCTGGGCTTCAAGGGATCAATTCCAGACTACCTTGCACAATGGCACAACTCACACAGTAACACAGCTTGGCATAGAGTTTGAGAAGCACACAAGAATAGAAGGCACTTGCTTTGTCCCTGACAGCAGCAGCCACAACAATGTTCCTAATGCTGAACTACTTCATGGCCTTGTCCTTGGGTACACACCTGGTGCTAGTCATGTAGCAAATTGGCTGCAC
This sequence comes from Phodopus roborovskii, assembly GCF_943737965.1. Taxonomy (NCBI): domain Eukaryota; kingdom Metazoa; phylum Chordata; class Mammalia; order Rodentia; family Cricetidae; genus Phodopus; species Phodopus roborovskii. The sequence goes on from NW_026126638.1 coordinate 6,020,763, forward strand.
TTGGCCGGGACCCTTTATACAACTGTTTCTCCTCCTCCTCCTCCTCCTCCTCCTCCTCCTCCTCCTCCTCCTCCTCCTTCCCCTTTCCTTTCCTCTTCCTCTTTCTTTTCCCTTTCCCCTTCCCCTTCTCCTTCTCCTTCTTGTTTTTGGTCATTTTGGAGCCAAGATCCAAAGGAGGGCTTGTTTGTTTTGTTTTCTGCTGATTTTCACATTAGACTTTAGTCAAACTAAGTCTCTGAAGACTAACATATTATTAAGCAGCGCTTAATGAAGTAAAGAAGAGAATGTGAATGTAGTTGAGTTTGGAGTCTGGGAACAGCCCAACTTCTGCCTCTAACTAGCTGTGAGGATGCTTTGCTTCTGTTAAATCTACGTTTCCCCCATGGATTCAGTCATTGATTTGAAAGTCTACCCATATCTTCACCAAATTTTTGTTCACTAGTGTCTGTATCTAATAGTGATTCTATCCAAAGTTGTTATAATTACTGAACTATGGTGATTGCCTAGAAATAACCAAATGTCCTTCCTTCCTTCATTTTCCACCAGGGATGGAACATCAGATGAAACAAATTCCTTCAGGTTAAAACAGGGTTGGGTTAAATATCATACATAAAGTGTTCTCAACTTTTGGGTTGAGTAGAGAAAGATGAGGTAAAATAACAATTGAGGAATCTGGATAATGGATGCATCCACTAGGTGGAGCTCATGAACACATGTTCATATTCTTGTTACAAGACTAGATGGTGTGCTTAAGAGGGGAGGGGGGAGAATATCCTGTGCTTGCTGCCACAAGGCAAGGGTGTAGGAAAAACAAGCAACAGTTGGTCAGTCAGTTGCTGAGACAATGGTGCCCTTGTGGCTTTGCTCTGAGCTAGGAAACTGGTACTAGTCAGGCCAAAGCTCTTAGCAAGAAGTTTATGAGTCCTGTGTGGAGCACTTAGTCTGACTACTTGGTTAGGATGCTCTCTGCTCTCAAACAAGAGCAAAGGAAGAACAGATGAACAGGGGAATATCTAAAATGTCCCCCTAAAGCTTCCTAAAGTTGGTACCTTGGCCATCAGTTCTACAAGACAGGAAAGGAAGAAATGACTAACTCTATTACCCAGCTCGAAGATGTGCTTTCCAAACTCAGGACATTAACCACTGCTCCACCTCTGAAGCCAGGCCTCTGGAACTTCAACCTCATCGGAGACCAGCTACCACCATCTACAGAGGGGTGTGAGCATTCCTGTCAAAACACCCTGCATCTTTGTCCCCTCACCCATCATCTCAGACACAATCCAATTTCCTTCTCCCTCGTTAGCTTTGATTGAGAAGGCAGCTTCAGAATTCAGCTCTCTTCTGCATAAGGGTGTTGGCAAATGATTTTTATATCGCCCTTCAGCTCTGAAGTCTTGTCATTCCAGAAATACAGGCTTACTCTGCATCTAAACAAAAGCATACACAGGTTTTATGATGGTCTTGGTATTTCTGTCTTTAACAGGCCATGTAATCTAAATACAATTATGATACAATAGTCCACACTCAAAATCAGTTGATAATTAACTATCTAAACCTGAAAACCCTGTGGATGCTTCCATGAATCTTAATCATAAGCATTAATATGTATTTATCAATGCAATTCTTTACTCAAAATCTTTTTATTTAATTATGAATATTATTTCCAATGTTATGGTTTTCATTACACACTGGGGTACATATTCCTAGAATGATTTAACTGGATTTTTAAGGGCTAACCTTGGGCTCAGTATTTTGTTTGGGTTTGGTTTTTAATCCTTTATTGGATTCCTGGCTAATCCCACGTCTTTTTTATTCCATCATGACTCCTTGGTTTTTGTTTTTGTTTTTCTTATAGTACTAAACTAGAGGCACAGTTAGACAAGGTAAACTGACTCAGCTAAGAATACAGTTTCAGAACCGGGGTACTGCTCAGCCGTAGAGAACCTCTACACAGTGTGTAGTTCAATTTCCAGCACCACGATGAGTGGATAAACGAATAAGAGGCTTCAGACTGCGGAACTGTGGGTGAGCCAACCCCAAAATCGTGAGCATGGGAGACCTGTCCCCATTACCCATCTGCCTTGTGGCGGCATGGGCAGAGGAGAGCTGCCATCCTGCCCATCAACGCCTGAGGCAGGCGGGAGGAGAGCCATCCCTCACTCCCAATGACCATGGGAGAGCTGGTCCCCATTACCCATCTGTCTTGTGGCTACAGAGGCAAGGGAGAAATTTCTCCCCCGCCCCCGCACCCATCGACGCCAGAGGCCAGTGGGAGAGATGACCCTGTGATCTTAAGAGTACGAGAGCCATTCCTGGCCCCACCAGCTCCAACACTCAGAAGAGCAGAGCCTGCACACCACGAGGGCAGCACAACAGAGCCAACATGGCTAGCACAGGTGTAGGTGAGCCAACCCCACAACTGTGACCATGGGAGAGCTATTCCCTTTTCCCATCTGGTGGACCAATCCTACAGCTTCCCAGGCCCAGACCTAGGATTATGACTTGGCCTGCCCCAGCATCCACCCATCTGATCTGCTAGAACATGTGAAGGGACATGACCTCAGACCCAAAGCTGCAGGATTGCCACAGTACAAGGCTCCAAGAGGAGCCCCAGTGAGGGTCCAGCATTGTTAGCCCAGTAAAGACCAGGGGCCTTGAACCAGACCAGTGATTCTTTGCAATGAACACTTGCAAGTAGAGATGTGTGCACAAAGAGAGGTATACAACGTGACTCGCTGGATTCACTGCAGCTTCCATGATGAGATTTTTAATTCCTTCCCTTTTTTTATTTTTTTATTTTCTTCATTTTTTTTTCTCTTGAATTTTGCTTTATTCGGAGGGTGACGGTTGCAGGGGCAGAAGGCAGGTGCAAAGGGAAAGGGGGTGAATAGGGTCAAGATACATGGATGTGAAAAACACATAGAATAAATAAATTTTTGTTAAAAAATAAAATAAAACAGAAGCTTCAGAAATAGGGATAGGTTGCCATCTGATGGCATCCCCTCAAGAAGTGGGTGTCGAGAGTCCTTCTGTGATGATCAGAGCTGTGAGAGGCCTGAACACTCACGAAGGGTTTTCACGTGACTGATGAGATGCCAAATGAAAGGTTCCCCCCAATAAGCTCTTGGCCCACATACGGTGGAGTTATTTTGTAAGGTGATGCTAACTTTGGGGGTGTGGTCTGACTTGAGGGGGTAGGTCACTACAGGCATACTTTGAAAGTTATATCTGGTCCCCAGTCCCTTCTTCTCTGCTTCCTTCGATGAATGGCGTCTGTCACATGATCCCACCACCATGATGTCCTTAACAAACAGCGGGCCCCAAACCCACAGAGCTGAGGCTATGGCCTGAAACCTTATAAACTGTGAGACAAAGCAGTTTCTTCCATTTTCTCCAGTACTTGTAACATCCATAGAAAAGTCTACCTCACCACAGGCCATATAGGGTGGATGACTTCCTCAACATTTTCCTGAGAAAATTTCACAGATAACAGGACCAAAGAACTCAAATGTCAAAAAAAGATTCATATGTGACTCAGCCTCAGACCGTGCTGGAAAGAATGCAAACTGTCTTAGGGTTGGCATTGCTGTGATAAAACACCATGACCAAAAGCAACATGGAGGGGAAAGGATTCTATTTCGCTCTCTGTATAACAGTTCATCAACAAAAGCAGTGGTGCTGGGAACTCGATCAGGGCGGAACCCTGGAGCCGGGAGCCGAAGCCAAGGCCATGGAGGGTGCTGCTTCGGGACTGGCTCCCCATATCTTGCTCACCCTGCTGTCTTACTGAACCCAGGACCACCAGCCCAGGAATAGCATATGTAACAGGCTTTTCTGAACTTCCAGCCCCCAGATCATGGCACAAAGACTTACTGTTAGTTATGAAAGCTTGGCCTTAGTTTAGGCTTGTTTGTAACTAGCTCTTATAACTTACTCCACTTCTATTAATATACATGCTGCCGTGTGGCTTATGACTTTTACCTCTCCTCATGTTTGTCCTGTCTGGCTAGCTACTCTGTCTTCTTCCCTGAGACCTCTCTGTCCCCAGAAGTCCCCCCCCCAACCTCTTCCTCCCTAGCTATTGGCCATTCAGCTCCTTATTAAATCAATCGCAGTGATACATCTTCACATAGTGTAAAGGAATAGTCTGCAACAGAATGACACCTCTCACAATCGGCTGCGCCCTCCCCCATCAATAAGTAATTAAGAAAATGACCTACAGGTTTGCTTGCCTACAGCCCAGCCCTGTGGAAGCATTCTCCTAATTGTGGTTCCCTTCTCTCAGATAAGACATAAAACCTGTATCAAGTCGACACAAAACTATCCTGCACATAAACTAACTCGCAGCTTTTTAACAGATGGCGAAACAAGACCAGAGAGTTCTTTACCCAGAGTCACACAGCTCATCCATGTCAGAGATAGATTCTGGCACTGTTCACTGAGACAGTCCTGGGTTCTCATTTCCCACTGTGAAATCACTTCAAATGATCTCCACATTTGTTTGAGAAGGGAAGGGAATGTACACAGAGTTCCAGAAGGTATTAGAAGATGAAGCAGATAGAAGATCAATTTCCTCTCTGATGCTGATTTCCTGCCGAGAACTGAGATGATTTCAGATGTTGAAATCGTAGTGTTCCCTTTCATGAGAGCTGTATTGAAACAGGAGACGAAGGAAGCATTGTGTGCGTGAGAGAGGGGTCCTGACCTCCAATTGTTCGCCCTTTTGTGGAAAGACACAAAACTCTTTACCCATTGACCGACAATTATGAAAAATGCCAACCAAGTAGGAAATGGATTAGGAATTTATGGATAGAAAAATTTAAAAATACTAATCATACGTTAGATCTTCATTAAAAATCTATATTCTTGATTTGATAAAGTCTTTACCACTTGGACGTGATGAAAGGGTTTAAAAGAACTCTAATTTGCATAAATGTGCAAATATTTTTGGGTTTTGTGGCAGGATCTTATGTAACCCAGGCTAGTCTTGAACTCCCCATTCTCCTCTTTCCACTTCCTGGCTGACCTGGAACTTGTTGTGTAGACCAGGCTGGCCTTGAACTGGCAGCTGCAGTCCCACTTCAGCCTCCTGAATGCTGGGATAGTAGGGACACAGCATCATAGACTTGAAGCTGAATTTTGATTTCCTACTCTCCCTTATTGACTTGAGAAATCTTCTGGTGCATTTGTCTCCAACTTCTGATTTGCTCCTGCTTGAACTGCCCAGAGACACAACAGCTATTCAGAAAAAAAAAAAACCAACAAAGGTTAAGTAGTCGTTATGCCTGTTATTTTCTTAAATATTTTAGATAGTAACTTAATAGACAACTTAATATTTTGCCAGAAATAAGTTTAAAGAACTATTAATTCAGCAAGGATTTATGACAGTCTTTTAACTAACAAGATGAAAAAAAAAACTATTCTAAAATTTCAATTTATTTTTAAATAACTTTTAAGTTAATTTCAGCTTAAGACATCTTCTAAAATATCTTTCAGTAAAAGGAAATCAGCTACAATAAATATTCAAGCATACAGTGGGCTTTGATTGTTATTTTGCATGTACCTGTTTGTGTGTGTGCACGGGCACATGTGTGATCACAGAACAGCCTTCAGAAGTCAGTTTTCTCCTTCCTCCAAGTGGCTCCTGGGTGTGAAAAGACGGGCAAGCTTGCTGCCATGCATTCTTCCCCACAAGCCATCGCACCAGCTCCTATTGAAGCACAGATTTTGTGTAAACTTGTGTTTTCAATGCTCTTAGCTAGGCAGTCAATATTGAAGTTGCCAAGTATTAAGTCTACATTTTTGTGTTTTAATTTGTTATATATGTTCATATATATTATTATATATTTATTGTGTACATGTACACTCTGTGTGTGTGTGTGTGTGTGTGTGTGTGTGTGTTATACTCAGTGCCATTGTAAAACCAGAGGACAGTCTGCTAGAGTTGTTTCTCTCCTACTGTGTAGGTCCTAAAGCCCAAACTCATGTAATCGGGCCTGGTACTGGCAGCAAGGATTCTTACCAAATGGTCATTTTTCACCCCCCAAGTCCATGTTTGTTGTTCTGAGAAAGGGTCAAGTGGTTTCCAAAGTTGTCAAATGCACCTTTTTCTCCTTTAACTAAGAACGAGTAAAGATTCTATCTGTTGCACATTCTTCCCAGCCCTTACTGTTGGCTGCATTTCTTATTATATTTCCTGTTGGAAAGTAATCACAGTAAACTGGAGAGATGGCCCAGCTATTAAGAGCACTGACTGTTCTTGCAGTGGACCCAGGTTCCGTTTCCAGCACCAACACGGCAGCTCACAGCTATTTGTAACTCCAGTTCCACATGACCCAATACTCTTTTCTGGCCTCTGCAAGCGCCAGACACACACAAGGTACACTTTCATGCATGCAGGCAAATATGCATTTACATAAAATAAACTAATCTTTTTAAAAAGACATCACACTATGTGTGAGGTCATATCTCACTATGTGTACAGACATATTTAAAATAAAAAGGATGTTCAGCTTTGTATGTATTTACTGGCCATTGTGATGGTGCATCCTTACTGTCGGTCGTACTGGATTTAGGGACATCTAGTAGACAAACATCTAGGCTTGTCAGTGAGGGCCTTTCACTGAGATTCAATGAAGAAGGAAGGCTCATCCTGAATGCTGATGACACCACACTATGGAGTAAGGTGATGGGGTTGTCCTTCTGTGTATATGTTCCTCTTATTGGTTGACAAATAAAACACTGTGTGGCTAGTGGCCAGGCAGGAAGGGTAGGCAGAGCTACCTGAGGAGAAGAATTCTGGGAAGTGTTGCCAGACAGCAGTCGCCATGTGAGCCCAGGGAAGAGATGACACTTGTCAGTCATTCTCCAGTAAGATAAGACCATGTAGAAATACATAGATTAGTAGTTACGGGTTAACAATTAAGACAGAGCTAGCCAATAAGAAGCCCTAGCCACCAGCCAACAGTTTCATGACTAATAGAGCATCTGTTTGTTTATTTCATGGGGAAGCAGCAGCTGGACTAGGTAGCTGGGACAAAGAACCTCTCATTACAGTAAGGTTCTGTGCTGAGTATGTAGAGGAAACAGAAGAAGGAGGCTGAGTATCATCATTAAGAGTGCTTCTGTGTGTCTCTCTCTGTCTCTGTATCTCTGTATCTGCTTCCTAACTATGGAAACAATGTGACCAACCATCTCACACTCCTATTACAAGTCTTCCCACTGATGGACTGGGCCTTCGACCTGTAATCAAAATGAACATTTCCTTCCTGAGGCTGCTTCTCATCAGGTAAAACTAATCAATATATTAATTTATGTATCTTTATACACTCCCTTTATAACAATGTCTAATACATCTTTTGTCCACTTTTACTTTGATTGTTTATTTTTTAGTGGTGAATGCTTATATTTTGAAATAGTTTAGACACAAGTCAGATATATTGCAAATAGTTCTTTCAAACTCTAGGTTAATTTTTCTTTGTTTTCTTTTCTCCTTCCCCCCCTTGCACAAAGGTCTCATTGTGTAGCCCAGGATACTTGGAACACCTGGGGATCCTCCTGCCTCCGCCTCCCAAATGCTAGATTACAGGCGAGCACTGTTTGCCTGGCTCTCACTTTCCTCTCGTATCCCCTAAAGCAGAGGAGTCCTCCCTTTAAGAAATCTGCTCTGTCTGATCCACTCACGTGTGTCACTTGTGTTTGGCACTGTCACTAACATTCACAGCTCTGCTTTCCATTGAGTTTCAGTGCTTTAATTGTATTTTTGTCTGTGAACCACTTTGAACTAATTCTCGCATGGGATATACTGAGTCCCCCCCCCCCACACTCTATTGTGGCGTACTGGATTGTCCCAGCGCCGTTTGTTGTAGAGACGGTCAACTCTTCCCCTGTTTCATTACTTGCACACTTGTGATGACAATCGGTCGGTGAAGCTGGGGGAACAATGTGTGTGGTGGGATGCTTGTCTTTATGCTCAAGGTCCTGGGTTCAATCCCAGCCCACCAAAAAAAAAAAAAAAAAAAAAAAACCTCATGGAAAATATAAAAGGTTATTTGTGGACTCTCAACTCTGGTCAATATGTATGTCCGTATGCTAGAAGCATCGTGACTGCCGTTACCCTGGTGCACACTTTGAGGCTGGCTTGTGTAAGTCCTCCACATTTGTTTCCCCTTTCCAGATTGTCACAGTTATTCTGGGTGTCTCAGATTTGCATATGAATTTTAGGATCAGCCTGCCAATTTCTGCAAAAAGGCTGCTGGGATTTTGATAGAGACTGTGTTGAAACTGTAGACGATTGTTAACTCCTGCCATATTGCCTCCCTACTGTGAGCACAAGAAGTCCTTCCACTCACTTAATCTTTTCAGCGACGTTTTACACTCTTCAATGTGTAAAGGCTCATCATTCATTAAATTTATTCCTGTCATTCTCTTTCACATTATTATAGGGGATTATTTTCTTAATGGCATTTTTGTATTGTGGCTCGCATAGAGAAATAGAGCCGAATTTTTTTTTTTTTAACCACTGAGATGTCACAATAGGTAAATACACCTGCCATGAGATCCTGGAGACCTGAGCTGGATCCCTGGAACTCGCATAAATGTGGAAAGAGAGAACCAAGCCCTCCACATACACACAAGAGTGCACTTTCTAGTGTTAAAGAATTGATTGTTATATATTGAGCTTTTATCCTGTAACATTTTTACTTCTTTACGACGCTGGTTTTTACTTCTTTACGACGCTGGCTTTTACTTCTTTACAACGCTGGCTAGCTAATACGCCTATGCATTGTTGAATGGGTGTGGCAAGAGCAAGTGCCCTCATAGCATTCTTGATGTTCACTAGGAAAACTGGAGAACTCCCGACCTTCATCATTAACTCAGATGCTGGCTGTACTTTTCTAAGTGTCCGGTAGCAGGCACTGTGTTCCATGGAAAGTACTGTATTTGATCAAGTACCTTTTTCTAATTAATAAAAGTATTGCCTGTTTTGTACTTTATTCTAGTTAAGGGTTGTATTACCTCGATTGATTTTTATGTGTTTGATCAACTTTTCAACCCTCGGATAAATGCCATTTTATTATGGTAACCCTTTTCATAAGTTATTGGATTCAGTTTGATGGTTTTTAATTTTCTTATTCTTATTCTGTAGTGCAGGCTTGCCTGAAATTCACTAAGTAACCCATATTAGCTTCAAACTTGCAATTCAAACTCAAATATTGCTTTGACCTCCCCAGTACTGGCATTACAAATATAAGCCACCATGACAAGCAACCTTATGACTTTTGGTTAAAGAAATTTATAAATACTATAAGGGATAATGATCATAGGAGATACAGAAACACACTGTTCAGTCATTTCCAAAGTTTACATTTCTCCTATTTTTTTCTTGGCTTTAGCATTAAAGTTTGCTGACTTTTTGAGAATTGTTCCTTCTTCTGTTTTGTTTTTTGCTTTTTTTATGTTGCTTTTTCTTTTTCAGGATTTAAAAAAAATCACAAGGAAATGGTGTCATTCTTTGAATATTTGGTCAGTGTCTCTAATTACTTCATCTAATCTTGAGATTTTCTTTGTGGTAGTGGTGGGTTGCTGTTGCTATAGTTTAAGATTTATTTTAATCATGTGTGCATGTGCGTGTCTATATGTGGTATGTGTATGTATGAGGGCAATGCCCACAGAACCCAGATTTAGGAAGTGGATCCTCTTGGAACTAGAGTTATAGATAGCTGTTAGCCATATGTGGATGCTGGGAATTGAACCTGGGTCCACTGGAAGAGCAGTAACAAGGGCTCTTAACTTCCCAGACTTCTCTCCTGACTCTATCAGCTCTTTTAAACAAACAGCAACCATTAAGCCACTATTTCCTGTCTGTTGCAGTAATGTTTTTATCTTTCTCAGAAAGATGACAGATGTCATGATAAACTTTCATATTTGCTATAATTTCCTGGTTTCCATTCTTGAAGAAATGCTAGCATACTGAAATGATAGAGAAATAATCAAGGATAGTTTTGAAAAGTTGAGCAAGGTAAACATTAGGACAAATACTGTCTTATTCTTGTTACCTTACTGAATCTCTGCTATTCTTTTTAATGTTGTTTGACTATCACAAGATAGTGGTAAGATCTTGGTATCAGTCTTAGAAATATATTTATATAGAAAACTCTTAATAATTTGCCTTCTTTTCTCTACTTCAATCCACTATCTCTCAAGTCTATGATAGACTTATTATAACATTACATTCCCTATTGCACTAAGACTTGCTTTCATTATAGAATCCTTGATGGTAGAGAACTCATGAATCCCCTGTCAATTGGTCAAAGTTGCAGAAATATAGGCCAGATATGGTGGCACAAGTCTTTAATCTCAGAACTCTGGAGGGAGAGGCAAGTCTATTTCTTTGAGTTCAAGGCCATCCTGGTCTATATAGTGAGTTTCAGAACAGCCAAGGCTATGTAGAGAGACCTGACTAAAAAACAAAATAATAATAAAGCAAAAAAGCTTGTTTTTACTACAACCAGAAAAGCAGTAACACTATGAACTAACAAAAATTGCCAAGAGTGTTAATAATAAACTAAGAACACAACTAACAGGATTAAGTTAAATTGACTTCATACACAATTAAAATTTGTTCCTACATAGATTTCTCCTTACCACTCATATTAGGGATTACATTGACATCTCATAGGCCATTGTTGATTGCTTAAAAGAAATAAGAAATGATTGTACAAGGTACCATTGTTGAAGGCTAGTATGCCTATTTTTAATTCCTATACTCATTTTGACCCACAAGTTGAGAACTGCTGCTCCATAAGAACATAACTGATAGAATGAATCCAAACATATACAAAAAGGGACTTTATTAGAATGGTGTATAGGCTGTGGTCCAGCTAATCCAACAACGTCTGTCTGCCAACAGAAGACCCAAGAATCTCACTGTTGTCCATTCTAAGAGGCTGGATGTCTCAGCTGATCTTCAATATATTCCAAAATCTCAAAGACGTAAACACTAATGCCAGTGAAGGAATGGATTTACCACCAAGAGCAAGGGCAAGCAGGAAGAGAGTAAGTCCCCTTCTTCTATGCTCTTGATGTAGGCTGCCAGCAGAAGGTGTGGCCCAGATGGAAGGTGGATCTTCCCACCTTAAAAGATCTGCAAGCACTGCCAAGTGACCCCATGGAACTGAGGGCAAAAGTACACCCTAATTTTAAAGCTTCTATGATGTATACAAAAGAGTCCTACATGCTGTGAAGTGTAGGAGTTACTATACTTTATGTTACCTGTTACATGTAATGTTTTATATACTGTATAATAACCTACAAAACTTTCTTTAATACTTTAGTAAGTATCTGGTCAAGCCTGGAGAATACTGCTGAAGAAAGGAAGGACTGTAAAGCCAAGGGGGGGGGGTGTCAAGGACATCATAAGGGAACCCACAGAAACAGCTAACCTGGCCTTATAGGTGTTCAGAGTTTGGAATGAAACCTGCATGAGACCAATCTAGGCCCTCTACATATGTGTGACAGTTGTGTAGCTTGGTCTACTTGTGAGACCCCCAATAGTAGGAACAGGAACTGTCCCTAATGCTTAGGTGGCTTTAGGGAATCTATTTCTCATATTAGATTGCCTTTCACAGCCTTGGTACAAAGGGAGAAGCTTAGTCCTACCTCAACTTGATATGTCATGCTTTGTTTATACCTGTGGGAGGATTTCCCTCTTTTTTTTTTTAAACAGAAACAGAGGAGGACTGGATTGGAGGCAGGGGAGGAGGTAGAGGGGAGGCAGAGAGGGGGAAAAGGGGGAGACACGGAGGGGAAACTGTGGTCAGGATGTAAAATTAATTAATTAATTAATAAAAAAAGGCCTATGAGGTAAAGTATTGTCTCAGGGGTTTCTATTGCTGTGAAGAGACACCATGACCATGGCAACTCTTATAAAGGAAAACATTTAATTGGAGTGACGTGGTAGTTTGAATGTAATTGACCCCCATAATCTCATAGCCAGTAGCACTATCAGGAGGTGTGGCTTTGTTGGAGTGAGTATTGCCTGTTGGAGGTAGTGTGTCACTGTGGGGAAGGGCATTGAAGTTTCCTATGCTCAGGATATCTCCCAGTGTCTTGGTTGACTTCCTATTGCCTGCAGGATGTAGGACTTTCAGCTACTACTCCAACACCATGTCAGTCTGTAGACCTCTATGTTCCCCATCATGATAATAATAGACTGAACCTCTGATAGTCACCCCAATTAAATGTTTTCATTTATAAGAGTTTCCATGGTCATAGTGTCTCTTCACAGCAATAAAACTCTTAAGTCTGGTGGCTTACACTTTTAGAGGTTTAGTCTATTACTACTATGGCAGATATGGCAACATGGTGCTAGAGAAGGAGCTGAGTTATACATCTTGATCCACAGGCAATGGGAAGTGAACTGTGACACTGAGAGTAGCTTGAGCATAGTAGACCTTGAAGCCCACCCCTACTTCAACAAAGCCATATCTCCTAATAGTGTCACTTCCTTTGGGGGGCATTTTCTTTTAAACCACCACTAGTATATACAAAAGTGTGTATGGGTTCACACACACACACACACACACACACTCACAAATAAATGATTTTTTAATTTTTAAAAATAATAGGATATCCTATAGCTAACTTGTAATAGATGAACAAGCATACCCAGTCTCTTAAAATGGAATGTAGCTTGATAAAGACATGCTATAGAAAAATAATTGCTAATTGCTTTCAAACCTGAAAATGGAATAGATAATGTGATTCATCAAAAAAAAAAAAGTCTAGTTACTTGAGTTGCCATCATGAGCAATAACATTTGCCTGCTTGTTATTTTCATAAAACCCTCATTTTTAAATTTGCTTCTGGCCCTTTTAAGAGAACGTCTTATCTTGTAGCCCAGGTTGGCCTCAAATTCATAATCCTCCTGCTACCTTCTCCTAAATCTGTCATCATACTTGAATCATAGAGCTGTTAGCAAGCAAAACACACACATCATAAACTTCAAACCTTATAAAAGATATTCATTAAGAAATAAACCTCCCTGTTTGATACCTGGTCTCTATTCATCAGAAAGTTGTTTGTGCATGCATGTGTCACACATGGATGTTGGTGTAAGGGTTGAAGTACATTGGTATAGGAATTTGTATATCAAGATTCACAAATGAAGAAAAACCTTTCTTTAAAACAAGGCTTGTTTTTGTCATGCTCCCTTATTTTTGGTGCATTAAGAAGAGTTGACTAAAGAGCTAGCTACGTCTGGTCTCACTTAACACATGCTCTTGGGCAATTTGCCCAGCTTTCATATTCTTCCAGCTGCATTCCATTCTTGGTGTCTGCAGGGGTGCATGCACCATTGTGGCAGTGGGGGTACCCAACATAAAGGGTGTCCTCTTCTTCATTTTTTATTTATTCTTCTTTCATATATACATCCCAACAGCAGTTTACCCTCCCTCCACTCCTCCTAGCTCTCCCCAACCTCCCATCAATCCCAGATCCAGCCCGCCTCTATTTCTTTTCAGAAAAGAGCAGGGCTCCCAGGGAATCAACCAAACACAAGGGACAAGTTACAGTAAGACTAGGCTAGAAGAGGCTAGTCAGTAGGAGGAAACAAAAGAGTCAGAGTCTACCTCCATGTCCTCTGTCCCAAAAGAACAGCAAGCTACACAACCATAACATATAAGCAGAGGACCTAGCTCAGACCCAGACAGGCTCCCTGGTTGTCTTGTCAATCTCTGTGAGTTCCTTGGAGCCCTGCTTAGTTGATTCTGTGGCCATGTTCTCCTGGTGTCCTTGACCTCTCTGGCTCCTACAATCCTTTCTCTAGGGTTCCCTGAGCTATACTTAATGTTTGGCTGTATGATCTCTGCATCTCCTCCCATCACTTGCTGAATGTAGCCTCTCTGATAACAATTGGGTTAGGCTCCGGTCTGTGTGTGTAGCAGAATATCACTAGGAATCATTTCTCTGTGTGTGTATGTGTGTGTGTGTGTGTGTGTGTGTGTGGCTTGGGGGGTTTGATTATTTTGTTTTGGGTTTTTGTTTTTTGGCTTTTTGGGTTTTGGGGGGGTGAGGGTTTGTTTGTTTGTTTGTTTGTTTTTTGTTAGTCATGTTTGGTTCTATCTTGCATCATTGGGCTATCCAGCCTCTGGTTCTATCCTGCGTCATTGGGCTATCCAGCCTCTGGTTTCTGGCCAAGGGTGTCCTCTTCTAATTTGTTTGCTTCTTCTGTTTTGTTTTTAGACAGAACCTTTCTATGTAACTCAAAATGGCATAGAACTCATATTGATCACTCGGCCTCCTAAATGCCAGTGTCACAGACTATTCCACAGCACCTGGCCCCTGACATCGAGTAGCTGGAGCTCACCTCTTCTGTTCTTCATGCAGGCTCTTTGCTGAATCACTCATGTAAATGTAGATGCCCAGCATGGTTTGTGGTCTCACTTACTAGGCCCTGAGACTGACTGCTGTCTCAGATAGGATTCCTATTGCTGTGAAAAGACATATGACCATAGCAACTCTCATAAAGGAAAGCATTTAATTGGGGCTGGTTTACAGTTCAGTTTAGTTCATTGTCACAATGGTGGGAAGCAAAGCAGAGCACAGGTAGACAAGGTGTTACAGAAGTAGCTGAGAGTTCTACATCCATATCAGTGGTTACCAGGAAGAAAGAACGCTACACTGAGTCTGGCTTGAGTACCTGAGACCTCAAAGCCAACCCACACTGATAAACTTATGCCAACACAGCCATACCTCCTAATAGCACTACTCCCTATGGGTCTAATGGGGCCATTTTTCTTTTATTCAAACAACCAAATTGCATTCCCTCTTCTGCATAGGTTTGTAGCCATATTATAAAGCAAAATGCATTTAGCCTAGCTGTGCCAGGCCCCGTAGTCTACCAAAGCATAAATCCTGTAAAAGTCCAAAGTCTCTTGTGAAAATCAAGTAATCACTTAACTGCAATCCCCTATAAAAACAAAACCAAACAGCAGACCATATCATTCCAACACATAATAGCAAAAGACCTCCAAAATGGAGGGAATGGTGAGGAAATATTGGACCAAAATAAGACCAAAAAGTATCTGGGAAACTCCAAACTCTACATCTCCATGTCTGATGTCAAAGCCCTTCAGATCTCCAACTCCCTTCAGCTTTGTTGACTACACCACACTTCCTTTTCTTGCACTGTTTCTACTCCCTGTTACATGCCTGTGGCGTCTCTAACATCTTGGGGTCTCCAAGGCAATCCAGGCGTCATCTTCAAAACATCACTCAATGTCCTTTCTAGGCCTCCATTCAGGAACATTACCTTGACATATGCCTAGCCTGGGTGGCTTTCCTTAGTCATGGAGGAAGATTCTCTAAGCCCTTTCTTTTTCTTTTCTTTTTTCTTTTTTTCAACCTTGACTATAAAACCAGAACCATGTGGCCAAACCTGCCAAGTGATGTTTACTGGGGCTAGACCTTGGCCACCTCATTCAATTACATCTTCACCCGTGTTTTGTTTGTTCATTTTCAATGGTTTCCTTCACTGCTTAAGCTTGGCTGTCCTAGAACTCTCTCTGTAGCCCAAGCTGGCCTCAATATTAGAGATCTGCCGGCCTCTGCCTTCTGAGTGCTAGGGTTAAATATGTGCACCACCATGCCCGGCTTTTCTTTAATTCGTTTTTACGAATTAGACGCTTAGCTGTTTGGGTCTTGCTCTGAGGTCACTACTCCCTGTACTCTACTTGCCATCAGGCTTTTCTTTAATCTTTTCCATTACCTGGTGCCCCTTTTCTTCCCCAACTGTACATTTTGCAGTTTTCCTTGCTCATCTTACACCTTTTCATTACAGCTCTGTGTAAGACTGGCCACTAGTAACTGCACAACACAGCCAATGCTAGGCTATTTGGAAATGTCCTCTGCCAAAGCTGTTAATCCATAACTCTTCAGTTAGGCCTTGGGTAGATGTCTTAGACAAGGGCAGAAAACAAGCACATTCTTCACTAAAATATCATAGGAAACATCTCTAAGTCACAGATTAATATTCTTCTCCTCTGAAACCTCTTAAGCCAGGCCCCCAAAGTTCACATCACCCTCAGCACCACTGTCTTCCATGTTCTTACCAGTATGGCCCATTAAGCCCCACTAAAAATGTACAAAGCTTTTCTAAACAGAAGTCCCAAAGTCCACATTCCCCCAAACAAAAGCATGGTCTAGCGATCGCAGCAACACCCCATTCCTGGTACTAACTTTTGTTCTAGAGTGTCTTTTGCTGTGAAGAGACACACCATGACCATGGCAAGTCTGATAAAGGAAAGCATGGTGAGACGTGTGGCAGGACACAGGCAGACATGGTGCTGGAGAGGTAGCTGAGAGTTCTACATCCAAATCAACAGGCAGCAGGAAGAGAGAATGTAACACTTGGCCTGGCTTGAGCATCTGAGACCTCAAAGCCCACCCCCAGTGACGCACTTACTCCAACACAGCCATACCCTGCAATAATGGCAATACTTATGGACCTTTGGGGGCCATTTTTATTCAGCTCACCACAACAGAGTTTTGATTACTCCTTGGAAAAAGCAGCCACATCCTCCACCAACCAGACCTCCTCACCTGCCACAGACACCACAATAGCCAGCATCAACACTGGTCACTGAGACTCCCTTCTCCCTTTGCTTCTCAGTCCAATTCTGTCGCCGACAAGCTAAATGCAACCCTTGAGTATTTCTAGGTCCTCCAGTTTTAGGGTCCTTCAGAGCTTTAAGATTTTTTTTTTTTACTTTGGTAAAATACTGAGTTTATGTCACATGTATATTTTTGTCTCCCTACCATTTCCACATCTGACCACCACTGTTACTATGTCCTATCATAACATTCCATACATGCTTAAAGCCAAGGGGGGAGTTCCATCCTTGAAAACTAAACAGGCATTTTAGACAGCACATTCTTGGCAATGGAACCTGGACAACATTTGTCAAACAAAGTAGGGAAAGTTCTCACTTGCATTATAGATTTAATAAAAATCTGTCTATATATCAATCCTGTGTTTGATGGCATGTCCATGACCTTCACAATACCCCTGGAAAATCTTGGCAGGGTGTTTATTATGCCTGCTGAATTTCTCTCCATTCTTCATTTCTCCCAGAACAATTTGTCATTCCTCTGAAACAGTTTGTCATTCAAAAAAGACAGATTAAAATCATTCCCCTCTGAAACACTGCTGACTCATGCAATGTGTGCATGCTTTACTGCTGACTCATGCTATGCATGCATGTCTTACTGCTCACTCATGCTGTGTGCATGCTTTTCTGCTGACTCATGCTGTGTGTGCATGCTTTACTGCTGACTGAAACTGTGTGTGCATGCTTTACTACTGACTCATGCTATATGAGAATGCTTGCTAAAGCACTGGAAGAGTGAAAAATGAGCTTCCAAAACATTACACAATAAAAACCCCAGTCCCCTCAAACTAGGCAGCAGACTCCACACAGAATGACGTAAGGAGCATCAACTCTGAGCCAGAGTTCCCAGGCTCTAATACTAATACAATCTCCTACCTGCTGTGACCCTGTTGTTGGGAGGGCAGTTTGTCATGACCTAAGTGCTGTGGGATTATCTTTTTGTACCCTAAAAAGATTTATCTCTGTCTAAGGTGCCTTGGAGCAGGTCAGATGTGCTGAACTGAGAAAAGGTGAAGAGCACATGGCAGAGTGTAGATTTAAAAATATGGGTTAATTTAGGTATAAGAGCCAGTCAGAAACAAGCCTAAGCTAAGGGCCAACTTCCATAATTAATAGCATATCTCCGTGTCATTATTTGGGAGTTGGTGGTACAAAGAAAGACTTGCTACACCTGAGCATCTCTGCATTCTTGCCAAGTGAGTCAAAGCTTACCCTGTTATTCTCTGACCTTGAGACATTTTGAAAACCAGTCACGTAGAAATTTATTCATCCAGGTGCCCACCATATGTCTTCATGACAACACAGTCTTTATTGGAAGAACTGGCCTGTTTTCAGCTTGCTTTAAGCGTGTCTGTACCTTGTGGTAGCACCCAACCAGGCCAGATGCTGGCTGGATCATGGCCTTTCTCCCATGCATTTCTGCTCTCCACGAACTTCGAAGAGGCTGGGTTTCCCCAGATATTTGGTTAAGTTACTCTTCCTCCCTGCACATCTGTTTCCACAAGTAAAAACCACAAAAGGAGTGATGGATTTACAGTGTGAGGATCACATAAGCCGATAAAACTAGAGCAGAGTCTGAAACTGATGAAGCTTCAAATAATGCCAAGTTTCTCAGCTCTTTGTTCTTGAAAATCCCTAACTTCTTGGATTACCAGGACTGGAGAGATGTCCTGTAGTTGAGAGTACTTGCTGTGCACCATGAAGACCAGGATTTGAACCCAGTGCCAACATCACAAGCCAAGCTTTCCATAAACAGTTGTAACTCCAGCTCTGATGTGCTCTTCAGACCTCTGCGTACATGCAGGTGTGCACACCAGCTTACACATGTACTTACAATCACACAGACTCTCCCATGCAGATAAGTCTGGAAAATATATACACGTTAATATATTATGTAGTAATAGATTAATATACATCAATGTGCTAATCCTTTGACCAATAATCATTTTAAGGTAAAAGAAACAGTAATCAAAGAGATGTGTTTGTTGATCTTCAATTTAACAATATTTGCAGAGAAAACAAATGGATAGTTAAATGTCAATGGAAAAAGTACATGAAAATTTACATATTATATAATGTGTTCATTGTATTATTAAAGAAATATGCAAGTTGTAGTGGCTTTTGTGCATTGCCTCATATTTGTACAAAAGTAGTTGTGTAGAATCTTTACCTATAAATATTAAAATGTTACCAAAAAATATATCCAACTAGGAGTACTTGCTTGATAATTTTCCTGGATGATATTGGAAGAAGATACAGAGACAACTAAATTTTTTTGCATATATACTCATATTTCTGATGCGAAAATAATAATAGTTTGTAAGCAAGAGAGGAAATAATGAAATAAAAAACATTAATGTGAGAGTAAAATCCTTAGTTTAGAAAAATTTCAAATGAGATTCTCAAAAACCAAAGTTTGTTAAAAAGAAAGGACACTCTCCAGCTTGGGAGGTAGGTAAGCTAACTACAGATCTTCATTTCTCTTTCTGTTCCTCCAAAGCCAAACCCCCCCAGTCTCATGCCCAGCCCTACAGCAGAACCCCTGATGCATCCTCCCCCAACATCTCTGGTGGACCACACAGATCTTCCCCTCCCAACCTTCCCCCTCCTACTACTTTATCCAGCCCTAAACTCCAGCAGGTACTCCCTGGAAACCCACAGGCCACTCCTGCCAGGGAAGCAGGTAGGATTACCTTAGAGCTTCTTCACCTTTCTCTCTTTTCCTAATCCAATCCCCAAGTCCCACCCCAGGTCAACAGCAGAACACCAACCAGCTGTAGCTGCTTTTCCCTCTATCCCCATGGATCACACAGAAATTCCCCTCCTCATCTCCCTTCCCCCACTCATTGCCCCATCCCAGCCCCCAATTCTACAAGCCGCTCTGACCAGAGAAACAAATCAGTGAACTACAGATATTCACCTCTCCCTCCATTCCTCCAAGTCCAATCCCCCAGTCTCATCAACAGCTCTGTGGCAGATCTTTTACTGTAGCCTCTATTTACTCTCCATTCCCTTCCCCAGATAACTGAGCTGATCCTAAAGGAACACCCTGCTTCCCTCCCTCCTGTGAACCTCTTCACACACTCCCAACAGACCATCCCCATTCCTAAAGTGCCAGTTCAAAATATCCATAAATACATTTTACCTGGAACTCCAGTGGCCACACCTCTCAGGACCCGAGAAGAATTTCCTACTCCCCTAAGAAACAGAAAGGAAACAGAAATGAAGAAACAAAGTGCCCACCCAAAAAAGACAAGACTAGATACCGGCACCTAGAATTACAATCCACCCAATCCTAGATGCCTAGGTGCCAGCATAAAATCACAGTCAACAATAACGAGGACAGTATGTCTCCACTAAAACCCAGCAACCCTACCACAACAGGCCCTGCTATTCCAACATAAGTGAAGTACCAAAAAAATAAACAAACAAACAAAAAAGAACTGAAAACAACCTTTGTAAATACCATAGAGGTTCTTAAAGAGAAAAATCAATGAATTTATTTGAAAACAAAGCAAAAAGCAGTGGAAGGAAATGAATAAAATCATTCAACACGCAAAAGTGGAAATAGAATCAATAAAGAAAACCCAAACTGAGGGGATTCTGGAAATAAAAACTTCAGAACTTGAATAGGAGCTACAGAGGCAAACCTCAACAATCAAGTATGAGAAACAGAAGAGAAAATTCTCAAGCATTGAAGCCATTATAGAAGAAATGGACACATCATCAAGAGAATGTAAAATCTAAAATTCCTGACACAAAACATCCAGGAAATCTGGAACACTATGGAAAAAACAAATCTAAGAATAACAGGCATACAGAAAGGAGAAGAAACCTAGATCAAAGGCCCAGAAGATATTTTCAACAAAATCATAGAAGAAAATTTCTCTAACCTAAAGAAAGAATGCTTATCAAGGTACAAGATGCATACAGAACATCAAATAGACTGAAACAGAAAATAAAGTCTTTTGGCACATAATAATCTAAACACTAAATGTACAGAATGAAGAATAAATATTAAAATCTATAAGGGGGAAAAGATCAAGTAATACATAAAGGCAGATCTATTAGAATTACAACTGGCTTCTCAGTGGAGACTCTAAAAGTCAGATAGACCTGGACAGATATGCTGTAGACTCCAAGAGACCACAGATGCCAACCCAGAATACTATATCCAGAAAAACGTTCTATTGCAATAGACAGAGAAAATAAAACATTCCATAATAAAAAAATAAAATTTGAGCAATATCTATTTACAAACCCATCCCTACAAAAAGTGCTAAAAGGAAAACTCAAACTTCAAGAGGCTTAACCACATTCAAGAAAATACAAAGAACAAGTAATCTAGACAAGAAAACCAAAACAAGGGGAGCAGACTCCTCTCTCTCTCTCTCTCTCTCTCTCTCTCTCTCTCTCTCTCTCTCTCTCTCTCTCTCTCTCTCTCTCAACCACCCACAACAACAACAATAAAAATAATAGGAAATAACAAACACTGTTCATGGATATCTCTCAACATCAATGGTTTCAATTTCCCAACACAAAGACACAGACTAACAAAATGAAAGCATAAACAGGATCTATCCATCTTCTGTATCCAAGAAACACACCTTAACAGCAAGGATAAATATAACCTCAGGATAAAAGGATGGAAAAAGATATTTCAAGCATATGGACCTAAGAAGCAAGCTGGTGGTGTAGCTATTTTAATATCTGACAAAATAGACTTCAAACTAAAACTAATCAGAAGAAATAGAGGACAGGCCTTAATACTAAACTTTCACCAGTAGACAGATCATCCAAAGAAAATCTAAACACAGAAATCCTGGAGCTAACAAACATTATACACCAAATAGAATGACAAATATTTACAGAACATTTTGCCTAATCATAAAAGAATATACCGTCTTCTTAGCACCTCATGGAACTTCCCCCAAAACTGATGACATACTTGAACAAAAGGCAAGTCTGAACAGATTCAAGAAATTTAAAGTAACACCCTACATCTTAACTGACTACCATGGATTAAAGATGAATATCATAATTTTCTACCTCAAGACCCAACAATACCATGCTTGGGCACATACCCAAAGAATTCTTAATCATACCACAGGGACACTGCTCAACAATGTTCATAGCAGCATTATTCATAATAGCCAGAATCTGGCCCTCAACTGAAGAATAGATAAATAAAATGTGGTACATTTACACAATGAAGTACTATTCAGCTGGGAAAAAAAATGAGGACCTCATGAAATTTACATGCAAATGGATGGAACTAGAAAAAAAAAACCAGACTGAGTAAGGTGACCAAGATACAGAAAGATAAACATCATATGTATTCACTCATAAGAGGATATTAGATGTAAAGCAAAGGATAACCAGACTATAACCCACAGCTCCAAAGAAGCCAGGTAACGAGGAGAACCCTAAGAGGAACTCATGGATCACCTGCGAAGGGAAATTAGATGAGTAAACTGGGGGTGGGGGAGGAAGGGGATGAGAACATGAGGGAACAGGGTGGGGATGCCGTGGAAGAGCAAGGAAAGAGGCATTTCAGTAGAGAGAGCTACTGTGGGATCAGGGAGAAACCTGGTGCTAGAGTAATGCCCAAGAATCCACACGGATGACCCCAACTAAGACTCCTAGCAATAGTGGAGTGGGTGCCCAAACTGGCTTTCCCCTGTAAAATTCAGATTGGTAAATATCCCAACTATCATCATAGAGCCCTCATCCAGTAATTGGTGGAACCAGACACACAGATCCACAACCAAGAACAAGGCCTAGCTCCAGGAATCCATTCAAAGAGAGGGAGGAGCGAATGTATGAACAATGGTGGTCAAGATCATGATGGAGTAATCTACAGAAATAGCTGAACCAAGTTTGTAGAAACTCATGAACTCTAGACTTACAGCAGTGGAGACTGCAGGGGACTGAACTAGGCCCTCCATATGTGGGAGACAGTTGTGAAGCTTGGACTATCCCAGGGAACCCTGGCAATAGGACCACTATACAAAACTGTGCCTGAGCTAGCTTATTGGAGCCCATTCCCTATTCTGGGATGTCATGCTCAGCTCAGCCTTTACTTTTTTTTTTTTTTTTAATTTGAAACAAGCTTGTTTTACATGTCAGTCCCAGTTCCCTCTCCCTCCCCTCCTCCCCTGTCCCCCCCCCCAACTCCCTATCCCACCCCCTTTTCTGCTCCCCAGGGAGTGTGAGGCCTCCCATGAGGGATCTTCAAAGTCTGTCATATCATTTGGAGCAGGGCCTAGGTCCTCCCCATGTGTCTAGGTTCAGAGAGTATCCCTCTATGTGGAATGGGCTCCCAAAGTCCATTCGTATACTAGGGATAAATACTGATCCACACCAGAGGCCCCATAGACTGCCCAGTCCTCCTAACTAACACCCAATTCAGGGGGGTCTGGGTTGGTCCTATGCTGGTTTCCCAGAGATCAGACTGGAGTCCATGAGCTCCCCCTTTTTCAGGACAGCTGTTTCTGTGGGTTCCTCCAGCCTGATCTTGACCCCTTTGCTCATCACTCCTCCCCCTCTGCAACTGGATTCCAGGAGTTCACCTCACTGTTTAGCTCTGAGTGTCTGCTTCTGTTTCCATCAGCTACTGGCTGAAGGTTCTAAGGTAGTCATCAATCTCATTATTGGGGAAGGGCATTTAAGATAGTCTTTCCACTATTGCTTAGACTGTTACTTGGGGTTATTCTTGTAGATCTCTGGACATTTCCCTAGTGTCAGATTTCTCTTTAAACCTGTAACGGCTCCCTCTATTATGGTATCTCTTTTCTTACTCTCCTCTGTTCTGCCCCAACTCAATCTTCATGCTCTTTCATGTCCTCCTCTCCCCTCCTCTTCTCCCCTTCTCTTTCTCCTAACTCCCTCTTCCTGCCCCCCATGCTCCCAATTTGCTCAGGAGATCTTATCCCTTTCCCCTTCTCCAGGGGATCATGTATGTCTCTTTTAAGGTCATCCTTGTTTCCTGGCTTCTCTGGTGGCATGGATTGTAGACTGGTACTCCTTTGCTCCATGTCTAAAATCCATATATGGCTGAGTACATATGTTTGTCTTTTTGTGACTGGATTACCTCACTCAGGATGGTTTCTTCCAGTTCTGTCCATTTGCTTTTGAATTTCAAGATTCCATTCCAATCCCCCCTTCCCTCCCCCCAGTAGTGCTCAATTGTGTAAATGTACCACATTTTCTCCATCTATTCTTCAGTTGAGGAGCATCTAGGTTGCTTCCAGGTTCTGGCTATTACAAATGATGCTGCTATGAACATAGTTGAACAGATGTCCTTGTTGTATGAATGTGCATCCTTTGGATATATGCCTAAGAGTGGAATTCCTGGATCTTGATGTAGATTGATTTCCATTTTCCTGAGGAACCACCATATTGATCTCCAAAATGGCTGTACAAGTTTGCACTCCCACCAGCATAAACTGTCTTTGGTGTTTTTGATTTTAGCCATTCTGACAGGTGAAAGATGGCATCTCAAAGTAGTTTTGATTTGCATTTCCCTGATAGCTAAGGATGCTGAGCACTTTCTTAAGTGTCTTTCAGCCATTTTAGATTCCTCTATTGAGAATTCTCTATTTAGTTCTGTACCCCGTGTTTTAACTGGATTATTTGGTGTTTTGTTGACTAGTTTCTTGAGTTATTTGTATATTTTAGAAATCAGCCCTCTGTCAGATGTGAGGTTGGTGAAGACCTTTTCCCATTCTGTGGGCTACTGTATTGTCTTGTTGACTGTGTCCTTTGCCTTACAGAAGCTTCTCAGTTTGAGGAGGTCCCATTGATTAATTGTGAATCACAGTGTCTGTGTTAGTGGTGTTATGTTCAGGAAAGGTCTCCTGAACCTATTTGTTCAAGGGTACCTCCCACTTTCTCTTCTAAGAGGTTCAGTGTGGCTGGATTTATGTTGAGGTCTTTGATCCATTTGGACTTAAGTTTTGTGCATGGCGATAGACATGGGTCTATCTGAAGTCTTCTATATGTCAGCATCCAGTTGTGCCAGCACATTTGTTAAAGATGCTTTCTTTTTTCCATTGTTTAATTTTAGCTTGTCAAAAAATTAGGTGTTCGTGGGTGTGTGGGTTAATATCAAGCTTTTCAATTTGATTCCCTTAGTCTATCCTTCTCTTTTTGTACCAATACCAAGCTGTTTACAGGACTATAGCTCTATAATAGAGCTTAAAGTCAGAGATGGTGATACCTCCAGAAGTTACTTTATTGTACATGGTTGTTTTAGCTATCCTGCGTCTTTTGTTTTTCCATATAAAGTTGAGTATTGTTCTTTCAAGGTCTATGAAGAATTGTGTTGGGATTTTGATGGGGATTGCATTGAATCTGTAGATTGCTTTAGGCAAGATTGCCATTTTTACTATGTTGCTCCTACCTGTCCAAGGCCATGCATGGGAGAGAGACTTGGCCCTACTCCATCCTATTGTGTCAGACTTTGCTGACTCCTCATGAGAGCACTTGCCTGTGAGGAGGAGTGGACTGGGGGTGAGCTGGGGAAGGTGGGGGGAGGGAAGGAGGAGGGTTTTGATTGAGAACCACAGTTGGAATGTAAAATGAAATTTAAAAGAATAAATTATAAGAAGGATGCACATGAAGCATTCTTTAAAAAAAGAATAGAAACCTTGTAAACTCATAGAAAATGAACAACTCTTTACTGAAGGAAAATAACCAAGAAGTTAATGCTTGAAATAGCAGAGCCACAGCTGAGCAGTGCTGGTGCACGCCTTTAATCCCAGCACTTTGGCCGGAGAGGCAGGTGGATCTCTGAAGTTCAAGAGGAGCCTGGTCAACAGAACTAGTTCCAGGATAGCTAAGTCTGTTACACAAAGAAATCCTGTCTCAAAAAACTAGGAGAAGGAGGAGACATGAAGACAAGAGACGGAGGGTCAAGGAAGGACCTCTGCAGCTAACTTACTAGTGTTCCATTCAGCCCTTCTTATGGTTGAGCTCAGACTCAGCGCAGACTGTAAATTTCCAGAGTCAAGAACTTTAATCCTCTGGGATTCCAGAGGATAAGACATGTATGAAAGTGTGCATGTTTTTAGTATTTGTATTTATTTTATGTACATGAGTATTCATCTGCATGCGTGTGTGTGGACCATAGATGGTACCACATACTCCAGAAGTGAAGTTCCAAGTAGCTGTGAACCAGAATGTAGGTGTTGGAACTCAAACCTGGGTCCACTGCAAGAATAACAAGTGCTCTCAACTATGGAACCACCTCTTTAGCCCTATCTGCACATTTTAGCATAGTTTCCACTAACTGTTTGGGGGTAAGAGACAGGACTATCGCTGCCAAAATTGTTTGTTTAGGGACTAGAGCAACGGCTGAGCAGTTAAGACTGCATACTGCTCTTACAGAGGACTGGGTTCTCTTTCTGGCACTAAAGACAGGTGACTTGCAACTGTTTGTATCTCCATCTCCAGGAGATCGGACACCCCCCTCTGACCTCCATGAGTGTCTTCACTCACATGTGCCTACCCACAGAGACACACACATTTTTAAAAATAAAATAAATCTTTTAAATTGTGTCTTATTTGGGTTTGGTTGTCTAAGACACAGTCTCATCATATAGCCCTGGCTGGCTCAAACTTGCAATCCACCTGCTTCAGCTGCTTTAGGGTTGGCACTCAGCCAACAAGGTATTGGGGAAGTATTTCTAGAATGATGTTTACTATTCCGTCAGTTAGTCTCATCTCCTCAAATCCCAAATGACTTTTGAGGTGACAACGAGAGATGGTTCTCTCTAAAGTTACATATCCAACCAACTAGGGTACACTTGGTTAATCTTTTTCCTAAATAAAACCTTAACAATGACTGGTGAGCTCTTGGCTCAGAGCAAAGGAGAACGAGGCCCTCACCTGAGTCAGCAGTGGACTTTGTGTGACTGGTTGGTCCCCTCCTGTGACTGCACCCTGGAAGGGTGCGTTTGACCTACTTTAAGGAGTGATGATGCAGAGAAAATGGGCTATTCAGTGCCTAATCCTGTGTGTCCCAACCTCCACGCAGTACTTCAAAGCAGCCCAGACAGCCGTGAGAAGGGTATTATTAACTCCTTCTCATCCCCATGACACTGCTGCCCTCCAGGAGAGAGGGTTCCGAACAGGTCCGGAGTGCCTGCTGCAAGGGCCTCTGACTCTTTCGAGTCTGGGTTAGGCAATCCAGGCACGCACCTCCGCTGTCCTGGCAAGAAATTCCAACTCCCACCAGAATGGAAAGAAGCCAAAGAAAGTCAAAACGTTCTTCAAGCAGAAACTCATTAGGAAAACTCCGGGAAGGAGAGAAATAGATCGATTGCCCTGGCGCACAGCGCAGTGACTCAATGAGCTGAAGGGCTTCTGCAAGAGGGGTTGGGTTGGAGCCCCAGGGATTTGGGTGGAGGAGAAGAGAACTGACCAATGCATGGACACGGATACTGAGACACTACACTGTGCCCTGGAAATACCTGTGACCACTGTGTGTGATTACTATGAATTAATTTAAAAATCGTGAAATATTTAAGATGCAAACATTAGCTATTCTGCTCTGGTCATCTTGTACAATTAAGATAAGAACCAGTTTGTAAAATACTCTAAAACTCACGTGTTAAAATGAACGAAAATTTGCATAGTCCAGCTTGCAAAAATAGCTCCCCCACACACCCCCCAACACCCCCCTTCCTTGGAAAATCTGGTCCCTTGGTCCTTGCACACCTGAAAGCCATGAAAAAGGAAATGCCCAGCAGGTGGCAGAAGGAGATAACTAGACTGAAGGCATACCCACTTGAGCCGTCCTAGGTGAGATTTCATTTAGTTATTAATGAATGCCTCGCGGCAGGAAGGGCATCAAGTTGGTGTCTGTTTTTCAGTGTCTTGTGCAGGGCCTGGTACATGGTGGGTCTATCTGCTGATTGTATGATTGAACGAACGAAGAATGAATGAATAAATGAGTGAATGAATGAATGAACGAATGAATGACTCATCTAAACTGGACAAATGTCAGCATTTTAAAAAGTAATGTTCTTTCCATATCCTATCAGTAGCAGCATTGTCACTTTACTTAGTTTTAGCTGAACATTATAGATTATGTCTTCATACAAGTATATACTGTATGTGATCATGTCTTCTCCCCCCCCAATGTCTCCGGCTCTACTTTCTTAAATCCTCTTCCCTCTCGTTAGTTCCCAATGCTACCCTACACAGTTTCATTTCTACTTTCATATCATACATACAGGGTTTAGTTTTTAGACTGTGTCTCACAAGGTAGCCTTGGCCGTCCTGGAACTCCAAATGTAGACCAGGCTGGCCTTGAACTCACAGAGTTTCTCCTGCTTCTGCCTCCTATTTGCTGTGATTAAAGACATGGAACACCACACCCAGCTCAACGATGTTTTATCCATGGGTCTATACAAAATCTATGAACTATAAATGAGAGGGTATGATATTTGCTTTTCTGGGACTTGCTTAATTCACTTAACATGGTCAATCCCACTTGCGTCCATTTTGCTATAAACAACATAACTTCATTCCTTTCTATGGTTGGAAAATAAACTCCATTATAGGGGCTGAAAAATGGCCCAAAGGTTAAGAGCACTTGTTTCTCTTACAGAGGTTCAGTTTCCAGCACCCACTCCGGCTCATTTCTTTCAGCTGGGCTTTGAGGACACCCACACCCACATTTGCGTATGCACAGGCAGACACTAATACATGTAATTTTTTTCAAATCCATATATATTTTGAAATAGTATTTTATACATAAATATGATATAATATGAGATAGATAGATAGATAGATAGATAGATAGATAGATAGATAGATACCACATTTCTTTGACAATTACTGTTGTTGCACACCTAAACTGGTTCGAGAACTTAGCTCTTGTGAGCAGTGTTACAATAGCATTGATGGGCATGGGCAAGTGTCTCAGTGAAAGGTTGACTTGGAGTCCTTTGGGCACACACCCGGAATGAGTGACAGAACTGGGTCGTAATGGGTCTGGTTTTAGCTTTTCAAGAAACTGCCAAACTGACTTCACAGTGGCAGGGCTGGTTACAATTCCGTCAGCAGTGTCCAGATGCGGTATTACTTTAATACCAGAAGGAACTAGATACAATAACCAAAGACTAACCTCCCTGATGAATATAGAGGGCCTTTTTTTTTTTTTTCTTTTCAATAAAATACTTGCAAACCGAATTAAAGGACACATCAAGATCATTCACCATGACCAAGTTGGCTTTACTCCAAAGATGCAATGGCTGGCCCAGGGCGCATTCCCACCAGCAGGGTGTAGGGGTTCCTCTTCTCAACTTCCTCACCAGCAACTGTTTTTTTTTTTTTTTTTTTTTTTTTCTTAGTGACATCCATTCTGACCGGGGTAAGATAAACTTTCCCTTTAGCTTTCAATTTGATTTGTTTGTTTTATTTTGCAGTAACTGAGAACCTAATTTAGGGCCTTACATGTTGGGCAAGGTCTCTACCTCTGACCTATATCCCCAGTCCTTAAAAAAAAAAATGATTTTACTTTTACTCTGAGACAGACTTCACTATTTCCCAAGCTGACGTGTAGCCCAGGCTGGCCTTCAATTTGCATTTCCTTCCAGGGAGCAGAGTATTCAGGCCCATAGTTCAGGCTGGGTTTAGTGTATATCATTATTCTTTACTTAGTTAAAATTCCCTGTGTACTTTAGAGAGCTTCAGACATTTATTAGATTCTGACAACATACATGTGTGTTAATAACAAAAACAAAAAACAGAATTAAAGGCTGACAATGGCTTTGAATAACAGCTGGAATGCAGGGTTTCAAAGAAATTGGCATTCACAAGGAAGACATTTTGCTTTTGGAAATAAGCAATTGATCTTTGAATAACTGTATTTTTTTTTTAATCAACAGTTGAGTTGATTGAAATTTAAGAGCACTTTATTTCAGGGGTGGTGACCTTTGAACCCAAGTCTTGGGAGGCAAAGGCAAGGTAGAGTGATTTTTCTCAAACAGACAAACAGCTCATTTGCCTGGCCCTCCTGAAAAGTGCTCTGGTGTAATGACATGGGTTTGTTTTGTTTGTTTATAATCCTTATTTCAAAATAACTTGAGATGATAAAAATTATCTGATAACTTTTTATCATGTCTGAGATGACCGGAGTCCTCATGTCTTGCTTTTATGGGCACACAGGGTACCACTGAGCTTCCCTCTTGTCAGAATCAGAGATGATCAGGCTCTCCCTGCACACCCATGGCAAGTTCCCCGCTCATGAAATAACACTGTGAGCAATGCTGAGTTGGCACAGGAGTCATCTGTGTCGGATATGAACTCTTCGAGGGCAGGAATGTTGTCATATTTTTCACTTTTTTCCAGCACCACGCCCAGTGCTTGGCATATATTAAGGGCTCAATAAATATTTACCAAATGTATAGAGACTATCAAGATGTATCTCGGTGAACAGTGGTACTTGAATCAGAGCCACATTCCCAGCAGAAGAAGAGGAATGCAGGTCATGGGAGCACATAAGAAGACGCAAAGAAATTAACATCAGCTAGAGCTAGGTGACATCCTTCATTGCCATGCTCATCTGAGGAGCTCCTGTCCTCACCCTGTTCAACTCTAGCACACAACCACCGTATTTACTGTATTTACTGTGCCTACACTTAACTGTGTACTGAAGGAAGATATTGTCCTGATGTCTTTAAACATTACGGTCAAAGCTGAGGTTTACCTCCCTACCTCTAGAGGAGCGCTGTATCTTTAATATCAGTTTCTTTAAAGAAAAAAAAATGTACTTATCTGTATGAATGTATGCCCACTAATCTTGATGTACATCACATATGTTCTGGTGCCACTGGGGTCAGAAAAGAGTGTCAGGTCCCCTAGAACTGGAGTTATAGCTGTAGCTCATGAGCCACCAGATGTGGGTGCTGGGAACAGAAACCAAGTCCTCTGCAAGAGCAGCATGTAGTCTTAACGACTGAAACATCTCCCAGCTCCCGGGAAAACTAAATATATATATATATATATAAAACAGGCTTGCCATGCAAACCTGACAACCTGAGTTCAATCCCAGGAATCCACAATGAAAGGAAAGAACCAACTCCCCAAAGTTGCCCTCTAACCTACACACATGCACCATGGTACACATGTACCTATACATACATATGAGTAATAGCAACAACAACAATAATGATGATACTACTAATAATTTATTATTTTAATTATTTTAAGTGTGTGTGGGGTGTGTGTATGGGGTGTGTGTGTGTGTGTAGATGGGTGTGTGTGTAGATGGGTGTGTGTGTGTGTAGATGGGTGTGTGTGTGTGTAGATGGGTGTGTGTGTGTGTAGATGTGTGTGTGTGTGTGTGTGTAGATGGGTGTGTGTGTGTGTATGTGTGTGTAGATGGGCATGTGTATGTGGGTACAGATGCCCACAGAGAAGCCCAGAGGAGTTGAATGCCCCGAAGCTGGAGTTACACAGGTGGTTGTGAGCTGCCCCATGTAGTTAACTAGAAAGGGAACTCAAATCCTCTGGAAGGGCAGTACAAGCTCTTAACTACTAAGCCATCTCTCTAGCCCCTAAATCTAAAGAGGGTCTAGCTTAACCCCCTATGCTCTTGTTCTCAGTAGGAAATCTCATGCCCACCCATGATTCTGTACTAGTAACTCCCGATCTTCACTGACTACTTAGATTTGCCAAATCCATGCATGCTGATTGAACACTGATTCCTGTACATGCCACATAGCTGTCTTAAGCTCACTTTGAATGGGGGCAGCAGCCTCCCACAGGTTGAGATCCCACTGGATAAAAAGGAGGAAAGCAACTGGACACCAGCATTCATCTCTCTCTGCTTCCTGGCTGTGGATGCAATGCTGTTTGGCTCCCTCACCACGTTTCCCCTGCTATGATGGACTGGACTTTCAACTCTGAGCTGAAATAATCTCCTTCTTGGAGCTGCTTTCAAATGCAACAAGAAAATTATCTATGTACTAACTTGCAAATAGATTTTCCTTTTTTTTTTTTTTTTTTTTTTTTCCTTTTGGATGAATTGGGTAGGACATCCATTGTTTAAACGCCCTATCTAGAGGTCGGTGAGATGGCTCAGCATCAGCAAGTAAAGGTGCTTGCTGCCAAGATGGCTGACCTGAGTTCAATCCTCTGGACCCACACGGTAGAAGCAGAGAACCTGCTTCTTCCCATTGTTCCCTGACATGAACCATAGCACACATGTTCCCCAAAAATAAATAACTGAGATTTTTGAAAAACCCTACCCTAAGCGTTTTTCTTTGTACCATGTTCCCCCTTCCTTTGTACAGGTAAGAGAAGATTTAACCCATTGCCAAGGGGTCCTGGTTCTTAAACTTCCCCCATGTATTTCCTCTTGACTTCAACTAGCACCGGCCTCTACATCACAGTAGCATCTCTTCACTACATTCCCAAACTCCAGTCCCAAGTCTTCTAAATCATCTTCTAATTGCTGTCAAAGAATTGTTAAACTCGGGCTCCATGTGTCAGCCTTCAGTGGTGCCCTAGGACTCCATGAATACACTCAGGCAGCTTCAAACAGCCCAGGACTTGTCATTTGCTGCCCTTTCTACCTTACCCCCCCCCCCCCCCGCGTCCCTCAGCCAAGCCATGCATTCTTTCTGTGTCCTGGCCTCTCCACCCGCACTGTTCTCCAGCCTACCAGAGACACTCTACCCTTAAAATGCCATCTTTCCCATTAACTTAAAAGCCTTCAAATAGCCAAAAGCAGAGTTTTCTCTGCATCCACAGCTCTTCATGCCCCTAACAAAACACTTCTTTCTTAGTCAGTATGTTCAGACAAGTCGCTTTCCCTCTGGGCTGTAGAGTTCCTTGAGGACTGGAACCCTTCCGTGTTACACACTG
Source organism: Phodopus roborovskii (assembly GCF_943737965.1). Taxonomy (NCBI): domain Eukaryota; kingdom Metazoa; phylum Chordata; class Mammalia; order Rodentia; family Cricetidae; genus Phodopus; species Phodopus roborovskii. Next base: position 6,053,315 of record NW_026126638.1, read on the forward strand.
ATAAATAGCATGACTGGCTGGCGGGTTTTCACCAAACAGCTGCTAAACTGATCTACATGAGGCGTGTGAGCTTGCGAAGATACTTGGGTTTTCCTCCTAATTGTTTTAAAATGTAATTCAACATCCAACTTGATGTTTCCCATGGAATTTGTGATTCATCTATTATGAGAATTTATGTGCTTACCACGTTCTCCAGTCTGTAATTCTCATGACTCTCCTCTAAGACAAGTCCCAGCTAAACATAAATTCTGTAAGGCATTGAATGTCTGAGTCTGCTCCATTAAGCAACAAAAACACATTCCAATCTAGTTCCCTTCCTTTCTTGTATCTCTTGTCTTTCTTTTTCCTTCCTTTCCATCTTCTTCCTTTCCTTCTTTCTTCCTCCCTCCCCTTTCCCTCCTCCCTTCCTCCCTCCCTTCCTCCTTTCTTCCTTCATTCACTCCATGCTTCTTTCTTTCTTAGAAACCATGGATGCACAAGCTGTGACTTGGTTGTAATTATAGGTGACAAACCTGTTAGCATTTAGTTGCAGCCTTTTGCCAAGTCAGTGGTTGTCTCTTCTCTGGTGTGTGACTGCTTGAGCCAGCCTGAGTCATGTTATCTTTTTACCATCAAAATGGGCCACCTGATAGCATCTGCTCCTCTCTCTGGTTCAAATCCTCAATGGAGCTTCTCTGCTTCCCGAAGTCACCAGCTTTCCAGATACTCACAGTCTGTATCAGTACAAATAAATGAGCTTGGAACTCTAAGCAGCCTCTGCCTGAAGAAGATACAAGGGAAGGAGACCCAGGTGCAGGCAGCCCAGGAGACAGGGAAGAATGAGGTTGAATGACTACAAGTTAAGGAAATTTAAAAAGAAACCGAGAGAGCTAAATATTCTCTTACAAATGAGCAAAAGGGGGTGGGGGTAAGCACCATGACTTTCACATAGTAAGTACTTAGTGGTTTTTTGTTTTTGGTTTTTTTTTTTTTTTTTTTTTTTTTTTTTTTTTTTTTTTTTTTTTTTTTTTTTTTTTTTTTTTTTTTTTTTGTTTTTTGTTTTTTAAATCAGGCTTGCTTTCTTATAATTGAATCGGTGCAAATAAAACACTGCTTTGAAAGGCCAGCATAATTTTAAGGCTGTAGAATGAATAATTTAAGTCATTTGACTGGAACTAAGTCCCAGGCTACATGCAAGTTCACATAAAGTGGGTCTTTGCAAGCCTCTGGCTCTAGGAAAACTTTTGCAAGGAGAGTGTCCATTTTCACCCACCGAATCCTGGGTGTTTCTGGGAGGCACAGTCATTCAGCTGGCTCCAGTTTCGCTGGGTTAGCATAGTTAGGGAGAATTGAAGCAAACCTGATCAACTGGATTATAAGCTTAATTGGCCAAGGGCACTAGGCAGATGCTAACACAGCCGCAGAGCCAACGACTACACACACAAGCCATCCAACCCAGAAGCAAGCAATGAGGTACTGGGTGGCAGATTGCATCAGACTTAGAGGCAGAACAACCTGAGTTCGGATCGTGCCTCTCTTGCTTGGACTCCGAACAAATCCCTGGATTGCTCACTGATTCTGTTTGCTGTGGCCTGGACTCCACTTCTCTCAGATGTGAGAAATGGTAAAGGTTTAGTAAGGAGTAAGCGGGAAGTGTATGGAAGTATCTGATATTCTGCAAAGTGTTGTACAAGGGTAAGAAGGTACTATGGATATTTGGTTGTGGACTTATTAACAAGCAAGGTGTTAGCATTAGGTTTAGACAAATGGTTTCTACTACTAATCTCTGGGCACAGAGGAATGATACACAGACAGAGTGAGCTCCCCACTAATTCAACTCTAATTTCGGGGCTTGTTGTTGGCATATCATCTCACAGGAATATTTTATGCTAGACACAAAACAGTTAAGAGCCAAGCATGATGACAGATGCCTATAATCCCAGAATTTAGGAGAGTTAGACAGGAGGATCAAGAGTTCCAGACTAACTAACTGCACACTTAATTCTCCATAATCTGGAAGTCCAGTCATAACCCTTAGCCTTATAGAATCTTTAGGACAGGTGCATGCGCCCACCTGCCCTCTCCCCGCCTCTACACACCAGAACTACACACCTTCCTATATAACAGGAAGCTGCATGATGAACAGACACAATGACTAAATGAGGCTGACATCCCTTAAAAACAGAAAAACAAGTCTAAATGAAAATTTTAAAAAGTCACCGAGAGGGAAGGACTAAATGAATGAACTATGAACTGGGGAGGGCTCAGTATTATTTTAGTACTTCTAAAGAGGCTCGGAGCAAGGGAAACCTTCAGCATTTGGTTCAGTGAGGTCGGGTGCCTAGAAGGGTCAAGTTCTATGTTCACTGGGATGTTTCTACTCCTGAAACTGGACAAGACCTAACAAAGGCCAGCACACCCACAAGCCCCCCGCAGGGAAAACATACTAGTTAATATGGTAGACTGAACTCATAAATGGTCAAATAGGATTCCCCTAACACTACAGCATCTCTAGAGTTTCATACCCTTCACATGTAGAGGGAACTGTATTCAAAGATTAGGGCAAACGATGATGCTAAGAAATATATATATAGCTTGGGAGATGGCTCAGTCAGTAAAGTGACTGCACCACAAGCATGAGCTCCAGAGTTCAAATCCTCAGCTCCCACATTAAAAATGCTGGGCACGTGTGTGTGTGTGTGTGTGTGTGTGTGTGTGTGTGTGTGTGTGTGTGTAACCCTACAGGCAGGAAAGCAGAACAAGCAGGTAGCTACAGCTCACAGGCAAGATAGTGGTAAAATACTTGTCTAGCATGTGCAAGGCCCTGGTTTCTACTCCCAACCCCAGCAATACACATACAGGAGAGAGGAGAGAGAGAGAGAGAGAGAGAGAGAGAGAGAGAGAGAGAGAGAGAGAGAGGGAGGGAGGGAAGGGAGGGAGGGAGGGAGGAAGGAAGGAAGGAAGAAGCTGACACACATCAAACTCTAGTCCCATCTGTGATGCAAACATGTTTCTGATTTCTTCAAAATGGCCTATGAACTGTTGAGCTTTTCAGAGTTTCCAAGAGAATGTTTGTGAGGAGGAGGAAGACAAGGGCATAGGAAAGGAGAAGAAAGGTGGATACAAAGAAGGAGAGGAGGAAAATACAGTAAGTGTTCAAGTACTGATGGGTGGCCCTGACCCCTTTGACCTTCAGTTCATGAGAGAAGTCGCTATCTACCTATGAAAGACCTTTCTGAGCCATAGTCCTGTTCTCCATCACTAGTGGATGCTGACATTCCTTACACATCACAAACCCAATCATATCTCCTTAATCTGGTTTCATCTGTTTCATCTTTTCCTGCCCGTCAAATGCTATCCACAACTCCAGTATACACACACACACACACACACACACACACACACACACACACACTCCACACTGAGCTACATAGGGCCTTTGAGTTCTCCAAACATCCCTTCCTATGGTGTCTGATTTTATTATCCAGCTCATCCTTCTAGCACACTCTTCATTTCACTACTCTTTCAACTCCCCACATAGTAGCCTTTTCCTGTCATCCCCACCTGGTCTGTGTTTTCCTAAAACTGATCCTAACCCAGTCGCAGGTGTGAGCTCGGTGTATATGACACATCCTACCTCTTCCAATCCCACGAGACCAGAAGGGTTTGTTGTTTTCTCTTGGGCTTTTGAGACAGGGTTTCTCTGTACGATCGCCCTGGCTGTCCAGGAACTAGCTCTATAAACCAGGCTGGCCTCAAACTCACAAAGATCTGTCTGTCTCCGCCTCCTGAGCGCTGGGATTGAAGGTGTGCACCACCACCACCACCCATAGGACCATGAGTTCTTTAAGGGACAGGACTATACCCATCTGTTCAAGGTGAACAGTGACCAGCACATAACAGAAATTACATAAATAGCTATGACATGCATAACTATCAAAGCATTCTCCCCTAGTCTGCCTGTCCCAGCTGCTATGGGTTTCTGAGACCTCTGACCCCCAAGTATGTTGCTATGCAGGCAAGTGTGATCACACTATTTAGTTGGCCATTGGATCTCCTGGTAAAACTCCAGAGGAATCTTTACATGCACAGTGAAATATGAAGCTCCAGAGAAAGAAGGTGATGAAGAGCTAAGCAAAAATGAGAACATGTGTCTAAACAAAATAATGTTGTTTATGTAAAATGATCCTTCCAACAGAGTTCGGAAGGCTCAGAAAACAGAAAACCAGAGTAGGGAAAGGCTAGATTGCAGGATATTTGGTATTTTGACTGTATCCTCCTTATTAGTGGGCAGTGGAGATAAACACTTAACAGTTAGAAGTCATGTGTAAAAGAAAGCAAGACACCAAGCTTATAGCTATGTCCCAGAGGACCAATTTAACCTCACAAGGGAACATGATAAGAGGAACAAAGGCAATGAAAGTTTGCCCCAAAGAGGAAACAAATAAAATACTGCTTCCTAGAAAATGAACAGATCACTGAAACTACCCCCCTAAAAAAAAAAGAAGAAATAAAACAAAACAGAGTGATCAAGCAGGCCTCTTTGGACAAAAGCCAAGCAGTGCCTTGGAGGGAATACAAGGGCATTGCTGGGACACACTTCCATCTGCGTGCTGGTGGGAAGGAATCAGTGTAAAGAACGGGGCCATGGCTTCAATCTCCCTGTTCAAGACAGAGGGGGTAGAGCAGTCTGGTAACAGTGCCTTTTCATTTCCTAGAAGACAGAGGAACCACATAAGTGTCATTTGCTGGTCATTAGACAGAATAAGAAGCCTAATTCCAGATTCCGATTCTTGATAACTTACTTGAAAAACAAAATGTCTATGAGCTCATTAATGAAATGACCCAGTAAGATCATTCTTGAGTCTCTCTCCACCTCTCTCTCTCTCTCTCTCTCTCTCTCTCTCTCTCTCTCTCTCTGTGTGTGTGTGTGTGTGTGTGTGTGTGTGTGTGTGTGTGTGTGTGTGTAGAGGTCAGAGGTCAACACTGGGAGTCTTCCTCAATATTTCTTTATCTTATTTTTGAGACAGTCTCACTGGACCTGGAACTTGACAATTTCTCTATATTAGCTGACCAGGGAGCTACAGAGACCTGCTGATCTCTGTCTCCCCAAGCTTTGGTGTTACAGATGCTTGACTGACATTTTCATGGGTTTCAAGTCAGGTCCTCATGCTTGAATTGCAAACACTTTATCAGTTAAGCTAGCTAGCTTATATTTTGACTTTGTTGGAGTGATATCCTTAAAAATTGTTGATAGCTAGCCATTGGTGGTGAAGCTGTAGGTGATTTTTTTTTCTATTTCTCTTTTACTTATTTATATTGTCTAAACTATATAACAAAAACTGTCACTCCAACATTCCAGAAGCTGAGACAAGGGGATTATGATTATCAGAGGCCATTCTCAGCAACACATAAAGATCATGTCTATGAGTCGACCTCAAAGTGTGATTTCCAGGTTCGATTCCCAGAACCCACATGGTACATCAGGACCATCTGTAACTCCAGAGAATCAGAAACCAGAATGGTTTCTGCAGGCACCAGGTATACATATGGTGCACAGACACACGAGCAGGCAAAACACTCATACACATGAAATGAGGCAAGTTGTTCAATTTACCTTCAATGAACACGTGTTTCTATTGGTGTTACAACAAGCAAACGATCCAAATGGATCAAAGACCTCAACATAAATTCAGCCACACTGAACCTCCTAGAAGAGAAAGTGGGAAGTATCCTTGAAAGAATTAATATAGGAGACCACTTCCTGAACATAACACTAGTAACACAGACACTGAGATCGACAATTAATAAATGGGACCTCCTGAAACTAAGAAGCTTCTGTAAGGCAAAGGATACAGTCAACTAGACAAAACAGAAGCCCACAGAATGGGAAGCTATTCACCAACTCCACATCTGACAGAGGGTCGATTTCCAAAATGTACAAAGAACTCAAGAAATTAGTCACCAAAACACCAAATAATTCATTTAAAAAATGGGGTACAGAACTAAATAGAGAATTCTCAATAGAGGAATCTAAAATGGCTGAAAGCACTTCAGAAAGTGCTCAACATCCTTAGATATCAGGGAAATGCAAATCAAAACTACTCCTATTAGAATGGCTAAAATCAAAAACACCACAGACAGTTTATGTTGGAGAGGATGTGGAGAAAGGGGAACACTCCTCCATTACTGGTGGGGTTACAAACTCAAATAGCTACTTTGGAAATCAGTGTGGCAGTTTCTCAGGAAAATGGGAATCAGTCTACCTCAAGATCCAGCAATTCCACTCTTAGGCATATACCCAAAGGATGCACATTCATACCACAAGGACATCTGTTCAATTATCTTCATAGCAACACTATTTATAATAACCAGAACCTGGAAGCAACTTAGATGCCCCTCAAAGGATGAATAAAGAAAATGTGGTACAATTGCACAATGAAGTATTACTCAGCAGAAAAAAAACAATGAAATCTTAAAATTTGCAGGTAAATGGAATGGAACTTGAAGAAACCTTTATCCTGAGTGAGGAAACCCAGACACAGAAAAACAAACATGGTGTGTACTCACTCATAAGTGGATATTAGACATAGAGCAAAGGGAGGTAAGAGAAAGAAGAGGAGGAGGGGAGAGGAGAAATAAGGGAACAGGAAGATTGAGTTGGGGAAAAAATAGAGAAAGAGAGCAAGAAAAGAGATACCATAATAGAGGGAGCCATTATAGGTTTAAAGAGAAATCTGGGACTAGATTATTGTCCAGGGATCCGCAAGGATGATTCCAACCAAGAATCTAAGCAGTAGTGAAGAGGCCACCTTAAATGCCCTTCCCCTATAATGAGATTGATGAATACCTTAAATGCCATCATAGAGCTTTCATCCACAGAAGCAGAGATTCACAGGCAAGCACTGAGCTGAACTCCTGGAAGCCAGTTGTGGAGAGGGAGGAGTGATGAGCAAAAGGGTCAAGACCATGCTGGAGGAACCCACAGAACAGGCTGACCTGAACAAGCTCACAGACTCCAGACTGACAGCTGGGGAATGAGCATAGGATGGAGCCCTGACTGTGGGTGTCAGTTGGGGGCTTGGGCAGTCTGTGGGGCCTCTGACAGTGGACCCAGTATCTATCCCTAGTGCACAAATGGACTTTGGGATCCCATTCCCTATGGAGGGATACTCTCAGCCCAGATACATGGAGGAGGGCCCAAGCCCTGACCCAAATGATGCGTAAGACTTTGATGATCCCTCATGGGAAGCCTCACCCTCCCTCAGGAGTGGATGGGGGTGGAATAGGGGGTTGGTGGAGGAGCGTGGGAGGATGGGAGGGAGAGGGAAGTGGGACTGGTATGTAAAATAAGATTGTTTTTAATTTAAATAAAAATTTATTTAAAAAAACAAAAAGCAAACAAAAAAGGTCCACTTCACTCCAAACCCAAAATTTTCTGAAAAGGAGAACATCTAAAAATCTATCTGTTTGATCAGGTGTAGCAGATATAAGGAAAATCTGAAGCCATCAGTTCAAATCACTGCGGAAATGATCTCTACGGAATGGGATTGGTTAGCAAGCACAGAATCCAGACCCTCAATGGGAACTCAGGGGTGAAGGTGAGGCATTGATCCAGTACCAGAAGGTTTGAGAGTTCCTTGTCCCCAAGCAGAGGTGGACTTTGTATGGCTGGTGTCCCTGCTAATGATTGCTGGTGCGTAAGCCAGTTTGATTAGGAGATTTTATTTAAATTGACTCATTGACCACATCATTACCAAGTCCTCGGTTGGAAGGAACAACGACTGACTCAGAGGTTTTGAAAGCAGGCTTATTTTTTAGGGCCCTCAACCTCATGAAAGGGCCGTTGAATGCAGCCTCGTGGGAGCTGAGGACAGGAATGGGTAAGCTGTCAGTCGGAGGCCACGCTCCATAAATCCCGAGCTGTGTGGCCTCTCTGTGTGTTGCTCTGTCCTGAATATCTGCCCCGCTCTTATCTCTGCGGACCAGATCCCTTCACTTATTCCCAATTCCTGCTCTCCCATCGTTCTGGCTGTTTCTCCTCAGCCATAAACCAGCTCCAGGCCTGATGTGGCATGACTGATAGGCTCGTGCAGCTCAGCTGCACTCTGACAGGGCTGACTCCACATCCGGTCCAAGGGAAGGGCCAGATGGGCTCCTCTCAGGTGAGGTGGGCATTGCTCGTCTATCTGCCCTAGAGGATAGTCTGGAACCATTATGCCATTGTACTCCTGGCTGCAAGAAGGGTCGTTGGGGTAAATTCCCGAGAGAGGGGTTTAGTCCCAGCACCCAAATGTACACCGTGTTTTTTATTAAGCAGCTTGTCATGAGGCTCTTTTCTTTCTCCTCCTGCATCTCTTCCCTACATGTAATAACCTGATTTCTCCCAACTAAAACAGAAGCAGCGCAGTGATTAATGAAATGACTTAGAGATATTCTTTTTCAGAAATTGATTTAGATTAATGTTCTCTACATTTGATTCTAGTCTGAAGGCCTCCGAGAAGCAATTGGATTAATTTTCTCTAAAGATGTTGTTTTCTCATATGGACATATTGGTTGGGGGGGGAGGTTCTTAGGTTTTTCTGGGGCCTTGGGTACCCCAGGCTGGTCTGGTATTTACTATGTAGCCAAGATCACTTGCATTATTGATCCTGCCTGTCTCCCAAGTGCTAAAACTACAGACTGGCCTTACCATGCCCATCCCTACAAAGTGCTTCCTAGTGTGGCTTTTAAATCCCAAAGATAAAAGGCAAAGATCAAAGATCATATTCCCAGGGCTATTTGCATTTTGAAAGGAAATTCTAAATAGCAATAAAGGTTAATAATAACGGTTTCACCTGAGCTACCAGTGTCGCTCAGTTGTAGAGTATATGGAAGGCCTGAGGTTCAATTCCTAGCACAAAAACATCACACAACACACACACACACACACACACACACACACACACACACACACACGCCTTGATATACCATTCAAGTACTCTACAACTGACCTACATGCTCTGCTCTCCAGCACCTGCCATCAAGTCTGATAACCTGAATCCAATCCTCAGAACCCTTTGTGGAGAGAGCCAGCTTTTACAAGTTATACTTGGACCTCAGTGCATCTCTCTCTCTTTCTCTCTCTGGCTTCCATGCATGCCCCTACACACACATACACACATACATACAAATAAATAAATGTTAAAAATTAAAATAAAAACAGGGACTAGACAAATGAGTCAGTGGTTAAGATAACTTCTTATCTTAACCTGGCTTCAGTTCCCAGCATCCTCATGGTGACTAACAGCCATTCATAACTCTAGATCCCAGGAATCCTCTGAGTACACTGAATGCATGTGATACACAGACATAAATGCAGACAAGACATTGTGCATATAAAATAAACATAAATAAATCTTTCTATTAAAGTAAATGAAGAAGAAAACAATCCCACTATGGTGGTACATGTCTGTGATCCCAGAACTTAGGAGGCTGAAACAAGATGATCATGAATTAGAGGCCAGCCTTGACTTCACAAAATGTAGGTGTCTAAAGAAAGAAAATATCCTACCCCTTCATCAGACCATATAAGAACTATGATCAAAGATCCTGTTAAGGAGGAAGAATTTAGACTGATGAGATGGCTCAATGAGTAAAGGCACTTGCTACCAAGCCTGATGATCTGAGTTCAATCACAGGACTCAGAGTAAGAAAGAACCAATTCTTCAATGTTGTTCTCTGACCTCCACATGTGCACTCTGACACCTACACATACAGACATACATACAGACACACACATACACATACACAAATGTAATCTGACATTTTCAAAGTGGGTGTCAGTTAGGAGGCCTGGGCAGTCTACAGGGTTTCTGGTAATGGAACAGCATTTATACCTAGTGTATGAATGGACCTTGGGAGCCCATTCCCCATACAGGGATACTCTCTTAGCCTAGACACATGGGGGAGGGTGTAGTGAGTGATCTACCCAGCGGCACCTGTGGAGCTGACCACGCCCAAGTGGGCGTGGTCACAGGTGCACAGTAGTGCATAGGTGAGTGTGTGGTATCTGGTCTGGGGTCTGGGACAGGCTTGCTTTCTCTTGCTCAGGGAGGGCAGCCGGTGTGGATCATCGGAGCAGGGATTTGCAGCGGTTACCTACATCTCATGTAAGTGATTTCTCTGTGAATAAAATTATATCAATCTATATTTGAGCCAGTCCTGTGACTCTTGTGCCATGCACCAGTTATCAGCTTCAGGAGGCCTATGCCTCCGCGATGGGAGGACTCACCCTTTCTATGGAGCAGAAGAAGAATGGGATGGAGGTCAGTGAGGGGGGCATGGGAGGATGAGAGGGAGAGGGAACTGGGACTGATACGTAAAATAAGATTGTTTCTAATTTAAATTTTAAAAAGAGGTTAAAAAAAAAACAAAGAATAACTGTGACTATATAGAAGCCATTGATTGACCCTTTGTGGGAATGTATCCTGCCTTTCATGTGATCATGAGAATAGTTGTTTAATGTAGTATTTTTATTTCATTATTTGAGACTTTCACATAATGTATTTTGGTCTTATTTACCCCCTATTCTCTAACTCCTCCCACGTATACCCTCACCTCTCCATCCCTTCTTCCTTTTCTTTAATTATTATTGTTACATGCATGCATGCATATAAACATATCAATGCAACCCGTTGAGTCCGCTTAGCGTTGCATGCATGTATCTGTTTTTAGGACTCGCCTCTTGGTATTTGATAACCAATTAGGGGCCTCATTCTTGGGGCAGACTGACTCTCCCTTTCTCAGCAGTCATTAATTGCTTGTAGCGCTTCACCTGGGGTGAGGCCCCATGAGTCCCCTCCGTCCACATTAGCATGTCAACCGGTGTTCTCGTTGTCCAAGTCTTCTTGTTCAGCTGACCCTATTGTTGAGATAGGGAGACAGGGAGATGAATGCATCTTCCCTGTCATATAGGAGAGGCACGGCCTCATAGTGTTTGTTCTAGCCTTCTGGCTCTTAGGACCTTTCTCCCTCCTCCCTCCTAGGTGTTCCCCAGCCTTAGGATGCAAGGGTTGTGTTGTAGAGGTATTAACTGGGGCTGGGTTCCCCATCGTCAGTCGTCCTCTGCATTTTGACCACTTATGAGTTTCTGCTGCAAAATGACGCTTTCTTGATGAAGAATGGGAACACCTCTTCTCTGAGAGTGGGAGGGTACATATTTAAAATATAGTTAGAAAGTACACTAATTCAGAAAAGTGGCAGTAGTAAGTTCCCTTCTAAGTTCCATGCCCTCACCACCTTTAGGTAGTTTTCTAGGTTTACAGTACTAGGCATGAACACCCTCCTGTTGAGTGGGCCATCAGTCCTACTAGACAGTTGTTGGTTACCACCAAGATATAAATGCCACTGGTGCATACCCTATCTTCCCATGCTGATCATTACTGTGGTTTGTAGACATTACAGCTGATTACCTTCTCTCTTGGAAGCTTGCGTGTTTTCCCCAAGCATAATAAAAAGTCTGTACCATTCCAGGACCATCTGTCCCTTTGCAGTGCTACCCAAACAGTCAGCCACTAACAGTCGTTCATTATAGCTGTATGTCTTTTAGGGTACGTGCTTTTGTATTAACTAGGGTAATGTCAGAAAGAGTAATAGACCAAAGCTGTGTGATCCAAATTTAATAAAGGATTATTTCCCGTTCACTTAGCCACTCAAGACATGTGACCCCTGGTCAGCTTTTTTTCATTGCTGTGAGTCAGGTATCCAATTTCCTTTATCCTGTACTTCAGTCTTCCTCTAGGGCCTCATCTTCAAACAGGGCCTCTTTACTTCCAACTGATGGAAGTAAAAAAAGAGAATGGAGAAATTATACATTCTCCTTCAGGCTCAGCTAGAAAATGCCACGTACCACTTCTGCTCATATACCACAGACTAGAGCCAGAGAGAAAAACATGCGAGGGACAGGAGAAGTAGGTGATAGAGCCCGAGTGTGTGTATGGTATAAGAACTGAGGGGGCTTGAGAGATGGATCTGAAGTTAAGAGGGCTAGCCATATTTGCAGAGCCCTGATTTTGGCTCTCTGCACAGTGTTGGACAGCTCACAATCCCTGTAGCTCCAGTTGCAGGGGTATCTATCACCTCTGGCCTCTGAAGGGAACCTGTACTCACATACACATACCCACATAAGATCCACACATTTACATATAATTCAAAGTGATAAAAATAAATCTTTTTTTTAAGAAGATGATAATTGAATATTGAATTCTTGGTGTTTAGTAAGAGGGAGCAAATTTTAAAGTATTATTTAAGAATCTCTTATAAGATGTCTTAGATTATATCAGTAGCCACAATTTCTGTCTATGATTTATTTTGAAATATTAAATAAAATGCCTATGACTAAAGAATTAAAATAAAATAAAAACATAGAGGATCTGTTTTGTGTTGTTCTTAAGTAGCCAGCATTGATGATAATTCCATGGCAAAAGACATAAGTAGATAGCATTATTTTTAGTACTTTCTACATATATTGGACATTGTATTACATTATAATAAAGATAATACACTATATAATAATAAATATAATTCGACTAGACTTTTGCCATTGTGACAAAAATATCTTATAAAAACAACTTGAGGGAGAAAGGTGTTACTTTGCCTCATGGCATCAGGCTCAAATAAGAAGAATCTTGAGGTTTAGTTACTGGAGGGAAGAGTGGAAAATACTCATCAGTGGCCAATGGTTAGATCACAAAGAAGCAAACCTATCAGACTTTAATGAAAATGTTACCATTCTTGGATGGATGCAAGAAAGGAACTCAGACAAATTGGTTCCAGTTTAGTGAAGGGACAGCCAGAGCAACTGCTTTGGAAGAAATGTCTGCAGGGGATTGGAGAGATGCCTCAGTAGTTAAGAGCATTTGCTGCTCTTGCAGAGGACCTAGGTTCGATTCCCAGCACCCACATGCAGCTCACAACTGTTTGTAACTTTAGTTCCAGGAGATCTGATACACTCTTTTAACCACTGTGGGCACTGCACACATGGTATGCACACCTACATGCAGGCAATCTATCCATATACATAAAGTCAAAAGAAAACAAAATGTCTACAGATAAGATGTAAAGGTAAGCCTTGTAACCAGACAGTTTTAGATAAAAGTCTGGGTTCTGGAAATCCCAGCATGCTGGACTTGGCCACCCATCCTGATCTACCAATTAAAGAAATGAACAATGATTAAAAAAAAAATGAACAAACAAAAATGGGGAGTTTTATTCAGTGTAGCCACAGTGCAAAACACATAAATAAAGGAGTCTAATGGCCCCAAAACTGTCTTTGGGGTACAGGCACAAGCATTGGGCAAGCATGGCCATGCAGTCCTGTTCTGGTTGTGGTCTCCTTGATCACTGTCCCAGCTCTAGTCCTGAAAGATGGCCTGAAGAAGCCCTTGTTGCTCATGGGGGCAAGCTGGTACTCAGGAGATCATGACATCTGCTCCAGAGTACTGTCTTTCCCTCACGTGAGGTGGGCATGGCTGCTCATTCCTGCATAGTTCTGCTGTCCCTGGAATCCAAGATGACTCCAGAAGGAAGGTTAAGGAGGATGACTCACCTCTGAGCCTTCAGCTAAAACAAAAGAGACAGACAGGCAGGCAGCAGACAGACAGACAGACAAAATAAAGGCAGAAATATAGGCTTTCACCCACTCTCAGTCATCAAGTAAGGCAACTATGGTTTAGTAAAAGATGTTTCTGAGTGCCTGTTCATGATGGCTTTCTTGGATTTTTGTTTTGTTTTGTTTTCCAAGACTGGATTTCCCCTTGTAGCCCTGACTGCCCTGGAACTCTGTAGATCAGGCTGGCCTTGAACTCAGAGACCCACCTGTCTCTGCATCCCAAGTGCTGGGATTAAAAGCATTTACCACCACTGCCCGGCGGCTTTCTTGTCATTTTAAGCAGCTCCTTCCATTGTTCATCTTTTGCATCCTTTTCTTTGCCTGCGACTCTGAGCCTCCGTGACATAAAATCCAAGGGTCCTAGCCCATTTTCTGTTGCTATACCAAAATACTTAACACTTAAACTTTATTAATGAGAGAGGTTTGATCCCCTCAGTTTTGCAGGCTGACCATCCCAGGTTGAGTGTGGTCCCCTGTTTGGCCTCTGTCGAAGCACTTCCTGCTACAGCACAGCACAGCAGAAGGCACTGTGATGTGGAGGAGGGAATTACAGGGTCAGAGAGGAAGCAGAGGGACATGAAGGAGACAGGCTTGTTCTTTTTATAACAACTTGCTGTCAAGGTTACAAACAGGAGTTCCACAAAATTGCATTAATCCCTTCTAATCCGTCAGGGCCCCAACCACCTCCCCCCTCTGAAGATTCCACAAACTCAACACTGACATAATGGGGATCCCAGCAGACAGCCCTCTGGGAGGCATACTGAACGCAGATCCAAGCTATAGCAATTTGCGAGACAGAAATCTGCCTCCAAACAAGGAAACAGAGAAGTTTTCCACTATGGAGGGATGACCTATCTGTGGGACTCAGCTGTGCATCCCAAGGTCAGCAACATTAGGAGGTACACATACCCAGCTGATGTGTTCATCAGGCTAAGAGCAAAACACTCAGGCAGCTCAAACCGGAGGTGGGAAAGAATGTGCACCTCCTCCTAGCAGGAACTCGAGGGTCATGAAATTTTAGACTTGTAAATTATGTAAGAGTCCCACCCTGGAGTGGTAGAAATGACTCCATGGGTAATCGGTGCGCAAGGATGAGAACTGAGGTCAGGCCCACAGCACCCAGGGAAAAAGTTGGGCATTGACACACCTGCACCTGCAACGGAAGTGCTATGAGGCAGAGAGAAGGGAGCACCAGTTTGGACCTAGCTCCAGGCTTAGTGAGAGACCCTGTCTCAAAGGGGTAAAGCAGAGAGATAGAGCAGGGCCCTGATATCCTTCTCTGGCCTCTAAGCAGAAGCACCTGAAGACACACACACACACACACACACACACACACACCATCTCATCTAACTTCCACAAACAGCAGCTCAGGACCAAATCTAACCCACAGGCGACACACGTTTTGTTTGAGTCATAATTAGAATTCTGTTAACCTCTGAAATTAGAAGACTTCGCTTATTGTGTTTCATGTTAGAGGCAGGGTCACGTTATGTGGCCCAGGCTAGCCTTGAACTCACAACCCCCTCCCCTTGCCTTAGCTAGCCACCCCCCCCCCATACACACACGTGCTGGGATAACAGGCATATGTTACTACTGTCAGCTATCACCTTCCCGGGGCTTTCAGCTGACAGTCAGGATGGAAGAGGCTTCTGTCCTTTCTCTCTGTGGCTGATTTGTTCTCCGCTGTCACATTTTCTTCCTTTCTTTCTTTCTATGAGTTTCTTGATAACCGCTGAAATGTGGACTGTCTGTCTGCCCCGGGTGACCAACATGTCCCTGTGGCCGTAACCAGAGCTGAGCAGGGGTAATGCTCTCTTTGAATACTGCTTTGTGCTCGCATTTTCCCACCGTGCCTGGCTGGTCAGCGTCAATGCATGCATTCACCTAACCTGCCTGGACTCTGGCTTTGAGTTTCCAGTCTGTGCCAGACCGCCCTGTTCACTTTCACAGATAAGAACGAGATACCAAGAGAGCCGGGGGCCTTGCCGGTCTCTGGCGCTGTTTCTGCTCAGTCCTTCCTCGGCTCATGCCTTTTTCCTTCAATGGCGAGATTAACTTAGCAGAGGAAATGACTTTGGAACATAAGCACACACTCTGAGGAAATATGTGGAGAGCAGGAAAAGGCAAAGGTAATAGAACTGGGCAGTGAAGTAGAGGCTGGCTCGGGAGGCTCCGGTGGAAGTTATTAATGAGCGGAAGCAGAAGGAAGAGAGGGGTTGCGTGTAATGAGAACAAACGAGAAAAGCACATGAGAAGAGCTAAGGTCAGAGGAGGGGGACAGTACCAAGGCCTGAAAGAAGCTGCTCCTAGGGGGAGATGATGGGGACCCCCGAGGGACACTGGCAAGAATAAACTTCAAAATAAGAGCAGATCTGGAAAACACAAGATTTTTTTTCCTTCAGATTTATTTATCGCTGGGGGGGGGTGATGTGGAGGGGGCGGCTAGAGAGATTTATTTTTTTTCATATTTTTATTTTTCCCTCCTCTTTTAAATTACATACCGACTGCAATTTCCCCTCCCTCCACTGTTCCCAGCCCACTCCTCCCCATCAACCCCCTCCCCCAGATCCACTCCTCCCCAATTCCCTAGAGAGAGCAGAGAGAGAGAGAGAGAGAGAGAGAGAGAGAGAGAGAGAGAGAGGAGGCCTCACAGGATAGCAACCACTGGATAACAAGTCGCAGTGAGAGTTAGGCACAAACCCTCATATCAAGGCAGCACAAGGCATCCCAGCTGGAGGAAAAGGGTCCCAAGAGCAGACAAAAGATCAGAGACACCCCACACTCCCCACCTTAGGAGTCCCACAAGGACACGCAGCTACACAACCATAACATGTATGCAGAGGGCTTAGCTTAGACCCATAGGGGGTCTGTGTTTGTCCCTTCACCTCTGTGAACCCCTGTGAGCCCTGCTTGGTTGATTCTATGGGTCTTGTCCTCGTGGTCTCCTGGGACCCCTCTGGCTCCTGCAATCCTTCCCCCTCCTCCCTTCAGCAGGGTTCCCTTGGCTCCACCTAGTGTTTGACTGTGTCTCTCTGCATCTGCTCCCATCAGTTTCTGGGTGCAGGTGCCATTCATACAGAGCAATCAGGAGGAGCCTAGGTAATGGGCCAAGCATCCCACAGTTATCTTTACCTGTATCTCAGAGTGAGACAGAGACAGGACCATTATTGGGGCTTCTGTTTTCCAGCCAAGCTGAGAGAATACAAGCAAGGCCCCGCCTCAAAGGGATAGGTGAAGAGCTATACAGAACACAGGATTCCCTCTTCCAGCCTTTGCATGCATGCATGTGTTACCACACACACACACACACACACACACACACACACACACACACACACACCCCTAAATAAATAGGGAATGTTTTTCTTCTTTTATAGAGGGTCTGGAGAAATAACTCAGAGACTAAGGGCACTTGCTGCTCTCCCAGATGACCTGAGTTCACTTCCCAGCACCCACTGACATCAGGGAAGCTCACAACTGCCTGTGATTCTAGCTACATGAGATCTGGTCCCCTCTTTTGACCTCTCAAGGGCATCTGCATAGGCACACACACATACATATAGATAAATAAAAATAAGTGTTTTTTAATGAAGAGGAGAGGTGATTTCTCAGGGATGCCTGGGAAGTTACTAATGAAAGGAAATGAAAATATTCACTGAAAGGAAAAAAACCTCCGAAAATTAAAGGAGAAAGGTTATTCAAGCTGAAATTGGAGCAAACCTATTACAATTTGGATATAAAGTGTCCCCCCAGAAAGGCTGAATGGTTCTGAATATTTCCCAGCTGGAAATCTCAGGCAGTAAGACCTCCTCACTGGAAGAGGCAGGTCACTGGGAGTATGTCCTTGGGGTCTGTATCCTGTCCTAGGTCCCTTCCTGCCTCTGTTCTGACCACCATGAGACAGTCAATTCTACTTCTTTCTTTTTAAATACTGTCTCTATATGTGTATGAGTGTGTGAGTGTGTGTGTGTGTGTGAGAGAGTGTGTGTGTGAGAGAAAGAGAAAGTGTGTGTGTGTGTGCATGTGTGTGCGCGCGTGCGCGCTCATGCGTGTGTGTGTGTGTGTGTGTGTGTGTGTGAGAGAGAGAGAGAGAGAGAGAGAGAGAGAGAGAGAGAGCCTGTGTTGGGGTTAGGAGACTTCCATGAGTCAATTCTCTCCTTCCACCATGGGTTCTAGAGATTGCACTCAGGCCAACAGGCGTGTGCGGCACTTTTACACCCTCCACAAACTCAGCAGCCCTGGATTTTCTTCTTCTTCCTCCCCTTCTCCTCCTTTTTCTTTTTCTTTCTTTCTTTTTTTTTTTTTAAAGATTTACTTTTACTTTTTACTTTTTAACTATGTGTGTGTTTGGGGGGTAGGAGGCATGCGCACTTGGGTACAGGTGCCCAGGAAAGCCAGAGGCGTTGGTTACTCCTGGAGCTGGAGTTACAGGTTGCTCTAAACCAGCCAGTGTAGATTCTGGAATCGAAATCAGGTCATCTGAAAGAGCATTGTGCTCTTAACCAGCAAGCCACCTCTTCCAGCTTCCAGCTTTGCATCTTCCTGCCCTCTTTCCAGGATGCTGAGCCTCACCTCAGCTCAGAAACAAGGGAACCCCTGAGCCGTAGACTGAAACCTCTGAAATCATGCACTAAAGGAAGTCTCTCTTCCTGGCAGCAATGCTCTGTCAGGTCCATGACCACAGAGGGGCCAAGTCTAAGACAATACCAGAATAATGCTCTGTCAGGGTCATGACCTGCAGAGGGGATACATCTAACACGATACCAGAATATGCTGCCTGGAAATGCATGTCTTTACTACATGGATCATTAATGACATTTAACAGCCAGCAGAAAGAGCAAGGGGTAGTTGTGAGGAATGTCCTTACTGCCTAGAAATGGACAAATGGAATATTAACCCCTCCTCCTAAAAGGAGATGCACATACGGGACATTGCATCTGTAAAGAAAGAGATGCTCCTGCACACAACTCACTGGACCTTGGAGGCCCTGTGTGCATATCAAGACAACCCCAGTGGCCACAGTTCCTCTTTTACCTCCACCTAAGTACTGGCCTCCCTCACACAGAGGCCTGAAGCCACTCTCCCCTTGTCTAGCCTAAGACCATGAACAAGTCTCCTTCCTTCTCGGTTTCTTGGGAAACTCTTGTGAGCACAAGGTACACAATTCAACTGTTATTCTTTGGTTAGTTTCGTTTCCAGGGTCCAGGTTGGAGCACCTAGGAAAGATGAGGGGGGACCTACTGAGGGACAGCTGGGACATCTTATCTGCCAAGGAGGCTGAAGTTGAGGCCCGGGTCTGCAGGCCAAGGCAGCAGAATGCACATTCTTACTGCAGCCAGAGTCCTGGATTTCTGGCTGGAGGGTCCGGGTGGGTGTACATGCTATTATGTCTTTTCTCTTCCAAATTCCATTAGGACAAAAGCATTAGTAAGAGTTGATTGTTGTGACTCCTAGATGTGGTGGTGAATGCTCGCTGAACACTGGTCTTTGGACTCCCAGGAGGCTCCTGTTTTCTCTGCCACTTTTAAAAATCATGATTAGAATAATTATGGGTTAGAACGCAGGTATAGTCTGAAGCCTGTTCGAGCCAACTTCACAAACTCGTTATTTCATACATAGGACCATGGCATGTCTGTTTAGACTGAATTTGAATTTGCTGGAGGACACCGATTAAAACAAATGCACGCGCGCGCGCACACACACACACACACACACACACACACACACTCTTGTTGTGACAGTTTAGCTCTGTGACCATCGCTGTCAATTGGAAGCAGTCTGGTTCCTGCTGGCTGAGAGGACATGGGTTGTCACGCATCAGGTGGTGAGCGGGCAGGTGAGGCACCCATGAAGGAGTGCTCAGGTAGCATTTCCTTTGTTTGCCGGCGTCAGCTGTCACTGGAGTTTGTCTTAACAAGGAGCTGCAGCCCATAAGGGGCCTTTGTTGCCTCTGTTCCTGTCGCCTTGTTTGTGCTGGAAACAGTCCCATTCCAGTACCAGCTACCAGGTCACTGAGATCAGTGGATCTGAAACTGACGGCATCTCACTCCTGAGGGATATGGGGTTTTCTCACTTCTTATGCGCACGAAGGTTTTTGATTTCTCTCTTAATTTTAATTAATTAATTAATTGGATTTTTAATTACTTGTGATACTTTCACAGATGTGTATACTTTGGATACTGATCACTCTCGCCTCTCCACCACTCTCCCAACCCTACCCACCCTCTCCCTTCCCCACACATCTCTTAAGTTTATGCTCTTTCATTTTGTTTTGTGACCCACCAAGATTAACCAGGGACATCTGTGTGAATGTGTGTTTGGAGCTACCCACTGGAGCCTGGTGAGTTCCACAGAGGTTATATAACTAAAGACAGTGTGATTCGTGCTCTCTCAGAGCCATTCAATGGCCAGTAGTTCAGAGCTCCGCCCCTTCCTAGACAGTTGCTAGAGCTGGTCTTGTGGACCCAGCCCAGGTAATCACAGTTGATATGAGCTAATGGTTACAATGGCTGGGTTGAGTCTGTAAAGAATTACATTCTGTAACCCTTCACCCCATTGTCTAGCCTTTAAAGACTTCCCACCCTCTGCTAAAGTGTTCCTTGAGCCTTAAGGAAGAGACAATCGACTTACTTAAGGCTAGGCCTACGTCCGGGAAGCCATATCTCTGCCTTTACCACTATTCCTTGTAAGGGAAGGTTCTGAGATTAAGGCTTCTGTGGACCAGTACAAGCATAGTTTCTGAGACAGCTATCTCCCTGCCATGTCAGTTTAGCCATCAGAACTCAGCTTCCCTCGTGGGCCTCAGCCCCCTCCCCAGCCTGCCTAAGCCACCCACCGTACTCCTTTCTTTTTATCCACGTTCTGCTAGGTAGGCCCTCCCCGATTCACTTTCTCCTCTCCTGCTTGTAAAAGTACTCCATGTGAGACACAGCATCCTAAAGAGTTGAAGCTAGTGTCCTCACATGAGGGAAAACATGGGGCATTTGTCCTTTGGGGCGCTAGATTATGGATTAGAATAATTTTTCCCCAATTATATCCACTTGTTGTTTTTGTTTGTTTTGAGACAGGGTCTGATTTAGCTCAGGATGGCCTCAAACTCACTATATAGCCGAGGATGTCTCTGAACTCCTGATCTCCCTGCATCTGCCTCCCAAGTGCTGAAATCACACGTGTACATCACCACATCCAACCGTGGGCCACTGTTTTCTCAGGCCATCTTTGGCATTAACTGTGGGTCTCGGCAAAGGAGAAGTTTCTTTTGTGTTCTTTTGGGGACCATCTCTGGCATCCTGGGCTGACAACGAAAAGGCTTACTGTCTTAGAATAGCCTAGAATGGGTTAACCTTCAGGAATGTGGAATTCTATATCCAAATGCATTTTTACAACACTCTCACTTTAAAACAAGCATTCTGGTGGAATCTGTGAGAAAATACATTTAAAAAAAAAAAAGAAAAAACTTAAACCTGTTTGTAACCAGACTTAACAAGGGGTAGAGAAATGGCTCAGTGGTTAAGAGTGTGGGCTGCTCTTACAGAGGACATGGGTTCAATTCTCAGTGGCTCACATTCCCAGGGGATTCATTGATCTCTTCTGGCTCCCTCCCCCCTCACATACACATTGCATTCATGAAATGCACAAATACATGTAGGGAGAATAAACATGAAATAAAAGTGAAAAATCATAAGATTCTTTTTAACAAATATTGATAAAACATTCCAAGCATTATTGAGGAGGTGACCTTGTTATATCTGCCAGAAATGCAATTTGGATCCAACTACTTTATATAAACTAGTGGGTTTTTGTTTGTTTTTTGTTTTTGTTTTTGTTTTTTGTTTTGTTTTTTGAGACAGGGTTCCTCTGTAGCTTTGAAGCCTGATTTTTTTTGTTGTACATTATTTATGGATAAAAATTTTAATGCAGGCTATAGATTTTTACTTCAACATGTCTGCATATTTATGCATATCTGTTTATGTCACTTATGTTTTATTTTCTTTTACTTCTAGATGATATTTCCAAAATTCCTCCAAAGAGTTGTAGGGGTTGATTCAGACAAAGAAAATGTTTGCATAAGTTAATTATTCCTAAAACTCATGAAAAATAGTGGTTAACTTCCTACCCATAATATTTTGTTATGTCCATATGTTTTAAACAATTTTTAGTAAATAAACACATTTTAGTATTGTTCTTTAAATAAACATATATAGCTGAGATATAAAACTCTCTTTCACCTGCATTTACTAGTGAAATGAGCTTCTATTATGTCTGTTAGATTCTTAAAGCTATAAAATTATAACAGTCTAAGAACAAAACATACAATGAGAGTGAATTGCTTGATTGTGTAACAGTTTTAAAAATACCTCATCGTGTAGGTCCCTTGTTTCTGTAATGTTTAAAGCTAATTTCCTATGCTATATGTTATCTTTATCACTTTTGAAAAAGATTTACTTTGTGTGTGTGTGTGTGTGTGTGTGTGTGTGTGTGTGTGTGTGTGTGATTGTGGGATTCTGTGCACCTGAATAGTTGCCCACAAAGGCCAGAAGAAGGCATCAGAACCTTTGGAGCTAGAGTTGCAGGCAGTTGTGAGCATCCTGGTATGGGAGCTAGGAACCAAAGTCAGGTCCTCTGGAGGAGCAGTAATAAATAGAAAGTTATAGTTTTAATTCTAAATCCTTTGCAAAGGCCCACATGCTGCCAGCCTATGGTGCAACTGAAGACCTTGTAGAGCCGCAGTGTGGAGCCTAGTGGGAGGAATACCCTAGGACTGGTGTTCAAATCCCTCCCTTCCCCTGCTTCCTGGCTACCATGGGGTGAATAACTTCTCCTCCCACATACCCCCTTCCTGTTGTGCTCCACCATAAGGCCAAAGAGGAGGACCATATGACCAAGGACTGAAGCCTGAAGCTGGAAGCCAAAAGAAATCTTTCCTCCTTGCAATTTAACTTGAGTATTTTGTCATGGTATCAGAAATCTTACACTTTATTTATTCATTATTTAATTTTGCATTACAACATATTACCTTAAAAACCATTGTTCTCATTTTGATCAAATAGATAACAAATAGATAACTAAGTATCATTATATAATGATCAATTATCTGTTCAAATCAAATATCCAAACATTGTGTCATTTCTGACAAGCTTCCTCAGAGAAAACTTTAATTTTTCTTTTTCCCTTTGTTTAGAGACAGTGTCTTATGTATCTCAGGCTTGCTTCTAACTCACTGTGAACTCAATAGTGCACTGACCTTCTACTCCTCTAGCCTCTACTTCCCAGTTCTGGGGTCACAGGCATGGATCCCAGTTTATGTGGTTGTGTCTAACTCAGAGTGTCACACATGTTAGGCAAACATCCACCAGCTGACCTACATTCCAGGCCCTACCTATTGGTGTTTTGAGATAGGCCCTCACTCAGTAGCCCAGGCTGGCCTTGAATTTATTATTATCTTCCTGCCTCAGCACACCTAATGCCTGCAAGACCTCTCTCTCTCTCTCTCTCTCTCTCTCTCTCTCTCTCTCTCTCTCTCTCTCATTTTTCTCTCATTTTTATTTACTTATTATACCGACCACGGTTTCCCCTCCCTACTCTCCTCCAGTCCATCCCCCTCACCTCTCCTCTGCCTCCCCCAACCCCACCCACTCCTCCTCCACTTCTGTTCAGAACAGGCCTCCCATGGATGTCCACAAAGCATGGCATATCAGGTTGCAGTAAGACGAGGCACCTCCCCTTGTATTAAGGCTGGGCAAGACAACCCAGTATAAGGAGCAGGGTCCTGAAAGCCAGTAAAAGAGTCAGAGACAGCCGCTGCCCCCACTGTTAGGAGTCCCACAAGAAGGCGAAGCTACATAACTGTCACATATACGCAGAGGGCCTATGTCAGTCCCATGTAAACTCCCAGGTTGTTAGTTCAGTCTCTGTGAGCTGCTATGAGCCCAAATTAGCTGATTCTGTGGATTTTCTTTTGATGTTCTTGACCCCTCTGGCTCCCACAATCCTTCCTCTCCTCTCTTCCACTGGATTTCCCAAGCTTTGCTTAACATTGGGCTGTGGGTCTGCATCTGTTTCCACCAGTTTCTGGATGAAGCCTCTCTAATGACTATTGGGCTAGTCACAGATCTACAAGTGTTGCAGAATATTGTTAGGCATCATCACACTGACATTTTCCCCTCCACTTGTGTTTGGGTCAATCCTAGATCCTGGGTCACCCAGTCTCTGGTCTTAGTGCTCCAGGCAGTGTTAGAGGTGGACTCATCTCTCTTTTTAAACTTGGAACTAATTTTAGGAGTCCCTAGAGAACACCTGTAAAAACCTTAATGGGCTTGCTTCTTGGTCTTGGAAAACAAATATTAAACCAGCTAGGCATTTGATAAGCTAAATTACAGGGATGAACTGTCAACTCAAGAGTGATGGCTGCCAGGTATGGGGACATACTTCTATAATCCAAGCACCAATAAGACTGGAGCAGAAGGATAACGGGCAAGTTTAAGCCTGTACTACAAAGCCCTGTCTCAAGAACACCACCAGCACGACAAAAAGGGACGCTTAACTTTCCCGTCACATCTGAACAAATCTATGCTATTAATACAGGTGAGCTTGATTAATGTCTCAACCTTTCCTACCCATGATCTGCCCTGCTGTAACGATATCACTACTGAGTAGAGCTACTATTTTAAGATAGCTTATGTCACAGAAATAACCAATTTTCCTTCTTAATTGTGCTGCAATGAACTCTCTTTGGATCCTAATTGTGGCTATTTTTAAGTCCTCCATCACTCGCTGACAGATATTGTCTTACTCTGATTCCTCTCAGAAAGCGGTAGCAAGCAGCTGCAGTGAGCATGCTGTATCTTCAATCTGATTCACACACAAGAAAGACCCTCACAAGCATCTGGATGAACATGAATCCATTGCCGCATGTCACTGGAGGGAGCTTTCTAAAACCCAATGTAGAAACTGATGGATTCATAAATCTGTCCCAAATAAACTGATGAGGATTGTGGGGAGC
Organism: Phodopus roborovskii; assembly: GCF_943737965.1. Taxonomy (NCBI): domain Eukaryota; kingdom Metazoa; phylum Chordata; class Mammalia; order Rodentia; family Cricetidae; genus Phodopus; species Phodopus roborovskii. Next base: position 6,077,947 of record NW_026126638.1, read on the forward strand.
TATATCCATTGACAGACTCTAGAATCACCTGGGAGACAAATCCAGATTTGGTTAATTGGCATGGGAGGATCCACTCCAAATAGGAGTTATCATTCTGAGTCCACGATGGAATGAAAAGTTGCGAGTGAGCTGAGTATCGGCGCTGATGACTCTGCCTCTCGGCAGCAGGTGCATTGTGACCAGCCACGTCACACATACTCCATCCCTCCATGCTACGGTGGATGTACCTCAACCTGTGAGCAAAATGAACTCTTCCTCGGGCAGCTTTTGTGAAGCATCTAATCACAGCAGTGAGAAAAGCAACTGCAAGAACGGTTAACTCTTAGGGCCTTTCTGCTTGAACGGTACTGCCGCTTTAACGCCTTCTTCCCCACATTCGAGGAACCTGTATCCCTTTTCTCTTAAGCTATCTGTCACTTACAGGGAGTTGAAATGTTCCTTCTCATACTCCTCCACCGCTGCTGTTGCTTTGCTAACAATCCCAAAGGGGCTGACTGATAAGTGCTTGCTGCAGTCTGACTGCGGAGCTCTGCTCCAGGGCCCACGAGGTAAGAGAATAACACCCCCACCCGCCGCCCCCCCCCAGGCTGGTTTGTTGTGGAATGTCCTTTACACTTGTGAAGATACGTCGCTGTAATTGGTTTAATTAGAAGCTAAATGGCCAATAGCTAGGCAGGAGGTTCAGGTGAGACCTCTGGACAGAAAGCTCTGGGAAGAAGAAAGATGAGTGGCCAGCCAGATAGTGAGGAAACAGGGTGGACATTGCAGAGTAAAGGTACCTGAGCCTCGTAAAGAACATAGATTAAAAGATATGAGTTAAGCTGGGCTGTGGTGGTGCATGTCGTTAGTCCCAACACTAGGGAGGCAGGGGTAGGCGGATGTCTGTGCGTTTGAGACCAGCCTGGTCTACAAGAGCTAGTTCCAGGACAGGCTCCAAAGCCACAGAGAACCCTGTCTCAAAAAACCAAAAAAAAAAAAAAAAAAAAAAAAAAGATAGTAGTTAATTTAAGTTGTAAGAGCCAGTTAGGAACAATCCTAAACTAAGGCCAATCTTTCATAATTAATAATAAGTTTCCATGTTAGGGGAATTAGGAGAAAGAGAAGGAGAGGAAAGGAGGGGAGGGGAGAACATGAGGGAGCAGGAAGATTGAGTCCGGGGAGGAATGGAGGAGAACAAGAAAAGAGATACCCTAAGAAAGGGAGCCATTGTAGGTGTGAAGAGAAATCTGGCACTAGAGAAATGTCCAGAGACCTACAAAGATGACCCCAACTAACAATCTGAGCAATAGTGCAGAGGCTACCTCAAATGCCCTTCCTGAATAATGAGATTGATAACTACCTTATATGCCATCCTAGAGCCCTCATCTAGGAGCTGATGGAAACAGAAGCAGACACCACAGCTAAACACTGAGCTGAACTCCTGGAATCCAGTTGCAGAGAGAGAGAAGTGATGAGCAAAGGGGTCAAGACCAGGCTACAGAAACCCACAGAGACAGCTGACCTGAATGTGAGTGTTAGTCAGGAGGCCTGGTCAGTCTAAGGGACCTCTGACAGTGGAACCAGGATGTATCCCTGGTGTACGAAAGGACTTTGGGAGCACATTCCCCATGGAGGGATACTCCCTTAACCTAGAGACGGGAGGGAGGGCCTAGATCCTACTCCAAATGACTTGACAGATTTAGATGATCCCTCCTGGAAGGCACCACCCTCCCTGGGGAATGGGTGGGGAATGGGATAAGGGGTGGGGGGGGCATGGAGGGATGGGAGGGAGAGAGAACTGGGATCCATATGTAAAATAAGAAAAATACCAATAATAACAAAATAAATAAATATGCCTCCATGCCATTATTTGTGAGCTTGTAGTCCCAACGACAAAGCTTGTCTACATTGATTTGCTTTCTAAAGTTTTTTTTTTTTTTTTGACCTCCACATGTATGTTGTGGCACATGTACTCACACATACACATGTACATGCAAGTGTTCTCTCTCTCCCTCTCTCTCACACACACACATACAAGTAAATGTTTTTAAAATCCCAAGAATTATAAAAAGAACTTAAATTGATGTCTCATCCCTGCAGCAGCGCTCGGAAGACGGAGGAGGGTGGGTTTCCCTGAGTTCCAGGCCAGTCAGAGTGACATAGCAAAACCCCCGTTTGGAAAATTAAAAACAGAAAAACAAAACTCACCAGTTTGGCGATCACTACTTTTGTATTTCTGTGTCAATAATCAAAGGCAAGCAAGTACAGGTTTTCTGTGTCTCTGACAGGAATGGCATTTCTATTTCTGTCTTATTCTGTATTTCTGTTTTAGTTAGGGTTCCCACTGCTGTGCTAAAATACCGTGACCAAAATCAACTTGTAGAGGAAAGGGTTTATTTCACCTTTCAACTTTCAGGGTCACACTTCTGCACCAGACGAAGCCAAGGCAGGAAGTGAAGCAGAGGCCATGGAAGATGCCACTTCCTGGCTTCCTCATCATGGCAGCTTGCTCAGCCTGCTTTCTTACAGCTGTCAGGACCACCAGCCTAGGGGCGGCTCCGCCCACAGTGTGCTGGACTTCTCCTACATCAATTGTCAATCAAGAAAACGCCTCACAGGTCAGTCTCATGGTAGCGTTCTCTCAGATCAGGTTCCCTTTTCCAAACTGACTCGAATTTGCATTGCGTTGATGTAAAACCAGCCATGGTTACCATGTGAAACAATACCATGCCTGTGTATTTGTCAAAAATCTAGACAGGTTTGCCTTTAAAAAAAAAAAAAAAAAAAAAAAAATACTTCTTGTAGATTAAATCCTGCCAGCCATTTTCTTTTTTTCTTCCTTCCTTCCTTCCTTTCTTTTGTTTTTTGTTTGTTTGTTTGTTTTTCAGTAATTGGTATTTGCAAATTTTCTCTCATCTTCCTGCATGTCTGAAAACAAAAGCCTGATTGCCTGGGTCTATTAAAAAAAAAAAAAAAACCTGGCAAGAAGAAACTGGACCCTTCTGTACTCTACCCGAGAAATAACCATGAAGGTGACACTATCCACCATTGACAGAGATGCTTGAACTACAAACCAGGAAATCTGTTGGCTTGCCCCTCCCTGTCCTTGGTCCCCCTTCTGAAGTTCCTTTGTTCCAACGTCTAGAAATAATCTGACTCATGCCCTCTGGACTCAAAAACTAGATTTATAATTTGTTCTAGCCACTAACTGTGTGTGTGTGTGGACTCAAAAACTAGATTTATAATTTGTTCTAGCCACTAACTGTGTGTGTGTGTGTGTGTGTAACCATAGAAAGGTCCCCCATGTCTTAACTGCTAGCACCATGAAGCACCCAGCATAGGGCGCCCTGCACCCACTGTGAAACCATCTGCTGAATGACACTGCTGTTGAGGTGTCCAGCTACCAGGGACTGATTCAATAAGAGGAGCAAGGTGCTCACATTTGACCTTTCCTACCACTCATCTTTATTCTGACCTTCGTTTTTGCCCCTTTGAGAAGCTCATATAACAATTAACCTAAAGCTGTCTCCCTCTCTCCTTACAAATACCAACTCGGCTCTTTTTGTTTCTGAGCTTTAACTTCTGTTGCATTCCTTCATTTATTTGCATACCTGTGTACGTGTGAGTGAATGCATGAAAGTCACAGAGTACCGTGTGAAAATCAAAGGACAAAGCTGCCAACCCAGCTCCAATTTAGCTCTTGGCAATGCAACTTTTTGGAAGGGGGAGAAAACATTCCAAGGAAAGGGATGTCGGATAGTGGTGAAGGGTTCCAGAATATGTTGTCCTAAAACACGTGCCCTTTGTATGTGGATTCATTTGTGCTAAAGCGACTTAAGAACTCGCAAGTGATCACATAATCACCCTCTTTGCCTCTCTGCCATGTTGTGATACAGTGAGAAGACTACATCAAGGGGTCAACACCATGATGTTTGCACACTTTAGGGACCAGACAAATGAACCACATTACTTTACAAAGTAACCGTGGCTATCTGTTATATCAATAAAGATGAACCAAGAGGTGGGTACCATAGCATATGCCTATAATCCCAGCACGTGGGAAGTGGAGGGAGGAATATCTTGAGCTCAAGACCACCCTGAGCTAAGGATAATGTAGAAAATGGACCAAGACAATATACAATTCTTAATCATTCTTAATAATATGGCCACCTCCTCTTTGAATTTCTTACCCCCGCCTCCCAAGGCCTTGTAAGTACACAAATGATATTTTCTCTTGCTGTACTGATTTTTGTCAGTTTAGTTTTCAGAGTTCCTTAGAACTCTTAAGAAGAACCTAAGAGAGTGTCCTGGCTGGTTTTATGTGTGCTTGACACAAGCTAGAGTCATTTGAGGGAAGGAAGGAGTTTCATTTAAGAAACATGCCTCCATAAGACTGAGCTGGCAGGCAAGCCTGTGGAGTGTTTTACTAATTAGTAAATAATAACGGAGGGCCCAGCTCATTGTGGGTGGGGATGACCCTGAACTAGTGATCCCAGGTTCTCTAAGAAAGCAGGCTGAGCAACATAATAAGCAGCTCCCCTCCATAGCCTCTGCATCAGCTCTTGACTCCAGGGTCCTGCCCTGCTGGAGTTCCTGTCCTGATTTCCTGATGAATTATGATATGAAAATATAAACTAAATAAACCTTTTCCTCCCCATATTGCTTTTAGTCATGGTGTTTTATCACAACAATAGAAACCCTAGCTAAGAGAGTAAAAGGAAATGTTTATCATCCTTGCTACCCAACCCAAATGCAAACTGAGGAATGTCTTAACCATGTAGCTGCCTACCGCCTAAACCAGCACTTTTCTAGAAATGAAAAACAGGCAGACTGTGGCCAAGGCTCTTTTTTCCTGAGAAGACCTCTTGGGCCTGGAAGTCCAGCATAACAGTGAGACTCTACCCCGAGTTACTGTGTAAGCCTTGATGCACTGGGCAAAGAGCAGAATAACATTTGAGATCCGGCCCAGTGCCAAAGGAACACAGAGAGTCCTGTAGACAGTGGCAAGCTTTACAAGAAACAATAGGGCAGGTGTGCAGTCAGCACGTGAAGGTCAGAAGATGGGGTGCTTGTCTTGGCACTGGGCTGGGTTACTTTGGAACAAACACTTTGGTTCTGTAAGCCTTCATTTCCTCAACAGACCTGGACTGATTCCCACAGTGTTTTCCTCATCAGCATCACCGGGGAATTGATTGACAATACAAACTCTGCATCCCTCCCCAGACTTCTTTAGTCAGAAGTGTGAGGCAGGGTCTTCCATCGCTTGTTCCCGTTTATTTATTCACTTGAGTCAGGGAAAGGAAGGAAGCAAGTATGCATGCCACCATGCCAATGTGGACATCAGGGGACAACTTGCAGAACTTGGTTTTCTTCTGCCACCAAGTGCGTTCTGGGGACTTAACTTGGGTAGCCAGGCTTGGAGGCAAGGGCTGGTCAACCTGCCAGCCCCATCTGCAGTTTTTAACACATTTTTGCTTTAGTGCCCAGATCCTCATTTACTAGAGACCAGTAAGCCGTAAACAAGTCACTAGGTGGGCTCCAAAAAGTTTAATGCTGAGCTAAAGAGGAAGAGGAAGGTCATTGGCATTAGTCTTTGGCATTGAAAAAGAATCCAGAAAGATATTGAACAGAACAAATCAGTCTATTTGTTTTGAATGGAGTCAGTGTTTGGTAGCTGCCATTCACTTTTAGAGCTGTGAGAACTCCATGAACACATTCAAGGAAGTGGCTTGAGGCAGTTAAAACCTGCACAGTCTTGGATCTTAAATGACCCCAAAGGCCCAGAAGGTAAGGGCTTGGTCGTCAGTCCGTGGTGATATTGGGAAATAATAGCCTGGTTAGGAGGTGAGGTTTATAAGGCAGAGTTAAGTAGCCAGGTGGACTCTTGAAGGGACACTGGGGCTCTTACCCCTTCCTCATTCCATCTGTTATTGCCTCCGGGACATCAGAAGGTGAATGGTCTCCTTTTCCATGTTTTCCCACTGTGAGGTTCTCCCGCATCATAGGCAACAGGGCTGTGTGCCCACGGACTGGAACCCTAGACAGTGTGAGCCAGAATCAATCTGTCCTCCTATGGACTTATTATCAGCTATTTAATCCCCGAGGCAGACAGCTGGGTAACACCAGTGGCTACATATATGATAGCAGTGAACCCCATTAGAGAGTAGATGTGCCTTAGGACTATTTCAGGGTACAGACACCAGTAGAAGGAAAAGTCCCAAAAGAAGCTGAGGCAGGAGGATTGCCTTGAGTTCAAGGTCAGCAGGGGTTACATAGAAAGTTCCAGGCCAGGCTGGGCGAAGGACTAGGAAGGAAGGGGATAAAGAAAGTAGATCCTTGTCTTTCAGTGTGCCACTTACAGCTCAATTAATGTACTGCTCTGCAATTAGCAGTTCATGTTACTATTGTTTATGTTTCTAAAAACTCTTCAAGGCTCACTGTAAATCGCAATGGCATCGTAGAGCTCAAAGGATAAATTTTGATTCCACAAAGCAAAGAAAATGTACAATCCAAGAAACAATCAATAAAAATACCAACTTGAAAATCAAACTCTCTTTGCCAGGCATAGCGGATGATAAAGAAGCTTGCAAAACAGAAGGTTATGCTGGCGTTCCAGAACCTTCTGCCTTGGGTCCTTCCCCTTTTCACTTTCAGGGACCTGCTCTTTCCTTTCATCAGCTGTGACTGTGTGTTAATCCATGAGCTCTTTGCATACGAGAATGCAAAACAAAAACAAAAGCTCACACGGTACTGTTCTCAGAACAAATTTGTGACAAGAGGTTCCGACATCTGTAAAAGTATCATCCAGTAAGCAGGGACATTTTTGAAAGAGGCAAGAGCCAGTGTCAAAACAGAGAGCGTTGAATGAAGGTTTGACAAAACATTCCAGAAGCAGTGAGAGAAATGAACGTTGACTACACTGGCCTCTTTGCTAACGGACAGTCTGCTACCTGGGTGAGCAAGACAGCCAGAATTTCAAGAATTCTGGACATGCGGACATCTGGAAATAGGAAGTTCCTCCAGGACAACAGGTCAACTCTTGCTTACTTCCTGCTTCATCTCTTCATGTCTGGATAGAGACAGCCTCCTCTTCTTCCCTCCATCCCTGTGTAGTGGCCAGGGTTGCCCCTGTGTGTCATGCAAAATATTCAGGTGGCAATCTCTCAGAAGATGAGTGCAGTCAGAACCCAGCCCTGTCTCCTCTAAAGCCCTGCACTAGAGGGATGCCTTGTCCTCACTCAGTGAGACTCCCAATGATATGAGCAATCCCTTCTTGGCCTCTGCCATCACTTGGGAGCACATCTGATACTATGGTGGCTTCTTGGAAAGTCCTAACAGTCTTTAGATGGGTACCTGCCTCTTCCTCCCTCTCTGGACTGATGTCTGCTTCTCTAGAACAGTGCCTACCTCTTCCTTCCTCTCTAAATTGATGCATGTCTCTTCTTTCCTTTTGAAATATGCTCACAAGTGTGGAGTTGTACAGTGGTTTCCCCTGAACCCAACACTCCTCCCAGAGGAATGAGAGGAGCCCACAAGACTCCGGAAAGAAACCAACCCAAAAGGCCCAGAAATCCCCCAAAGTTCTAAGGTTTACAAGGCCCCCTCGGCAAGGTAACAGATGTCAAAAAGCAGAGATTCTCTGGTTGGCAGAATGGCTTTCCAGTCATACAGCTCTGCTGAGCTGTCGCCAGCACTTATGTGGGGGTTTTGTGGTGGCTGCTTCTGAGTTGTTTGTGTTCCTGTTAGAAACCCCAGTAAACTTGCCAGTTCACCAACTCAGCCTCAGGTGGAACCCCTTTGGACCTATCTATCCACATCTCTAGGAAAAGTCACAGGACAGGAGAATACTCACAAGTACAGAGCTGTGTCTACACACAGTATATGAGTACACACCCACTCAAGGAAGCAGCTGGCAGGCAGCTTTCCAGCAAGCAAGACCACAGCAGCCCCACCCTTCTAGCATGTTCTAGGACTATAAGGTAGCCTTGTACATTCCCAGATTGGTCCCTACCTGTTGTACTTGTCATTCACTCAGTATTAAATAAACTGAGGAAACAGTACTGAAAGAGAGACTTGAAAACTAAGGTTAATACTCTACAAAAGTGTGATGAGACTAAGGGAGTACTAGACAGAGTTGCTGATTTAGTTGTTGGAAGTTGGCAAACACCTAGCATGTACAAGACCCTGGGTATGATTTATCAGCACTAAGAAAAGGGGAGGGGGGAGGAGGAAAACCACATATATACATATATATATATATATGCATGTGTATGCATGTGTATATACATATATATGTACGTATATATGTGTGTATACATATATATGTGCGTATATATGTTTGTGTATATACATATACATATATATATATTATATATATATATATATATATTCCAAAATTCTGCACTAAAATCGCTCTTTGCTCTTGAGTCATTGGTTTTGTTTAACTAAAGTTAGAAATCATAGACCATAGGAATTATGGGTCTAGTTTGTAAAAAGATGCTTCAACTATAATCTGTAGACACATGATGAATATTCATTTATTTATTTACTTACTTATTTTGAGACAGGGTCCTATGCAACCCAGACTGGCCTCAAGCTCGCTCTGTAGCTGAACGGGACCTGATCCCCTGGTCCTCCTGCCTCCACTTCCCAAGTACTGGGACTAAAGATATGCACCACCATATGCAACTTAAGATATTTATATTTGAAAACTTTTACCCTACATAAAAATTTTATATAAATGTTTGACAAAAATATATTTAAGATATTTGTATACTATTCTGGTTTTTTGTTTGTTTAAGGCAATGTCCCACCACACAGCCCTGAATGGCCTCAGACTCACAGCAATCTGCCACTCTTACCTTCTGACTGCTGAGGTTAAAAGCATGCAGCACCATGCCTGGCTCTTAACAATTATTTTCTACTTAGCTATCAACCAATAGCCACTCTAAATCATAACTTGGGAGAGAGGGTCCACAGTATTTTAGTTCCTGATGGGATGTAGCGGGACAGGTTCTTCCTCTCTGTGATCCTTTCCAGCGCTTCTCACACCCTCCGTTTGGCTTTGATAACAGTATTTCTGTTCCCAAACAATGCAGTGATGTATTACTCAAGAAGAGTCTTTTCCAATAGTGGCCATATGATCAGATCTAAGCCAATTCAAAATATTTTGGATAACTCTTTCAAATCCAATTTGACTTTATGAAATGCACTCAGTGAAGATTAGCACAATGCACGCATTCTGTCTGGCAGCCACCAAATCAATACTTGGCACTTGTGCTTGGAATTTTGAAAAAAAAAATTGATTTTTAGCCCAAATTAAATGTCTTGGTGACTTTGTTGTTGTTGTTGCTGTTTGATAAAATACTTACCCCAATAAAAGCATCTTAGGGGAGAAAGACTTCTTTTGGCTTACAACTTCAGCCTACCAAGGCAGGGAAGACATGGCAGTTGCCAGAAAGGGCATGGCAGCAGAAGCAGGAAGCGAGCTGATCACATTGCATCCACACCCAGGAAGCAGAGCGTGGACAGGAAGTGGGGCTAGGCTATAAACGACCAAGACCCGCTCCGAGTTACCCACTTCCTCAGGGAGGCCCCACCTCCTCAAGGTTTTACCTTCCCAAACAGATCAGAGACAAAGGGTTCAGTGGTCTCTAATGAGAGAGGCGATGGAGAACATTTCACACGCAAACCACAACGCTGAGGAAGAAAAATGGTTCACCGTTCTACTGACACCTCTTCTGGAGGATCCGAGTTCAACATCTAGTGTAACTCCAGCTCCAGAGGGTCCCACATCATCTTCTGATCTCCATAGGTACTTACACACATGTGGCATATACTCACACAGACACACACAAATAAATATCTTTAAACAGAAAAGGTAAAAATAACTACAGGGGCGATAGCTCAGTGGGTAAAGTGCTTCCCATACAAGCACGAATTTGGATCCCCGGCACCCACACGAAAGTGGGGTACGGGAGCATACACCTGAATCCCCATCAATGAGCAGCAGAGACGGGCTAATCAAGAGATTCACTGACCAGCCAGTATAGTCAAAACAGGGAGCTCCAGATTCAGTAAGAGAGTCTGTATCAAAAAAAAAAAAAAAAAAAACATTTTAAAATAAACCTAAAATGAAGAACGGTAGAAGGAAAGACCCAAGATCAATTCCTGGCCCCTATGCACCCATGAATGGGCACACACACATATACACCACCCTCAACACACACACACACACACACACACACACACACACACACACACGAAGTGACTATTGATAAGAAACTCTGATATTAGGAAGAATTATTTGGTGTCAGATTAATCATTTGCTAAAGGGAGAAGAAGGAATTGTGTAAAATCATTGCTCAACCATAGGAAATATAAGAATCACGTAATTTGGGAACAAGGAAAACAAGAAAAACAAGACAGCATTCTCTGCTCTTACCCCCACGATCCCACTCTGGATGTTACTACCAAAAACGAAATGCTTCCCACACCAGAAACGCAAGAGCGTTCATTTTTGAGGCCTTCTACCTGCTAAGTAAGCACTCTGCCAGTCACTGAGGTACAACCTCAGCCCTTGATTCGTTTAGACAAGTCTTGATGTGTAGTGCAAATTGACCAAAAAAATGAGCAACCCTCCTGCCTCTGTCTCTTGATTATGGGCATGAGCTATTATCCCCAATTTATAAACTGTGTATAAAAGATTACAAAACTAAGACAGAGTTACATCACTTCCCTGTAGTGAGATGTCTACCCCGCCCACACCTGTTGCGTTGACCACGCTAGGTCTGGGGTGCCAGACGCCGGCTTGCTCTATCTTGGTTCCAGTCGGGTCACAGAGAGCAGCCTGGGCATGGGTCCTTGGAGCAGGAACTTGAGGGTCTTTGGTTTCTAGTGTAAGTGACTTCTCCCCAAATATAATATATGACCCATATTTTATCCTTGTCCCATGTATCATAATCTGTGCATCGATACTTCCCCAAATGGTGTCTTACTCGTTAGTGGCATAAAGTCAAACCAGAAAACCACCTCTGAAGCCCTGTTAGTAACTAAACTGCACGTCTTCACTAACGAAGAATATCACAATGGCTCTGCTTGGTCCAGGTCCCCAAGGGGATGGATGGAGTCCTCATGTCTTCTTGTCCTCTCAGGCGAGTGACAGTTCTTGTGTTTAGCTTTCATGTTTTTAATGAGTACTGGCAAGTATTTTTAGAGTGTCCCTTGGGTTGGTAGGTCTGATGTTCCTCATAATTAGTTTCAGGTTACATTTTGGCCAAGAAAATCCAAGAAGTGGAGCTGGTGGGGGGCAGCTCAGTGGAGAAAGCGCTTGCTGCACCGGGCATGAGGAACTGACTTCAAACTCCAGCTCTGGGTAAAAAGCCAGGCATGTGCAGGCCAGGCTAGGTAAGCTGCTGCACTTCCATTTAAGCAAGAGGTTCTGTCAGGGAGATATGGGGTAGAGAGTAATAGAGGAAGACACCGCCATCTACTTCCGTCCTCTGCATACACCCATACATGCACTCCTAAAATGCACACACACACACACACACACACACACACACACACACACACACACCACATAGCCACAAACACACAAAGAAAACCCCAGAATGAGATGGATCCCTCAGCATATGTCAAGGGCACCGGGCACTGTTATTTTCTGGCAATGATAGGATACCGTGTCACAGTGACCCCTTCGTAATCACTAGGCATCCTGAGAGGTTTCTTAACCAGAAAATATCCCCTTTCACATCACTTTGCCCACTAGTTTTGTGTCCCCTGGTGGTTCTTGTCTGCAACCATCATCCCCGAGGCATTTGTCAAACAGCAACGTTTTGTTCCCATCTTTTCGTCTACGTTAGCCACGACTAATAACACAGAACTTTCCTTTCCCTCGCTGCCTTACTTATTCAACTATTTTTCTCAGCGTGGACCTGTGGATATTAACTGATGCTAAGAGCTATCACCTGTCAGAATGATTATGTATTTTCATACTCAAATTGGCCCAGTGCTTCGTGACTGAAATTTTCTTTTTTTAGTAGTGTAGCAAAATTGTTAATTCAATTAAGTATACAGCAATAATTATGAAACGTGAAGGCAGAGATTTTAATTTACATGCAGTTTGGGAGAACGAAAACAGCATGCCTGCTTTGGGCAACAAGTTCAGCTGCTACTGACAAGCATTTTTGTCATCAGAGGCAGCACACTGTCCTTAGCATGGCCGCGCTCAGCTCACCACACTGTCCAACTGTCTTGGTCTGACTCTTCAGTGACCTCAGGCATTGCCTAGCCATGTCACCTTCAACAGTAAACTGACACAGCCCCCCCCCCCCGCCCCAAGACTCCCTAGCTTATCATCTCAGGCTGCGTTGGAAGAGCGTGCGTGTTTTCCATTTGTCCCAAGGAGACTGTTCAGGTCTTTTCAACAGCAGTCATAATTTTTCTTATTTGTCCAGAGCCTTGTGTACCGCCTGGCTCGTGGGGAGGCTGGGACTATGCACTGGATGTAAGTGAGCCACCCCAATTAAATGTTAAGAGTCACCACGGTCATGGTGTCTCTTCACAGCAACAGGAACCCTAACTCAGACACCATGTATCACAATGATGTTTTTAATATCCACATGTGAAGTTTTGTGTGGCCATGTATTTTCGTTTATCCTGTGTATAAACCCAGGAGTGGAACTTCTGGGACATACAGTAAGTCTGTTTAACTCTGCAGAACTGCAAATCTGTGTGTTTCCTCCAACACCATGAGCATGTAATCTCTCTCTCTGCATGCTTGCTAGCACCATTGCCCTGGCCTTTAATTACCAAACGGTCGTTTGGTTCAGATTTGCAGTTCCTGATGACTAATCCTCTGATGAAAATCCTCTAATAAACTGAACATATGTCCTGGCAATGTATATTTGACATTGGTGGGCTTTTGGGGGAGAGGAGGATTTTGCCACTTTTATTGAAAAGAGATGTTTTCCTCTGACTGTGGTTTCCCTTCCCTCTACCCCTCCCAGTTCCTCTCCACCCCACCCCTCACCCGGATTCACTCCCTTTCTGTCTCTCATTAGAAAACAAACAGGCTTGTAAGGGATAATAATAAAATACAATGTGAAAAAACAATGATCGCATCTGAGTTGGAGAACACAAACCAACAGAAGGAAAAGAGCCCAAGAGAAGGCATAGGAGTCAGAGACCCACTCATTCCCACACTCAGGGATCCCATAAAAAGCACTAAACTGGAGGCCATAATAGATACGCAGAGGACCTGGTGATGGATGCATGCTCCCTTAGGCTCTGTGAGCTCATATGCGCTTTGATCCTGATGATTTAGGGGGCGTTGATTTGAATTTCCCTGATGGCTAAGGATGTTGAACATTTCTTTAACCGTTTCTCAGTCATTTGCATCTCCTCTTTTGAGAAGTCTCAGTCTGGATCTGTATCCCATTTTTAAAATTGGGTTGTTTGTTTTTTTGATACTTCCTTTTTTTTCCTGGGTTGTCTATGTGCTTTGGATATTAACCCTCTATCAGATGTGTAGTTGGTTAAAAAAAAAAAATCTTTTTCATTCTGTCTGAATGATAGTGTCCTTTGCCATGCAGAAACTTCTCAGTATCATGAGGTGCAGATCTTAGCGCCTGCGCTAAGTGTTCTGTTCAGAAAGGCTTCTGTGCCAATGAATTCAGCACTGTCCCCCACTTTTTTTTTCCACAGTGTACTTGGGTTAATGCTGAGGTCTTTGACTCACTTGTAGTTGAGTTTTGCACAGGGTGATGAGCATGGGTCTATTTGTATTCTTCCACATACAGACACCCAGTTCCTCCAGCACCATTTGTGGATGTGGCCATTCAGCTTTGTATTAAACCAATCACATCAACACATCTTCACACAGTGTAAACAAATATCCCACAATGAGAAGACAGCAACTTCTGGACAGAGAACAAGCCTAAGCTAAAGGCTAAGCTTTCATAATTAATATTAAGACTCACTGTCATTATTCGGGAGCTGGTAGTCTTACAAAGCATTTCTATGAGATGCTGAGAACAGATATTCTTTTGTGCTTCAGTGAAATATTCTGAAAATATGTTAGGTCCCCTTGGTTTCTAAGATCAGTTAGCTTCAGTATTTCTATATTTAATTTTATCTGGATAATCTGTCTGCTGGTGATAGTCAGGTACTGAAGTCTCCCATTATGGGTGTGTGAGGGTCAATATGTGATTTAAACTATAATAGAGTTTCTTTCACAAATTTGGGTGTCCTTGTGTTGGGGGCAGAGATGTTAAGAATTGCAATGTCCTCTTGGTGGATTTTTCCTTTATTGAATGAATATGTTGTATCCTTTCATATCTCTTCTGATTAGTTATGGTTTGAAGTCTATTTTGTTAGACATTAAAATGGCTACACCAGCTTGCTTCTTAGATCCATATGCTTGGAATATCTTTTTCTGTTATTTTGCCCTCAAGATGATGTCTACTCTTGATGTTGATGTGTGTTTCTTGGGTGCATCAGAAGGACAAATCCTGTGTTCACATCTTTTCTGTTAGTCTGAGTCTTTTTATTGGGTAATTGAGACCATTGGCTTTGAGAGATATCAATGCATATTGTTTATTGATTCCTGTTACTTTGTTGTTGAGGGGGTATTATGAAGAGAGAGAGGGGGGAGGAAGGAAGAGAGAGAGATAGAGATAGAGAAAGAGAGAGAGAGAGAGAGAGAGAGAGAGAGAGAGAGAGAGAGTAGAGGATTCCCCTCTTTTAACTTGCTGGTCTGAGATTATTTATCCCCTGTGTTTTCTTAACCACTAAAGTGGTCAACAGCTTCCTTCTATAGCCTTCTGTAGGGCTGGATTTGTAAATAGATATTGCTTAACTTTGGTTTTTATCATGGAATGTCTTATTTTCTCTATCTATTGTGATTGGAATTTTTTTCTGGATATGGTAGTTTGGGCTGGCATCTGTGGCCTCACAGTTTGCAGTATATCTGCCCAGACCCTTCTGGCTTTTAGAGTCTCCATTGAGAAGTCAGTTGTAATTCTAAGAGGCCTGCCTTTATATAGTAAATGTTACTTGACCTTTTAAACCTTGAAGTTTTTAATATTCTTTCTTCTTTCTAGAGATGTAGTGTTTGGTTTTACGTGCCAAGAAGACTTTCTTTTCTGGTCCAGGCTACTTGTCCTGCATGCTTTTTGTACCTTGATAGGTTAAGGAAAGTGTCTTCTATGGTTTTGTTTAAAAATATTTTCTATGCCTTTGACCCAAGTTATTCCTGTTATTCTTAGATTTTGCCTTTTCATAGTGTCCCAGATTTCTTGGATGTTTCATGCCAGGAGTATGTTAGAATTAACATCGGTTTTGTTCTATTGTGTCTTTGATGCCTGAGATTGTCTTTTCTATCTTTTGTGTTCTGTTGGTGAGTCGTGCCTCCTGTTTGTTTGTGTTTTCACATAGTTCTTTAAAGGATTAATTCCCTTCCTCATTTATTTATTTCCTCCTTAAGGACCTCTATCATATTCCTCTATCACATTCGTGAAGTCTATATTAAGGTCTTTGCTTGAGCTTCAACTGTGTCGGAATATGCAGGACCTGCTGAGGTAGGGTTGCTGGGTTCTAGTGTAGACATATTGTTTCATCTTCTATTGATTCTTTTTTTCCATTAGCGTCTAGACATCTGGGATTGGGAAGATTGTAAATATAGGTGCTGATATCTGTTCTTGTCCTTGTTTGATGGGTGTTTTGTTCTTTTGTTTCTATTGCTCTCTCTGGGTCTTAGGAGAGTGTGGTGACTTTATGTTGCCTAGTAAGAAATTCTCGTTAAGTCTGTGGCTTCCCAGGGAATCATGATTGACAATTTTAATTTAGTAAATTCTAATCTGTTACTTCATTATCTCCACTTTTTAAATATGGCATTTGCATATCTAGAATTCTCTCTCTCATATCTAGAATTCTGGATGTGTTTGTGTGCATGTGTGCATTTGTGCATGAGTGCACGTGTTTGTATTTTTTGAACTTGCTATGGAGCAAGTTCTACCTCTACTTCCAAATACCAGGATTATATGCATGTGGCACAATACCAGGTTTATGTACTTCTGTGGTTCAAACCCAGGAATTCGTGTATGCTAGCTAATTGAGCTATATCCCCAGACCACATCCTTTTATATTTTGAAGGAATTGAGTATATTTAACCTGAAGGGAAAAGGTGTGTGTATCTGTGTGTGTGTGTGTGTGTGTGTGTGTCCAATCTAAATGGATGATAATTTGATCAATAAGCCATAGAGTATCATAAAAATGACTTTAACTATTAGTTCATCGTGTAAAAAATTACAGAGGCTTGACCTCAACAGTATAGATCAAGTGTTCCAGAAGAGAATAATGATTTCATACAGGGAGGTCTTAAGATGGTGTTCTTACAAGGATATAGACTATGAGGGCTTCTGAAGTTCCTTCTAGAATCCTGAACATTGATAATGTGCTTGGTTCACATTTCTCATGAAAACTCATTCTATCCAAATACTCTTCATACACTGTACCCTCCAGGGCCTGAAATGACCTAATTTAATTCAAAATCAAGCTTTATAATCAGTAAACAGAACACTGTTATGGGATCCATTCATGTCCTCCATCAGTGACTTTGACATTGCCAACAAAAACTGATATGAAATGGATTATTACTGAAGAGCACGAAAAATATGAATTTCTACCAAGTGACCAGAATTTACACATAAGACTAGAATTTAATTTGTGAATCAATACCCAAATCAATAAAATGTGTGCTTTATTTAAAGAAATGCAGTCAGTTGTGTCTGCATGCTTAATTTTGTCATCACTAATTTGGCAATGGGATCTGCTACGACGCTGGAGGATGCTTAGTCATCATATGTATCCTACTTTAGGAATCTCACTCTCCTAGAAGCTGGATGCTTTCAATGCTTGCTTTGTAGTTAGCGTATACTCCCTGTCTACGTCCAAAATAAGAAGGAAGAAATGTATTTGCCTGTTATAAATGAGAAGAAAGACGTGGGGACATCTGTATAAGGGAAAGGGATTTTGTGTAGCCAGTGACACAGTGCTCCTAAGGATGTGGTCAAACAAATAAAAATAATCAGACCTCGAATAAGACACATTTTATGCCATATCGTGTCACAAGCAGCCATGGAAATCTCCAGGCTACTTCCTCTCACCCCCATCTCCGCTCCTCAGTAACCACAGAGTAAATAGAGATAAAACAAACAATGCCCTACCGAGGGGAAAACAGGGGTGACTTTAAAAATGCAATCCTATTTAAAAAAAATTCAGACTAATGCATTCATTATGATAGTCTACTGAATGCTGTAAAAATAACATAGCTTCGATGTCTCTCTGGTATAGCACAAAAAAAATGTATCCCTCGCTCTTTCTGCATAGTGAAGTGGGGTCAATGGGAAACTGCTCCACATCATCCATAGGCCTTGATGGATGGGGCCAAATAGATGGCTCATAGGGTAAAGGGACCTGCTGCCGAGCCTGAGTGTCATCCATATGGTACAGGAAGAGAACCTACTCCTGCAAGATGCTCTCTGTCCTCCACACATGTGATGCACCCATATACACCTTACATAAATACAGAAATGTAACAAAATTTAAAAAAACAATAACACAAAAAATTCAAAGGAGGTAAATTTTTCCATCTGGTCTGTTGTAAGCTGTTTCATAAGAACTCCACCCCACCCTTCCCAGTTTTGGACCAGAGGTGACATATGCCACTCTCCTGACTATTGCTCAAGATTACCCATGTTGCTTCACTGAAATGTGAGTGTTCTTGAAGGGCAGGGTGAGGGATATTTATTAATCATTACCATCTTTCATAAAAGCAAAAAAAATGAAAACCAGGGAAAGGTAGGACAAATAGAAATTCAAAAGTGACTTGGTAAATAAGTCCAGATAAATGTAGTTACCCTCACAAGTTACGACAGTCATAAATCAAAACGCGAGTGATGTCAAAGTGGAGTTTTAAAAATCTGGCTATAGCATGTTCAGAAGAGACATGCCTAAAGGGTTAGGACAAATAAACTTTAGAAATTAAAAGAAAAAAAAAGGGGGTAGGGGTAATGCAATGAACAAATAAACCCAGGAGAAGGTTGATTGTGTCTATTTTTTTTTTAACAGAAATTACTGATGTTAAAACAAAAACATTAGCAGGAGTGGTAGCCAGTACTCCATTGCTGTGGCCAAATACCTGAGATAGGAATCTTGAGGATTTGTCTTGGCTCCTAGTTTCAAAGGCTGTAGTCTACGCTTGGCTGGCTCCATTGCAGTGTTACAGTAGAGAATAGAGCATCTAGGACACATGAGGGTGTGGCAGAAGTCAGGCGGCAGAGAGAGACAGAAGAATATATGAAGGTCCTCAAATACCCTTCAAAGACGTTGCTCCTCTGCCAAGTGAGTACTTCCTACCGCTCTGCCCCACCCCTTAGCAGTACACTCAGGAAAGAACTCATCATGGGGTCAGTCTTAAATGAAGCTCCTGGAGTCAGCCCCTCAGTGGTCCAATCACCTCTCAAAAGCCCCACAAGTTAGAGACCAAACAACAACAGAGACATCTGTAATGCTTTTGAAAAAAAAAAAAAAAAGTTTAAATCACCAAGAAGAAAGACAAGTTTTAGGCATATGTAATTAATGTGTAGGACCAAGTTATACAAGGTAAAAATTGATAGAGTGTAAAGAAGACGTGGGTCACAAAGGGTACCACACTTACTTTCTGGCTATTTACAGGAAGGTTGTTGATCTCTGCACATAAACATAAAATACTCCAGAAAATTCCAGGATATCGCTACCCAACAACAGTTTCTGAAGCATAATGCAATTAAGTATGAGGTTGTTAAAATATACATAATCTCATATTCTTGGAAATTCAAAAGAAAACCATACTTTAAATATTTAATGAACAAAAGAAGAAATAATAATGAACATTTTAAAATATTGCATAATAAATGAGAGCAAAGCTATTGTGTACTAGGATTTGGGAGACTGTCAAAGATGGCAACAAAGGAAATATGTTTAAACCCTTCAGTTTAGACATTTGGTGGGGAAAGACAATTCATCACCATGGAAAAACAATGCATCCCTGTCTCCATCAATACTCTATTGCTGTGATGACAACATGACCACTTAATTGGGGCTGGCTTGCAGGTTCAGAGGTTTAGCCCATTATCGTCATGGTAGGACACATGGCGGCACGCAAGCAGATGTGGTTCTGGAGAGGCTGAGAATTCCACATCTGGATCAGCAGGGAGCAGGAAGAGAAAGACACAGTGGTCCTGGCTTGGCATTTGAAGCCCCAAAGCCCACCATCAGTGACAAACTTTCTCCTACAAGGCCACACCTCCTAATAGTGCCACTCACCGGTGACCAAGCATTAAAATCTAGGAGCCTATGGGAGCCATTCCTATTCAAACCACCGCAATCTCTATCCAACGAGTAGGGCTCCATTAAGGGTAACTGAGGGAGGGATGAACAGCAATCGGATGGAAATAGTTAAGTGGGCAAGTTCAAAACTTGTGAGAAAACTTAACTGCCCACTCATACCTAGCTGCCCATGTGAGGCCATGTGGGAATGACTATGGCTGATTGCCTCTATGGGCTGAGAGAGGGTGTGAAAGGGAGGGCATTACAGGTTGAACAGGGGCTTCTGTGTTTATCCATCATGGTAACTGACATGACAGACATCCGTAGTCCAGCACTTCACTGCTGCCCTGTAAATTCCACACATGCTCTTCCTCCAGACATCTAAAACTCAGAACCATGAGGGAAGGAACCCTCTTCATGGTAGCAGGACGTTGGAGTAGACATCTTCCTTCATATGCTCTTCTAACCACTTTCAAACAATGATAGCTGTGATGGTAACCGTGCTCCCACTAATCAAGACGCAACTCCATCTCATAGAACTGAAAAGACAACGTGCTTATCTCCCCTCGCCCAGAGGATGAACAAGTGAGATCCACATTTGGATGAGATCTTTTTGTCTTTTACTGACTCTCACTTCCCCTTTGATGATCTGCCACTTAAACACTAATGTACCAAGTTAACACCCGAAAGCAAAAGACAGAGAAAGAAAAAAGCAATGTCTATATATACGCGTGGCGAAGGTGATAACCACTACACTATGGAAACCACACGTGCAGTGCCTATATATGCATGCATACTTGAACATGGTCCTAGCAACTAAAACAATATACTCATAACTTCTACCATCCTTGTTTCTGCTTAGGATCACATGGGCGTGTGATGACTCTGATTCCCTTCCCCACCATTTACCCAGTGTTCTCTGCTGTTAGGCAACAAAAGCCTCAGCTTTCTTGAAGGTTGACCCAAACCTGTGTGCTTGCAGAACCTCCAGCTCCTGGAATCATGCTACATTGGTGTGGTGGTTTGGCAGAAAATGGACCCCAAAGGGAGTGGCCTTGTTGGAGTAGATGTGGTCTTGTTGGAGGAAGTATGTCACTGTGGAGGTGGGCTTTGAGGTCTCATGGGTGCTCAAGCCATGCCCAATGAGACAGACCACTTCCTGTTGCCTGCAAATCAAGATGTATTAACTTTCAGCACCTGCTCTGGTACTGTGTCTTCCTGCACGTCACCATATTCCACCATGACGGTAATGGACTGAACCTCTGAACTATAAGCCACCCCAATTAAATGTTTTCCTTTATGAGTTGCTGTGGTCATGGTGTCTCTTCACAGCAATAGAAACCCTAAGACAAGTTGGATTATTATAACTTTCTGGTGTGTGTGTGTGTTCATATCCAGCACCTTTTATGTGCTAAGCAAGCTCTCACTGAAATACATCTTCACCCCTTGTGGGGTTTTTTATTTGTTTGTTTGCTTGTCTGTTTTGTTTTTGTTTTGAGACAGGCCCAAATATTTAGCTTAGGCTGATTTGAACTTGCCCAATCTATCCTCATACTCACGATGCCCCTGTTTTCTGTTAACTCAGGAGATGTATGTTAAGACATTCAGTCAATTCCTTTTCCCCCCACCTCTGATGTTAGGGATTGAACCCAGAACCTCAGTTTACCTTGTAAGCAAGCACTAAGCCCCAGCCCTGAAGCCTCCAACTTCTTCCTTTTCATGGGTATGTAACTTTTCTTTTCTCTTTTTCTTCTCATGAGCATATGAAGAAGTATCTCCAGAGGCTCTGCTCAGGTCCAGAAACACCACCTCTCACTCCTACAGGGTAGTAGAAAACTCATGTCACCCTAAGGATGAAAATCGATCACACTAGCTAGTGCTGTAAGCCACATATTTGTTTGGGGTTTGTTTTTTGTTATTGTTGTTGTTGTTTTCTCTTTCCCAATCCAGGAGGTTCAGGGACATTAAAAGTTCAAAGTGCTCAGACTGTAGTCTCAGTTTGATGGCACTGTGGTTGTCTTGTCACTAGAGTTACGTCTAGAGTTACCTCTAAATCAGCAAAGCAAGAGTTGAAAGGACTGGGAGCTGAAGCTTTGCCAAGAGATTCTTTTTTTTTTTTTTTTTTTTTTTTTCTTATTTTACATATTGATCCCACTTCCCTCTCCCTCTCTCCCTCCCTCCCATGCCCCCTGGCACTCTCCCATCTGCCCCCGCCGTACCCCCCCCTACTCCACAGGGAAGGTGATGTCTTCCAGGAGGGGTCAAAAAAACCTGTCAAGTCATTTGCAGTAGGGTCCAGGCCCTCCCTCCTGCCTCTAGGCTAAGGCAGTATCCCTCCATGGGGAATGTGCTCCCAAAGTCCTTTTCTGCACCAGGGATCCATCCTGGTTCCACTGTCAGAGGTCCCTTAGACTGCCCAGACCTTCTAGCTGAGACCCATGTTCAGGGGTCTGAGTCGGTCCAGTGCTGGTTTCCCAGCTATCCATCTGGGGGTCCATTAGCTCCTCCTTGTTCAGGTCCGCTGATTCTGTGGGTTGCCAAGAGATTCTTAGGAATAAGAAGATACAACTCCCTTTCCTTCCTCTCATTCTTCAGCAAGAGGTGGGAAAGCATCAGAGGCAGCTGCTTGGCCAGAACTCGTGTCCTGGAAGACATTGTCTGTCCTTAAAAGCTGCGTCTAGCTGGCCACACAACTCACCAAACTGCTGGCCTTTCAGGACAACCTCAAAGGAATGGAACATGACAAATGCAGTTAATTCTGGGGTTACTGGTCCATTGCTATTCTTTGTTTGGTATGAATTAAGTGTTCTGGTCAGAGCCAATACATTAAAAGGTGCATAAGGTACTCTCTATGCAGAAAGATTTTTGTGTGTTTGTTTTTCAGGTCATTATGGGCAGTAAAAGCAAATCTATATCCAGGTCATCGCATTGGCAGAATTCCCCATAAATACTGTCAGTGACTCCACTCCTGGGTGTGCTATTCATTAGATGGCACTGGCATGTACTGAATCCTAACTGTAACCAGCCCTCAACTCTTTCTTCGTTAGTGAAGTAAGCATAAGGAATGTCTCATGAAGACAAATGTGTAGATGGAGAGAAAGGGGCATCTTCTTAGGGATAAGACCCATATGAGCTGAGTGAGGCACACACCTGAGGGTAGTGGAGGCAGCAGGATCAGAAGTTCAAGGTCAGCCTTGTCTACAGAGGTCTAGCCCACAATATATGAGACTGTAAAAATAAATAAATAAATAAATAAATAAATAAATAAATAAATAAATAAATAAAAAACCGGGCGGTGGTGGCGCCTGTCATTAATTCCAGCACTCGGGAAGCAGAGGCAGACGGATCTCTGTGAGTTCAAGACCAGCCTAGTCTACAAGAGCTAGTTCCAAGACAGCTTCCAAAGCCACAGAGAAACCCTGACTTGAAAAACCAAAGGGGGCGGGGGAGAGAAAGAAAAGAAAAAGAAAACAGAAAGAAACTAAAACAAACCAACCAAACAAAAAAATTGTAGGAATCTGAGCCAGTTGCTTAAATATAATCTGGCATCCATAACTTCAACTAATGATGGAGTACCATATAACATGCCTACCATATAGCTTTGTGGGTCAAACACCATATTTAGAGTGGGCAGCTTGCATAGTAACTTGGTAGGTCAAGTCAAACATTCAGTCTTTATTTTTTGTTTGGCTTGGTTTGTTTGCTTGACTTTTGAGACAGGGTTTTCTGTGTATCCCTGGCTGTTAGAAACTCATTCTGTAGACCAGACTGGTCTGAAATGCAGAGATTTTCCTGCCTCTGCCGCCTAAGTGTTGAGATTAAAGGCATATGGCATCACACCTGGCTTTCAGTCTTTCTTGAATCTAACAAACTTGGAACTATTTCGTAACAAGACAATGGTTATATTCAAAAGATATCATGTCATAGCTTTGCTCCAAAATCCTACATGTCTAACTTGTGACTGAGCTCCAAATTCTTCAAAAAGGCTATACACAACACCCCTGTCATATACACTTAAAATGTCCCCTTGAAGCCAGGCGTGGTGCTGCACACCTTTAATCACTTGGAAGGCAGAAGCAGAAAGATTTCTGTGAGTTCAAGGTCAGCCTGGTCTACACAGTAAGTTTCAGGAAAGCCAGGGCTACATGGACCCTGACTCAAAACACCAAAAACAGGTGAACAAGTAAAACGTCACCTGGAGAGGCCATGGAACAAGTTTGTTTTGGGGTGTGTTACAGATCTTTCTCTGATATTAGCTCAAATTCAGAACTGCAAGCACACTAAAGGCTATGGCTCTTTCTCAGGTAATTGGAGGGGCTGGAACGCTGCAACTTATTCTTCACTCTCAAAGGTATCTCCCGATTTATTTCTACTTATTATTTTTTTGACACAGGATCTTTCTGTCCAGCCCAGACTACCCTCACACTCCCAATGCTCCTTCCTATCTTGGGCCCCCTAGTGTTAACGTTACAGACCCAGGACACATGGCTCAAAAGGGTTATCCTGGCCATGCCCAGCATCATAGGAGGACTGCTGAGATGAAAGGCCCCTAGGCTTCTGTGAAACTCATTTCTCATCCTCTAGCTATCTGCTGCTGCTGCTGCTGCTGCTGCTTTTTGTATCCTTTCTCATCCACCCTTATGACTCCTGTGGTGACACTAGTCTCATAAACGCCCTCAAGGATTCTACATCACCTCTGGTTTGTTATTGGTACCGATAAAGACAATTCTAGAAACCGGCTTTCTGGTTCTCACTTTGTCACTTAGAAAAATCAGTCTGGAAAGCCTGTTGACTGGATATCCCAACTCTGCATTTTAGAATCAGAAAAACAACTATGTGATGGACTCTGATATCCACCAGGCCACTGTGAGCTGAGCTCAAGACAGAGGCCTCGTAATCTCTGACATCTTAAGGCTCTGTCCCAACAGGTGCAAAACCAGCATTTAGGGGAAGAATGAGTGTCACTGTAGAAGTAGTGTGCAGAAATCCCCATGCTCCAGTTATGTCGTCCTCTGGGAATGGGCAGGAGGAACTTTCTCATCTCCACTGATGACAGTGTAGTAGCTAGCTTTCTTCTTCAAGAACCCTGGTACCCCCTCCATAGAAACAGGTTGAGTGATCACAGCTGTCTGCTGAGGATTTAAGTCCAGCTTTTCTACTTTGGACTTAAGGCTGTATTCTCGTGTGTGTGTGTGTGTGTGTGTGTGTGTGTGTGTGTGTGTGTGTGTGTGATACTCAGGTGTCACAAAACAAATCAGAATTTGCAGACTGCCCATTTGTTTCAATCTCACTCACAGAAGTACATAAGAATTGACACGCTAATATGAAACATTGCACCATTCCGATGTTCACGCTTTCTGTTGCCCACCATGGCAACCCTTTGTTGCTGGGAGTTAAGATAGCTGAGCAGTGTCACTCAAGTATGGCCCCTTCCCCAGTGAATCGGAGAAGCCTAGTGTAATGGAAGCATTAATGGCTACTATAGAAGAGCTGCTAGTTTAGATAACACGTTTCTTAAAGCATCGACGAAGGGCGTGTCTTCTCTGTCCTCCCAGGTTATAATTAATGGGCGGCTGAGCAGGTCTTGCATAATGAAATCACTCCAGTGTTCTAATACCTTATCTTTTGGATGTCTTCTATTTATAGTAATGTAAGGTGTGTTTGTGAAAGAGGCGACTTTCAGGTTTTACTTGATAGAAAATCAGCTTCATGTTTCAAGTGTTTATATGGAGCCTTGAGTAACATAGGACAAAACTTAAAGATGGAAACGGGAGTGATGATGAGGTTTGTGATGATTAATTGATTTTACATGTCAACCTGCATAACCCAGGGGTTCACAGAAGGCTGAGAAAACATTATTTCTGTATACACCTGTGAGGTTATTTCAACAAAATCTTAGTGGATTGAGTAAAGAAGTCCTAATCCTCGCCAGCGAGGGCACCTCACAACCCCAGGAGGGGCTGCATAGACTGTCAGAATAGAGGGAGGACACATTTTATTTCTTCCTGAGCTCTGACGTCCTTTGCTCTCAGGCCTTGGAACTCCAGGCCCTTGGGCACTCCATTCTGAAACTCACGGGCACGGGCTCTGTAGTTTCCATACCTGCAGCCATGGGCTGAATCATGTTATAGAAGCTCAGTGCAAAAGGGGACATAGCTGTAACCCACATGGGAAAGGTACTGAGTTAGGAGATGCTCGCAGAGATCAAGAGGAGCCTGAGCAGAGCAGACAGATTGGGAGACAGGTCGTCTACATAGCGCCCTTGAAAGCAGTATGTCAAAATTTACCTTGAAGTTCGATCACTCGGAGGTCGGCAACACGGTGGTGCGGTAAGGAACTGAGGAAGTCACGGAAAGGGGGTGGGGAGCAGCGAGGACTAGGTGGGAAAGATGTGACGGAAGTCCTGGAACGTTCTAAAATTATAACTGCCAGAAAGTGGGCTGACGGAATGCTGATTATGTGAAATGACTGTGTAATGTGGCAACCCGGCTGAGGTGAGCTACGCTCCCAGAATTCTCTTCCCCGAAGCTTTGTGGTGCGGGTGAGCTGCGAGGTATGTGTGGTCTGGAAGGTAAGGGTGAGGTAGCTGCCTCATGCTGCACACTGGTATGAGGCAGTGAGGTGCCTGCAACAGGATTGTCCCTCGGTCCCCAAATTTCCCATATCAGGTGTGTGTGTGTGTGTTTACTTCCATAATAGGAGGGCTCAGCTTCTTGGAGACATCCGGGCTATTAAGATGGACATGAACTGTAGTTTACACTCCTGGGCTCTCTTTCATATGTTTGAATTCTAGCTTGTTCTTTATTTCATGCCTTTTCCATCCATCTTCTCTTTCTGACCGACTGCCCTACGTAACATGCATTCCAACAGCAGCCATATAATGAAGCAAATAATCTCTCTCACACATATATATCTTAGCACACTGATTTTCAATAACTTAAAGTCCTTGTTTAAAGTGACATCTTCCTGTCTTAAAGAAGACTGTCTAGGAGAGTGTGGGGTCTCATGTCTGTCACCCCAGTTCTTGAAAGGATGAGGGAGGGTGATTGTCTAGAGTTTGAGGGCAACTTAGACTACAGAGTGAGGCCTTGCCTCAAAAAGGGAAAGACAGCAGGGGGTGGGGAGGGAAGAAAAGACATGAGGAACGTTCTGGTTCATCACAGGGATGTAGATAGCGTCTGTTATTGTAGTTTATGTTGGTTGAAATATTACTATTTTTACCTTTCAAATACAACGTTTATTACACACAGGGTGTAAGTGCTTAGACACATTCTTTAAATGCGTTCTCCACATACACTCATGGTGTGTTCATAAGGACGCTGTATGCTGAAATCACTTACCTGTGCCCTCTTCTCTCCTATCTCTCCTCCGTCCTCCTCTTGTAAGTCCTCTGCTCTGCTAGACAGCTTTGCTTCCGTCTTATATCATGTATGCACTCCCGGTGATATTTTTCAACACTTCTGCAATATTTCCTCTTCACCGTCTGCTTTTCCTCATCTCTGTCTTGGGGGATGAGGATCGAGCAGGCCAGTTTCTCTTCTGGTTTGTGTGTGGAAAGTCAAAAGAGACCATAATTTACTTCCTAACACACAGAATGATCTACATAATTGTAGCCTTTAAAAAAAATAACCCGAAGAGAAACAAGTGCACCATGAAACATACAGAGAGCGTCAGTCCTTTTATGGAAGAGAGGATCTGCACTGGGCCTATTGTATGTGACTCAGATTGGGGGAGAAGGAATCCCCTGCATGTGACAAAGGGAAACCAGCCTCATCTGAACAAATTTTGATGACAGTATGTGGACTGACCTCACATGCTCGACTCCAGCTGTGTGTTGTGGTTTGAATAAGAACTGTCCCTCACAGGCTCATGTAATTGAAGGCTTGGTTTCCCCAGATGATGGCATTTCTGGGGAAGGTTATGGAACCTTCAGGAAGAAGAGTCTTGCTAGAGGAAGTACACCACTAGAGGTGGGTTTCAATTTTCTCTTAATAGGTTTTTACTACTAATTCTTTGATAATGTTATGCATGTGTTTTTGTTAGGGTTACTTATGACAGAACTAACTTGGGGAGGAAAGGGTTTCTTTAATTTATGTTCCTGCATCATTGTTCATTGTTGAAGGAAGTCAGGACAGAGACTCAAGCAGGGCAGAAGCCTGGAGGCAGGAGCTGATGCAGAGGCCATGGAGGGGTGCTGCTTACTGGCTTGCTCCTCATGGCTTGCTCAACCTGCTTTCTTATAGAACCCAGGCGGAGTAAGAGTTGATGATTCCCCCACCCCAACACACAAAGGATATCACCCATTGATAATTTGAAAGCTAGCCAGCAGGGAAGAAGCTTCCTGGTAAGTACCAACTTTATTTTTCCATGTCTTGAATCAAACTGTGTGGTGTCTTCAACAACAATGTCTCATCATCCATCCAGTTCTTGTGTACAACCATGAGCAATGGCAATAGTATCTATTATCCCCTTGACCAAGAATTTGAAAGGAAGTATCCCACACCTGGCATTATTATTTGCTTTCTTAATCTTAGCCATTCAGACTTGGGTAAAATGAAATCTCAAAGTAGTTTTTAATTTACATTTCCCTAATAGCTAGGAAGATGAACACTGCTCAAAATATTCCTAAGCCACTTGAATTTCTTCTAAGAACTCCCTGTTTAGTTCCACAGCATACCCATTTACTGGTTTTTTTGTATTATTGATGTCTAGGTTGTTTTGTTTTGTTCTTTACATATTCTAGATACTAAACCTCTGTCAGATGTCCAGCTGGCAAAGATTTTTGTCCCTGGCCCGTGTACGGCCTCTTCACTTGATTTGTAGTTAACTTCCAGTACAGGGGCTTTTTAAGTTCAGGAGGTTTCATTTGTTGATTGTCAGTCCCATTTCCTGGGGGACCCATGTCTTATTTTCTAGAAGTTTCAGTGTCTCGTGTCAATCACAGAGATCTTTGATCAATTTGCAATGGATTTGTGCTTGGGGTGAGAGAGAAGGGATAGAGTTTCACACTTCTACATGTAAGACCACCAGTTTTCCCAGCACTATTTGTTAAAGATACTGTCTCTTCCCCAGTATGTATTTTTGGCAAATTTGTCAAAATCAAAACAAACAAAAATAGGTGCCCATTGTTCTATGTCCTCAATCTTAATTCTGACCACTGTGCCTGCTTTTGTGCCATTATTATGTTGATTTTACCACTGTGCAGTATAACTTGGAAGCAGGTGCCTTCTGGAAAAAGTCCAAGTCCGACTCTTACTCACACTCCCTTCTTCCCTCCCTCTCCCCCTCCCTCCTATGGACAGATCAATGTGATCTCTGGTTTCTGATGACCAGACTAGTGTCATACTCATGCTGCCATGCCTTTCCCACCGTGACAGACCTGAATTGTAAGCTAAAATACCACCCGAAGTTGCTTTTGGCATTTTATTTGTAATTAATTAATACAAGCCGCAAGCATAGCCCAACGCCCTACCACCTCAACAGCTCACTCTGACAGGTGTCCAGTAACTACTGGAGTAGGACCATAAATGCAAGGGCAGTGGGAGCTAAAAGAAACTGCCCGATGCACCGACTTTGAGCTAATGCCTGTGGAGAAACAGGACAGCCGAGAGGCTGCCCACCAAAAGGCAGCATTTTGAGGTTATCCCATCACTCAGGAGGTGAGGGCAGTAGGCTCAGGAGCCCAAGGTCATCCTCTGTGGTGTAGATTAGAGGCCAGTTTGGGCTACAAGAACGATACTTGCTTTGAACCTCAGGTCAGTAAGTTATTCCCTGCTAAGAGAATTTCATTCCTTTCCTTAATAGGCCTGCACTGAAAATACTGGTTAAGGCCGGGTGGTGTGTGTATGCCTTTAGTCCCAGCACTAGGGAGGCACAGACAGGTGGATATCTGTGAGTCTGAGGCCAACTGGTCTACAGAGCCAGCTCCAGGACAGGCTCCAAAGCTGCAGAGAGAAACCTTTTCTCCAAAACAAAAAAATAGTGGTCAAAAATATGTGGACTTTCCAGCCCTCTCATTATGTAGGTATTTCCACAGAGTCTTCAGTTTTGCCTTTTGGCTCACAAAGCTTAAAGTATTTATTAAAGGGCCTTTTGCAGAGCCTGTCAACCGTGGGCTAAATGCAGCTTTTGCTATAGCTGCTACTGTGTACTTTACTTTGGAACCACAGACATTCTACCTCAAACTGCCACCTCTATGAATCACGGGGAGAAGGCCAAAACATGTCAGGAGTAGAAGTTGGAAGTTAATTCAGTTGTGAGGTTAAGCAATCATCATAGCTAACACCAATTAGCACATGAAATATGCAATGTTTTGCTAAAGAAACTTTTAGTAAAGGAGTACCCCATACCCACAGGCTGCCTTTCCGCAGCTCCAGTTAGCCACAGACATGGAAATTTTCAGACACAGTAGCATGTTTTATTAGCTTTTATTACAGTAGAATATAATTGCTCTGATTTATTAATTATGATTAGTCTCTCACTGTGCCCAATTTATAAATGAAACGTTATTGCATATATGTATGAATATATATACATAAATATATGACAACATATATATGTCTGTATGTATGTATACATATGTGTGTAATGTCTGGCTTTAAGTACACACTGGGCCTCTTGGTATACATCCTCCATGGATCAGGGAAGATTACAGGGCATATCCTTTTATATTTATGAAAACCTCATTAATTAGGTGCTACATCTTCCCATCTCATAGAAGCTGAGAAGTTATTAGAGATCCTATTGCTGGATGAGTGATGTAAGGGGGCAAAGACTTAACTCAGCAAAAGCCCACCAGATCCGGTGTCTGCAAACATCTGAAAGGAAAAGCAAAGGAAGAACGAGAGCTGAGAGCTGTTTACCTGGGGAGACCAATGGTAGAGCACTCGCTTAAAGAACAAGAGCTGTTTACCTGGGGAGATCAGTGGTAGAGCACTCGCTTACATGCATGAAGCCAGGGTTCAATCTCCAGGACTATAAACAAACCAACAAATAAAAGGGCATGTAAACACCCTTTCCCCTTCGAAAGAAGGAAGAGGAGTCACGCACAGTGGCCCAGGCTTGTCGTTGGAAAGTGGAGGCAGAATCATAAGTTGGGGATAATTCTCTGCTTCAAGTCAAGGTCAACCTGGACTACAGGCTCAAGAAAATGTAAAAATTGTCTGGGTGGGGTGGTGCACGCCTTTAATCCCAGTACTCAGGAGGCAGATGGATCTAATTTCAAGGCCAGTTTGATCTATAGTGTAAGACTCTGTCTCAAAACAAACAAGAAACTCAACAAAAAACCAAATATGGCATCAAAAAAAAAAAAAAAAAAAAAAAAAAAAAAAAAAAACCAGGCAGTGGTGGCACATGCCTTTTAGTCCCAGCACTCGGGAGGCAGAGGCAGAGATAAGCGGATCTCTGTGAGTTCTAGGACAGCCTGTTCTACAGTGAGTTCCAGGACAGCATCCAAACCAATATAGGGAAATATTGTCTCAGAATATCAAAACAAAACAAACAAAAACAACAAAAAGCTGCAAAAACGCAGGAGTAAAAGGTAGGTATTTGTGAGGGGGTAAGAATGGGTAAATGCAGATGTATTGGGAGCTCCAGTACATACGGATAAGTTCTCTTGGGAAACACGACTACTGGATGTCAAAACTGGTTGTGGTGCCCTGTATACCAAAAAAAAAAAAAGTTCCCATCGTATCATCAAGGGGGTGCCTTCCTACCCCAACCCTTTTAATAATGTCGTTTTAGAGTGTTCTGATGAATGCATGGACGGAAGTATTGTGAAAGTCTGAGGGTATTTTATGATGCTGAAAAGTGTGCAAGAAAAAACATCAGAGGCAGAATGGCTTACTAGTTCCAGGTCAGCCTGAGTTCCAGGCCAGTCAGGACTACAATGAGAGACCTTGCTTCAAAACACCCCTGCCTCCTCCCCATCTCCTGGAAAGAAACCAGTGGGAATAGAGGGGGAGAGTCTGGAAAACCTCATCAGGGGACACGAATATAATGCGTTTCTACACAACAGGTTTTTATGTTTATTTTACCGTCAACAGACAAAATGGTAGTGCGTTTGGTCCTGCATCATATGTCCACACATTAAACCCTATATGTACGAGCGGGGTTAGAATTTAAACACCATCTTCTGCAGCGGGCATCTTAAGAGATTACAAATAGAAATAAAAAAACAGAGCGATCACTGAACGCTGGTGCTCCAGGCTAGCGCCTCAGCCCCGGGATTCTGGCTGCCCCTCCTCTGCAGGACCCCGGGCCATCCCCTCCGCCAATGGCCGAGCCGGAGCAGCGGCCCAGGGGAGGGCTAAGGTCTGCAGGAACGCGCCCTGTCAACTTTGTAGTCCAGTCACCTACGTCGGTTGGTAGCGGCCGCTGTGGCTTTAAATGGCCGGGGGATTTCGAATCGGGGAAGGCGGGAGGTCGTGCCGAGGGGCGCCCCCCGTCGCGGGGAGCCCCCGCCCGCCGCGTCCCCGGGCCCGAGCGCGGCCGCGCGGCTTTGTCTCCGGCGTCGCGCCCCGCACTTCCCCGTGCGCAGCCTGTAACCCGAGCTCCCATTTCCTGGTGGATTCTCTTAAAGCGGCCGCGGTCGCCGCGCAGAACAAAGGCCATTGTCTCGCTTCCTCCTGCGGCGCCGCGTCCTTCCCGGAAAGCCCCTTCCTAGACCGCGGCCCCCGGGCTGCATCTGCGCCCCGGGGAGCGCGCACAAAAGCCCCCACTGTGTGTGGCCCAGGTCCCCCGGGAGGTGCAAGCCGGGGGTGGCGGGGGCGGGATGAGCAAGGGTAGAGAGTCCCCGGGGCCACGCAGCGAGGTTCCCCCGAGGGCGTCCTCCTCCGGGCGGCCCCGAGGGCATCCCGCGCCCCTCCCCTCCCCCCGCTCGCCTTTTGATTTCCCCGCGGCCCGCGGTAACCCGAGCTTTTATTTCCTGGTGGCTCCTTTAAGAGGCAGAGCCCGGTGCTGGGAATTCACGTCAGTTTCTGCCCTGAAACTCTCAAGATCAATGAGCAGAGAGCTTTCTCAGTTCTGCCTTTCAGTTTCTCTCTTCCAGGAAGGAAAACATTCGAGAGAGAGGGAGGGAGGAAGGGAGGGAGGGAGGGAGGGAACGAGCGAGCGAGCGCCGCGGGGAGGGCGGGGGCGGGCGCGCCGGCCGCGGGTGGGAGGAGACACGCGAGGCCGGCCGGCTGCGCCCGGGTCGCCGCGCTGCGACCCGCACACCCCACGCCGTGCTCGCCGGCTCCCACGCCCCCGCGCCGCGCGCCCGATCCGTGCGCTCCGAAGACCCCCCCCCCCTTCCCCCGGGCGGCCGCCGCCGGCGATGCTGCAAGAAACTTCTTAAATGACCGCGTCCCGCTGCCCCGCCGAGCGTTTCTGGGTTGGGGAGAGGAAAGGAAAGTGGAAAAAAACTGAGAACTTCCTGATCCCTCTCGCTGTGAGACATGTCTGAGACTCCTGCTCAGTGTAGCATTAAGGTAACGATTCGGTTCCCCTCCTCCTTGGGCGATCGGAACCCCCTCGCCCCGTGGCTGCTGGTGCAGTTGCTAGGCTTGCGGGGAATTATTTGGGGCGCGAGGGAAAGAGATGCAGCTCGTGGCAGCGGCTGTACCCTTTAGCATAACCTTGCTACACCCCTCTCCCGCCGAGCCCGGTCTGTGCTCCCGGGCCCCCCACTCCACCCCCCCTTTCTTTTTGACAATGTAATGCCGGTCTCGGTAGGAGGAACCCAGTTTGTCTTCAGATCTGTAGAACACCTCCGTAATTAGAGCGCTTAAAAATAAGAAAGGAAAAAGAAAAACCCCTTCTCCTTATTCCTACGCCCAACATGTGACTAAACTGTAACTTTTGTTCCCGAGGGGTCGTCTCCCTAGGGAAAAAGTTCTAGGGGCCCCACTAGGATGGTCTCTTTCTTTTCTTTCAGGACTCTGGGTTCTATCACACAAGCTTTTTACCCCCTCCTCTCTACTGATTGTGATTGCAAGCCCTAAGACAGTCTTGGTGTCAGCTTTTCCTGGGCATTGCATAAGGGAAAAAAAAAATTAAACCAAGGTGAATAAAGTTGCTGAATAGTTATTTTACTCTTGTGCATATAAAGTTGAGCAATCTGAAAGTAGAAAACTCCTGTGATGCAGGGTGGAAAAGAAGTAACCAGGCAAAATGACCTCCTCTGACAGTGCAGAGAAGGTATTGAAAAGCTGCAGTCGTCGGGTTCCCTGGCCTGCTCTCAGTTCCGGAGGGATATTTGCAAACAGCCCTTATCCCTTATCTTCCAGATAGTCTTGTGTGTGTTATATGTGTGCATGAATATATACAGTTTGTCTATACGGGCTGCGATGCTGTAGTTTGTTGCTTTTAAAAAAGTTGTTGTGAAGTTTGCCACCATTGGGAGGCAGGATGATTTGTCTGTCTCCCCCAGTTATTTTTCCCATGGTGCATTTTTTTGGGTACTTTATTTCAAGGTTCCACCAGTCACCAGGAGGCAAGCTTTCTGTTCTCTGTGCAAGGCTGAGGTTCTGAAGTTTGCTTCTGGCGTGGCCTATGTAGTTTGTGCCCTTATAGATGGATGTTGTAGAAACAATGGACATGTAACCTGTTTTCTTCTGTGGGGAGTTAGGAAAATCTCTCCTGTTTTAACAGTGTTTTATCTAGGATCTGTGAAAAGGAAAGGGATTTTTGTTATACTGGCTTATTGGGTTTTCAGAATCAGAATCAGACCTTAGTGTTTCTTATCAGGAATGATGATGGTCCTGGGTTTGAAGTAAGGCCGATAGGGACTCAAAAGGTGCATTGGTGTCTTTGTTTCTGCCTCAGAGAAGAGCCCAGAGGAACTTTTGTGTTTGTGCATATCTGGGGTAGGTTTTTGGAGCAGCGCCTCACTAAAGAATTCAGGATGCAATAGTACTTCAAAACCAGTTTCTTTTGCAATATAAATTAGATTCCCTGGCAAATTCAGGAAAATCTTGCCGTATGGGTAATGCAAATGTATTTCACACTTCATAACAAAAACGTAACTAAATGACAGGGCATTAGATCAGTAACTTGTATTTGGCTCAATGGCAGCCATAACCCTGACAACAGGAAAACCTGGGCCAAATGCAGGACAGTGGCCTTGGATTGAAAACAACACAGTGCAGTGTAGCTGTGACTTCTGATGCCCCCTCCGAGTGACTGCATTCCTGCTGGTCCGATGGGCTGGCGGTTCTGTGCTGGGCAGCCTCTGGTGAGTGACTTTGTTTCTTTGCTCCCCAATAGAAAGATGAGCTAACATGCGTGGGGAGCCAAGCTCCACCAAAACAGGTTCTCAAATGTGATAGGGAAGATGGATTCGATTTGTGTTCCGTTCCCCCCCCCCCCTTATTGTCTTAGGTTGCTTATTTTTCATTTTTTTTTTTTTTTAACTTCTGTCCTGGGGATGGAGCCCAGAACCTGGATAACTGAACTCTGCTCATGTACTGTAACCCAGGCCTTCCATTCCTCTTGGGTGCCTCTTTCATTTTAGTTTTATCAGTGTGTCATGTGTCCTTCTAGTGAATGTATTAATCTTTACCACCTATGCAACTGGCCTTTTTATTTTGGGTTGTTCCTGGTGGAGCTAGTCTGTGCCTATTTTGCCTAGGCTGTGGGTGTTTTTAGGTGTGTGTGCTTGGAGGCTCTCTCTCCATGGAGTTGCTTGAGTTTATCATGTCCCATCATAACCCATGGAGTCCAAGGACCAGGATTATTAATGTTCAGGGCATCTGAAAGTGCTCCAGTGATGTGTGCATCATTTAGTACAGTGATGGCATGAGGAAAAGAAAATGTTTACAAAGCAAGTGCCATTGCTTCTAGAGCGTTACTGGAGCCCAGTAAACAACCAGCTTTTCCTTGGAGTGGAGGAGTGCCCTGCTTCTTTGAAGGGTGGGTTGACAATACAGGCGCTGAGGCTGTCTCTGAGTGGGGATATTTCTCTCACTCCTCTCCTGAAGCCTCCCCTATCTGCTCTCCTGCAGAGCTGAGCAAACAGCTGGTCAGCGGGTAGTAAATTCCTCAGCAGCTGGTGTGATGGAGTCCGGCAGGAGCCTGGCCAGAGGCAGCCACAGGGAGGGAAGTACTTTGTTTACTTTTGGGCCCTTGTCTGTTCTGCTAGGGAAAGACCAGAGTCAGATCTGGGTGGAGTTTCCAAGGAGAAAGTTTCTGAATTGGTCAGTGAGTGTCACCTAAGTAAAGATCGCTGGAATGCAAGGTGGCTGTCAGGAGAGTTGAGAAGGCCCTTGCGTCTTTGCACTTCGGCAAGTCTTGCCTCCACCTTCCAGTGCTTGTCAGACTGTCCTTACAGCGGGAGAGGAGCGTCTTCCCCTACCAGGCCCCAGGTCATCCAGAGCCACACCGAGCCTCGTCAGACCTCCTTAATAGCCCCTCTGTGAGTGCCAGGACACTCCAAGCCTGTTGGGGTTGGTTGATCATCTCACTAAGAAGTGACCCCCTCCCCCAGAAGCTTGGGTTAGTCCCAGGACAAAGGGAAACAGGTTGGCTTTTCCTTCACCTTCCAGTCACCTGCTCAGTTTTAAATTCAGCCAAGTTACCGACACTGGCCTTTTGCAAGGCTTGGCACAAAACTTACATTGGCCGAGGTGATCCGGGACACCAAACACTGGTGGCATAATGTTCTGGCCATTCTTTTCCTGGTCTCTTTATCAGTTAGCATTTGTGGTAGAATGAAGTTTTCATTTAAAGTAAGTGTTTTGGGGACCCTGTCCAGATGTCTCATGCGAGGGTAATCGTGGTGCCACAGTTTCTCACCTGGCAGCTGGTGCAGAATCATTTCTGTCATCTTTGCTGACTCCAAGTGAGGTAGTGAGGTATGCCCTCCCTCTCTGTCCATGCATGGCCTCCTACAACAGGGTTACCCAAGGGCCAGAGTTCTGCCTGGTGTCTCTCCAAAAAAAAAAAAAAAAAAAAAAAAAAGGATTTCCATTACTAATAATGCTTGATTACTTTGATAATCTCAGAGACTGCTTTGGTGTCTAAGCTAAAAAACAAAAACAAAACAAAACAAAAAAAAAAAAAAAACAAAAAAGGGAAGAAAAGAAAGACAAAAGACAAAGACTTGAGGCAAGAGTAGACCCCTGTAATCACTTCACTTGGGAGACTGTGGGAGGAGGGTCAGGAGTTCAAGGTCATCCATCCTTAGTTATGTAGTAAGTTAGAGGCCAGCCTGGACTACATGAGACCCTGTCTTAAAAATAATAAAATTAAAAAGCAAGGAAGGGAACAGAAGTCTTCGGGGATCCTTACAAAGACTCTGGTGGATGGGCAAGCTTGTTGGGCCCTCTTCCTCCCAACAGTATCATCAGGGTGTGTTCAGACGTTGGGAGTTAAGTCAGAGATCTTAACCAGACCCTGGGCCACACACTTCTGTTTTCACAGTTGGGTCTGAGAGCTTCAGCCCATGGATGACTGAACCCCATTAGAACACAGCCCTGCAGGGTCTCAGGCCACCACCACACATTCTCAAAGTTCATGGCGTGTCTATAAAAGGCCAAGGAAATCTGATACAATAGGCTCTGCGCTCTGGCACTTCCTAGTGTGGTCCATTTTAATCACAAGCCAGCTGGTCTGAGGGCACGGAGCTATGTGCCATACAAGATGATGTGTGTGGGAACACTGGGCTGCAAGGGTCCAGTCAGGTGTGAGAAGAGGAAGTGGTGGGAGGGATGAGGGAAGGAAGGCCTGCTGGATTTGGGTTTGCACCGCAGTTTACAGAGATGGCGTGTGAGAGCCTGGCAGTCCCTCTGTTGGCCAAGGGCAGTGCTACCTGCCACATAGCAGCTCTTGATAAAGCCATGGGTGAGCCCCAGGCTTCTTCACCCAGAGTCAGCCAGACCTGTTTATCCCTTCTCTTATGTGCAGTAAGCATGCTTTAAAAACAGACTCTGCAGCCGAGACAAAGTTCCCGTGGAAAGGGTAGGGAAAGTAGGAGAAATGACCTCAGCTGTGAGCAGGGGACACAGAACCAAGATGGGGTCTCAAACACGAGGGGCAGGGGGTACCTGGGAGTTTCCTGTAAAAGCAATTTTATTTTATGACTCCTTTTTAAAGGTTGGCCTTTGGTGTGGTTCCCCCAGCTGGGGGAAGTCCCCGTAGAGTATAAGGCATAAATAAGGCGGGACAAACTTTGCTTTGTGAATACCACTTTAGGAAAACGGCGCCATGACTTGGTCTCAGGCAGAGCCTGCCCTGGCTGCATTGTTCCAATAGACTCGAGGAAGCAATATCTGTATTTATTGAATAGAATGTGACTTTCCTTCAATGTTCCCACGCCAACAGGAGCCCGGCTTGAAGACTGTTGCCAAACCTAGTATTTGGGGGAGAGAAAGGCTAGACTAAATTAGGGAGAAGTTAGAATTACAGCCTATTAAAAAGCAAACACATTTTATTGATTTTTTTTTTCTGTACGTACAGGAACCAGACTAATAAAATAGCTGGGACATCTCAGAGTGAGCCCCCGTGAATAGGCAGCGGTGACTAGTGGTTCGTACCGTCCATTGCGTAGGAATGAGTGCAGACCATGCGCTTGAACCTGGTCCTTTGGTGTTGAAATATTACCACAAATCTATCATTTGCCCTGTTAATTCTCTGGCTAACTCTTTCATCTTTGACAGTGAAAATATGCAGCGCACCGGGTCTGGTCCCAGGGATTCACAGTCCTTCTGGCATAAGGACGAAGGCCTTGCTATTGTTAGCGTGGACTCCCCCCATGCTGCCTGAGCTAACTGCATGGAGTCCTATGGGCCATGCTTATGGCAATGGCAGGAGCCTTGTGTTTTGGGAACTGTATACATTCTGTTATTAGAAGTGCTTCATTGCTATCTTAGTGGTCTGTAGGGATTTCTCCCGTTCTTTCCTCCTCCTCTCTTTTGCCTTCAGGCCTTCTCCTTGACCATCACCACCCTCACCGGTTGCATACTAATATCTGCTGTCCTGGTGTGCTAAGCTTGATGACCTCATTCTCTCCTCACCTCTCCTGGAGGCGGTCCCCCCCTCCCACCTTGCAAACATGGAAACTGAAGCCAGTGAGGTTAAGTGCTGGTCTGTCTCAGATCTCTCAGGCTTGTATGCCTCGTGGCAGTACAAGGCTGAGACATTAATCACCCGTCTGCAGTTCCCAGGAAGCAAACGAGGAGACTCAGGGTGATGGGTCCTCACTGTAGCTCAGCTGAGAGGCAGGGGAGGGGCAGAGGTCTTGTGTTCCCTTTGCTTGTTCAACATCGAAGGTGGGTTGTTCCTTATTGCCCATGAGGGCTAGCCAGATGGACACTGGTGATCCATAAACACTGCTTCTGCAGCTCTGTAGTGATGTGTTATCTTCTGTAACTCCATTTTTGGCCCCATGCTTTGCACTCTGAAAACCTTCCTTTCCATTCTGCTTTCTCTTGTTTCTCCAGTGCCTAATAGTTTCTTCATTAAGTGGTTGGGTGTCTGGGGTTTGTGTCCTCAGTGTCTCCAGACCTCTTTTCTGGCATTACTCCTCCCTTTCCCTTGTACAACTTTATTATTGTTGTTGTTGTTATTTACCCAATCCTTGAATGTCTTCCCCTCCCCCCCCATAAAGCATCCCTTGTGTAAATCATTAAAACTGTATGATGTCTGGAAATCTATTTGAAATATTTGCAGATATTCCATGATGTTCCATGATTACCTAAGGAATAGTTTTTCTTCTCTTTTCTGAGTCCACCCATTCTGGCCTTGTTCTCCTTAATTTACTTGAATTGATGAGAATTGGCCATTGGACTTCATAGATAGACTTCATAAATTTCTGTTTTTTGTTTTTTTTGTCTGTTTTAAAAGATAACCCTTTCTACCCCCAGCCTGGCACTGGGGATTCAGTGTAGGCTCTCATATATGCCAAGCCAGAGCTGTTTATGTATTCAGATTTTCATATCCAACCAGCTTTAATAAATAGAGGAGGAAGATTCGTAAGTCCATCAGCTGAAACTTAGCAGAACTCAGGAGTCTTGCAGGAGTATCAGGGAAGGGTACAGAGACAGTGTGAAGTGACACGCTGTAGGCGATACAAAGACATTATGGAGGCACGGCCCAGACTTTTCTACCAGGCAGGTAAGGAAACTGAGTCTCATAGCTTGCCCCAAATCCCATGGCTAATTGTAGCCAAGCCACAATCAGAATCATGAATTCTGCCCCAGCTCCTCCCTTCAACTCCTTGGAGTAGGAGCCATGAAAATCGAACAAGAATCCAACAGCATGGTGTCCCTCTTATGCCATACACAGAGTTGACTTCCACCCCCGCCCCTCGGGTGGCACCACAGGATGGCAGGTGATAGTACGGGTTATGGCTTCCAAGTTAAGTCACTCAGTTTAAGAAGCGAAGAGAGGATGAAATATATTTTGGAAAGATATCCAAGGGAAAAGGTTGGCATAAAAATCATGTTGATTTTTAAAAGGCCAAACTTCCTGTATCTGGATGATTTATGAGACTACTCCCACGGGGTCCTGAGGGTTTATGAACTCTGTGGGGAAGGGGGGGTTCTCTTTGTATGTGGGAGTCAGACATAGGGAAACGACCTCATTTCCTGAATGACCCAAAAAGGACACGTTGCCCTGCTGGGCTGGTGTCAACTCTGTCAGCAAACGTGTGTGAGGAGATGTCACTGAACGGGAGGCCGTTTAGTTTTGAGTTCTGTCCCGGTGACGCTGTCGTCCCTTAAGGGCAATGCCAGTTGTTGGAGAGAGGGCTCTGTGGACTGTGGCGTGCCTTCGAGGAGGAGTACACAGCAGTACACAGACCCGTGAAACCCGGTCTTGACCCGAACTTGTTCGTGTTACTTAATCATGGACTTATTAACTCACCCAAGGGGAGATAGAACCGCCTGTTTCTTACAGCGATTGGCCAGTGTGTGTTGCTGGAAGCCGTTCCTTATGCTGTTAAGAAACATGCGTCTCCCTCCACAGTTCCAGTTAGTGCCAGAGATGTTCAGGGCACCGTGAGATTGGTAGTACTGCCCAGCCTACGGTCGGCCCGGTTTGGCTGACTTCCAGCACAGAGCTTCTGTCACAAACCCTGAGTTTCTCACTGGACTGGGGTCACTCAGTTATTGCTCAGAAACACTCTTTTTTTTTTTTTTTTTTTTTTACTGTAATTGAGCACAAGCCTTGGCAACAGAAGAGATGAGCCAACTGCAATTACATGACAATACCAAATGCCTTTTGTATCTTGCAGCAGGGTTTTGAGGGAAATAGCTGGTGCAGTTTGGAATAAGCTTGTAGAAATGAAAGACCCTCTGGAAGTCTTGTGCAACGCTTAACTGTTGGAACTGGTCCCCACATCCCCTTGTTCATTCTGTTAGTTGCTTGTTGCTCCCGACTGGGGCAAGACTTGAAAGACATCAACTCCTTGGTAGGCTTCTGTTCCAAACGGACAGTGTGTGCGGTGGGGTAGAGAGGTCCCAGCTTCATGAGTTGGGAGGAGATGATGACCCTCAGGAGAAGCTTAATTATGCGGAGGGGCTTGAAAAAAGCCAAATTTATTACCGTGAGGCATGAAGGAATTTGTATGCTTTTTGTAGATGTTAAGGGGTGTACAGTTAATGTTTAGGCTGTGGATTTAAAATGCCGTCCTGAATATTCCTTGTCATATATGTGTTGCATGGAAAGATGAAATATGGACTAGAAAATGATCTGCCCTCCCACTCACCCCCCCCCTTGTTTTTCATGGTGGTGGCCTTGTGCAAGCTCCTACCCCTGAGCTATGTACTCAGGCAAAACTGACCTTAAGAAAAATAATAGATCACATAGATTATGTATTGTTTGTTTATTAGCACACATTAATTAGGCATAATGGTTTCCATTCATTATGACATGATGACATTTCGGACATACTCACCTCCTTCTCTGTCCCTCTCTTCTCCACATCATCTGTCCCTTCTTAACTAGCAGCTAGTTCCCTTTCTGCTTTCATTATCTTCTTTTCTTTTTTAAATAACTTAGTGAGTCCCATTAGGTTTACGTACAGGAACACGGATGAGGCTTTATTTACAGGAGCAACAGACACCTTACCAATGGCTGTACCACTGAAGAAAATGCTGATTTTTGAGGAATGTACTTCCCATCCAATGAAACAATGAGTGTATGGGTCAGACAGTTGAAGAGAGAGGGTTGGAGGGAAGCTGGCTCGCTGGTCCTCCCAGGAGCTGATGGAAGAAGTTGGTGATTTTTCTTGTAAGCTGCCCTGTACCATCTGAGATGGGCTGTGGCAGATGGTGGGTGTCCTTACTATCACTCATAAGAGTTGTCTGGGTAGCTAGGTCAGTGATCCTGACCTTACACACATGTCTCCTGTGTGTGAGGAAGCTGACTCTTGAGTATTTCCTGGAAGAGATGAGTTGCAGATAAAAATCAGTGTTGTAATTAAAAAGCCAAGCCAAACCAAAAAAAAAAAAAAAAAAAAAAAAAAGCCAACCCCCAGAAAACAGCCTGTTTGTCTCTTAAGTTACCAGGTTCCCCAAAGAGTCCTCCTTGTTCCACAGTGAAAGTGTAAGTCTAGGTGTGGCCACTGAAGGTCTGATACTGTGAACACGTGAAGAGGAGCGTTCATAGCTGTGGTTGTGTATGTGTGTGTCGGGGGTGGGCCCTGGGTTTGGGTCCTAGCACCCAAAATAATAAATAATTAAAAGGAAGAGAGAGACAACTCCCCCATTATCATTGCCTCAAGCCTAATGGCTAGTGCATGGGAAGATCTCCAAAGGGCAGGACAAGATGAAACGGAATGACAGCTTCATAAAGGGAGGATGGGGTTTGGTAAGCCGTTTCCTGGACTATGTTGAGGAACTCAGACTAGGGAAAGGGACATTTCTACATACTACATATTGTATCCTTGGTCTTCCCCTGGCCATCAGATCAGATACTGTAGTAAATACGCAGGCTCTGTGGGGTCTGGCTGATCTCATGCCTTGATGTTTTTGACCACAGACTGGGCACCCAAAGGGTCAGAGTGAGTTTTCCTTGGGCCTCCTCATCTATCCCTGCCTTGGGGCTGTTCTGGCTGGTTTTCAAAACAAGGGAAATTGGAAGGAATGGATTCCTGGTGCACTTTGTTGCTTAGGTCTCCTTTTGAAGACGTCTGGGAGAATTAGAAATAATTGAATTGTTTGATTGGTCCTTGGACAAGCTGTTGAGACCTGAGGCTCTCCTGACTTAATGGGTCCCATTTACCCATTGATGTACCCGTCATTGATG
The DNA here is from genome assembly GCF_943737965.1 of Phodopus roborovskii. NCBI lineage: Eukaryota > Metazoa > Chordata > Mammalia > Rodentia > Cricetidae > Phodopus > Phodopus roborovskii. Next base: position 6,120,523 of record NW_026126638.1, read on the forward strand.
TGGGAATGTCAGGTCAGGGGTCACATGACACTTTTTTGCTCTGTCTCTTGGCTCCATTCAGCAAAGACCTTTCGGTGGAGCATGCTGTTTGGAGACAGGGCTTCTCTGTGTAGCTTTAGCTGCTCTTGGCTGTCCTGGAACTCACTCTGTAGACCAGGCTGGCCTGCCTCTGTCTCCCAAGTGCTGGGATTAAAGGCGTGCACCACCGCTGCCTGGCTGGAGCATGCTTTTAATCCCAGGATTTAGGAAGCAGAAGCAGGTGATTTCCAAGTTTGAGGCTAGTGAGTATATAATTAGACCCCCTCATTTGGGGGTTAAAATCTGAGTGACTTGGGTAAATTTCCCAGTTTGGATAAGTCTCCCCTTCTCTCCAACTTTTAAGACCTGAATGATCCGATTTGACTGGGTCAACCTCGAATGCTGAGCGTGGGGAGCCCCACTTGCCCGTGTGTCTTCCTGGCCACCGGGGAGGGCTGGCTCTCAGACTTCAGCATCATGTGGGAACCATGCAAGTTGAGCAAATGGCTGGGAATTGGTCACGTGTTCCCTCCAAGAATGGGACTTCTTCAACCTTCAGGTCTGCTGTCTTGAGTCCCTGATGCTCTGTGGTTGGGCAGAACTGTGAGTTAGGAGGTAAGAGTGCATCTGTCTGTAGGCACTGTAGGTCAGACAGCTCTGGAACAGCCTGGGCTTCAGCAGGAGTCTTGGTGGGCATTGGGAGGCCAGCAGCCTCTAATCTTCACCATTCTCTCACCCAGCCCGGCAGGGAGCTGGGCAGAGGTGTTAGCAGGGCATCTCCAGTAGAGCACATGCGTATGTAATAGCCTTCCCGCTAGAGCACCCTCACCATTCCTAAGTGCTCTTTCCTAAGCTACTGGGTTAGTGCTGTGACAAATGCCTGACAAGACACAAAGTAAGGAAGGAAGGCTTTACTCTGGCTCACACTGAAGGCTGAGTCCATTAGGGCAGGAATGCAGGGCGGCTGATGTCATTGTCTTAGCAGTCGGGAAGCAGAGAGATGAATGCCAGGGATCAGCTTTCTCCTGTGTGTTCAGTCTGAGACCTGCATCCAGGGTTCCCGCTGCACTCAGATCTCCCTGAACATCCCCCCCCCATGTATGTACAGCCCCGGAGGTGTGTCTCCCAGGTGACTCTAAATCCAGTCAAATTGATGGGGAAGATTAATGATCGCAGTGACCTACCCACCCTTAGGAAAAGAGCACAGAGGGTTTGGTGGCACACGCCTTTACAGTGAGTATGAAGCCAGTGTGTACACAGTGAATCCCAGGCCAACCAGGACGATCCAGTGAGACCCTCCGGTAGTGGGTCACCAAAGACCCACTGGCATTAATGGTAGCTCACTGGCATCAATGGTAGCTCACTGGCATCAATGGTAGCTCACTGGCATCAATGGTAGCTCACTGGCATCAATGGTAACTCACTGGCATCAATGGTAGCTCACTGGCATCAATGGTAGCTCACTTACCATCTTTGGTGTACAAGACTGTTTGCTCTGTGGGGGAGATATATGGGGCAAGGCCTGAGAAGGGGAGAGCAACTCCTTAAAAATACAAGGAGGCTGGCACTTTTTTCTGCAGGGCCTCCAGAGAGGTGAGGCCAGCCCCTGCAAACATCCACCAGTTCTTCTGAGAACTCGCCTGCTTGAGAAACTCAGTAAAATGGTCAGGCAGGGTTTCTCTGAGGGAAATGCCTGCATGCACTTTGGTGGTTAGCCAACGTGTTAAGCAGTCTGGTTTAAGGGAAAGATGGTCTCTGTGTTTTCATTTCATCTGTGGTCTTAGAAGGCTTACCATGGAGGAGGTGTGGGTGGTTGAGAACATAGTCCTCTCGCCTCTTATTGGTGTAGATCTAGGTGATAGGTGAATGGGAGTTCATACGTAGCCTATGTAGCCTGTTTCTTTTTTAAAAAATATTTAAAATTGTGTTTTCATTTCTTGTGTGTGCACACACACCGAGGCACACACGTAGAGGTCGGAGGACAACTTTCAGGAGTTGGTTGTCTCCTCCCAGGGATCGAACTCAATTGTCAGGCTTGGTATCAAGTGCCTTTACCCACAGACCCATGGTACCAGCCCCAGCCTGTTTCTTAGGTGTATTTTTTGGGATTATCTGCTTAACCCCATTTGGGCATACCTTATCTTGACTGACACACACACACACACACACACACGATTGCCCCCCAAATGGATGTCTGTTATTCTTAGTATTTCATAGTAGTAGGTTTTCCCCCTCATTCCTGCTTGTTTCTCAACCTGACACAAGCTAGAGTTGTTTTGGAAGAAGGGACCTTGATTGAAGAATAAACCGTTCGGAGACTGGCCTGCGGGCACGTCTATAGGATTTTTTCTAGATTAATGATTGAGATGAGGGCCCCCACTTCAGGTAGGACCACCCCTGGGCAGGTGGTCTCGCGTTGTATAAGAAAGCAGACTGTACAAGCCCCGGGAGAGTAAGACAGTAAGCAGCGTTCCTCCGTGGCTGCTGCTTCCGTTGCTGCCATCAGGTCCCCACCTCCCTTCGTGATGGAGTGTGACCTGTAAGCAGAAACAGCCCCAACAGAAGAGCAAAGAGCAAACTAGGAGGCAGCCTTTAGTCTTTTAGGGGATGTCAAGTGTTAACAAGCTGGTCAAGATGATGGGGATTCTGACTCCCCAAAGTCCAAAGTGTGAGTCTTGGGCTGTTGACCATGCCTGACTTCTCTTCTCTTTTAGCACTTGTGTGATGAAAGTGCATCTCTCAGCCAGTTCTACGGGGAAATGGACAATTTCAGGCTTACTCCTTGTCTGCCACCTTGTAAACACTGATGATTTCTTAAAGTACCCTGGAAGATCTGGAAGATCTGGAAGATCTCTACTCTCCCACAAGTTTTTTTTTTTTTTTTTTTTTTTTTTTTTTTAAAGGAAGGGTTTCTCTGTAGCCTATCCTGGCACCCACTCTGTAGTCCAGGCTGGCTTTGAACTCACAAAGATCCATCTGCCTCTGCCTCCCACGTGCTGGGATTAAAGGCATGCGCCACCACCCCTCCTCTCTCACGAATTTAAAGCGGATTCTTCAGGTCAGGGAAAGGTTCCCAGGTGAAGCCAGGAAAGCTCAAGCTTAGGACCAACACAGGAGGTTAGAATTAGCATGCTCCAGGGAGAGCTATGGGAGGCTAGCTGACACAATGCCTTTATGGGTTGTTTTTAGCTTTAATCAGGACTATATCGAATGTGTGGCTTGTGATTTCTTGGGCATCATTTTGCTTCCCCTCCCCACAAGAGTCTATTCTTGTGACTCGGTTTGCATATATGCACATGTATTGACTGTTCATAGGATCATAAGTTATAGAAATTATAGTGTAGCCTGCATTTTAGCAGAGAGGAAAAGATTGCACAAAATCCAGCCTTGTTGTAGCAAGGGAACCTTACGTATGGATGTAAAATATATCTCCTTGGAGGGTTGGCTTTGTGATGGGCTATAAACGGATTGTTAAACAGCAAGCTGAGGGGCTGTTAGCAAGCTGTCTCTAAGAGCATCTCCCTGGTCTAGTCTGAAAAGGTAATGCGTACATATTGCAGCTATGAAATAGTTTGCTCGTGGTGTTTGTATGCTGATAGATTGCGTGCGTGGTGTGTGTGTGTGTGTGTGTGTGTGTGTGTGTGTGTGTGTGTGTGTGTGTGTGTTTACTGGTGAGCAGCCTGAGGAGATAATTTTAAGATATTATTTGCTCTTCTGTTACTATTTGCATCCTAAACAGGACAGTGTTTAAATCCTGTCTTGCCTTTTAAGAAGCTGGCTCAAAGGAACAGGTGTTTGGTCAGCTACAGGGAATGAATCAACTCAACTTTAGAAAGCTTTGGTATGTTTCGTAACACCTTTGCATGTAATAACTGCGTTAAAGGTTCGTGCCATAGAATACCCGGATAACAGGCAGATTGCCTCCTCAACAGCAGATAAGCATTTGAATTCCCAAGTGCAGCGAGGCACGGCTCCATTCTGCCTGTGATCTTACTTGAGCCTCTCCTCACATTCAGGTGACTTGGCTGAGTGGATCTGCACAGGTACCTGCTGTCGTTGGGTCTAGAGTGGAAGAGGCTTCTTTCTTGTTACTGGGATGCTTCTAGTACGATGATGACAGCTGCTGTGTTAGGGAACAGGTGTCTCTTCTAATCCTCCGACTGGATCAGCTTGCTACCCTGGCAGTGCCTTATTATTACTGTTTTTATTTATTTATTTTTCTCTCCCACATAAGCCAGCCCCTGCCAGGAGGTGCTGGTGAACAGCATGAATGCCAGAGGACATGGCAGCTTTTCTTGGGAGAGGTTTCTGTTAGAAGAATCTGCTAACCAGTCATGTCATAAAGAGATGGCTGGAAAAAAAATTTGGAATATGAATCACAGGGCAGAAGGATAGTAAATGGGCGGTCTCCGTTGTTCCTCGAAGGCCAGGGTAAAGCTGGCCAGCACTGCCACAGAGGAATGGATGGTATAGGCGTATCCACTGTTGCTGCTTTTGTTGTTGTTGTTGTTTTAAGACAGGGTCTCTGTTGGTGCAAGCTGGCTTTGAACTTGCTATGTTTGTAGTCGCAGGCTGACTTCAGACTCATAATCCTCCTGCTTTAGCCTTCTGTGTGATGAGTTTATAGGTTTCCACCACCATGTCTCTCTGAACTGTTGCTTTGTAAGGTTTCTGGATCTGAAGCTACAGGCCGACTGATGTGCTGTTTTCCAGTCTGCAAAGCAGTCTGGTTCTGTGTGGTATACCTCCGATCTCCATCAGTCTTTCCTACCCTGCTGGTGCTGGCTTCCTTCTGGGCCTGGTGGTCCATCTCTTATCCTCCTGTCTCCGTTCCTGGGCGCTGACATGGAGTCCCTATTGTTGTGATGAAACACCATGACCAAGCAAACTTGGGGAGGAAAGGGTTTATTTGGCTTACATTCCACATCTCTGTTCATCATGGAAGCAAATCAGGACAGGAACTCAGACAGGGCAGGAACCTGGAGGCAGGAGCTGGTGATGAAGAGGCCATGGAGGGTGCTGCATAGTGGCTTGCTCAGTCTGCTTTTTAATAGAGCTCACGACCACCAGCCCAGGGATGGCCCCACCCATGATGGGCTTGGCTGTCTCTCCTGAATCACTAATTAAGGAAATGCCTTACAGGTTCCCTACAGCCCAGTCTATGGAGGCATTTTCTTAATTGAAGCTCCCTCCTCTCAGATAACATTAGCTTATGTCAAGTTGATAGAAAACTATCCAGCTCAGGCCCCCTTCAGTCTAGCCTGGAGCAATTTTATTTATTCATTCATTCATTCATTCATTCATTCATTCATTCTTATTTTACATATCGATCCCAGTTCCTTCTTCCTCCATCCCAGTTTTTTTTAAACAGGGTCCTGTAAACTCCCCCCCTTTAATCTCTCAAACAAACAACATAGCCAAAGCTGGCCCCAAACTTTTGATGTTTTTGCAACCATCTCCCAGTACTGGGATCTCGGAGGCGGGGGGGGGGGGACACAGGGCAGTCATGCTCTTGTCCCAGACCATATGCTGAACTTCCATGTCTTCAACCCCCCCCCCCCCCCCCCATCCTCTTTCTCCCTGACAGCCTTCTTGTTATTCAAAGCCTGTCTTCTAAAGCCTTCTCTGTGGTTGCCAGGCACGGTGTTCCCACAACTCATTGAACTTGCCTTTGTGATTGGCAATGATCCCGTTATAGCAAGACACTTATTCTTGCTGGTCTGAAAGCCAATACAGGACATGATTCTAATGGAGTCATTTTTACATTTTCAGTTTCAAGTATGATGCCTAGAGGAGAGGCAGGGTAAGGTCTACTGAGTCAGAAATTTTCTTTGGCAGATACAGGGTCTTGTGTTAGCCTAGGGTGGCCTCAAATTAACCATATCCTAAAGATGACCTTGAATTTACTGGTGTTCTTGATTCCACATGCTAAGTTCTGGGATGATAGGTGTGTGCCTCCTCACCCAGATTGTACAGGCTGGGGTTTAACCCAGGGATTTTTTGTACATGCTAGGCAAGCACGCTGTCAATTAAGCCGTGTATACCTGGCCTTGAATTCGGTTTTTAAAACCACCTAGTTCTTGTTTAGCTTCTCTTACGTGGATGCTAGGGCTTTGTGATGTGGAGCATGAAGTCCTTGTACCCCTAAAATCCCGAGGAAGTTTTCCTTGAGGCTAAAGGAAGGAAACAAATAAGGACTTCTGTTTTGAAGCCCCGTCACAGTGCAAGCACAACACACATCCAGCCCTAGGATATACCACAAACGTATATCCACTCATACGTTCTTGGAGCCCTGCCTTCTGGAGAGGAACACAGCCCGAGAAAAGGCTGCCTGCACTGGAAGTAGCCTCAGCACCTCAGACAAGTGGGTGGGTGCTCTGCTGTCCTGCGGTGTGGCATAGGGGGACTGACGGCCTGGGACGTGTAGTCCTCTGCAGCCTGGCTATAGCTGGCTGAGAGGCCCTTCCTGGTGAGCCTGTTACCTGCTCCCCTAGCTTGTTCCCCCACTAGCTGGTCAACAGCGATAACCTGGGAGCCGCTCAGCTTCTGGAACCTTCTATGATGTGTGTGATTGCCTTTGGAAGTAGAGCTATGGTGCTGTCCCTATCCCCTGGGTGGGCTCTTCTCAGCCTTCCGTGAAGCTGGCGTTTCCTACGGTGCTGGCATCGGTACGGGGAGGAGAGGGTTGTTGGTACTCTTTTACTACCAGAGCTTTGCAACCGAGGTGACCCAGGTACCACAGCACTGGGGAAATGTCTTCATCTTATCTTTGGTGTGGCAGGCAGCCTCACCATTTCTGTATTTGCTAATGGAGCAGACTACTGTCCAGTGCCCCCAGGTTCCTTGTCTGCTCAGTAGGATTTCATACACGTGACCGGGTGCAGATCCAAGAGACTCCTGCGTTTTCCCCATAAGCCCAGAAAGAATCATCTTTTTTTTTTTTTTTTTTTTTTTTTCCTTTTCCTTGTTGCTATTGATCGACCGATAGCTGGGAAACAGACCATTAAGCTGTGGGAGAAGTTCCAACTTCCTGAACCCAACCAGACCCCAAGCACACAGATCCCTGTATAATTCCCGCCTCAAACTGTGCCAAGTTTCCCTGATCACGTGCCAGGGACTTCTCTCCCAGACTCACACTGCCGCTGCCTGCTGGCCCTGCTGCCCTTGACCTCACCTTGGCTCAGGTGAGCGGGTCCCCACACTTCTTCGCCTTTCAGTCTGCTCAGGGAGTCTGGGTTCCCGTGTCTCTCTCACATGGATTCAAATGAGGGTCACGTGCCCAGCCAGCGTGGAGTTTGGCTACTCTGAGAGAAGATTCTGAACCCTTGTGCAAACGTGGAAGTACAATACTTCAAAAGCTGCCAAGGGGAGAATGGCTACCTAGGGCATGGGACACTGTCCTTGTACCCCTCATGCTTAGACCGTGCAGTGCTGTCCTTTCTTGGCACAGATATTACCCGAAGCCTAGCTCAGCGCCTTTGCTGCCAACGATCTTTCCCTCTACTTCTACCTGCTCTTACTGTTCCAATAGCCCCTCCTGTGTTTTCATATATATGTATGTATGTATGTATGTATGTATGTATATACATATGTATATAATATACCATATATATGTATACCATATATATGATAACTGTATATATATTATGTATTTAGATTCTGCAGGTGACGCCTCTTGGTAGGACTCCTTTCTTTGACTTGGTTGGACGCTGTTTATAATTAGCTATTGCATATGAATAGACTATCAGGAGTCCTCTGCCTCTGTGGGAGGACCACCCTCTGTCTCCTCACCGCAGCAGAAGTTAAATCGGTATTTCCGATGTGTGAAGGGCCTCTTGGTTGCCTTTCTCCTTTCTCCTTCCTTCCTTCAGTAGATGCCACCTGTGCCAGGGGTCTTCACGGACTCCCTCCGTTCATGCTCTCTGGCTGGTCTGGAGAGGGTAGTTGTTAGTGTGTCTGTCTTTCACTTGCAGATCTTAGTGTTAAATGTTGAACCTCTTAGACCAGTTCAGTTCATTTGGCAAGTCCCTCACTGTAAAATGGCAGACAGGCCCTACTTGCTTCCAGGCATGTCTTCAGATACTTCCAGGTCTTTGCACTCTGTCGTAGATTTACAATTGGGTATGAATGTGCACAGACACAGACACACACAGTCTTTTAAGATGTCGCCATACTTGCCTACACTGCCTGGGCCTTGTGTTAGCTCCTCCTGTCCCACATCAGACTCAAGCCTGTCTAGAGCATCAGTATATGGTTCATAGATACCCGGGTGACCTCACCTTTTGGCCTGCAGTTGCCAGCCTCAGATTTGTCTTTATTAGCGGCTGGGAAGTCTGCTCTAAAAGGAGCTGAGGGAGAAGGAAGGGGACGTTTTCTGTTTTGTATGAGGCTCTGGCTAAGGAGCCTCTTGTGCAGTGGGATAATTACCAGCGATTCCCAGGCGGCCACAGCCTTCCTTCGAATCTATCTCCTGTGGCACAGCACTTCCTTCTGTCTCTATTGTTAGCTTTCTTAGCTTTCACTGTTCAGTTCCCTAGCTCTCCCGTCCATCCTCTTCCTCCTCCCACTTCAGCCCCTCAGCTCCCTTTGCCTCTCATGTTCCCTGCCTGCCGGAGCCTTTCTTTCCTTTATTAAATCCAAAGCCATTTTGTCTCTCCTTCATCACATCGCGCATTCATCCATATTCCCCAGATAGACATCATCAACCTCTGTCACATCGCGTCTGGCCAGTAAATCTTCAGAGCAGAAGGTGCCAACCGTGGGTGTCTGCAGTACTCTGGGGCCTTCGATCCCAGCGGCCGTTCAGTAATTGTCTTTCCGTCGTCTTGTCCCTTCTGTATTTGGAAGGTTCTGCCTCAGTCATCCTCCGTTCCCTAATGACTTCATTCCTCCTTCTGTGTTCATTTCATTTACTGTTTTCTTCCCTGGTGAACTCCCTCTTCTATAGGAGCACGCCCAGTCTCCTGTTCCTTGGAGATGATCTTTGATTGCTGGGCTTTGATAAGTGGACCTCAATGGGAGCATTGTGTATCAAGCGTGCCTTTCGGAAATAAAGAGTATAGGTTTTAGGGGCAACTTTTAATACCATAATAACTCCAAGTTTATCATAATTGAGAAAAGTTCATGTTTTTTTTTTTTTTTTTTTTTTTTTTTTTGAGTGACAGTTTACCAGTTTCTTTTTCTTTGCTGCTCACTTGTCATGCGACTGTTACTTGGTTTGGGTGGGAAACCCAGTTTTAACTACTGTGCCTGCCTAAATAATAGCTTTAGGAACTAATTGTAATTTTCAGAACTGATCATTTCGGGGTGTTCAGATGCTGTTGTTTTGTTTTTGTTTTAAGACATGGTGCTACTGTGTGCCCTTGCCTAGTCTGGGACTTGATATGTAGTCCAGCTGCGTTTTTCCTGCCTCTGCCTCCTGAAAGCTTCAAGGTTACGGGCAGACACCACAAATCCCCGATTTGTATGACTGCCAGTGCTTGGGATCAAATGTAGGGCCTTGGACATAGTACACAGGTGTTAACCCCTGGCCTACACCACCAGCTCTTAGGAATTTAATGTCTAGGATACTTTGCTGTGTGTTATTAGTCTAAAAGGAACTATACTTTTCTTACTCTATAACAAATGTGTGATGCATTTCTGGAAATTGGCTTCCCTAGACACACTTTTCCTGAGGTAGCCATGCTCTTTGACCCTTCATTGCTCATTGTAAGGTTTTCAGTGTGCCCTGTCTCAGAGCAGATGGGAGGAGATGGACTAAAGTTACTCGAGTCTTCTTCCACTGCAGTCATTTCAGGAATGGAAACAAACCAGGGGAGAGGAGTTAGAGAGATGGCTTTTAGGATCCGTTTTAGGACCAGGACAGATGCATACCGGTTCCCACTGGTGAATGAGAAAGTCTTAGACAGGCACTAAAATGAGCAGGTGAATTACCCTACATAGGAGGAGCCAATTCTGTAATCTTTACACTTGGAAATTTGCCATGTAGGGTGTTTAAAACATTCCTTTCTGGAGTCTACTCATTTATAATAAAGAATTACTACTGTCTTATTAAAACTGTGAATAGTTGTTTTATGTATTTATTTGCTTACATTATCTACCTATCTCCATCCCTCCCTCCCTACCTATCTATCATCTATCTATTTATTTTTGGATGCTCTATGTAGTCTTGCCTGTCCTAGAACTCACAGAGAGCTTTCTGTCACTGCCTCCTGAATGCTGGGCTTAGAGGCGTGTACCACCAAGCCCAGCCTTATGCATTTCTTTAAATACATAATTGGGTGGGCAGGGATACAGAGATTTTTGTTGTTTTTCTTATCCTAAGAAGTAGTGGAACTAACCAACATGATAACAGCGTTGGAGCTTTCTCTTTCGTAGGAGATGCCTCCTTCCTCAGTTATAGACAGGAGATGGGGCTGGGAGAGCTGCTGATTGAATACAGCAGTTTTAGCTAGCCGCTGCTGGAGCTCTGGAGCAGGGAGCACTCATCGGCCTAGACTTGGGAGTTCAGAGCTGTTTGATTTGTTGGGGTAGCAGACTGGGATTCCAAGTCAGGCCCCAGGATGTATGTCTGTAATTCCATCACTCAGAAGGCAGGGACAAGCAGATATTTGCAAGCTAGAAGCCAAATCTCGTAGCTCAACTTCTAATTGGTCTTTGTAATAAAAACCTGGAGTCAGATAGAGGGGTAAAAGCTGAAAGATCAGAGAGATGAAGAAGCAAGCCATAGCCACACCTTACCTCACCAACTTCTCAGCTAAAAAGAGAGTGAGTTCCTGTTTCCTCCAGCCTATAATCCTTTCACTTCCTGTCTCCGCCCAGCTATCTCACTTCCTGTCTGTCTGTTAGCGAGTGGCAAGTTCCACCCAACACCCTTTATTTGTACAAACAAGTTATTACCACAAAAATCTACAGGGGTAGTTCCAGAGCAACCAGGCATAGTGAGACTCTGTTTCGAAAGAAATTGGGGTTCCAGTTTAACTTCTGAAGGGCATTGCATAGGAGTTTTTATAAGGGACCGCCAGTGTGGCGGCCCATTTACTTCGCCTCTGATCGGTCCTCTGGTTTGCTGTAGAGTGCTTTGGGTTTCCTGCCCAGTAGTGAAGAACGGTGCACAGGCACCTTTATGGCATCAGTCTAATCAGTCCTGACTGCAAAGTGTTTGCAACTACCAGAGAAACAGGGTTTAGGCATTTGTGGCTGAGTTTTGAGGAATTTCAAACCAATGCGCAGACAGCTCAGTTGATGTGTGTTGGGTTCCATGACACAATTTCCCTGTCGGAACTAGAACCCACATTTTCTGACATGGCTGTTCATTGCTTTGTGATTCAATAGTCTTTAGTTAAAATTATGATTTTGGAATTATAGATCAATTCAAACCAATCACCCTTCCTTCCTTCCTTCCTTCCTTCCTTCCTTCCTTCCTTCCTTCCTTCCTTCCTTCCTTCCTTTTGAGGCAGGATCTTTCTAACTTTGTGGCCCAGGCTGGCCTCAAACATTTCTGCTTCAGCTTCCCAGGTATGGTGATTATGCAAAATCTATGACTCTTATGGTGACTTGAATGAATATACCTGCCTTTCAACTAATGTTTATTGGTCAACAAGTCACCAAGTCCCATACTAAATGTTTTTTTTTTTTTTTAATTAAAAGATGACAAAGTAGAAAATATAGTGTTTATGCAGCATTCCCTCCTCTGCCCTACCACTGCTATTCAAGGCTCGCTTTGGGTGACAGATAAATGCTGACCTCATGAGTACCCCGTTCTTTCCATTGATAAATGTGACCATGAGGCTTTTTAGCAGTGTACCCTGACAATGGGAAGAATCTAGGTTCCAACCAAATCGAATCATCTCCTCGATCCTATTAAGCAGAAAATGCCCTGAATGCTACTGTATGGAAACGCTTTTCTAGGATGAGCCCAAACCATTTCATCCTCCAAATAAAATCTATCTGCTCGCACTTAGATTGTTCAAAGGCAGATGGCAAGCAATTGAAACAGAGAGGCAAGCTGGCAGAAGGAAAAATAAAACCACACATATCTGTACACGAAGGTGATCTACGCTCTTGCCAACCCCCTTTCCAACTTCGTTAGCACAACGGCATAGCAGTTAAGTAGCATGGGAACTCAGACTCACATGGCTAATACAATTGTCCTCTGTTAATGGGGTGAAACAAAGCCTTCGTATAATATACAGTGCTGTTCACCACGATGCAGAGGTGAAAAGAGTTTAGTAAGAGATTATTAGCAGTGGGTCCGTCCCATAAACTGCAGACTGTGAGGCAGACAGATACCTTCCTGAAATCTCACTGCTCCACACCCCACGTTAATAGTGGGGTCACTGGTACGAAATGCTTACTGTTGTCCAGGGACCGAGTCTTCAAAAAGGGACCATACAGCTGGATGCTGCGTCTGGTTTGCGCAATGTCCTCAGGTTGAGAAAAGGAGGACGGCAGATAGTACACTGGAAAACTCCCGCACTGTTGCCTTGTGGGGAACCCTGCATTAGGTACCACCAGGAGTGACCGCGATTGCCATCTGGCTTTTGTGGGAAGGCTGCATGATGCAGAAAACCCGAGCTCAACTGTCCCTCAGCCTTGTCACTGGTTGACTGACCTTCTAGACTTGGAACATCTGTCACATCTTCCTAACCTTGAACTTGAGCATTCAGGGACGGAAGGGAAAAGGAGAGCAGCTCACCGGAGCTTTAGTTGCTGTTGCCGCGGCAAGCCATCTGTGGCTCGGTGGTGCCAAACTGTGGTGTTCTGAGGGTGTGTGAGTGACGGTGTCATCCAGGCTGCGGAAGGGGCAGCTCACAGAGCAGGTGGGTGTGGAGGAGGAGGAGGAGGGGATTGGGTGGCAGGATGTGAGATGAGTTTTTTCGGCTGGGAAGCAGTCTGGGGATGTCCATGAGAAGACTGCGGCGAGTGGGCAGATGCAGGGAAGAACTGACCGCAAGTTGGAATAGAAAAAGGTTTGGGTTTCAAAAGGCAGTCACTTTTGGGAAAGTAAGCTACCGCTCCAGTGGCTGAGTTGGGGTTCTAGAAGAGAGGGGGCTAATTGTCAACTTGATGCCACCTGGAGTCGCCTGGAAAGAGACTTTCAATGAGGGATTACCTAGGTCAGCTTGAGAATGTCCCTGCCTGAACATCTTAGTTGATGTCGGGAGACCCACCCAGAAAATGGGTGACACCATTCCTGGGGGTTAGGCCCAGGACTGTGAGGGCAGAGAGAAAGCCCGCCGAGCTCCCTTCTCGACTGCTCTTGCGCTGTCCCCACAGTCCCAAGCTCCTGTTGCCATGACTTCCCAGCATCCTGGACTTGTGTGCTAAAATAAACCCCTTCTCTCCTAAGTCGCTTTATGACGGGGTCTTTTGTCACAGCAACAGAAATGAAACCAAAACAAAGAGAGACTGGAAGAGAGAGGCTTTACATGGGGGTGGGGGGAAGGTTCCAGAATCACATCTACACCTTGAACTTCAAAAACTCATGCAGAGTTCGTACGAGAAGTATCCTTGCAGTAGTGATTAAAGAAACTGCTGGCCGGGTGGACGCATTCCTTTAGAAGCCCATCCTTCCAAACGGTATAGTTGTAAGTCCACAAACACTAGTGTTTTGGTTTTTGTATGAGGGAGTTTGTCTCATCGGTGCATCTTGTTTTGCATTTTATTGGGGAGCAGGGAGCCAGTGGGCCTGAGTTTGATCTTGGCTGATGGTGCCAGTGGCTGACATTAGAGTAGATGTTTTCTTCACTTCACTGCAGCCAGGCTCAGTCCCAGTTTGGAGACAATGTTCTTAACGGACTGTCAGAGACAGACTAAGACTGACGGGCCTTAGGTGCGTTATGGAGTTTGTTCCAAGCAGGTGTATTCTCTGCTAGCGCGGGTCTAGCGCAGCTTTTCTTTCTTGCGCCTTCCTCTAAGGTATACGGAGTGGTGTACACTCGACCCATCAGTCAGCCAGCACCTTGGGGACAGGCAGGCCACCCCAGCAAACACAATGCGCGGAACTCAGCTAACAATAAAGTGCAGCCTGTGCGCGTGGCCAGATCGTTTGCTTCCTTCCTGCTCTGCCCGGGCTTCTGAGAAGCCCTTGCTTGTGAGTTCCACCGGCTGTGTGGGACACAGTGGCATAAGCTGCCAGAGGATGTTCGAATGGATGCGCAGAGTGAGAGGGAAAGCAGGGAGCAGATGGCCCACCTGTGACCCAGCAAGGGAAGTTCTGCTCTTTAAAGTTAAAATGCAGTCGTATTTCTTTTATGCACAGTTTTCACCAAGGGGTAGGTACCCTGCCTCCAAGGTGGAGAATTCTAGAAGTGATACTGCAGTATCTTCCCTCAAGGGTCTGCCATCCGAAGAAAACATAATGTGTCTCCCGCTGTCAGGCTAGCAAAGAGAACCTGAGATTGCCTCTGCTTAGCCTAGCCATGACCCTTCCTGACTGTGCAGCGTGGTCGGAGCCTAGGGGATTTTGTAGGTTTGTTTTTGGTGTTTTCCCATCGTGACCCAATTGTGCAGTCTTGCGTTTGAGAAACAGCTGTTTTCTGCACTTCTTTTCAAGAGAAGCGTGTTCCGTGGATGCGGTAGAAGGATCCTGAAGGAGTAGAGGTGACTGATCCCTACCAGGCCTTTATCTGTTCCAGAATCAACCAAATCCTTGCTTCCCCAAGGGAAGGTGGGACTTGTCAATCACCTGGTGATGGTTATAGCCCCCAGCCAGCCACCATTTATTGAAGATACTTAACATGTTGTAGTTTGGTTAGGCTCTGCAGGTCCTCCATCAGCTCACGGCTCCAGCTAAGCCTTTTGTGCGTACGCAATTGTAAGTAACTGTGTATGCAGCAGAAACAAATGGACTGGGCCTCATTCTTCAACCTGTGGAAGTTGGTTATCACATGAGCAGTGGGGAGGGGGGGTTGAGTGTGTTTCCTATAGCAGTGTGTGTGTGTTTGTGTGTGTATGTCAGAAGAGCACTCATTGTGTGCACGTGTGGGGACCAGAGGTAAACGTTAAGTCTTTCTTTTTCTCTCTGCCTTTTTTTTTTTTTTTTGAAAGTCGGTCTCTCACGGAACTGGAGCTAGAGAGACTGTCCGGCCAGTGAGTCCCTGAGGTCTGCCTGGTGCCCTTCCCAGCACTGGCTTATAGGTGTGCACTGCCATGTTCAGCTTCTTTTGATACTGGGGTCCTGAACTCAGGTTTCCTTGCTTATACAATTGATGGTCACATGACCCGTGGGGACCATTTCTCCAGCCCCAGGATTTTTTTTGTTTTTTTCAGAAGATATTCTTATGGCCCTTGAGCGTATGCATCTTCCAAGTGTGTACACACTGACCTCAGAATTGCCTAGAAAATATTTGGAGGCTCGAGGAGATCGCCCTTTGCCGTCTGTCATCAAGTACACAAGTAACAGAAGGGAAGAAAGGGACCCTGACAGCCCTTTACCTGTGGTAGTAATACACATAGGAAGAACCGTGTGACACTGGATGTAGGCTGTCTACACATGCCGGTTCAGGATGTGTCTTTCTAGTTAGCTACTGCATAGTGTCTATATAGTATACAGGTAAATATACAGGTAAAGGAAGTGTTAATTTAAAATAAGGCTTGGATCACCACCCCCCCAGAGGAGTCACAGAGGAGCTAAAGGCACCTAGAAATAAATGAACCCTGCCGATAAGCACACACCTCTGAAGGCTAGGTTGCAGGTACCCATCTCATTCCTTGCCTTGTGTTTTCTCAGCCGTCTGTAGCCACTGTTCATGTCATGTTCCTTGTTAGGATGGAATGGTCTCAGCCAGGCTGAAGCCTTTGGAGGTCACAGCATACAGTCTCATGTCACGTAAGGCAATGAGATGGCACATGGACGCGATGTCTTTTTCTCAGGCTAGTCTCAACAGAGAAACACCTTCTTAACCTGTGGCGCTGTTCTCCCAAGACTGCTTGCTGGCTTTGCTCATCCCCTGCACACTCTGGTTAAAACTCCGATAAGGTTGCTCAGACCCATACGATTTTTTTTTTTTTTTTTTTTTAATTCAGGTTTTTCGAGACAGGGTTTCTCTCTGTATTGCTTTGGAGCCTGTCCTGGAACTGGTTCTGTAGACCAGGCTGGCCTCGAACTCACAGAGATCCGCCTGCCTCTGCCTCCTGAGTGCTGGGACTAAAGGTGTGCGCCACCACTGCCCGGCTGGCTCCGTACATTTTTACTGCCCTCTCTGGCCCGGCTTCTCATCTCTGCCCGGTACTGCCGTTGCCCATGCCAACCCCGTAGCGTTCCAAGAAGACCTTTTCCTGGATGTGCATGTGCCATTGTGTGGAGCCCTCCTGTCCTTTCTCCTCCCAGATGACTGTCTTATCTGTCTCTAGTCTTACCTCCCAAGGGTCTGCTCTAGAATTCCTGCATGAGAGGTACCCGTACTTGCCCTCCCCCCTTTTTATGGTACTGAGAATTGAACCTAAGTGTTTGCATGTGCTGAGCAAGCACTCTGCCACTGAGCAGGCCCCATCCTCTTCCGCTGTCCCCTGCCACTTTGAGGCATGATCTTGCCCTGTTGCCTAGTCTGGTTTCAGACTCAGGCTATAACCCCGACCTGTGTTGAATTTGAAATCCTCTTATTTGAGCTTTTGGAGAAGCTGGGTTCGTGGGCAGGGCTTCCCTATCTAGTCCAGGCTGGACTTGAACTCACCACCCCTTTGACTTAGCTTCCTGAGGGCAGAATTACTAGTACGCTCACTGCATCTCCCTAAGATGTCCTTCTTACATGCTGGCCATGGCACCCAATTTGAAACTTCTAGCATATTTTCTTGTTAGTACCTTACACCCACTCCTTTGTGTGTAGCCCATCAGGCCAAGATCCCTTCTGCCTTGGGGCTTATAACCACTACATTGGACATAAAACTGATGTCCCATAAAATATTTTGTTGAAAGAAGGGTCGTGTCTAAAACAAATTATGGGGGCTAGTGTGATGGCTAATCAGGTAAAGGTGCTTGCTGTGTAAGCCTTAAAGACCCGAGTTCAATCCCCAGGACCCATGTAAATAAAGGAGGAAGAAAGAGCTGACTCCACAAAGTTGTCCTTTAATCTCCAGAGGTGTACAGTGGCACACAACTCCACTCGTATGTGTGTAGTGTATACACATATGTGTGCGCACATGTACACGTACACACACCACCACTCTTAAATAAAAGAGGACATTACAGCTGTGTGTGGCTCCGAGGCTGGTGCCGTCTCGGGGCCCCTTGAGCAGCCCAGCTGTTTGTGAGGGTAGAGCCTGTGTCTTCAGCAAGGCCAGCGGCAGTGACGGCGTTAGAGATTCGCTCCTGCAGAGACAACGCTGTGTAGCTTTATATTTTTGGTTGTGAGTTCAGAATCTTGAGTTATACCGAGAGGTGGTGGGGTGGTCCCTAAACAACCCAGCTTCTGCTCATTTCCTCCTGGACAGATCAGCTAAAGGAGGGTCCTGCGTGCACACTGCGGTCCTCGGCATGGCTTTGTAAGACGGACGGAAACCTCACAGATCAGTTCTGGCTGCTGCCTCTGAAAAGGGAGAGGAAGATAGATGGGTCTGGCTCCAGGCTGAACCTTTTCTTTCTTCTCTCCCCTCCGCGTTTGTCTTCCCTCCTCCTCGCCCTCTCTCTCTGCCTGTAATTATAAATCTGAATAGAACCAGAGCTAAAACTCCCAGTTACTTCCTGGCTCTGAGTAGTGGGACATTGTGCACATTCATAAATACATATGTGCGTATGGACATTTGTACGTGTACACAGTCTTTGGCCTGTGATGTGAGCACTTCTCAGAGACCAGACCTGTTTCTTAAGCAGATAGATGGCTGTTACTCTGAATCTTTCTTGTTTTGTGGACGCGAATGTGGCTGAAAGAACATGGGCTGTGTAAAGTAGCCCAGTGACGCGGATTGATTGGACAAGCACTCAAGGAATCCCTGTGACATGCTAGGTATTGAAATTGCCAACATGTGCTAGTGAGCTTCTTGTCACTGTGACAGATAAATACTGTGACAAATACTTGACATAAACAACTCTAGGGAAGAAACATTTGCTTGGGCTCCGGGTTTCAGAGGTGTCAGTCATGATGGTAGGAATTGTGTGACAGGGCAGAGCAGCATGGACTGCTGTAGTGAGGAAGCAGAGAGAGGGAGAGGAAGGGCAGAGAGAGGGAGGGAAAGAGAGAGAAAAAGAGAGATAGAGGGGGAGAGAGAATGCATGAATGCATGAATGCATGAATGCATGAATGCTGGGCTAGCTACTTCTATTTCCCCCCTCTTTCATTCCATCAGGGCCTAAAGCCTATGGGATGTTGCTGCCTGTATCCAGGACAGCTTTTCTCGTCAAGTTGATCCTCCCTAGATCGCACACAGATGCTCCTGGAGTTGTACTGAGATGTCTCCTAGGTGCTTCTGAGCATGGTCGGGAGTAGCCATCGCACAAGGGTAAGTGGTGGGTGTCTCTGATTTGAGAGATGGCTGTGTAACGTGCTCAAGCTAGTGCCATTTGCTCTCTCAGAGAAAGCATTTAACGTTTTGAGACTTCTCCTGTCTCAGAACTTCCTGGTTTTTTTTTTTTTTTTTTTTTTTTAACTGCAAAGTGAGGATGGTAGCACCAGTTTGGCTAGGCTGTAAAATTCTGCCTGACAGACACCTATGTATTCTTCAGGGTAGTTGCTTGCATTACCTGGCCCCTCTTGTGATTTCTGATGTGTTGCTTCCCTCCTTTCTGCCGGCCTCATGCACCCGTACCAGTGTTCACGGTGTACTTGCTGTTCAGTTAACCAACGAGGGTCTTGAATGGCCAAGGGCTGTGCCTGTCACACTGTTATCACAAACGCAAGAGGTTGGGTGCTTTGAGGTCAAAGGAGATCTTAATTTCAGTGTGATGACTTTTGGTCATGGCTACTGATCAGCTGCCTCAGGTAACAAAATCTCTTGAGGGCAGGGAATATGTACATGTGTTTAATCTGGGGCTCAGACCAGTCAGGGCATGGTTTCATCAGTGACCAAAACTCACGGTAGTTGTTTTTATGTCTGTTTCTGCACTTTATATGGGGTACCTTCTTCCTCCTAGTTCTCTGTCCCCTTGCAGAGAGAATTGTTTCTCATTATCTTGGGATCATTACTTTTCTGTTCTGACAATATCGTGTTGTGCATGTAAAAAGAATGATACGGATTATTGTTTTGGGGTTCTGCAGAGAAAGAGAGCCAGGAGACTCTGTGAATGTATTAATTAATTAATGTGTATTGGCTCACACGAGAGCAGGGGGTGTGCCATGTTATCTGCTGTCTATAGGCAGGAGCCCCAGTAAAGCCAGTTGTATAATTTTGTCATGGTCTGAAAGCTGGTTACTAGGAAGCTGTAGCAATTGAGATGAGGTATCCCAGCTCAAGCTGGGGAGCATGAGAGAAAAATCCGTAACTGATGGATTCTTCCCTTTTCTGTCTCATGTTTTCTGAGCCTTGAGGGAATGGTTGCTGCCTATCCTCACTAGGAAGAGCATCCCTCCTGAGTCCACAGCTTCAGATGCCAAGATTCCCTGGAAAAGCATTAAAGATGCATCCTAAAATAATAGGGACCTCATGATTGAGACAGGAGTATATGCAAAATTAACCATCACAGGTATTACTGTCATCTGAGTGGAAAGTTCTGACTTGTGTGCACGTGCCTATGTGCTCTCTAGCACATTCTGTAGGAAGGAAAGGGTCTTTTAGGAAGAGCTCTACCTTAAAGATCAGTTGTTCCTTACCCAAGTCCCTGACTCTGCTGAAATAAAAGTAAGGTGGACAGACACTTGTGGATAAAGAAGCAGCTCCCTGAGCAGCTGTGTAGTAGTGTTCTTGTTAGAGTGGGTTCTTTGTACTTTATGAATGAGTGAAGGGATGAATGAGTGAGGAGGAACATAGATTTCTTAGGCAAAGCTTGCTTTCTTTTTCCCATGATTCTCTTTTCCTACCTAGATCTCCACACTAGGAAACAGCTTCTACCCTTCTCGACAGACCTGCTACCAAGTTTACATATAGCATGTCGAATGACCTTGACGATCCTCCAGTCTATAAATAAGTGCTTTGTAAGATGGGGCCACTGAGGGACCTGGCTGTATTTATTCTTGTCACTCTTTTCTCCTCCCACAGGGATATGGCACATTTAGACAGAGTTTGTAACGTTTGATGCTTTGCGTTTTTTCACAAGCCACCTATCAGAGCAGGAGCAACAGGCAGGTCTTACACCCAGACTTGACGGTTGTATGGGGTGTTTTGGGTTGTTTTTGGTCAACTTGACACAAGCCACTGCCATTTGAAAAGAGAGAACTTCAGCTGAGAAAATGTCTCCACCTGGTTGACCTGTAGGCCAGCCTGTTGGGCATTTTCTTGATCCATGATTGATGTGGAGGAGCCCCGCCCACTCACTGTGAGTGGTACCATCCCTAGGTACCTGGTCCTGGGATGTGCAAAAAAGCCAGTAAGCAGTGTTTCTCCATAGCCTCTGTTTTAGTTCTGCCTTCAGCTTCTTGCCCATTTGAGTCAAGTTCCCCAAGTTGGATAGTGTTTGATCACAGCAATGGAAAGCAAACTAAGGCACCTGTTCTGGGCTCCGGTGATGGCACTTGTGCTGGCCTCCGTCGTTGTGACATCTTCAGTGTGTCGTCACTGTGATATACACGCCTCCCCACCATGGCGCCCTTCTGAGCGTACAGAGGTCTTTGCATTTCTTTGGTGTTACAGTGCAATGCTACTAGTGTGGCTGAGAATCAAGGCCAGCTGTACCCTAGGTTAAGCTGTTTCCCAGTGTCTTCTAGTTTACTTGTAAAGTTGAGAGATGAGCCTTGCTAGCCATAAGGGCATTTTGACCTCTGAAAGGATGTGGGGGAGATTTAAATCTTTCATACTCTTCTTCCAAGGAACATTCAGGTCATCTCAGTGATGAGTCAAAATGTCCTGCACTACTGTATTTAATTATAGAAATAAAGGCAGTCAGTCCACTTAATTCAAACTTACCAATAATAAATCCAAAACCAACTTACATACTACTTACTGTTACTGGATTTTTTGTTTTTGCTTTTGAGACAGGGTCTCAGGTTGCCCAGGCTGGCCTTGAACTCAGGAGTAGCTGAGGATGACATTGAACTTCTGATTCCCTTGCCTCCTCTGTCTGAGTGCTAGTATTAGGGTGCTCACTTCCATGCCCGTCCTGTGGCTCAAACCCAGGGCCGTGTGCATTCTAGGCAAGTACTCTATGAATTAAGCTACAACTTCAACCCATCTCCTTACCTTTTCTTTAGTCACGTGTGTGCATTTGTGTGTACCATAGCAGGTGCATATGAATGAGTTCAGTAGCCCACTGGCCTCCATTTCACAGGCGTCCATCTGCCCCAGACTCCCAAATTCTGGGATAATAATCATGGACCGCCACACCTGACAGTGGGTTGTCTCCCAGTGTTTGTGTTTCCTTGAGTTTTGGCTGAGAGCCTTTCCTTCCCTTGGTGCAGCCTCTGACTTCATTCCCTGGTCAGTCAGGGAAGGGAATACTCTGGGTTGGTTTTCTTGTAGCCATTGATTGATTCCCTCCATGGAGGACTTGTGTAAGGGGAAGAGCCCACAGCACAGTGCTTGTTAAAGTGATAACTGGTCCCTGTGTCACCTTCCTGCAGCAGAGATGCTAACTGTAGCAGAGATGCTTAGAACCTAATTAGAGCATTTCCCCAATGGCAATGATGGTCTACTTCTCCTGCACTTTGATCAAATCTACACCCATACCTATAGCAGACAGTTGCTACACATGGCCAGAAATGGCCACAGAAAGGCTACTCATTTCCCTTAAGGTCTTGGGCCTTAGGTTTGTTTAAAGGTTCCGCTCTTTGTAATCAGTGTTCCTTTCACTCTTTACTTACTGTTCTTTAAAGTCTTTGTGGGCTGGGCCAGGACGGGAATGCAGTTGAGCAGTCTAGCGGTAGAGCACTTGCAAGCGTTCTTGTGGCTCTGGGTTCCATCCCTACCATTTCAGAAACACAAAGCAAGCCACATAAACCGTTCCTTTTGGATCATGGGAAATCAGGATGCATTAAAACCACTGGAGTCTGTTCAATGCTTCCTGGTGGCCTAGCAGGACAGATACTTTCCTGCTCCCTGTGATAAAGAATTCTTTTCTATTAAAGATATAGCTGGTAGCTGGTACACCTTTAGTCCTAGCACTTGGGAGGCAAAGGCAGGCGGATTTCTGTGAGTTTGATGCCAGCCTGGTCTACAGAGCACGTTCCAAAGCAGCCAAGGCTACACAGAGAAACCCTGTCTTAAACAAACAAACAAACAAACAAACAAAAAGATATAGCTGGTGTCCCTACTTGTTAGGTAAGGGTTGACTATGGCCATAACCTTCTGGCTTCCATAACAGCTGGAACTTCCCTAACCCATCGGGTGTATTTGCTTTTTAAGGAAATTTTTGTTTGGTGTCTTATTGAGTGGTATGCATGGTCCTACTTTATTTATTTATGTATTTTTTCACTTATATGTAAGAATTGTCTTCTCTAGCTTTTCAGCAAACATCCACAAAGTTAAAGTTAGCTGTTTAAAGTACTTTCTTGTTTTTGTTGTTGTTATCACAGAGTCCCATGACTTCTGTGGGATGCTACAGGAAATCAGGAGGTAGGAATGAAGTTTCTGACATTGTGCTCATTTCTACCCACAGGCTGAGGACCTCAGGTCACAGACCAGTGAACAAACCTTTGTTGCATATTGTTTGTTTATACATTCATTGTACTGGCTAATTGTTTTCTTTTAAAGTATAGCGCAACTAAGATTAAAAAGTATAAACTTGTTCTTTTTAGTAAATAAATTCACCCAGCCTTTTGTTGTGACTCCCCCACCCCCCAACTGTGACTAGTTAGTTATAGGCTATGGTGTCTGCCCCATTAGATCACATGGCTTTCTCATTAATTCATGGGCCTAGCCTGGAAAGAGGAAGGGAACATGCCTATCTCGGGACTTCTTTTTAAATGTTACTCTTACTTTCTGTCCCTCTTGTATCTCAGGAAACTCAGAGCAGACTGTGGGCCCGAATTTAGAGTTTGTTTTCCTAGAAATGCCACTAGACTATAAACTCAGAAACTGTAAACTCAGAAACAGATTGCCCCAAGAAAAATTCCTTAACGAGTTGTTGTTCATTCTCTAATGTCACCTTTCCTCTTTTAAGAGTCTGTCTCTTACCATAACCTCACAGTGTCCTCAAACTTTCTTGCTGGAAACCGTCTCTTATGAAGTGAATTGATAATTAATTCAGTGGATGAACATTGCCACATGGGTAGAGGAAAAGACAGACATCTGTCACAGACATTGCCAGCTTAGTCAGAGCAGTTGATGGGTGTTGGTATGCAGGGAGGCTTAGGAATGATGTGGCAAATTGATTTTCCCTGTGCTTCCGTTAATGCAAAATGACAACATCATTTTGTATACAGTATCAGTGTAGACATCATATGTACCCGAAGCTCTCAACATCTGGAAGTTGACTACAGGTGACAACATGGATCTTTTTCTTAGCAGCAGGTAGATTAGTTCTAACAGCCCGTGTAATCTCTGGTGGCTTTTGACTTGTTGCTATTTGATAGGTCAGATGAGCATCTAGTTTCATTTATTATTTCTTAAGAAAAGGTGTGTGTAAGGGGTTGGGAGGGAGAGAATGAATTAATGAATGTTGACCCTTGTGTGCTGTGCTTTGCTTTTGGAGGTTAGAGAAGAAATTTCATGGACAAAGTTCTCTGCTTCTACTTTAAAAACAATTATATTAGTAATCTTAGTCCCCTCTTCCCTCCGCCCTCTCCACCGTCCCCTGTGTGCGTGTGTCCCCTTCTAGTTGTTTTTGAGGCAGGGTCTCTTACTGTTTCTACTCCTCTGCTGCACACAGGAGCTTCCTGCCTTCTCCCTCACAGTAGGCTAGCTAGGACCAAGACCGTGCACACTAGCTACTACATCCACTTTTCTCATGTGGGTACCGTGGATTATATTTGGGTAGTCAGGATTGTATGGCAGGTGCTTTTACCAGGGAGCCATTTTGCTGGCCCAAGCACCTAGTTTTACTTAATTTTAAGACATCCTTTTTTGTCACTCTGATATTTTGCTTATGAAGTTTTTCCATCTTGAGACAAATACTTTCGTTTTACCGTTTAGGTTTAAAGTGTTTATCAGAAATTCCACATAAGTTCAAAAGCAGTAAGAATAATAGAACATTTTATGCACTCATCACTTAGCTTTGACAGTTACCAGTGCATGACTAGTCTTGCCCTATGTCCATCTCCACTTTGCATCCTTCCAGCAACCTGTTATTTTATGGTACTATATAAATCCCTTGTAATTTCACCTATAAACACTTAAATATGTCTTTAACATCCTTTAAAAACAAACAAAATGCCATTATTACGCTTAACAAAGCTAGCAGTAATTTCTTCATATTATCTAATTACTACCTAGAGTTCAAAGATAGTATGTAGACAGCACAGAGGATTCAACCAATAAAATATAGTCTGTAAGTTTCAGCTCACACACAAAGATAAGTGAAATTAAAACAATTTACTAATGATCAGGGCTCTCAAGAGAAACACACTGGGTCATATTAGTGTGACCCTGAATCCACATGGATGCTGCTTTTCTAGTTAGTGTGGTCCAAGGCGTTTCAAGGAGGTGACATGAAAGTTGAGGTCAGCTGAGGAGGTGGCAACTTGCCTGTACAGAGTTTGGACTGTCATTTGTCAGCAAACTTTTCTCCCTGTTAATGCAAAGAGCAGCCACCTCTGCGTTGTGATATTTGTGCTAATTCAGTTATACTCAATTGCCCTCTTGGGCATTTCAGAATAATAATGATAATAATAATAATGCAACTGAAAATCTAGGAGACCCTTTGTAAGATACTAATGCCTTAGGGCATAACCCTCATCAGCCTGTGAGAAGGAAGCCTAGTTTCTCAGGGCAGCTTCCTTCTTAGGATTTGGAGCACTTCCTGATTCTTTCTGGGTAAAAGTGATATTTCCCCCCTTTCTCATGACTTTTAATACTTCTTCTCTGGCTGGGAACCAGGAAGTAGGAAGTGAGTGTCTAAAACCCAACCCTGCATTTCTGACTCGTTTTGAGTGTGTCTGTGGTAATGAAGGAAAGGATCCATAAGAGAGTTGGTTCTTTATCAAGTCTGATTTCAGTGCAGTAGCAAATGGCAGTAGAGTCTTGTCTTAATTCTTTCTGTAACAAAGATGAAATGCGGTATTATGTTCATATGATTGAGCGAAAGCCGGCCTTTGTCTTCCCAGCCCCTGGAAGAAGAATGTGAAAGAAAGAGTTCTTACATGTACACGGAGCCTTCGCAGCCCTTCTCCAAACACAGCCAGCCACAGTCAGACTAAACATTTGCAGACTTTTCATGGAGTCCATAGTGAAGCTTTTTGTTGATTGTCCTATCTTTCAATGGACAAGAAAGTCTTCAGATTTAGTGTTCATAGCTGGATTTCACCCAGAGTGTAATTCCCTTGTGTTTTTTTTATGTTATGACTCCAGGTTTTGTAATTTGTGCAACCACGATTCTTCCTCATTCACCTTTGTGCCCTGGCATCCTCGGTGTTCATGTGTTTATTTGCCGGGCACATTGGGGTTTTCCTTCCGGCAGGTGCGACAGAAGCTTAAAGAAGATTCACTTTGTCTGTCATCTCAGTTCCTCTGTGGCCTAAGCTTTGAGGGTAGACCAGATTCCTACCTCTGCCTGCCTGCCAGGAATTCACCGTTGTGTCACTTAGGGACCTTTGCGACTTGATTTGTCAGAGGCTGTGTGGGACCCACAGATTTATCAACAACTTAGTCTACATTGGTTCTCAGTGCCTCTGGCACTTCTGAAAAAAAATGCATTTATTTAGTGTGTGGAGGGGTGGGGCTTGGGGGACATGTGTGTATAGAGGTCAGAGGACAACTTGTCAGTTCTTCCTTCCAGCATGTGATGAGTCCAGGGGATGGAACGCAGTCTGTCAGGTGTGGCAGTGGCAGCAGATGCTTTTACTGGATGAGCCATTGCTTGTCAGTGACTTACTGAGGCATGCTCTAGTTCTAAAGCCTATTCTAGTCTAGAACTCACTGTGTGCCCCAGGCTGGCCTTGAGCCTTCTGCCTTTCTGCCTCTCAACTGCTAGGGTGGCAGATGTGTGCCTGCAGACCTCATGTGACTTAAAAAAATAAAAATAAAAAGGAAAAAAAATAGGCACACAAATCTCTTCACAATCAATTCCTTTATCTAAGATTTTTGCTTGTTTGTTTGTTTTTTGAGACAGGATTTCTCTGTTTAACAGCTCTGGCTGCCCTGGAACTCACTCTGTAGATCAGGCTGGCCTCGAACTCACAGAGATCCACCTGCCTCTGCCTCCCAAGTGCTGGGATTAAAGGCACGGGCCACCACCTCCCAGCTCCAAGATTTTTAAATAGGAGAAATCATTAGGTGAAGCAAATATGAACAAAACACTTTGGGACAGTGGAGAGCATGGTTCCTATTGCTGTGAGAGAGTGAGCATAAGCGGTCCTGCATTTAGACACTTTGAAATATTGCAGACAAAGGAAAGCAGGTCAGTTGTAGCCCTCCCCTTTAAGGAACTTGTAACCTGGTTGAGATAAGACACTGTGTAAGGTAGGTAACAGTACAGAGCAGTATGGGGGACTTTAAACAGATACAGAGAGTTCATCACAATTTAGGATAGTAGTAGTAGCAACAGCAGCTGTACTTACTAAGAGTTTGCCACATGCCAAGTAGCGATCACACATTCTGTACCTGTCCGTTTGTTTTGCGTGTTAATGTGTCAGCCCTGCCAAGTAGGCATTTCCAGCACTCCTATTTTACAGCTCTGAAGCCAAACAAGGCTAATGAACACACCAAGGAGATGCTGGAGCCTCTGCAGGTTCTGGATGCCTAACTCCAGAGCTCTGCTCTTAACAATGCCAAAGAAGCCTTGGGAGCCTTGACGAAAGGCAAGCTTTACCCAGTGAGAGCAACCACACCCTGAACAGACTGTTGTGTCCAGAGAGACGTCAGAAGGAAAGGTTTCAGGGGCACATTTAAAGGCCCCAGTGTGGCTGAGGGCACCTGCCCTTGGTCCAGGAAGTAGTTAGGCCCAGTGAGTGAACTTGGAAAGAAAATCCTGATTGCCCCGAGGGGACAGATGTCACCTAGTGCTTTGTGGCAGCCACTAGGGTTATAGGTTGGGCTTTCTAGTCATTTCTGCTCAATCTATCCTGTTTGCTGTCCCTTTGGCTTTGTGTTAGCTTTTTCTCCCCTGGCCCTGTAAGGATCACTAGCTCCTACTTCTCAGTGACCAAAGAAACAGGGGTTCCTTGGGTAATTGGGGTTTCCTGATAACCCTCAGGAGCCCAAGGTTCTGTTGTAGAAACTGCCATGAACAACAGAAGGTAAAACAGCAAACTGTCCCTTTCAGGGATCTCTGGACTTGATTGGGGGGGGGGGGGAATCACATACATTTCATGGCAACCTTAGGGATCCAAAAGGATGTGACTCATGGAGACCCTTCTAGGATAGTGGTGGCCTCAGTTGTCCTAGAAGGTCCCTGTTTAGTCCCCAGGGGCTAATTAGAAGAACCTGTATCCACCAGTGACTGTGTTTGGAGAAAGGTTGGGTATGTAGCCACCATTTCCAACTTCATAGTGATTAATTCACGGTTTTAGTAGAAGCCCCACATCGGTGCCTCAGAGAGGCCGGCCATTCCATAGGGCTCCTGAAGCTATGAGAAAGACAAGGAACAAGGGTTAGTTGCTACATCTTTTTCTCTTTTTAGACAAAGAAAATATGCGATGAAGCAATGTTTTGGCTAGATCTCGTCAAGATAATTTACTAGGAAGCAGGCGCAGGACTCAGCCAGGCGGGGACAATGCCGGAGTCACTGGGATTGGGACAGCATTTCAAGTGTGCAAGTGGAGGGGAGCCTGTGTGTCCTCGGGGCAAGCAAGGACTGTGCCCTGCTTCTCTGAAAGTGAGGAGAAGCCAGAATGGGTAGCTGGAGGGGCTGCTCAGAATTAGAGACACAGCCTGAGGTGGGCAGTACTCAAATCAGACTCCTCCTGAGGCATGCCTTGAGTAGTTAAGGAAACCACGTGGCTTTTATTGCTTTAAGAATCTTTGATTTATTATGTGGTGACCGGTGTGTGTGTGTGTGTGTGTGTGTGTGTGTGTGTGTGTGTGTGTGATGATACGCGTGCGCCTGCACACACACGCACATCAGAGGGCATCTGTCATGAGTTGGTGCTCTCCTTCCCTGGTGCCTTTGAGGCACGGTCTCTCTTGATTCTGCCTTGCTGCATATCCCAGGAGAGCTGGCTGAGAGCTGGTAGCTATTTGCCCTGTCTCTGTCTCGTAATGTTAATGTTGTAATGTTGGTGTCGTAACGTTGGGACTTCCACATGCCTGCCTTTCTTAGGTGGATCCAGTTCATGTTATCAGGTTTGCCTGGCAAATGCTCCTACTGTCCTGCTGGTCCCACTTAATCGCTTTTAAATTTCATGTATACTAATGGACCAATAAGTTTCTTGATATAAGGCCTCACTAAGTAGTCCAGCCTAGCTTGCAACTCTGCCTTCTGGCCTCTTCCATAGTGATAAGATTACAGGTATATACTATTATATCTGGGCTTATTTTAAAAACACTGGCTAGCTTATCTTGGGTCTCATATGGGAAAAAATTATCTGTTGCCATCCTAATAGAAATGTTAACTATTATGCTAACACGCAAAATTACAGGCGAGGCTACAGTTTGCTTTTCTGGTTTTAACATTTCACCTTTCTTCTAAGAGGAAAATTAAGTGTCATCCACTGAACTTTCATGTAAGGGGTTTGATTTGATGGGGTGTTTTGAGGAGCATCAGCTGTGCCTTTGGAAGGCACTGGATCCTTCTAGCACCATCTTCCTCCTGCTCCTACCACATGGTGTATTCTGTCCATATCATTTGTCTTCCCCTGGGACAATTGGAATCTCTCCCTGAATCCACTTTGTTTTTCTGCTGACATCTGCCCACTGTGTAAGCTTCACTGCTTAGTGTACCTCTCAGGGAAAGTAGAACTGATGTGCCATACAGACACAAGTACATGGTGGTTCTTACCAGGGACCTTGGATATGCAGTGTCACAGGCTGGATTTATGACGCTATTTGGGAGGGGTCATTAGGGATGAGATTAAAGTTGGGCCCTGAGTGCTCTGTGATCTGAGGCAACTAAGGTATGTTTGGTGCCATCCTGAGCTTGGGCTACTCTGCAAGAAAGAGACAGCACTGTGGACTGAGGGATTATAAAGTACATGGGTTTAGTCCTCTTCTAACTGGTCATCTAGGCATAGACTGGTGAGTAAATTAGGTAATGGTAGGATATATATATATATATATGTGTGTGTGTGTGTGTGTGTGTGTGTGTGTGTGTGTGTAGAGAGAAAGATATGTGTACATATATCAGTTGTAGGATACACACACACACATATATATATAGAGACACCATGTTATGATACGCTTTAAATTTATTTTTAATATTGTGCTTTTCCACAAAGGATTGGATTAGTGCTAATTTTTACTTCATAGTTTTACTTGCATAAAATATGCATTAAGCAACTTTTCAGTCAGTTCGAGCTGCCCTAGCGGTCATAAGTGAGGTGTCATATAAATTTCAGAATTCATTTTCTACCTTCAGAAGGCATGGTCTGTTGCTCATCAGGGCGCTCCTCCGAGCCATAGACTACTTCCTTCTTCCTGTGCCCTCTCACTGAGTTGCCTGAGGACTCCCCAGTGTCTTGTTTCATAGGAGTACAGTTGCCTTTCATGAAGATTCCACCCTCGTGACTCACTTTCTAGAAGCCGGGCACATAGGCCTCCCCTCAACCCCCAGAGCAAGCTAGGCTTTTGATGACAACTTAAATCTGACCACAGGGTGCTTCCCCCATCTTCCTCCATCATCCTAAGGTGCCCGTGTGAGTCCTAAACAGTTCCTCTCTTCCCACTCTGCCTCTTCTCCACCTCCCACGTGTACGTTCCCCATTATGAATAGTCCCCAAATGGGCAATTTTAAAATATAGAGCATATGCATAGAAAGGCATGTATGATACATAATCAATTGTAGCTGTCCTCACATATTTTAGATTGCACCAGACTGTATAACACACACACACACACACACACACACACACACACACACACAGTTAAGTTCATATTTGTTGCTTCCGTCTCTGTGGCTCACTCATCTCCTTACACCAACGCTGAGCACACTCAGTTGCTCAGTTTAATCATTGACTTTTTTCTTAATTCAGCTTGGTAGTAGGCTTTGTAAACAAGTTTGCCATAGATATATTCATATGCACACATACGTTGATGTGTCCATGTATGTATGACCTGCTTTTTGTACGTGTGGCTACTTCGTTGGGAAGCAGTAATGCTATAGTATGGGTGGCATTTGTGGAAAGGACAGGAAAGACGCATCCATAGCACCTCACTTTGGTGAGACTAAGCATAGGAACGAGACACGGTCCTTTTTCTCCTCTCAAAGTCCCAGACTTCTTCTCCAAAAACAATCAGGTATACAGCAGGCGCTTATTTTAAACATCATTTCGATGCTGTCAATGCTTGCTGACATCACCTGATGTTCCAAGTCCTTGAACCTAAAACTATGTTCCTTATATGGTGGGTCCTTTTTGTTCTTCCTGTGGAAATAGGTTAGTTCTTTGCATTATTTTATGTAGTATTGATGAAGCAGGCAGACGCTATCTTAATAAACCTGGCTTCCTGCCCTTATATGAGCTAAGCTGTGCGTGATGCTACACGTTTGTGATCCCAGAACTTGGCTGACCAAGTTAGGGAGATCAGGAATTCAAAACCGGCCTGGACCACTTGAGACCCCAGACAAGCAAGCACTCATCTTTTAAAAAAAGATTGATTTTATTTTAAATTATGCATACATGTATGTCTCTGTGTGAGTCATGTGCACATAGGAGGGCAATTGCTTACAGAGTCCAGAAGAGGCTGTTGAGTGCCTTAGAACTAGGGTTGAGGTGGTTAGGAGCTACCTGATCTCGGGTACTGGGAACCCAACTCGTCCTCTGGGAGAACATTGTGTGCTCTTAACTGCTGAGCTCTTTCCAGCAAACACCGGTTTGATCCAGTCAGAAGAGCGGATGTTCAAATGAAGAATGTGTCATGGAGTGTGTGCTCTACCGCTCCGGCTCATCGGGAGGGAAGGCTTACTGGGGACAAAGTAGGGTTTTAGAATGAGATCTGGTATTTGGAGGAGTGTGAGCTCACAGGCAGGTACAGGAGGAGGGTGGGGTGGATCATTTTAGAGATGTAAGAGGCAGGGGAACATGGCACACACAGGTTACAGCAAGCTTTGAGTAGATCATGCCATGTACACTTAAGTGGCTGTAGCTAATGCGATTCAAATGGCCGGCATGCTAGAGTCTGTGTCCCTTCGGTTTAGGGATCTATAGATTCACCAAAGCCATTTTTACCCATTGCCAGGGTCTGTTTCATAACTTAACCTTTTAGGTTTGTGCCCTCACACCCTTTCCCACCGTGTAATCCCCACTACAAGGGCAGGCAGGTCTGCTGCATGCCAGAACTGGGGACGATACTAGTGACTTGGTCTTTATCAGCCTGTCTGTTTGGACACTGTAGGATTCAGAAATACTTGGTGTTCTTGGAGAAGTGTTTTTCTCCTCGGGCACCAGACTAAAATGACTCCAAGGCTGGGGTAGCAACGGTACGTGCTGGGGAGGTTCTGCTGCCCACTTGGGGCGTCTTTTAGAGCCAGCACCCTTTCCTCATTCTCTCCGTCCCCAGCTGCTTCTGTCTGTTTGCTTTCTAGTGACGAAAACACTTGGGGGGGGGGCTGCAGGGGCTGCCTCACCCACATGTATCCCTGACCATCTGTTCTCATATGCTCTATGGTAGCTGAGGGAGCGATGATTTCGGGGAAGAGGACTAGAGAGGCCTGATGGACAGCAGTAGTCTCTCTTTGCAGAGAAAACAGCCAGTCCTCCGTGGCCGATTCTTCCTCTAACTAGAGAACATACACAGCCTCTGCATTGTGAGCGCACACACTGGGGAAGATAGGATGGAGTTGTACCGAAGGAAATTTTTATTGAAATGGGTAATTGTAGAGAAATGCTTTGTATTATGTCAACGGCACAAATTGTGTTATATTTTGGATGGTCTTTTTGGAGATACTTATTTTAGGTCGGTTTTATTAGACACCTGGTCTCTTTGTATTCTTGTACCTTCATAGACTAAGATTAAGAACACATGTCCTAAAGCCTCATAGCCCTATACTTGAACATACAGTTTCCTCATTTTAAGATGGGTCGCTGACAGTGACAATACCTAGCTTTCACATTGGGTTATTAGGAAGGTTTTGTGAGACGTTATGCATATTAAATATTTCATGGTCGCTTTTTATGGAGTTATCTGAATTTGGGACCCAGATCTTCTTTTCTAATGAAATGTCCGCCCACTAAGATGTGCCACTCAGAGAGACGACAGATATCCGAAACCCAGCAGACCGTCTTCTGTAGTCTTCCGTGGATTTTTCTGCGGATTGGTCTAGAGGTAAAATGGATGCATGGATTGAGGGGACACGTCTGCCTGCACCCCTCACTTTCAGAACACAACTTTAGAGGATCTGTCTCTACAAAACTCACTTCGGTAGACCTCTTTGTCCACCTGGCTGTCGCCTCCGTTGGCTGCACCCTTCCCTGTGCTTTGAGTATTTAGCACTGTTTAGCTGTGATCACTTCTTCTCATGCACAGCGATGTGTCCCATCACACTCTCTATAAGACACGCTCCTGCCGGTGCCTCGAGAGATGCTCTCTCCCCTCACTGTAGAAATGCTGTTTTCTCCCAGTGTTTAAGGAGCTGGGAGATAACTGTACTCTGCACTCATTATGTACCAGGTTACTGCTCTGCTTTTCATAGATTGATGTGTGATTTAATAAAAGGGGGGGGGGTTTGGAGCTGGTCGCATAATGGTGACGTGTGTATATCATTTAGTGTGTGTCACCTCTGTAGCTTCCTTATCGTGAGCCTTATTCAAATCTGTGAAAAGATACTAAAGCATTAAATGGGGGAGGCATTCAATTTTCCGGCATTTTTGTGTATGTCAGACTTAAGATGGTGCTGGCCATCTTTTTGATGGTGTTATCAAATCCAGCCCCAATTTATACATGAACAACAACAACAAATAGGCTAAGAGACTCAATTTGATTTGAGCAGATTTGAAAAGAATTGGCTGGGGATGTCTCTACGTAATGTAATGTAGCATTTCTAGAGTGAAGAAAGCAGGGACAGGGCTAGAAGTATGGGCAAGAGTAGAGTCAGTATGTGGGAAGATGGACAAGCATGTGGATGAACAGCAGCGGTGGAGACCGTGGCGTTGGTGGGTTGGGTTCTTCCTTCCCCTTGGGACTTCTTCCTGCAGGCACTGGGCTTGGCCTGGGTTCTGTCCAATGTCCTTGGACCTTTTGTGCTCCCATTAAACTCAGTTGTAATAAAGACTTACCCAACTGTGGGCTTGTGGTCAGACATGGGGTGGGGGAAACAACAAGCTGGAGACAGAGTGGTTTAGTTAGAGCAGCTGCTCCTGCAAAGGATGTCTTCTTAATTTCCTCACATCTGATGGACCCTGTGACGCGTTGAATGGGATCCGAAGGCAGTTGGAGCGGTGGCCTTCGTGACATCATCTGGCTGCTAGGTGGACTGTGTTTAAGTTCTCATGGTTTCTCTTTGTCCTTCTCATCACTTTTCCCCCAGTGCTGGAGACATCTTGAACGATTGCTGGGGGCGGGGTGGAGTGGGGTGGGGTATTCTAGCTGTTCTGCTTGAGACCCAACACCCTACCTATGGCTTCACAGAGCTTTAGAGGCTCATGTTCATCAGCACCAGATGTGTTTGGTTGCCCTTTTCCCTCTTGCTAATGTCATCTTTCCTCTTCCTAGTCATTAGCTCTTGGGACATAGAAGACCTCCAATGTCATTGTAGTCCAGCATCTAACTCTTTCACTTCGGAGATGGTGACCCTGAAGGCCCAAGGGCACAAAAGGGAACGTGGTATAGCAGAAGAAAACAAAATTATTTTTTATTGCTCATCTCAAGTTTTCCAACTAGGGCCGTGCAAGTTAGACTAACACAGGACGGATGACCAAGACAGAAAGATAGAAATATCTCACACAGCCCAGGTTTGCTTAAAATTTATCATGTAGGTGAAGCCAACCTTGAACCAATGACCCTCCTGCCTCCATCCCATCTCCCAAGTTCTGAGATTGCATGTACCAAGTTGACAGTTGAGAAGTGGCAGACCACAGCATGGTGAAATTCCCAGTGATGAGCGACTCAGGTGCGAAGGGGGTTTCTGTTTTGGTTTGGCCTTTGCTGTATATCGCTTGTCATTTGTCACCCTGACCTTGGTACTGGTCTCTTACTAGTGTAGAAAGTAGAAGTCAAATCACTTTCTGTGATTTGGCTCTCTTGTAAATAAAACAGGGTCTCATAGTGATGCCTGAGAGAGACTTCGTCTGTCACTTGGTCCTATGATCAGCCCAGCACATAGTAGATGCTCACAGAAGATCCCCAGTCCCTGTAATGATCAAGAGTTTGTTTGGCCTGCTTGCTGGAAGATGAACTTGTGAACAGTGACTATTGCTGACATCATCAGTTCACTTCTGTTAGCGACGTAGCTGGCACACGATTAATATTCATGTGTGCTAGGCGGATTGAAATGAGTTAATAGAGGAGTTGCAGGCTCCACGGTTGCAAATATTTGCTAACGTCGAAGTGAACAGGCTTCCTTGCTGTCTTTCCACACCAGGCCTCATGGTGAATGTGCAGCGAGGAATGTTGGGCTCCTGGCTGAAGACAGTGGGCCTGGTGTTTTATTTTTATTGCCACGATTCTGCTGAAATTTCTTAGGCATTGACTACTCTGGCAGAGACTTGTCAGTGTCGTGAATGAATGCCGTACCAGCAGCGTGGCACACGGGAGGCTACTTGACAACACTTCCAGTCATAGCTGTTCCGTCTCAGACATGCTTGCCTGGCTAAGCACCCCAGTGATGGCTGCAGGCAGCTAGCTGAGCAGTGCCGGACAAGGTGAAAGAGAAGGGTCCGAGGGAAACATACTTACTGGCAGCAAAGTGCTGAGAGGCTCGGGCTCCCCTGCAAACGAGCCCTGACTTCCCTGGCCTTCTTGGTTTCTCTGCTAACATTAGAGGATAGGACCAGAGCTTCTTTATTCTTTAACTATTCAGGCTTGCTGAAACGTATTTAGAAGACCCCTGACTGTTTAAGAATCTCAGGGTAATGGTCTCCGTGGAGACTCGTGGGTACCTGGGAAGATGTTACTGGGAGCGCAGGCGAGCTTTGGGCAAATGACTAAATGGCCTATTGGATCTGCCTGGTAGGGGCTGGAAAACAAGACACACAGTAGAAAATGAAGTCAGAATCTACATCTGCGCACACGAGTGTGTGTGTGTGTGTGTGTGTGTGAGAGAGAGAGAGAGAGCCCCATGCGTGTACATGCTCATGTGGAGGTCAGAGGTTAACTTTGTGGGTCTTCCTCTATCATGTTACACCCCTCTTTTTGACTAGACTGACTGGCTAGACTGTGGGCTCCAACCCTCAGTGCTGGGGTTACAGGTGTGTACCACTAAGCCTGTCCCTCCAGCCCCACAGGCTACGCATTAACTGAAGGTGTACCAGTCTCCTGCTTTGTATGCATGTATTAATGTACATTGACTATCCAAGCAAGGCATCGGATTTGTGAACCCTTCCCTAACTACGTCCCAAGTGAGTTCTTGTCATGTCTGCAAGGTAATGCATTTGACAAGAGAATTTGGACCTCGATCAAGTCCTTTGCCTGACTTGGCACTCAGAAAGACCAGCTTACCTAATATGAAATAAACTAAAAACAAAGCAAAAATCCAAACACCTGGTTGTTGCTTGTTTGATGACATCCAGAGCACTGTGATTATTTCAATATTCCATTAGTGAGGGGAATATTCTTACTATTGAGTCAAGAATGCCTGCCCTTACCTCCCTTTCCTGCCACACTGCTCCTGTGAGGCTAAATCTATGTGAACCATAGTAAGTCATAGAAATCTGTGTGTTTCATGTGTGCTGTATCTGTGTCTGAATTCTGAACATCTGTACCAGTGCTAATTTCCTATTGTGGCATAACAACTTACCAGAAATTGCCCAAAACGATGCATTTTTTTTTTATTTTCATTTCTGTGGTTCAGGAGACTGGGTATATAGCTTGCTTGGGTCATCTTTGTAGAATTTCACGAAGTTGTTAATGTGTCAGCCTGGGCTGTGGTCTCATCTGAGGTTTGACTGGCAAAGAACTTGATTTCATTGGAGGAATGTAGTCTCTTGTGGTTTTAGGACAGAAGATTTCATTTTTTTTTATTTGTCTGTCTGTCTGTCCTCTCTCTGTGGTGTATGTGTGAATGTGGGCATGTGTATGTGTGGGCGCATATATGTAGAGGCTCATGGAAGCCAGAGGCCATCCTTACTTGCCCTTCCTCAGGAGCTGTCCACCTTGTTTGTTTTTGTTTGTTTGTTTGTTTGTTTGGAGAAGGGCCCCTGCTGATGAGAAGGGCCCCCTGCTGACCAGGAGCTCACCAGCTTGGTTGGCTGGCCAGTGAACCTAGGTGTCTCCTTGTCTTTCTTCCCAGAGATACTCACTGACCTAACTTTTCATATTTGTGCCGGAGCTCACAGTCTTCATGCTCTGCAGTAAGTACTTTCCTGACTGAGCGTCTGGCCTCACTGATTTCATTTTTTTCCCTTAGCCGTTAACTGGAAGTTACCTCCAGTTTCTTATCCATATGGACCTTCCGTCATAGGTACCCTACAGTATAGAACTGGTTCCTTCAGAGGTGCCAGGGGTCTTCTGTCTTCTCACAGATCAAACTTCCTCATAGACACGACCTCAATTTCCCACCATTATCTCGTATGGAGAATCAAGATTCCAAACTGCTAAATGAAATACCTGATGTTGCAAAGTATCTAGTATCACGAAAAGGATATGAGTTGACATCCGTATCCTTGGCATCCAGAAGGCAAAGGCAGGGTTTTTCTTGTTTTTTTGTTTTTGTTTTTGTTTTTTTGAGGCCAGCCTAAGTTATATAGAGCAACGCTGTCTCAGAAAGCAGAACAACCGCACACATACAAAAAAAATTTTTTTCCAACACAAGGCCATCGGTATTTACTGCTTGTTCTCTGCATGACCCCCGAATTAGGAACGATTACTAAGCAGATAGAGCCATTTGAGGGCTTTTCCATAATGATGTGTTGCTACCCAGCTTCTACATTGTTTATTTCTTTTCTCAAATACCCAAGCTGCTGAGGCATCACCAGTGGCTAATTCTAACAGGCTGCCCCCCTTTTAAAAGTACATTAGTAAAATGAAGGGACAGTGTCTGGTGACATCCAGAACAAACTGGAGAAAAGAAAACAGAAAGTCAGAATGAGCTAGGTGTAGCAGGTATGGTTGCAGTGCTAACACTTCAGAGACTGAGGCTGAGGCTGTGAGTTCAAGACCGGTCTGGGTTATATAGCAAGTGCCCGGCCAGCCAGGGCTGCAGAGCAAGAGCCGGTCTCAAAAACAACAAAGCAAAAGATCCTCCCTGATGTTTGCAGCATCTACGTGTGAATTCCCCACAGTTAGCAGACTACAACTTTGGCCTCTTTAAAATATTCATTCCTTGTAGTTAAGCAATAACCACCTTCTTATTTCGTAAAACGTGAATAATATGGGAAAGGCAGAATTTTTGTTTACTTAACTTTCTTAACGTGGAAAACCATCTGATTGTGGATCTTGAGAGATATATAAGATTTGAATATGAGAAGTTTACATTGTAGGGTAAAAGTGCCCCAGTTTTGTGTATACGTGTTTCTTCCATATTTTCAGAAACAGAGAGATCTGTGCTGCAGGGTGCTTTAAAATGTGTAAGCACGGAGGACAAATAAAGGCAGGCCTCTTTCTTGAGTAAAGGAAGGACAGCTGTGGTGTGTGTGTCCTGAGGATCAAAGATGCCCTTTTGGGTCATCTCCAGGCTAACATCAGGAGCACTGAGTCCAGGACAGCCCCTTTGTGGGAGAGGCTTCTCCAGCAGGAAGGACCTCTGAGCATGGGAAGTATGTCCTCTTCATTTGCTAGTGAGGACTCAGAGCTACAGACCACACAGCGTTTAACTTAGTTCATTTAACGATCACGAGGTCATCTTCTGGGAGCCCATGCTGGTTGGGAAACCTTCTGTAACTCCATGTTACCTTTCACCAATTCTACACCTCTGTTTCTTCTTACGAACCCCGATCCATGCCAGTCCGTCAATGTGGTTGGTTTTAAATCAGTTTTGGTACCCTTTCTGTGCCCAGCATGAGGTCTGGTTCCTATACACTCAGTGCTAGTTGACTTGAATGGAAAGTATTTAAATGTATTTCTCATACTCGTTTCCCTGTGTGGGCGATGGGATTTCTAGTTCTTCATTCCATAACTTAGTTCTATGTTAAGGCTTCCTCGTGCCCATATTCTAGTATTTGGCGAACAAACTGCACTATATCGTCTTTCATGGCTCCCCTACTCACGCTTCTGTCGTTTGCTTTTGGCTGCCAACCACTGTGTACCTTTTCCTATCCCACTAATTGTGGTAAAGTGCACACGATGTAAAATTGGCATTTGAATGTACAGTTCAATGGCGGCGGGCACAGTCACTGTCGACAACCATTACCGCCGTCCATCCTTCTCCAGTGGAAGCTGTCCTCGTTACGTACGGACACCCCTGTCCTTCTCCAGCTCCGTGTGCCCTGCTTTCTGTCTTGGTGAACCTGTGACTATTGCAGACATCTCACTTCAGTGAAGTCCAAAAGCATTTACCCTTCCCTCACTTGTTTTTCTCACTTAGTGTAATGTTATAAGGTTCCCGCATGTTGTGTCATGAGCCGGAAACCCATTCCTCGCTCAGTCAGCCATTGTGTTTAAAAAGCCCGTGTACCACGTGAGTGCCTGGTGCCTGCCGAGCTGGAAGAGGGCATTGGATTCCTGGGGACTATAATCATGGACAGTTGTGAGCCGCCATGCGGACACTGGAAAGTGAGCCTGGGTCCCCTGGAAGAGCAGCCCCCCTCATTGCCTTCTGAGATCCAAGTGTTTTTAGTCTGTGCAGCCAGAGTGACTCTGCTTTTAGACCTGCCTGTGACCTTTTCCTTGAATGACTCTTTTTTAAGGCATGGCCTATTTTCCTTAATTGTATTCGTGTGTCTGTGTGTGTGTGTGTGTGTGTGTGTGTGTGTGTGTGTGTGTGTGTGTGCGCGCGCGTGTGTGTGCGTGTGTAAGTAGAGAAACAGGCATTGATAAGCACAACAAACGGGTGTCTGCTGTGTACCAGGCTGCATGACCCAGGAGTAGCACACAGTTTTGTGGAAGAGAGGACAGTGAGCTCTGCTAATCATAGTGCCAGGAGGTATGTGCTGAAGGAGGGCTGGAATTGGGTCTGCATGATGTCCTGAGGCTCATGGGGATTTCTAGGAAGGTTCAAAGAAGAGGTCAGGTTTCAAATGGGCCTGAAAGGAGAGAAGGTGTTCAAGGTGGAGAAAGATGCCAATGGCATTCCGGGAATTGCCTGAGCTCAGGCAACTGAAAACACATGGTTGGTTGGAAGAGCTGCAGGGAGCTGTGCTGTGTGAGCAGAAGGCAGAGATGGGGCATAGGGGGAGGCTTCAGGTGCTGGGTTCCATGCTGAGCACTCGAGGCCATGGGATAGGCTACTTGGAGCCTCTGTGCAGCTGCACTGATGCAGTTGGACCCCGGGATGTGGATGGATTGGACTAGGAGGAAACGGGGGGGGGGGTGTGCAGGAAGGAAGGAAACAAATGAACTGTGGTATAGCATGCCACCTCTGAGGCAAGAGATGCTAGGGGCCTGAACCAAGGAAGTCACGGAGAAGATTTTCCTCACGACATGGCTGCCATTTTATGTGCTGAAATTCTTACAGTTTTCATCCATGTAGAGTTCTGATCTTGATCTATATTATACTGATAAGAGCTAATTAACTTATAAAAGACAAGCTT
This sequence comes from Phodopus roborovskii, assembly GCF_943737965.1. NCBI lineage: Eukaryota > Metazoa > Chordata > Mammalia > Rodentia > Cricetidae > Phodopus > Phodopus roborovskii. Next base: position 6,160,653 of record NW_026126638.1, read on the forward strand.
GGCAAGTTTTTACCTTCAGGTTTATACCCAAGGATAGTTTGTAATAAGCCTCTGTGTACCAAGTGATGTGGTCTCTACGGTTAGAAAGGGACAGCTATTTTTTTTTTTAAAGAAAGATTTTTAATTTTTTTTTATAATTTACTTAAATTTATTTTATGTGCATTGGTGTGAAGGTGTCAGATCCCCTGGAACTTGAATTACAGACAGTTGTGAGCTGCCATCTGGGTGCTGGGAACATATGGGTCCTCTGGAACAGCAGCCAGTGCTCTTAACCACTGAGCCATCTCTCCAGCCCAGGGGACAACTATTGAGGTGTGTGAGATATGGAATAGCTAAATATAATTAGAATAAGTCAGCCATGCTTTGTTGGAACTGCCCCCTACTTCAAGCCTTCTTGATTTCATGACAGCTACAGAACTCACAATTTTCATGTATGAAAAGTTCTGGATTCAAAGTAGGGCAAGACACACACTTGTAATCCTGGCATTTGGGATAGAAGCAGGAGGGTTGGGAATTCAAAGTCAGCCTGGGTTCTGGGTCAGCCTGGCCTGTGTGAGGGAACCAGTCTCAAAAAACCAAACCAAAGCAACGGAAAAAATAACGTCACCCCCCCCCCCCCCCACGACCACCACCACCAAGGCTTTCAGTAGTAAAGCTGAGTTAACTTCAGAAGTCACACACAGCTCTGAGGGCCTAGCTCATGGTCTGGAAAGAATTCACATGGTTCTTCCAAAAGTACTTTGATAGTAAGGTAGGCAGAAACCTCATACAGGTACAGGAACTGCGCACATGTAATGTATAGCCTCATTTGTTAAATGTCAAACTACTTTGGAACTTGAAAACAAAACAGATTCAGTGTCTTTAAAAAGGTAATACTCGAGAAAGAGCCTTCACACACAGAAAGGGAAAATACTACTGGGCTCGGATGTCGGAAGAGTCATCACCCGACTAAGTGTTGAGGGAGGAAAGTGTTGAGATGTACACAAAATAATAAAAAAGTTTCAGGGAAAATAATCTTCTTGCTAACGCTTGTGTTAGTCATTTCCTCATCCCAGTGATTCTGCCTTAGTCACTACTTTCAAAGATGGATATGCATAGAAGAGCAAGAGATAAAAGTCATCCAATGGGGCTTCAAAGAGAAATTTGGAGATTATGGTCTGAGTAGGGCCTGTAACGTGACTCAGGTGCTTGCCAGCAAGCCTGACAGCATGAGTTCAAATCCTGACACACTCTCAAAGTAGAAGACAATAACTGACCCCCCCACAGGTTGTCCCCCAACTTCCCATGCATGCACCATGGCATGCGTGCCCTCCCACACAAATAAATAAATCTAATAAAAGTGTAAATGGGCTGACTTTATAATCATTGGTATAAAAACAGTCAAAAATACATATGGGTGAGCAAAAGAGAATAATCCTGAGATGTGCGAAGCGCCACTTGACCCTGGTCAGCTTTCATGTAGGGGTTCGGTTTTTATCTTGCAATTGGTTGCTCAGATTTTACTTCCCAGGAGCACTGAGTGAAAGGGCATGCATGGCTGACTGTGGCATATATTTTGGACAGTCCTTAGTGCCCACCAGGGTGCACTGGCAGATGGATTTCTCAGGTTGACATGATGGTGCAGGACGGTGCCCTGGATGGGTCTTCGCACCGACTGGTCCGTTGCACTGGTTATTTCCGTTTAAGATTTGAGGTCGATTTGAGGAGGAATGGGTATAACTACTTTATGCCTGTTGTAGTCAACTTACATAAATGTTTGTTTGTAAACATTTGAAAGGGGAGACAGGGAGGGCAGACCAGCAAGCAGGCACTCTCTGGCCATGGTGAAGCATTTTTAGGCTTTCCCTCTGAAGCTTATGTCTTAGACTCCTCTCTCTCTCTCTCCCTCCTCCTCCTCCTCCTTCTTCTTCTTCAATTTATTTTGCATACCAACCACTCCTTCCTCTCCTTCCCTCCTTCTGTTCCCTCCCCCTACCTCCTCCTACCCAGATCCCCATCCATTTCTCAGATAGGGTAAGGCCTCCCATGGGGAGTCAAAAAGCCTGGAATATCAAGTTGAGGCAGGACCAAGCTCCTCCCCGCTGCATCAAGGCTGAGCAAGGTCTCCCACCTTAGGGAATGGGCTCCAGAAAGCCAGCCCCTCTTTGTTTCTTTATAGGTGTTATTACAGCTTGCATGTATTTTGTCTGCATCACCATTGTAAGACAAGCATTGTAAAGCTGGGCTTTTTAAGGTCTTTGCTGGATTTCTGACTTCCATCACACACTGGGTAGCCATGGTAGGGTTGTTGGATGAGTGAGTGACTGCTTCTAAGAGGACCACCAAGATCGGGTGGCTGAGTGCTGATCACCAGAGGGGATGGCAGCCTGGAGGGAGGTAGGAGGGAGGGAGGGAGGGAGGGAGGGAGGGAGGAGGAGGGGTGGGGATGGGAAGGGAAAGGAAGAAGGGAGGCCTTTTCCTCTTCTTGTTCCTCCATTACACTATGAATACACTAAAAGCAGAAGATAGATGATGTCAGGAGAAAAAGAGGCCTCCTGTATCAATACAGTGACTCTGGGAAGTGACTCTTGAGAGTTTCTCATTGAATGAAGTTTGTTTGGAAAGCCAAAAGCACCGCAGAATTCGCGCATCCCAGTTTTATCAATCCAGGCTCCGTGTATTCTCTGCCTGCCCTAGCCTTCAGATGCTTTGGAGCAGCATTAGATTAGATTACCAGCATTGGAATAATGGAACAATTTTGCAGCCAATGGCCTGTGCTTTGGGCTGCTCAATTCTCAGCCTGAGTAGCTAAAAACATACCTTGACCTAGACTGGTCAGACCTGCTGTCTGTGATTTAAGGGCACAGAATACCTGAGTTTAGGAAGCCCAGCTCACAGTACTAACATGTTAACAGAAGTGTGAGACAACACAGAAGAGGGCAGCAGATCGGCATGACTCCCTCCAACACCCATCTCCACCAACACCCATCTCCACCTCAAACCCAAGGGTGTTCCCTTCCCAAACTGTGAAAGGGACTCTGCAGGGAAATGCTTGCCTGGGACCACAGGTGCCCTCATAATGGGATGAGTATTTCTCGAGAAGATTAGACGCAGTCAGGGCAGCCGGCCGAGTTACCTCACCTATGTGCTCCCCTCATGGCCAAGGGCACCCAGGCTGGGGATGAGTGTATCCGCCAGGGTTTAAGTCTGTGGAAGCTCAAACACATAGAAGCCGGGGCCTTGAACCTACAGGCTGATTCACGAGACTGTTATTGAATGTAGCAGCCAGAGTCTGTCTCTGGAGCCTCCATCTCTGCTTCAGTCATTTCTGAATTCAGAGGACCTTGGATTTAAGTGATCCACAAGTTCCCCGAAAGACTCCCTGCCAAGAGCTGCTTAGGAAGCCAGTGTCCCTCTGCTAGTGTGCCTCAATCAGCCCTGGGTCGTGGCTCTTGATGTCCCCAGGTCTAGCTTCCACCAAGTAATGAAAAATAACAGAGCCTTTCATTTAGAAAGCAGCTTAAAAAAAAAAAATTTGAACTATTTGGTGTGGTTATCTCATCCCTTACCGATGATAACAGCGAGAGAAACAGGGTGCCATTCCGACTGTCCTTGGCTGCATGAGACCGACTGATACCCACAGGCAGGTTAAGTTGCCCAGCTGGCGAAGGGCAGAATGCATGAGATGTCATGTCTCTTCTCTAGGGAGCACAGCTGCACCTCATTCCAAGGCTATCTGTCACAGGGCCGTGGTGAACAAAATTCCAAAAAGTAGTGAGCCTGGTAGAGTGAACTTTAGCTTTCACGGCTCATTATTTGCCTCTTAGTAAAACAGCAACTTGATGGGCAGGCCTTCTGACCTCCTGGGTCACCTGGGCCCCATCTGGATGGGACTGGGGCTGGCGGGCTCCATCCTCACCCCTTCCCTGTCCTGCCGTGTGTGTGTGTGTGTGTGTGTGTGTGTGTGTGTGTGTGTGTGTGTGTGTGTGTGTGGTGTCTCATGGCATCCGTGGGTAGAAGGTCATCGGCCATCCTGCTGGCTGTTTTACTCTGTTTATTCTCTTTGAGACAGAAGTCTCATTGAACTTGGAGCTAGGCTGGCAGTGAGCAAGCCCTATTGATGGTCCTGTCTCTGCTCCTCATAGCACTGGGGATACAGGCGTGCACGTGACAGCACCTGCTTTTTAGTGGGTGCTAAGGACTTGAACTTTGGTCCTCAGGCTTAAACAGCTAGTGCCCTTAACCCGCTGAAGCCCCAGCACTGGATTTTCCTAGTGACCTCATGAGAGGTCCTGGACAGACAGTGGGGTCAGCTTGCTGTTCTTCGTGAACGTGACAGATGAGCGAGGAAGACCCGGATGCTTCAGGTTTCTCAAGTCACCGGATGGGTTGGACAGGAGAGTCCCTGTGTGGTTGCCACGTTGTCCTTCAAGGCCAACACCTGGTATTTCTAGGACAATAGCTTTCATGGCCGTGTCTGTTGGTGCATTTTGGGCCTCAGATTTTACCTCTCACGTTCTATAAATGGAATTGGGGGTAAAAGTCTTGACTTTGTTAGCCATGTGACCTGCTGGTTGGTTTTTCCTGTTTGGGGAGCCCTCTGCTTCACAATGAACAGTCTGTACCCTCAGGTGGCCTCTGTGCCAGAGCACCCACTCCTGTGAGTTTGAAAAGGAAGACAAACCTGTATGTGGTAGAAAGGGCCTATTGTTCTCGGGCGGTGCTTTTGGCCAACATCTTGGGCTTCTTTGGCCCACTCTGAAGAAGGGATTGAAGTCAGAATGCTAATCACCGGCTTGTGTAGACATCACCGACCTAACCTCAGGGAACTCAGCAGAAAGAAAACAGAAGGACTCAAGTTCACATTCTTGAAGAACAGTAGTGCAATGAGGCTAGAAATGAAGATGATATGCCGAGAGGCAGGACCCCGGTTCCCTGCCTCTCAGATGGGCAGCCGTAAAAAGAATAAAGCGTGAACCAGATGTGGTAGGCATTCCCGTAATCCAAGTTACTCAGGAATCTGAGGGCAGAGGGTCACACATTTGAGGTCAGTCTGGGCAAAAGGCTAAAGGACTGGCTACATAACTCAGTGGTAGAGTGGTTGCCTAGCATATGTGGCTCCAGCTTTCATCCCTAGTATCAGTGGGGTTGGGGAAGCCAGGCCTGGTGGGACACTTCTATAATACCAGCAACTCAGGGTGCTGAAGCCAGGAGGATTTAAGTGTGAGGAATACCACGTTCACATCCAGTCTCTGCAACTTAGAAAGACACAATCTCAAAATGAAAGGCGAGACGGGTTGGGAGCATCGGCCAGTGGTACTTGCCTAGTGTGTGTGAAATGCTGGTTCAGTCCCCACTACTAAAACTAAAAGGGAGGAAGGGGAGAGGGAGGGAAAGAAGGAAGGACAGGAATGAGCCAGTCCCGCCTCTGCGGGTTTGTAGTTTTAGTTACATGGAAAGGTGAGGCAGGAGGATTGTAACTTTCTGGTCCGCCTGGGCTAGAGCTAGTTAAAGGCCAGCCTGAACAAGTTAGTGAGACCTTGTCTCAAAGTTAAAGATTGAAAAAAGGAAGCTGGACACGTAGTTTAATGGTGGAGTGCCTACATTGGCTGTGTGAAGCCCTGTGTTTAAGTCTCCGGGACCAATGTATAGGAGGTAGGTTTTTTGTTTTTGTTTTTATTTATTTATTTTTTCTAAGAAGGAGGGACAGAGCAGTCTGAGGTGTGGATCCGTTTCCCGTTAGCAGGGCTCATGTGGTGGGCTGCCCTGCTCTTCCAGTGAGTTCCCCTATCTCAGTACAGGAGCGTGGCCTGTGAGATCAGGGCTTTCTGTACTGTGGGGTTTCTCTACCTCAGCTGAGCATGTGTGAGTGTTTTACGTTCTCGTTGTTTCCTCTGTGTGCATGAGACTGTCTCGTGTGCATGAGGCGATCTCAGGTTCCTGCTTGTCTCTAGTTATGAACACCAGGCTGAGACAGAGAATTCTGTCCTCGTGAAGGGTTGGTTTTCACAGAAATTCCCCCAAACCTGAGGAATTTGGGAGCTCTGGAAACCAGTGCAGCAGGCTCTCATGGTAGGACGGGAGATGCTGTCAGTGTGCCTTAGTCTTCACAGTGACTTTCCTTCAGAGTACAGGGGAGGGATTGCTCCCCACAGTGACGGCTCTGCTGTCCTTCATGTGATACATCCCAGAGAGTGAAATGGCAGAAAGCTCGTGGGCCATGGAGTGAAGACACCTAGGTGTAGTCTTCTGCCCGTGACTTGACGCTGCCCCTCACTGGGCCATTATTGGCTTATTTGGATTGGAACCTAGCTATTAACTCGTGTGTGTGTGTGTGTGTGTGTGTGTGTGTGTACGAGCGCACGGGTGTATGTGCCTGTACTCATGCATGTCACATTGTGTGTATCAAGGTCAGAGGACAGCTTTTAAGTGTCTGTTCCCACCCTCTTCCACCATGGGTCCCAGGGATTTGACAGGTCCTCAGATTTGTGTGTTCAGTATTTGCCAACCCCTAATCTTTTCATTCCCTAGATGTGTTTTTGTGGGGTTATTTTGGCATAGGAAGAAATGGGGTTCATTTAGTTGTAAATTACATATTTTGTTGCTTGTTTTTGAGACAAGATCTCTCTGAGTGGTCTTGAACTCACTATGTAGATGAGGCTAGCCTTGAACTCATATCACAGATATTATCTGCCTCTGCCTTCTGAGTGCTGGAACTAAAGAGATGTGCCACTGTACGTGCTGCAGACTCTGTTCTGAGCCCCCAGCCCCCACCCCCAGATTTTAATTTCTGCCTTTTCTCCTACATGACTGCACACGAAGCGCTTCATAAGCTGCTTGCCACACATCCATTCTCCTTTCCTTGGTCGGTTGTATTCAGCCTGATTCCAGAGTTCATTGAGTGAAGCAATTGTCCCCACTGGCATCCTGTTCTTGTGTCAGCTGTGAGCAGAAGCCAGGACCAACACTCTTCCCATCCCCACACCAGCATCATGAAAGACATGAACAGCTTGGATGCTTTGAACCAGCACTGGGATGAGTCAAAGCGAGGAGTCACGGGACAGGTGGAAACAGCTGAAGGTCAGGACCAGGGAATCCTGATGAAGGAAATCAACACGTGTGGACTTGGGGTGTGAAGATGGAGAGGCATTTTGGCCTCACACTGTGCTCTTGGGGAACTCATCTTATATTTCAGGCTATTGACCAGACTGGATGAGAGGCTCAGTGAATGATCAAAAGTTAGCTTGAGGTCGTAGCTGGAAGAGTCCTGCTGCTATAACTTTTCCTAAGGAGACTTGGGGTCATGGTGACCCATCCCTGGGAGATTATTGCCATTGGCAGTGTTCAGTCTGGACGTCAGAGATGGCCTAGGCTTTCCTCTGGTGTGTGTGCCCCCTTGTGTAAGACTCGCTGTGCTAACACAGGGTCCTTTGTAGTACATCACTGAAGGAGATGGGTGTCGCTTTATTCTAGACTTTTTTTTTTTAAAGTTACTTGTGATCCTCGCTGGCTTCTGATCCTGTTCAAGTTTTAGAGCTGTTTGTGTCATTCTCAAGGCTGAAACCCAGTACCCCTTGAGCTTTTCCACTGGTTTATTTTTGTTATCCATGCCCACACCCATCTTGTTTCCCAGCCGTCAATGAGCATTTGTTAAATTGATTATGCTCAGCCATACACCAAGAGAATGAAAAAGTCACCCAGCATGGCCGCCCCGTAATAAATAGAGTGGACAGTATGATCACAGATTTCTCTTCAGGAGTGGTCACAGAGGCTGGGCTGCCTTGGCTTTGCTTGGTAGGCTCCTCAGGTGGCCTGAGAGCTTGCTGTCTTTGTCTCTTTTACTTTGTTTTCTGTGTAGTGATGGGCATATGCATAGGAAAATGTGTGTGGGCTACAAAGTAGGAGCGGAAATGAATGGACACGGACTTAACTGAGGGAAAATGATTCGCATATCTGACTCCCGCCTATCCGCCCCAGATAGTCATTGTCTTCATTTTGTAGATTTTCTCCTTTCCCTCCTCTCCTGTGTGCGTGAGTGCATGTGTATGTGCATGTGTGTGCTCTGGCGCATGTGACATGAGCACGTGCATGCATGGAGCCCGAGGACAGTCTCATGCATCCTTTCATTTGTATTTCTGAGACAGGGTTTCTCATTTGGTCTGGAGCTCACTGCTAGACTAGACTGATAGGTATATTAATCTTTGTCTCTGCCCCCCCCCCCCCCCAGTGCTGGGATTAAAACTGGGCCACCATGCCTGGCATTTTAATTCTGGTTTGGGGGGATCGAACTCCTTTCTCATGCTTGTGAGGCAAACAGTTTGCCAACCGACCTACCTCCCTAGCCTCGCCTTTCTTCCGTTTAAAAAGTTGTGAGGAGAATCCACGTCGTTATTGAAGATTTCACAGTTTTCTGCGGTGTAAGATCTCAGGAGGTGAGACATCCCAGCATATGTGGTGATGGTTGATTTCTGTTTCCTTGGCTGGGCTGTGGTACAGGCTGGCTGGTGAAAGTGTTTCTCTGAAGGTATTTTTTTTTTGCATGAGTCCTGTGGATTACGGTATGGATTGTGGTGTGGGCAGGCTTTGTCCATCAGTTGAAGAAGGCCTGAACAAAAGAAAACATTGAACTCAACAGGAGGGAATTCTGTCACCTGATGGCCTTGGGACTTGAACTGCAGTATTCGCCCTTGCCTTTGTCTCCAGCCTGCTAGCCCTTACTGCACACTGGGATTCCATGCTCACAAAAGCACACGAACCACTTCCTCATGGTCTCCCCATCCCCTTTCCCATCCTTCTCTTCCCGTTCTTCTCCCCTTCCTCCCTCCTCCACATGTACATCTGGAAGGGACCTTGTCACAGCATGCCCCTCTTCTGCATGCTACATAGGCGAGGCCATGTCACATGCTTGATTTGCACAGTGTTCTTATGGTAGGAGGCCTGCAGTGTGTTAATTGGCTACCATAAAGGTATAAGGATAATTCTGACCTGGACTATAGAAAAGAGATTTCGACTTCTTTCTGGGTGCGTGTGTTTCCTTACGGTTCTGTTCCTTCCTGAAACTCCATGAGTCTTTTGTTTACTCAGATGCCTCCCCATCCCCAACGCACATTTATCCATTCCTTTCCAACATACATGCCTGCTCTTGTCTTTGTCATGCCACACCTTCTGTGTGAAGCCCTGGTTTTGCTTGTCACTCACTAAGGAAGATACTGAGCTTCCCTGAGCTCCTGTCCCACAGGGCTGAAGCAGTCATCATCACGCTGTATTTATTATGTGTCCGCATGTGACAGATTCTGATCCAAGTGCTATACCTATTTGTTTCATGCTAGTGTCACAACCACTTCAGGCAATTGCCACGTCATTAGTCCTACTTTGAAGTGAACAGAGGGCAAGAAAGTTATAGAAACATGTTTGAACTCACAGTCCCCGCTCCTGAGGCTGTAAAAGCCTGTTACGAACTGGAAACAGTTCCAGATATCTGATTATTGTTTTATTATTGAATATTTGTAGTTATGCATTTGTATATCCGTGCACATGAACACAGGTGCCCGTGGAGGCCAGAGGAAGGCATGAGATCCCTAGGAGCTGAGATCATAGGCAGTTATATGCACACTGGGAGCCAAACGCATGTCCTCTGCAACAGCAGTACACCGTCTTAATTGCTGAACCATTTTCCTGGGTGACTTTGGCTGTCATTAGAATGTGCCAGTTGCCTTGGGGCCCTGTGCTCTGAGGGCATTTTTAGAGGGCCCAGGCTAATGGGGGTTGCTGGTGGTCATTGTTACTCTTCTTAGAGAGTCTTAAGTTATTTGAAAAAATGCTTTCTGATTGGCATCCACAGTTCCTGAACCGCACGTAAAGGCTCTACAGGTTGTGGGGAGCAGATATATTCACCAGCTTCCTCTTAGGTCACATCAAGGAAACTATCCTCTGCTCTTGATTCTTAACAAGGATCAGTGAGCTGAATGGGTGGTGGTAAGTATGTAGCATATCCTCTTCTACAAGGACCACAGTAAATGTTAAATAGGTGTTAACAGTCTTCAGTGTATCCACTGCTAATCAATAGTCTGGGCCAGTAGCATGAAAGGTCTTTGCCTATCCTCTGGATGATTTGGGTGTCCCCAGAGAATCAAGCCTGGTGTTAGGTTTCAACTCCTTTGTCTCTTTTCTTTCCCAGACACATTTCTCTAGATATTTTTCAACATAGATTTGGGCCAATATTTATTCTTGCTTCTTACGTGAATTCATTTGACTCATTCTCTGTCTGGGTAGAAATAGATTAGTACCACATATCTTATTCCCAGAGCCACTCTGCAGGTTGCAATCTCATCTGAAATTTTATTGTAGGAACGAGCTTATTTTAGGATGGAGGGACGGTAGAGTTTTAGGTGCTTCTGTGCCTATGAGGTTAGTCTCCTCCATCCCATTTGCAGAGGGAAAGTTACTCTGCTTCTTACAGGCTAGTTCCTTCCTCCTGCATCCTCACACAGATGCTGTCTATGTCTCTAACCCCTAACCCTTTGTTTTTTTTAATGCGAGCATGTTTGGGTGCCCTCATTTTCCATGGCTGATGCACACTGCTCCTTCGACTTCTGAACGTTCCTGTTTAAAGCATTTTTAGATGTTAGTCAAACAGGAACAATGTCCCTGGGTCCTGTGACTTAAACATGAATAATGTATAGAGGATTACTCCTTAGAGTCCCTGGTGCTATGTCATTTCCTTGCATCTGGATCAACACTTTTGAGGAAGACATGAATAGTGTTACCCAACTGTTCCCCACAGCCTCTGTGGGTGGGCTTGCATCTCTGATCACTTTTGGCTCTCTCCCCTCCCCCACTTTCTGCTTATTTGTCAAGGCTCCAGCCATCTCCAGCATTCTGCCATGTTTTGTAGCCTGACATCAGTGATTGTTAATTTCTTGCCATTATTTTCTAGCCCAACAACGAAGCCTCATTACACAGGATTTTGTTTAGCTCTGAGGTAGAGGTTTGAGACCTGGTACCCAGAGAAACTGAAGAACGTTCCTTGCTGGGCCCCAGGCCTTATTGCATTCAGCTATTCTGTTTTAAGGGATATACACTCAGTCAGAAACATTCCATTTGTGCTCAGAATTTAGCATTTTAATCTGGTGTGAGACACTTTGGATGGAATGTTAGCTCCAGTGGTTGGAGGTGGTCTCGGGTCATCCCTTCCTACAGACACGGCCTTGGCAAACCTCTCAGAGATTTATCATCAGTTTATAGATGCCATGGTGTTTCTGGTTGTGCCCCAGATTAGTTCAGTTACTTCAAAGTAGCAGAAACAATAGGGGACTTACGTTGAAACTGGTATCAGTAGATTGATAGGTGAGTTTTTGTGTGTGTGTATGTGTGTGCCCATCTGCCTGCATGCTTGTGCATGTATGTATGGATGTATGTATGTATGAATACCTGTACACAGAAGGAGAAACAGACTGGCACAGAAGTTGGTTCTTGAAGGATTGTTTCATGCATGCTGGCGTTGGACAACTGGAGGGTAAGAGAACACTAATGTTCTATCTTCAAATGCAAAGACCCCTGGAAGGCTAGGCTCCCTTGCTGTCCCTCAGAAGACCTCAAATCTTCATCTCTCAAGACCTTCCACTGAGTGGGCTCAGCTCACCCGCCGTATAGACAGTAATGCTGCCAGTTAGGGTTGGAGATGTACAGCTAAGGTATAGAGTCTACAATACTCTGGGTTTAATTCCTAGAGCCACAGAAACAAAGCTGTTGATCTGCTGCTTTTGATGTTCATTGCACTTACAAAGATAACTTTGTAAAAGCCCCTGGCTGGTGTTTGGTCAACTGTAAAATACTTTGGCCTAGCAGGGTAGACACGGTATTGAAACGTCCACCCTTTCTCTAGCTTTCCTCCCCACCCTTCCCACGCCTTCCCTGCTGTCTCTAACACCTGCTTGCTGCAGGCGTGCTGGCTTGTGTGGAGCAGAAGGTAAGGTAGAACAAGTTCATGGGTGGTTGAGTATGTTAGGAAGGAGCAAATCTTGTGGTCAGTCTGATTGGACAGCGCGTATCCTAGGAAGTGTGACCCTAGAAGTGGTGCTGCCTTCCTGGGCTCTCGCCAGTCGCCTCTGCAGTGGAATGGGGTTACTTATCTCTCACAGCTCTTGTATCCTAACATGCGTGCACATACTCGATTTGATTCTGTGCTTGGTAATTACCCATGTTAGGATATTTATAAAAAGATTCGCCATTGTGTTAAACTCCTTCAGGCTTGATGTTTGAAATGCTTTTTATTATTTGAGACAGGGTCCCCCTCGGTAGCCTAAGCCCGGAATGTGTGATTTTACTGCCTCCGACTCTCCATTGTTCTTCAGATTTTGTGTACCTAGATTTTTCCTTTGAGACTAGATAACTTATTCTACGTAATTGTAAGCCTGCTTCCATGGACATCTAGTTGTGCCTGCATGTTAGTCCCTTCTACTGTTTCATGCAGGCACACTCTGGCCTCGGGCCTGTGCCTGCTGTAGTTTACGGAGCTAAAGTAACTACCTGCCTTGTCCTTGAACTTCATTTCAGCCATCAGTTGAGGGCTTCCTTCAACCTCTTTATACAGTCTTACCCACTCGGGCTCTCTCCCATGCTTCCCTTACCTTGTGTCTCTTCCGAGGTCTGACTGGATGGCATATTCTTTATTTTTCTGTCTTCCCTCCCAATGGGACAGTGGCTGCCAGCCTCATGTATGCATTGGAATGACTTGGAGCACCCTAAAGTCTTGATTCCACACAGCACTGCGGAAATTAAAGTAGAGACTGGGGGCGGGGGGAGCTCCAGGCATTAGCATTTTCTAAAACCCTAGACGATCCTGTGTGCAGCCAACGTTTGGAGGCAGTGCTCTTGTCTAGAACCTTCCCGGAGTGAAGAGAATGTGGAGTGGCATGCTCTCAGCATCCTCATCAGTGGGGAGTGCATTGGAAAGGCAGTTTTTCAGCCCCTCCCCTGACCTACCACAGCTACTTCTGCTTTGGGCAAGATGCCTGGGTGACTCATTAGACAGAAGCTGAGTTGCCCTGCACTAGAATGGAAGTCAGGGACTTCACTTGGCTTGCTGCTGTATTTTGAGTCAGAAAAGTACCTAACACGCCACATTTGCTGAGCAAGTGAATGAATGAATCAAACTTGGTGCTTAGAGCAGGTAGTGGTAAGGGAGAGAGAGCAGGGCAGACATGACAAGGAACCATGCCTCCAGGCACGGGTGGGTGGGGGTTGCGTTCCCTGTTCTCGGCTCTGGTTAGCGCCCGGCAGTCTTCTTGGGCATCCCTTCAGCTTATCTTTAGCTTGCTGGGCTCTCCAGAGTGACAGCTGACTAATCAAAGATATTGTGATAATGAATTGCCTAATGACCCGACCCTGCTTCTTCTCTCCAAGCATATATTTGATTAGAGGCCTGCTGAAACCAATTAACCAATTAAGTAAATAATTCAGTAAGACTTTCTGGACTGCCTACTGCATGTGCGGTTGAAGTCAGGCCCAAGAGACAAGAGGTTAAGGACTAACGATGGGGAAGTTTGCCACTCACGGTCCAGCCGTGGAGACAGCCATGTAGGTAAGTTATTATAATTTGAAGGCAAACAAAAGGACAGTGCTGTAACACACTTGTAGATGTAGTTGGATTGCCACACAAGGCCAGGAGTAAGTGATTGACTTAATGAGAGGGACCAGAATGGTGGAGAGGGAAGGGGGCCTTTGAATTGGGCATGTGCGAGGCTGGAACGAAGGGCAGTAATTCATGTGTGATTGTCATAAGGACTATTGGTTAGAAGGTAGTAAAGATATTGAAGGGCAGTTCCAGGTATAAATAAGTTGATGGTGGCCTATGGGAGGTGGATTGTAGATGGGAGACTAGACCCACCTGACCCAGTGTGAAGATGATTAAGTAGAACATCCCAGGTAGGTGAGGAGGCTGTGATCTTGTGCAATGTCAGTGGGGATTCTTGGAGCGACGTAAAGTTCTTTTAAATGATGTTATAAGCATATAGACTGCAAATGGCAATAGGATGTGATTGTAGGTCATTTTTGTCTTTCCTTGGCTGTCTGGTGAACAGACATCGGACCTTCCCGTCTACTTAGAGCTTTGCCTCCAAGTGCGATTGTTTTGACGCTTTCAGGGGAAGAGATGTCTAAGATACAAAATGATCACCATCAAAGGAGCGATTACTGATAGAAAGTGGTCACCCTTGCCCCGGGGACAGTGCCCCAAGGCCCGCAGTGGGTGCCTGTAACCACATACATGCTTGTTGTGTTCTGAGGAAGGGTCTTTGGGCAATTTGGTTGTTAGGTGAACATCATGAAGTGTCCTTACACACAGAGTACTGTGATAACACGATCATATAATATTATAGAAGCTCTTTCAGCTCTGCCATCTGTAGTCACAGGGATGAAAATGACTCTCTTCTCCTGTCAACATACCTGTGTATGTTTTCAGTTTGTAAGTGAGGCACAGTAAAAGATTGATGAATGATACTATAATTATAGGAACTTCGCAATGGAAGTTATTTAAAACTTATGAGCTGTTCAGTTCTAGGGTTTTCCCGTGTGACATCTTTGGTCAGCACTTGTCCACAGGTAACTAAAACTGAGGAGAGGCACACTGAAGTAGGTGTGGGAACTGCTGTTTGTTGTAATGAGGTTTATGGACACAATGCCCCCTGTGGTCCCCACCACAGCCCTGAGAGATAGGAGAGGAGGTGAGTTTATTTTTAAAGATGAGAAAAACCCAAACTCAGGAGATCGGATAACTTGCCCAAAGTCATAGAACTGACAAGAGGTCTTCCTGGGCTTGGGACCCCGCCCCGTTGAGCTGCACTCTGCATGTTCACTCTGTCTCTTTGATGCTGTACAAGTGAATCAGCCTGAAAAGGCCAGGCATGGTTTTTTCTTATTTGGGGATGAAGTTGGGTTTTGTGGCTAGCAGTTCAAGGTTCCTGACAGCTGATTTCTTTCTATAACTCTGATCTCAATTTCACAGTGTGATACTGACATTTCAAAGTAAAGACAGTAGGTTCTTTAAAAATTACCTACATTTGAGGATGGTCTGGAGGGAAACTAAGCCAAATTGGAGAATTTCCTTTTTTACATATTTTTTAATTAAAATTTTTAATATACATGATTGACATAGGATACACAGATATGTTATTAGGATTTTTACATGTTATTACATTTATGTATGTATGTATGTATGTATGTATGTATGTATGGTTTATGCAGACACATACAGGCCATGGCACATATGTGGAGTGAAGAGGGTCAACTTTGTGGAGTTTCTTCTT
Source organism: Phodopus roborovskii (assembly GCF_943737965.1). Taxonomy (NCBI): domain Eukaryota; kingdom Metazoa; phylum Chordata; class Mammalia; order Rodentia; family Cricetidae; genus Phodopus; species Phodopus roborovskii. The sequence goes on from NW_026126638.1 coordinate 6,175,937, forward strand.
CCCTTTCAAATCCCATGAGACCCAGAGAAGCTCCTTTACACTACCCCCACCCCTGCAGGGGTGTGTGTTCGCATTTGGGAGAAACCGGCTTAGTTTAGGAAATGGCCGGACATGGGCAGCATGGGACAGGTTCCTTTCTGGCTCTGGGAGAACTCGGGATGCTGTGGGATGTGGTTCAGAGCAGTCCCTGGCTGGGCACCTGAACCATCCCCATTGCTCTGACTGTGATGGACACGTCCCTACAGGGGTCACTTTCTCCAGCTCTGCCACTGTAGCTTTTCTTTTGTGCTGTGGCTGAAATCGTCCTTGGTGCTGGTGCATGGTCGGGCGTATTATGCCATGGATCTGTGTGATTCAGTGCTGTTTTCCAGTCATCCAGCACCACAAACATCTTCGTGGCCTTAAAGCAATTATGCTCAGGTCACAAACTGCCCAGCTCTGTATCCCAGGCTTCTAAGCAGGCAGAGATGCCTTGTATCCTAAAGTAACTAGGTGATTCTGATTGCAGGTGTCCAGACCAGAGCCGGTTTGGGAAGGCACAACTCTCATTTGAGCAAGTGTTTCAAAAGACAGACTGAGGGGGCTTGGGGCCATCTGTGGACCCAGATGCATCCCCTGAGCTCCCCTGAGCTCAGAGAAGCCTCTGTTTTGCCTGTTGATGCCCTTTCTGTCCACCGCGTGCTAGTGTTGCTCTTTTGCTACAGGTGTCTGCCTGGCTACATTTTCTTCCTTTTACCAAGAATCAAGTAACTGACTCCGCTTTCCCAAGAGCGGCCAGACTAGCAGCCAAGCCAGTCATATCTTCAGCTTTGACGGTGATTGCTTCAGCTCCCTTATTTCATCACTGATTAGGATGTGCAGGCAGCACTAAGTGACACATAGCCCATAAAACATATCTTCTTCCTGCTGATTTCAGGGTTCTGGAGAAGAGGCCGTGACCAGGGATTAAGATAGGCTTAAGTAACAAGCAGGAAGCAGGGCGCTGCAGAATATTCATGTTCTAAATACATAGATCATTCCTTTTTTGATAGCTTCTTTGCCCCAATATAGTACAATATGTAGGGGGGGGGAGAGAGGGGGGAGAGAGAGAGCGCGCGCGAGAGAGAATGAGAGTCTGTCTGTCTGTTGAATAAGGAGCATTCATCCATTTCTAGTTCTCATGTCTGAGAGCATTTGTAGAAGCTTTGATGCCATGTGCCTACAGGCACTGGTTGAACACTCATGGGAGCACTTAAGAGAAACACCGGGAGGTGGGAGGTGGTCCAGTGGTAAACCCTTTGCTGTGCAAGCATGGGGATTCGAGTTTGTATTGATATGGCTCATGTAAAAAGCTGGGGAGTGGCAGTGATAGACTGGAAACAGAGACAGGAGAATCTGGGGACTCACTGGCCAGCTAGTGCAGCTGCTCAGTGAGCCCCAGGTTAAGTGGAGGACCCTGTCTCAAAAATTGAGGTTGAGGTCGACTAAGCGAGATACCCAGTTTCAACCTTCGGTCTCCAGTTGTACATACATGGGTGGTTATGCCTGTGTACATTACACACACAGAGATGTGTGTGTGTGTGTGTGTGTGTGTGTTTATGTGTGTGTATGTGTGTGTGCACGCACGCACATCAAATCTAATCTTAAAAGATAAAGCATCTCTTTGTTTACTGACACTTCTTGTCAAGTACTTGGAAAGTTTTCCTGAGATTGCTTCTTAGAGGCTGTGCTAGGAGTTTGTGTTCACATTCTAGACTGTGGGTGGCCCCAGATAGTCCTGGCTTCTGGTTCTGCCGTCCAGACTCTGAGCTCCTTGGAGGCTACAGTCAGTAGACTTCAACATTTGGGCCCTTAGGAAACAGCTTGGAAGTAGAGTTCAAACAGCTCTTTAGCTCAAGCTGAACAGCGCAAACCGATAGAATGCCACCCCACAGACACACCCTGTGAAGGGGGAAGCCACACTTCAGAGCCAGGAGGAGTAGGGAATTGAACAAGGCCCATAATTAAGGATTTTAGGAAGATTCGGGGAGTTTTCTGAGAAGTGGTGCCTGGGGGTTTGTACTATTCTGTGCCCTCGAGTGGCCACTCTGCATTTCCATCAGCCCTGGTAGGGCTGCTACAGTCCAAGCACCCAGTGGTACCCCTAGCCCCACCCCATGCCAGCCAGCTCGCTCACCTTAGCTCACAATTTTACGGCAGGCCTGACCACACCCTGCTCCTTCTGGCACAGCTTCCCAAACTTGCTAGACGTTTTTAAAGCCACTGGCCGGCTGCATAACCTGGTAGGACCCAAGCAAAATGCAAATGCAAGTCTCTCTGTTGCAAATGATGAAGAATTTCAGGACGGCCACAATGGGACATTACAACACTCACAGGCAGGTGCAGGGCCCACAGACAGCTGCATGGGCCGTCCCCACAAAGCTGCTGTGGTGCTCAGACCTGTGTATGGGAATGGGCAGGAATTGATTTTGTGACTCTCAGTCCCAGTCATTGTGAGGGGCTCTGCCACATGCACCTCCAATCTGTGATGGGGGAAGTCATTCCTCGAGGAATTAACCAGGGGTTCTGAGGCTATGGAGGCTGTACAGAGTGCTGGTGTTTACTGTTCGGGAAAGTCTGTGAAGTCGGTCATGATTTCGCTGGCAGGCAGCTGGGCAGGCCAGATTAAACCAATCAAGTTGACAGAGTACGTGGAAGAGGCTGGCACAGTCTTCAGGGCTGTTACTGGAGTCTGCGGGTGTCTAGCACTGTGAAGCCACCCTGCAGAGGATAATGCCCCTTCCTCTGACCCTGGAGCAACGAGGCGCATATTAGACATAGCGGCGAACTCTAGACCCGTGGAAGATAGTGGTCTCGTAGCTTCAGAATGTGGTAGAGACAAGAAGTGCTGTGGTGCTCGGAGAGAGGAAGAAACATTCTTGCTTCAAGTCAGTACAGATTCTCTACAGTGCTTTCTAGCATGGAGCCCAAGGCACATGGATATGTTTTTTTCTCACAAGCCAACAGTAGTGAAGCAAGTTGGCTTGCAGTTTGACAAGGCTCGAAATAAAGTGCATCCGTGGACAACAGTGAGAGCCCTTTATGTTCCTTACCGTGCCAAGCACACACACTGTAGCTTTTGGGGGTGTCACTAGGAGAGACTAGGAGAGAAGGGCGAGGCCAGGCTGTCAATGGAGTGAGGGGTGGGGCTGAGGCAGGGCCCAGGAGAAGCAACAGGGAAAGGAAGAGGGTGCAGAAGGTTCCATCTCTGGTTTTCTCTCCTCTTCGCATGCTGGGTTATTGGCTACTTCCCTCCCTGGAGTAGGAAGGTCATGGGCTCCTGGCACACGAGCACTGTACATTTGTTGGCCTTAAGCCATCCGGGAAGTAGGGGCGTTTCTCAGGCTGGGGTCTAGGTTTCTACCATGCAGGAAATGCCAGTCTGCTAATCACCGGCCAAAAGCATAAACGGGACAGTGTCCGTGTGTACAGATTTGGCAGAGAGGCAAAAACTGGTGGTTATTTGTATTAGTGATTACCAAAGGGGGAAGCGTTGATCCCTGAAGATATTATTAGCAGGTTCAGGCATAGCCTTAAAAGTCCCAAAGAGCTGTCGGCACAGTGGTCCCCAAAATCAGCCTTGGGAGCTAGCTGTGTTGGAGACAGTCCGGGTGGAGGTAAGAACTGTTGTCCGTGAGGCTGAGTGCTCGGTGGAGGGAAATTGGGGTGAAAAGCATAAAAATGGACAGTTCTGTGTTCAGATCTTATCTTTGGCATTTAAGAAAATCTGGGACTTAAAATCCTCTAAGTCTCAGTTTCCCTATGTGTAAATCCAAAGACAGTAACAACAAACAACAAAATTGCCTTGCACAAATTGTTTATAAGATAATTTCCGAGGGTTTGGCACCCCAGCATATGGCTGGCACCTATCATAAGGAATGGCAGCTTTCTTATCATTCTTTTTGTTTTAGAGTAAAGATGTAGTCATTGATTTGGGGTAGAGAAATGTGATCTGGCGCGTTCAGATGGGATCGCTCCTCTGCACCTTTTTTCAGGTGATCAGAATTGCCTTTGACGTTGACAGTTGTGAGGGCTGTAGCTGAGGGACGAAGCTAGCGTGGGTTACACCAGGAAAGTTTGAATCTGAACATTCTTCTGCTTGCTCAGAGACAGGGCAAGGCAAGCTTAGCTGAGTCTGGCCATCAGACAGGGGCTGCATGGGAAACTGAAGCCCTTACTTCTTCCTAGCGTTTTATTTCAGCCAGTAATGCTTCTTGTCCAACCGCGTGTCTGTCAGAACAGCTAAGAAGGAAAGAAGTGGACAGGTTGGTTTTTCTCGCCTTCCATATTCCCCTGCTTGTCTTTCAAAAGGTGCTGGTGAACAACACTGTAGCCTTCGCCAAGAGCCCCGAAGGAGAGACGGGGAGGCCCTGTCATGCATGTGTGGATAATTGAATTGTCTGTAGGGAACAAACAGACACATTCACCCTCTGGGCACTGTCAGAGGCTCCGTTAACATGTTAGAAGTGATGCTTTCCCCATTAGGTTTCTTTAGGTGGACATTTTGGAACAGTAGAGCCCACTCCATCCACCCACTGATGACGTTTGCATGTTAGGAAGGAGTTAATCCTAGCCAGGAACTTACACACTCCTCACCAGCCTGTCTGTAGTGCAGTATAAAAATCATGTAACTCAGCTTCGTCCTCTGCAAACAGGAAGAATTGAGATCTTCTCTTCCAGGGCCAAATCCTTGGCCACTCCCTAAAAGAAGGAAAATGGATGGTTCTTGTGTTCTGACCTTTGCCCATTGCTAGGCAAGGCCCATTCCTGTGGGGGTGCAGCATTTTATACTCTGCCTAACGTAGCCACTATACGGAACAATACTTCATGTAATGAATACTATGGGGGCCACCCTCTTAAGCTCATCAGAGGCAGCCAGTGGCTTTCTACAAATGTTTGTTGAGCCCATAGTTTGGTAGTTGTGGGGTGGGACGCCGAGAAGTCACCAAATTCCAGAGACAAAATTCATTTAGGATTGTGGGTATGATAGAGGTGACAAAACGAAACCAGAAAGTAGACTGTCTGGCTCGAATCTGTTATTTGATGATGGTGTGGTGGGGGTAGTTTGTAGTTCACACCGCCTTCCTCGTTTGTGAAATGGGGATGCTAGTGTCTCGGGGTTGTGTGTATTACATAGAGTCCTTCGGATACTGCCGCGTGTCAGCTACTCAGTAGCACAGTCCGTTACAGTCTCCCTCTTTGTTAATAGTCCTTGATCACTTAACACCTGCCAATGACTAACCCCTGTCCCTCCCTTCTCCCTGTCTTCCTCCTTCCTCTTTCTTCCTCTAACTCTACTTGCCTCTCATTCTTTCTTGCTCTTGGGAAACAGTGTCATGATGCATCGAATAAAAGCCTAAATTTAAAAAGTGATGTATGCATTTGTTGTCCCAAACTGGGACCATTGTACATATAAGCTCTCTGAGGAGGACAGTAAGTAAACCCATTTGTGTCTCTTATCCAGTGGTGGGTACTAAACACATTATTGGAGTTTGTGGATATCTTTGCATATCAGCATCCTTACAAGTCTAGTTAGATTTATTTATCAGGGTCCCTTGAAGTCCTGTGTCCCACATACCCCCCCTTCCTTGACCGTAAATTTGTAAATTCAGCTTCTCTTCTTTCCTTCCCCAGCTGCCGAGCCACACACACTAAGATAAAATGGCAGTGCTAACCATACAAGATTTTTCATTTTATTCATTGGCTGCTGCCTGGACCGTCTGTGTAGCCGAGGATGACCCTAAGCTCCTGATCCTCCCGCCTCTCCCTCTCAGGTGCTGGGCTATGCCACCATGCCTGTCTCTTAAGCATCTTTGAAACAAGTGATATTCCTTGGGACAAGGTCCAGAGTCTTTGAGAATGTCCAGGAAGAGCATGGAGGGTAAACTCATCATATTCCTGAGAGTTTCTCTGGGGAGAGAAGACCCTCTGGGTCCTCTGACCCAGGAGGCTTGGTAAAGGCTTTTCCACCCCAGCTCTTACTTCGAGGTGTGCTATGTGTTGGCTCTTCATACAGGGAAGTTGGTTGCCACACTGCCTAGCTGTACTGTAGGTACTTTGGTTACTCCTGAAGCTCAGGTTTTCCTGATGGGTCTTGATGGGGGCTGCTTTTTCACAGTGAGAAATGGCTAAGGCTTACAGCAAGGGTTGAGGGTTCTGCATACAGTCTTCTTGGCCGAGTTCCTAGCAAAGGAGTGTGGGGCATGGCCCTGAATCTTTAGTGTTTGGAGTTAGTCATGTAGAGTGCTTCTGTGCCCATCAGCCCTGGGGGAGTTTATATCCAGGCTTGAATCTGTAAATCATGTGGGGTTTCCAGGGCCTCTTTCCTCTTGGTTTCTCTTTGCTTGCCCTGTGGGGCAGAGCATGAAGAAAACACTGATTGGAGATCTACTATGTGCTAGTAGGTACCAGAAAGTCTCTATTACTGTTGTGTGCATTGGTAGAGAGTTGAGTTGGTGGGTGGGACAGAAAAATAAATACAGAGAGTGCACAAGTGTTAATGTGGAAAGTTGTAGGGACTGTCTTCAGGCGTCTCTAGTCGGTATGTGTGTACACAAGACTCTTGGACTCTCTCTCTCTCTCTCTCTCTCTCTGTGTGTGTGTGTGTGTGTGTGTGTGTGTGTGAGAGAGAGAGAGAGAGAGAGAGAGAGAGAGAGAGAGAGAGAGAGAGAGAGAGAGAGTCAGGGGACAACTGTGGAGTTGGTTCTCTCCTTCCACCTTTATTTGGGTTCTGGAGATCAAGCCATCACTCTTGCATGGCAAAGAACTTTATTCACTGAGTCAACTCAACCAGCCTCCAAAGCTTCTTGACTATGTGGCTTGCAGCCCTATGAGACTTTCCTTAATGTATGATATCAGGGGTTTAGTAGAGGTTACTCCAGTATCCATACTCATACACATATGTCTTCTCCTGTCCTGGGGTTCTCAAGCTTCCATCGGAGTTTTGCAGCCATGTTTGTTAGTCCATTTTGTGCCATAACAAAGTTCCTAAGGGTGGACATTTTATAAAGAAAAGAGGTTTTGTCTGTCACCATTTGGCAGCTGGCAAGTCCAGAGAGCCTGGTGGCTAGTGAGCGTCCCTTTGTCCTCCACGTGGTAGAGAAGCATCAGGGGCTACATGCAGCAGAAGGGACCAAGGTGTGGCGTGGCCTCGCTTTATGCTAGCTTCCTCGGGTGTGACAGCACTGATCCAGTCAGGAGCGGAGAGCCACCAGGACTTGACTGACATCCACAAGCCCCAACTAGTAAGACTGTACTTCCTCAGCTTCAGTGTACTGGAGGCCAAGCCTCCAGCGTTAGAACTTTCAAGGAATAAACTATGTCCCAAACAGCACTGCATGTTTCTTGCCTAGTAAACTGTTTTGTCACCTGCTGCTGCCCATTGTCTTGGTCACAGTCCCCGGGAGCCCCTGACACGTTTCCTTGAAGGACTCATCCCCTGCCAGAAAGTGCCCCTGTCCTAACATCGCGGCTAGTGTCAAATACTTCCATGTATGTTATGTGTGAAGGGATCAGTCAGCTAGAATTCCAAGTTTAAATTGTAATACGTCCTGTTTAGAATTGTGCGTGATTAAAATGAGATGCCAGGGACCAGTAATTGGCAATCCTGAGTTTCTTTTGGAATGACACTTGCTTTGTTATGTTTTGACTTGTTTTGTAATAGATCCCCTTTACCTGCTTTTGCAATGGAGTCAAGTGCATGTAAAATCTTTCTCAAAGGCAGTGTCTTCCCCAGCCAATTCATGGCTCCTCTTTGTCCCATAGGAGTGCTGTGTGCTCTGCTGTGAGCATTCCTCCCCTGGGCTCTTACATTCCCAGCTGACTCCTTCTTATGGCCTCAGGGGGAGGCAAGATTGCTCTCTTTATCTGCTTTGTGTTCAAACACATACCCAATCTACCCCTCACACTTACTACTCGGTGTGTACTCAAGAATGCTTGTGGACTTGAAATACGATCAACGGATGATCAAGAGAATGGATAACTTGCTTCCGTAGCATCAGTAGGGCATCTTAGATAACAGAGATGTGTTTGAAAGTGGCAGGCCTTGGAGCTTCCTGGAGTTTCTGCTTCACATTTAGATTCGTGGGTCATGTAATGTACACTTAGCGTTAAGAGAAACTGCATTAGTTTATTGAATGTTTGCAAAACTTAATTGTGTGTGTGTGTGTGTGTGTGTGTGTGTGTGTGTGTGTGTGTGTGTGTAGTAACCTATCCTTGATTTCTTCATATGACCACATTGTTCCGCGCAATTTTCCCCGCCATCCTGGTCCCACAGCCATGCCAGCCCCAAATAACACACAGGGATGCTGTATTAGATATAAAGCTGTTGGCTTGTTACTAGTGTTTCTTACTGGCTAGCTCTGTCTTAAAATATTAACCCATTTCTATCAATCTAAGTTATTTCCATGTGGTCTTATCTTACCGGAAACAGAGGTCAGGACCTCTCTTGGTCCTACATGTTGAATCCTCCTCCTACCTCTCCCTAAATCCTTGTCTCCTAGTCCCACCTATCTTGCTTTCCTATTGGCCAACAGGGCTTTATTCACTAACCAGTAAGAGAAACATATTTACAGAATGACATCTCCCATCACCACATAGTGATTCAATAATCAGCAGTGTTTATTAACAGTTTAACAGTTTAGCTTTTTGTTTGTTTAAGTGTGTGTGTGTGTGTGTGTGTGTGTGTGTGTGTGTTGAATGTATGTGTGCATGTGGTGTTCATGCATATGCTTGGGCATGTGTTTAGAAGTCAGAAGTTAATGTCTTGTGTTTTCTTTAGCTGCTCCATACTTTAAGTTTTGATACAGGGTCTCTTTGCCTGGTACCTGGAGCTTGATTGGCTAGACTGGCTGGCCAGTGAGTTTCTGGGATGAATGAGTCTGTCTCCACCTCCCTGTTGCTGGATTGCAGACACACACTGTTGTACCTAGCTTCTTGTGTGGTTGTTAGAGGTCTAACCTCATGTTCTTGATGTGCAGCAGGCATGTGATCACGACTAAGCCATCTCACCTGCCCTCGATGTTCCAGTTTTGGTGTTATTTAATAACAAAATGTCATATAATAGCATACGCTGGGCTTTATAGCTTTTGAAATACTTGGACTTTCATTCCCCTTTGTTTTTGATGGCTCTGTGACACCCTGCATGGACTGAACAGTTTAAGGCACATTGCCAACTTGGGTTCTGTGCAAGTACCCCGCACAGTAGGAATTGTGTCCTCCTTGTTGCGGCTTCCTGCTCGGGAGGTAAAATTTGCTGAAGGAAGGCGTGGCCAAATGGCCAGGTGTGCCGGTTCACAGCCTGGAACGGGCAGCTGTCAAGTGAACTTTGTCCATAATTTCAGGATTTTATCTCCTCGAACTCTGGAGTGTGCTCCTGTGGGTGGGAGCCCCGAGATCAAAGACTCGTCTTGAGGCTTTGCACCTTTCCCTGAAGACTCTCTCCAAAGGTCCCTGGAGCTGCTAGGCAGCTGTCTTGGTAGAAACTGGGTTGCCATGCGGTGGTACCAGGTGTGGTAGATAGATGGGCTATACTAGCATCCAAACATGTTGATCCCTAGGTCACTGACTTTACTATGCGTGGGAAAGGAAATGTAAAAGAAATGGCTAGGACCCTTGTCTCTTTTGGTATGTGATAGTGCTGGCAGTCTGAGGATTCTCTTTCTAACTTGGAAGCCATGTTAATATGACTGACTCATGCTATGGGGCTGACAGTGGCCTTTGAACTCTTGGGTCAGTACAGTCTTGACCTTGGTTAGATACAGCCTTTGTGTGAGCAAGTGAGAGAGAGAGAGAGAGAGAGAGAGAGAGAGAGAGAGAGAGAGAGAGAGAGAGAGAGAGAGAGAGAATGTGTGTGTGTGTTGGTGCATGTATGTGCAGGTAATATGCACATACATGTGGAGTTCAGCAAACAATTTCAGGTTTTGTCCGTGGGAGCATCCTATGTTTGTTAGTCTGTTTTTGAGACAAAGCTCTAATTTGCCTGGAACTGTCCCAACTAAGTTTCGCTGTCTGCCCAGGGATCCTCAAGGATTGCTTGTCTCTCTGCCCTATTCCTAGAGAATTCCACCATGGTCTGGTTATGGTTTTGCTTTGTTTGAATGTGGCTGCAAAGGACTGAAATTCGGTCTTCATGCTTGTGTACCAAGTGTGTTAGCACCTGAGCTATCTTCCCAGCCACTTCCCACCCCTTCCCAGGAACCACATAGACTTTACAAAACACTATACCTTTGTTCTTGATTTACTATTTCATTATTTTTGTTGTTGTTGCTGTGGCAGGGCGTTTCCACATAACCCTGACCATCCTAGACACCAGGCTGGCTTTGAACTCATGGTGATCCTCTTGCCTCTGCCTCCTGAGTACTGGGATTAAAAAGGTGTGCTACCCCACCTGTCAGCCATCACACCTGTCACTCATGTAATGAAGGAATGAATCTTCCTCATGCTGTGCTGGAATTGTATGGATTGAAACTGGCTTTCTTGGGATCTTTCTTTGTTTTCTAGATGTGGAAACAGAAGAGGAATCCATGACTCCAGATTCTCTTTGTGCTATTGGGGAGTTTTTTGTGTGCAAGCAAAAATTATTATTGAATTTGCTACCTGCTTCAAGAGGTGTATTTTACCCCCTCCAGAAAAGGGGCTGTTTGACTTTGACCTTACAGTTCTTAGAAACACACCCTCCTATTTAGGGCCTTAACTATGGACCTTCAGCAAAGCCTGTGGCCTGCGTAGACCTTTGTAGACCTTTGTAGGCCTTTGCGAGTGGTGGAGAGAAATCCCATTCCATTTCTTGTTCCCTTTTACCCTGGTATTTTAGAGATATCTGCAAAGCAACGTGGCAGAAAGCAGTATAACCTGTCTGGTAAGTCCTGTCTAAACAGAGGAAGGCCAGTAAGGCCACGGTCTGGCATTGCCAGGTTCAAAGGAGCCAATTGTATGCACAAAGGTACAAGTCCCTGAGGCCCTTGGGGAGAGCTCCGTTGGTCTCTGTCCAGGGGAGAGCAAGTGCAGTCGCTCAGGGACTAGACTCTGAAGAGGTGGGCCTGTTGCTGTCTGGACACCTGACAGTTATCCCTGCTCTGCTAACCTGTGACCTTAGACTTCCTTCTGCAGGTGCCGACAGTGGTGTTGGCAACACTTCAGTACTGAATGTGGGTGGTTTATGGTCCCCCCTTTTTTTTTTTTTTTTTTTTTTTTTTTTTTTTTTTTTGCTTTGAAGGATACAGCCATGGTCACCCAACGGTAGAAGTGAGAGGAGACAAAGCTTTTCTGTGGTCCTGCCGCACCTCATCGGATTACCATTTGCTCTTCCCTCAGAAAATTCCTTTTCAGTGTTCTAGTTACACCTCCTGGCATACCGAAGGAGGGGCAGTGCCTTTCCCAAATCTGCATGTGTGCAAGGCAGCCTTTCTCTGTCCTCCGAGTGGGTGGAGGCCCTTCTTAGCTTCATGTCCTTTCCATCCCCACTGAAGGGCATAATGGAGGGTCTGCCCTTTGCAGCACTGCTGCTCCTTGTAAAAGGGAAGTGTGCTGCTGGAGAGAAATGATTTTAAGTATGGTTTTTGGTTTTGTTTTTGTTTTTGCTTTTTTTCCTGTAGGGGTATGTCCCCATCAGAATTAAAAAAAAAAAAAAAATCGCAAATAAAGCCACAGAGGCAGGTTTTGATCCTTTTAGGAAGCAATGATATCTAAAATAAAAATATATTTATATTTAATGTAGCAGTACCTTGAATAGAATTTAACTGAAAAGGGGATTAAAAATAGAGCTAGGAACTAGGGCTACAGTTCCATTGGTAGAGTGCTCACCTGGCATGTACAAAGCCTGAGTTCAGTCTTGAGCTCTGCATAAAAGCAGATGTGGTGACACAGGCCTGGAATCCCCGGACTCTAGATGTGCCCACAGTAGGGTCAGACGTACAAGGCCATCCTGCCACATAGCAGCTTCGAGGCCAGCTGAGCTGTGTAAGAGCCTGTCGGGAGCAGGAGAGGGAACAGGGATGAGGATGCTTGTGGTGAAAACCGAGTGTTGTGTGCTTCTCCGTGTCGTTCTACAGGAGAGCAAGAGTGTATGGGGCTGTTAGTCTTCTGGGATTTTGGATTTCTCACTGTTACTCTTAAGAGGAAGGGAAAAAAAAAAAATACCTTCCTCTTGCCTGGCTTATAAGGAAAACAGATTTCACAAAAGCATGGGATGGAACAGGAAGCTTTAGTCACACTTGAAAGTCCCAAAGTCCCACTGCCTTCTCGTTCTGTTTTGTTTATGGACTTAACCCTTCCTTCTTTGAGAACACCTTCCTCCCCAAGGGTCTGAGACGCTTTGTGGTTCTCAATCTTTATTTTGCCTGTTATCTGAAAATGTTAACTACCACTTAACTGGTGTCACAAACTAAAACTTCCAGCTGAAAATATTCCATTGGTCTGGGCCTTTAGCTCGGTGGAGAGCATGGCCCCATTGAAGGCAGGTAGATCACCCACTTGTCTTCCATGCCCTGAGATTGTCATGGTTTTAGCACCCTCAGCCCCACATCATTGGAATGCTCCTAGTCCCAGGCAAAGTAAGATGGTTGGTCCCCTTTTTAGATTCGGGTGGCTCTTCATAAAATAAATCCATTCCTGACTGCCTTACAGTCGACCTAGATAGTGGTAGGAGGCTTCTCTACCTTTAATGCCTCTTTGTAGGAGACCCAAAGCACGCAGCCATGGGATGAGGGAAATTTGAGATAAAGTGGGGCATTGCATAGCAGAATTTCTGGTTTCATGCTTGCCTACTGTTTCTCTTTTTAGTACAGTATCTGGTAAATGCCGAAAAGAAGAACTGAAAACTACCTGGGACCCGAAAGAAGAAGTGTTTTTCCAGATTTTTCTGTTGCTCTGGGTTTTTTTTTTTTTTTTTTTTTTTTTTTTTTTTTTTTCTAAATCTGGAGAACGAGGATGCTGGTCTCGATTTCTAAGCCCTCTTCCTGTCCAAACTCACTATGGGGAAAGAAGCAGGAAGTAGAAAGCAGGGAGGTCAAAAGAAAATGGTTGCTGGGCAGAGTGGTGTACACCCAGCATCCAGGAGATGGAGGTGGGAAGATCATGAATTGGAGGCCAGTCCAAGCTACATAATAGACCTCAAAAGCTAAAAAGGAAGGAAGAGAGAAACGGAGAGGACAGCGTGAAGGGGGATGAAGAAGGGTGGAGGGAACGATATAGACTCTTTCCTTCAAGGAAGGAAGGGAGAAACGGAGAGGACAGAGTGAGGGGCGGGGGGGGGCATTTTTCTTCAAGTACAGACCTTTCCAGCACACTTAGGGCATGTGCAGCCTTTCTTCTCCACCTCAGCTTTCCCTGCCATCATGTGCTGTTACCCCTTGCCAATCTCGAGGCCTCCATGGTGCTTTGGCCTGGATGTGGGGGACAGAGGTCCCTTTTTGCTGTTCGGCTTAGAGAGACCAAGGCTAGGATGTACTGTGCTGTTTAGACAACCTGTCACTTGGTTTAATGTGACCTTAGATGTCAGAGGATACTCTCTTCTGTCTAAACTACCCAGTTTCAGTCCTGTGACCACGTTAATCACCAGAACTTTCTTAATACATTTCCTTCCATCTTCATCAAGCAAATGGGAACATTTTTTTACTTGGCCAGATAGCTTTATTTTTTGGAGGAGAAATGTGGAAAGGCCACCTAGCTTTGGAATCTGGCCTACTTTGGTTCAAATCCTAGCATTACTTGTACAGCATTGGAAGGCAAACTCTTTAAAAAAAAGTTTTATAAAATTTTATGCATGCATTTGTCTGCACCTGTGTGCCTTGTGTCTGTGAGACATTGGATGCCCTGAGTTAGTGTTAGAGATCGTTGTAAGCTGCCTTGTGGGTGGTGGGCGTGGAAGCTGGGCCCTCTGGAAGTGTAGCCAGTGCTCCAAGTAGGAAGACAAGTTCTTTAGTCTCATCATGGCCCACCTCTCCCTTTGTAAAACAGGTAGGGTGGGTGTCTTAAATGCCCGTGGAAGGTGCTCTGTGCGCTTACCCCTTGATTTTCCTCCTGACCTGTTAGTCATCGTGTCGCCTTGTTTCTGTTCTTTAGCCTCTTTACCTTCACAGGTTGCAGAAAAAGGTGAAGGCTGGGCAGAGAAGAGAGCACAGGAGAGGGAGGGAGGTGGGCTGCTCTAGAGAATCGCACCAGGTTTCTCTCCTGACATCTCCCACTAAGCCATGTTAGGCGATTATGGAATCAGCTGGGGAGTGGCACCTTTAGCAGGGATCCTTCGACCTCAATGCAGACAATGAAATTATGTTTATTATTGGTGAAGTGCGGGCCCCTTCCCTAACACACACACACACACACACACACACACACACACACACCTTGCGTTGTGACATTGAAGAACTGATCCATAAGATCTCTATGGACTGCGTAGTTAATCTGTGTAGGTGAAACTGTCCCTGACAGGTGGCTGCTATACTGGTGTCTGTAGTAGACACCAGGGAACCTCCTGTCTTGCAGACCGCGGATGTTTTGTCTGTAGCCACTAGCATGTTGGTCAAACGAGGCAAATGCATGTTTTCCATTTGGGTAGAACATGGGTGATGGTGCTTCAGAAATTACCTGGAATTATCCGTTCCTGAGTATCTACCTAATTCAGATAAATGGTTAGCGCATCACACCAGGACACCCAGAGCTGGCAGCAGCTGCTTCCCTTATTGCTGTGTCTCTATAGAAATTGGACCTTTTGAGGGCCATTTTTTATCTCCTCCTCCCCTTTGCTTAGACCCTTTGCTTAGAAACGATCGTTTCTAAGCATCGTTTAGAATGAGGGCTTAAAAGTGACTTAAGCTCTGCAACAGATAATAGTCTGATGTGAACATTGCTCCTTATAGTCTTGTGCTGCCCCCCCATGCAAGTATGCAGTATCTTGAGCCACCAAGACATCTTAGAAGTGGCCGTGTCAAAATCCTACAGTAAGCTCCAGAATAAGACATTATTATAATGCCTAGGTGTTTCCAAGGTACTGAAATAAAACTTGAAAGGTGCCGTTCATCTTCTGTGTAAGAATTAATGGGGAGGGGGGAAGTTAATGAGCAAAATGTCTTGCTAACTTGTAACACCTATCCCCAAAGTGGCAAAATGGTGCTGTTCAATGACACCAGCTTCTGCATCCAAGCCTTCTCCTTTCTCCCATGCTCGTGTGTACCAAGGTTATTTACTGCTTGAATTTCTAACCTTCATGGGTGTCTGTAGGCCACGAACATCCATCAGCAGCCTCTGCTTTAGTCTAGGCTCCCCGGCATCCTCACAGTTGATCATCGACCTCTAACTGAATATTTTGCTTCCTGAGGTATCCAGGAGCTAGTACTCTGGGAATTGGTGTTGGGAGAACTTTCTTGGCATTGTTGGGAATACTATCAGTCACCTACAGTGGCTTTGTGAGTAGTGTGAGATGAAACCAAAATATCTCCTTCAGAGTTTCAAAAGGTGTCACCTTAAAAAGCCACCTTGTCATCTAATTGTTGTACAGCAATTGCTCTGTGTAGCCAAAGGCCCCAGACTTTACTGTTGCTAAGCTCTAGGTTCCAAGGCTGGCTTGTTACCTGTTAACACCGTACAAACTGTGTAGCATTGCTGAATTGTAAATCTGTAAAGTGGTAATGAAGATCTCACACTTAGCTGAGTAGAGTGGCACATGTCTGTAACCTAACTGCTTGAAGATAGGAATATGAGTTCAAGGCCAGCCCAGGCTATATGAAACCACATCTTCTAAAACCACACTCCTTTGGCCCTCCACCAAATCATGCTTAACTGACAGCTGGGAAGTCACATAAAGGTTGATTGTTGATAATAGTTTCTTTATTCTTTAAAGGATTCTTTATTATATCCTTAAACAAGACTGAGGATTTTCTTCTTGGCCAGTTTCATAGTCTCAGCATATACCTGGGCCAGGTGCATAGTCACTGAATCAAAGAAACATCATTTGTCAAGGTCTTCCATTCATCTTCTCACTCATTGGCCCAATAATTATGAATTATCTGCAGCCGTCAGACACTGTGCTTGGGGACTGTAGTCAATACAGGCATGCTCAATGCCTCCACATTGTTTGTTAGCTGATCTGGAAGAGGAAGATGACCTAGAAAGTAGAATGATGATCCGTTTTGATCCCTGAGGTGGGATTTTAAACTTTAGAAATGCCCGCTGTTGTCTAATGTCAAATCTGACCAACCAGACTTGGCACTACTTCAGGTCAGGCAGAAATATGACAATAAACCATTATTCATAACTGCTGGGGCACTGGGAGATGCTCAGTTGGTAGAATGCTTGCTATGTAAGCATGAGAGTCTGAATTCCATCCAGAGACCAATGTAAAAACCAGACTTAGCAGCAGTACTCATAAGCCCAGTGCTGGGGAGGTAGAGGAAGGAGGGCCCTGGAACTTGCTAGCTAGCCAGTGTAGACAAATTGGTGCCCCCTCTGAAAAAAAGATGAGGAGGGTACCCAGTGTCAGCAATCACATATGCCCACACGAATACATGTACATGCGCGCGTACACATGCACATCTACAGACTTAAAAATAGTTTTATTCTTTGTGTACTTTTATCATACCCTCTCTCATTCCTTTCTCAACTCCTCCCAGTATGCCACCAACCACTTTGGTCCCTCAACAAGGTGTCCTCCTTTGAGTCCTACTTTTGCTATCCATACGTTCCTGGGTTTGAGGCCATCTACTGGAGCACAGCAACCTAAAAGATCACAGCTGTTTAACTCTTCCTCCCCCCAAAGCAAACAAGCAAACAAAAATCTGAGTTTCCCTCCTCCAGAAGTTACCAGCTGTCCGTAGCTCCTCAGTTAGGGGTGGGGCCTCAGAAACCCCTCTCTCTTCCGTGCTAGAATATGACTGGATTGATGTTGTACAGGTCTTGTGTAGGCGACCACAGCCACTGTGAGCGTGTGAATGCCACTTTCTCATCTTATCATGTCCAGGAGACTGTTTTGCTCTGGTCCTTCTTGACCTCTAGCTCTTCCAAGATAATTTGCTTGGTGTGTGTGTGTGTGTATGTGTGTGTGTGTGTGTGTGTGTGTGTGTGAGAGAGAGAGAGAGAGAGAGAGAGAGAGAGAGAGAGAGAGAGAGAGAGAGAGAGAGATGTAGATGTCTTATTTGAGGCTCACAACTCCATTGACACACATACATGTTTTTCAAAGTTTCAAAGAGGTATTAGTCCTCAAGTTGTGAGGCAGGGGAGTAGTAGCGGAGATCTTTTAGACATATCTACTACCTTGAGAAGAAACAGATGCACTTTGGGTGCTAAGATGCTCCAGGAACTTGAAACAGACTCTGATGGGGCTTCAAAAGTGAGGAACCTGATCATAGGACAGAGAATGCATCTCTTGGAGGGGAGGAAAACAGGAGACAGGCACTAGGCATAGTTTGTAGCAAGATTTTAAGGTTGGCAGTTGGACTCAATAATAA
The DNA here is from genome assembly GCF_943737965.1 of Phodopus roborovskii. Lineage (NCBI taxonomy): Eukaryota > Metazoa > Chordata > Mammalia > Rodentia > Cricetidae > Phodopus > Phodopus roborovskii. The sequence goes on from NW_026126638.1 coordinate 6,193,393, forward strand.
TAAGTCACTAGTGGCCCTAGATGGAAATAGGACAAAACATGAGCTCTGGTCCTAGGTGTAAGCGGGTTGGTGTTGAACACATAGGCAAGGTCCCTGCTCGTGTGGAGTTTTCATTTCTTGATGATCCCCCCTCTGGGGAGAGTGGGAAAGCTTGGGCCACCTGTGTGGTCTGGGGCTCTTAGTGGCAGCTGGAGGTAACGTTGGTCCACAGCTGTGGATGCAGACACAGGAAAATCAAATTCCGAACCCCAGCGAACCATAACCAAGGAGTTTCGGAATAAGCCTTAGATCCAGACCCAAGGGCAGAGTCTACTTGAGGCCTGGCAAGCATGGGATGGGAAGTTGGGTCCAGGGCACTGTGGATAGGACAGGAGGGGGAACTAGAAATGGGGACACTTACTTGGGCAGAGTCAGAGATGGAGAGAGACCTTCCTGAGTAAGGCCTGGTGTCCATAGTGTTAAAACTCCACAGCCAACTAGAAGTTTCTAAACACCCTTATTGAACTAAAAACTGTTTACTGGCAGTGGTTCAAATCAGGGGGATCTTCGTTTAGGTCATAGAACACTCAGGGTCATACCCAGGGGTTTCCAGTCTCAGCATCTGTCAGTCATACAGATGTGACACTCAAGACCAGTCTCTGAAATTTGGTTGGTTGCTTTTTTGTTTTGACCCAACCTGAAGAGAGAAAATGCAATATAGTGAGACTCTTGTAATAAAGGCTGGAGGGGACCCCTTGCGGAACCCATGGCAGGTGGGAGTGGCGGCTGAGGAGGGGACAAACATGACAGGCAGACAAAGCTTAAGTGAGAAGTTTTATTAGAAAGGGAAGGGGTGGGGGAGGGGTGAGAGGTAAAGAGACACAGAGGCAGACAGAGGACAGAAGAGGGAGACAGGAAAAGTCCTGTCAGCCCCAGGGGAACCGCAGAAAAGAGTGGGAAGGAGGAGGGGAGGGAAGAGCATAAGTGGGCGGGGTCTGTCTTTAAAAGGGGTCCTTTGCAGCTGCATGCAGGCTAGTACTTATGGAACCCTGGGCTGACCAGCATACTGCCTGAGTGCATTCTGCCAGGTGACGGGGCAGGCCAGCGTAATGCCTGAATCCTTAAAGAGAAAGCATGGTTACTTTTTCTTAAGTATTTGGCAAAAGAGGGGGCAAAGGGAGCGGGTTTGTTTTTGTTTTTATTTTGTTTTGTTGTTTTGTCTTTGAACCCAAGTCTGAAAGGAATGGAAGCCATTGCATAAGAATAGTAGGTCATGGCCGGCATGACTCAGTTTACTCAAAACTCCTTCATCCCTCAGCACAGTTGCTTGAGTCTCATGGTGAGCCAAGAAACTGAGCAACAGTTCTTGTAGTTTCATTGGGAAGAATCAACGTGAAGGAAATAACAAGTGTGTTTGCTGAGGTTGGACCTTTGCTGTTTTTAGCGTTGGGAGTAGAGGAAGGAAGGCAGATACAGGAGGCTAGGACTGGCAAGGTCAGGTGAAGGCTGGGGTGTGGTGGTGCTATGCACCTGTAATCTCAACTCCTGGGAGGCCAAGGCGGGAAGAACGAGATTTTGAGGCTAACCTGGGCTACATAGAAAGACCCAGTCTGGGAGAGGGGCGGGGAGAGAAACGGTAAGGCACAGGCAACTTTTGAGGTTTGGTACAATGATGGCCCCTTGGGTGCTTGCTGCTGAGCCCGAGGACCTGAGTTCAGCCCTTCTACCACATGGTAGAAGGAGAGAACTGACCCCCATGGCTTTCCTCTGGGCCTCCATACTTACACACTATAGGTAAAAGGATTGATACATCTCAATAAAACATTTCAGCTGTAAGGCTAATCTTACAGTTGAGAGGGTGGCTCATCCAGGATTTTTAATCGTTTTCCCTTTAAGAAAGGGTCCTCAGATGGATCTCCAGGCAGGGAAGATGGCCTGTCAGAGCCCGCCATGCTCTTAGGAAGTTAGAGTCATGTGTCTTAACTCTGCACGGAGCTTACATTTTAATGCTCTTTTCTCCTAATTAGACCCACACCTTTCCGCCGAGCCATGAAGGTTGTCTCTCAGAAAAGTCTAAACCTGTTTCATGGCCCAATTTTTAGATAGTAGAACACAAACAGTGTTGGGCAGGTTGCCCCAAGTGGTACCGCGTGCTGGGCTCTGCTGTTTCTGGGAACAGAGTAGGAATACTGTACGCAAGTTTAAGAATGGCCCACGTGAGACAGAGTGCAGGTCCCAGCGGTAATTTGTGTTGGGGAGGAGAGCTGAAGCTTTGCAAAGCTGGCAGCACACTGGGCCTGGGCTCCCAGTTAAGTACGTTCCAGGTGGGTTGGGGTAGGAGGGGCTCCTGATCTCTGCAGAGGACGGAAGCATTCCCATCATCCTCTGTGAACAGCTTCAGGACTGTAATGAGCTTTGGAGAAAGGAGGAGGAGGCACATGGTTCCTGAGCAATGCCTAATGTTTCTGAAAGAGTGACCACATCACTGCAGCTTGGTCCCCCATGTACCCAGCTGGGTGCTGCCCCTTCTGTGTGGGACTGGGTCACACAGTTGAGAAAACCAGTCTTTATTTCCTTTTGAATAAATGCAATTTTAAAACACTCAACTCAGGTGTTAGAAGATGTTTCCAGAATAGTGAAAGTACTTGGAAATATAAACATGTCCGAACTGGAAGCTTTGTTGGCTCTCTGTAGTCCAGACTGACCTGGAGCTCTGTAGCACAGGCAGACCTTGAACTCTCCGCTGTCCTCCTGCATTTACTTCTCAAGTGCTGGGATTACAGGCATATGCCACCACCCCTGGTTGCACAGCTGTATATTTTATGATATTTAAATACAGATTAAAGATTTTCCAGTGAAAATTCAGTGTCTTGGTGAAGTGTACTATTGGACGCTAGAGACCAGATTTCAAAGACTTAGTATTTTAAAAAAAGGTAAGATATAGTAATATATATCTAAATTAAGAATTATGTATTAATTATATGTTGAAAGACTCTTTTGGCTACATTGAGCTAAGTGTTTATCTATTATCATATATATATATATTTGTATATATATTTTGTTTGCCTATTTTCCTTACTGTAGCAACCAGGGAGTCTTAGATTCCACCAGTGACTGACGTACTGTGTGTGCCTTGGACAGTGCCAAGGGCGTCTCCCATGTGGGGTCTGTCAAAGTAACACTTTCTAGGGAAGTTTAGCAGGCTTCAGATGCCAGGAGCTCATTTCCCCCGTTCCGTTAACATGCTCTTTTATGTGGATGGGTTTGTGGTGACTGAGGGTTGGAAAAGAGGTTTTAATAACAGCAAGTTAATTGAGGAGATAGCTTTGCTTGTGTGTAAGCACAATGGTTTTCAAGGACGTTTTCACCCACTCACAAACCACTGATTCTCCCGGAACAAAGAAGCAGCCGCACCAGCACGTCTGTCCTTTGAGTTTGTTCGGCTTTTCTCCCAGCAGAACCTTGGTGGCTGTCGGCGTGGATTTGGCTTGATGATAGAAAGAATACAATCTTACCGGGTGTGTGTGGGGGATTCCATTGCTTAGACGGAAGTATGAGCCCTTTTACAGGTCCCATTTCAACCACTGGCTCCAAGCGATTTTAAGAACCCCCCCCCAAATGCTTTTTGTTAAATGTTCCAGATCTCCCTCTTAGGTAGCTGGCTATAATTGGAGCCCTCAGTTGGGAATGGCAGTAAAGCTTGAGCCTGTAGCCCGGTTGGTTTGCAGGTTGGCTTCTGATAAGTTCGGAGAGAATTTCAGTTTATTTCCCTAACTGCAACACCACGTGAAATGCAGATGTCTGAGCTAGGCCCTGCCACAGTTCTGTCAGGGTTAGAACAGCATGATGCTTGAAACAAAAAGAGAAAATGCTCCTGATACCAGGGTTCTTAGGTGCTACTGAGCAAACTTAACTTCCAGGAAGAACTCAAATGTTCAATGGCTTTTTTCTTGATAGAGTGTTCACTTTAACAAGGAGCAAATAAGTTCGAAATTCTTGAGTAAACCACTCTTGCTCTGTAGGACTACCTTGTACAGACTCTTATTTACCAAGAGCTTAAATATGGTTGTAGGAAGGTGTACTCCAGAAGTTAGGGATGTTAGCTTTATCCAGGACAGTCGAGTGGGCCATCCAAGGGGGGTTTGATTGATAGTTCAATCAGGTTGGATCTGTGTCAGGTTTGCTCTCTGCTGGTTGGCTGACCCGATGCCTGTGTATATCAGGAGACACTGGAAATCTTGGAGTTTGAATTACAGGTGCCTCGGAACCATCCGATGTTGGTACCGGGGACTGAAGTGGAGGCCTCTGGAAGCCTAATGTGCTCATAAGCACTGAAGCGTCTCCAGCTCCAGAGCTGACTTTTTAATAAACCCTTAGATCTTGGGGACTGGGTTTATATACAGGCACGACTCATGTGTATACCCAACAGACAAAGACAAGCTCACACACACCAAAAAAAAAAAAAAAAAAAAAAACAAAACAAAAAACCAACCAACCAAACATACAAAAAAAAAAACCAAATAAACATAAATCTTGAACAAACAAGGGTGTTTCCTCAGATTTATTATCTTCAGCTGATTGTTCAGTGGGCAGAAATAGGGACCTAATCACCAGTTGCAAGGTTACTTTGGTCAGCAATGTATCCCATTGGTCACCCTACATAGAGTACCAACAGCAGACTAAGGACATTTTTCTACTCAAGTCTAGCCTGGCCAACGTCTGAGTCTACTGGTGCTAAGGATGAGTGGAAGGTGACTTACAGGAATGTGGGTGACTAAAATGTCATTGCCATCAGTGAAAAACATAACATGGGCGACAACTCACAAAAACGGGTTTTCTGGAGTTCTTTGTAACTGGTCAGTCAGCTCTAGTGCACATCTCCTCCCTCCCAGCAATCACCAATGACAATTTAACTTTCCAGAGGGGTCTTGTGCATCCTGGTAAGTTTCAGGAGCTGCTGGAACCCTTTAAGTCGTAAGAACCTCCTCCGTCTCTAGAGGAGGCTGTGTTTGAATCAAAGGAAACAGACACACAGTACACAGGCACAACTGTCTAAGCCCTCATGGCCATCCTGGTGGCTTTCTAGGCTTTAAGCTACCTGTCCAGTCACTGGCACTGTGATTAGCCTTCCTGATGCTGCGGCCCTTTAGTACAGTTCCTCGTGTTGTGCTGACCCCCAACCATATTGAATACAGTCCCTCATTTGCTGTTACTTCATAACTGTAATTTTGCTACTGTTAAGAATCATAATGTAAACACCTGTTTTCCGATGGTCTTGGGTGATCCCCCCCAAAGAGGGGTCATGACCCACAGGTTGAGAACTGCTTCCAGGAGAAGGAGCTGAGGCCTGAGTGGGTGGAAGAGAAGGAAGGGACTAAACTCTATTTCCCCTGCTTCTCTGTTAGTCTTGCATGCTCCTGCCTCATACACAAGGGCAGTTCTGTACCAAACTTTAGAAGCTGGGGCTGGACGGCTTCCTTCGGGGGGTCACTGGGGAAACCAGGGACAGTGAGGAGAGAGGACCTGGTGTGGAGCAGTTGTCATATACAGATGGGGCGGTAACACTTCCTGTGTTACACTGGTCATCTGTTTGATGGTGAAAGACAGGACAGTGGTCAGTTTATGCAGGAGAGAGGACAGTTGGCACACAGATTAGTGAGGCTTCCAACGTCTGCTGTGAAACAAAATTGTTTAAAGCATATATCTTCTTCAATTTTACTTTTTCTGTCCTGGTTTCCAACGGCGACTCTCAGCCTTAACTAGAATCTGAGAGGGTCAATATTAATATCTGGCTCACGTCCCCACAGACTCTGATTTGCTTGGATATGGGCGGTTTATTTTATTTAAGTTCCTCTGGGTAATTCAGATGTGTAGCCAAGATTGAGAATACCTGATGGAAAATATGTGTTTCCTGAATTGTTAAAAGATGGTGAATCCCCAAGGTACGTGTGAATCTAAGCTTATTTTTCATATACTATTGAATAATAACAGTTTTAATGAAGGCATGGGACCTTATGTAAAATATATGGTTAATTGATCTTTAACAAGCTATGAGTATAGTATTTGTTTCCTTATTAGCTTTTAGCTGATTAATGTTCTGCTAATTGGTGTTACCATCACACATGTATACTTCTCGTTTCAGTTGCTTATTGTTCAGAATGATATCAATGCCAGTGTCATCTCTATAGTAACAATTGATTATCAGCAAGGCTTGTTTCAATAATAAATCACCAAAAACCCAAACTCCCAGATCTCTCTAACCATTGTAGTGGCATCTTGTCCCAGCAGTGGACTTGAGGTGATGGCCAAATCATAGGGGTGTGGCTTCAGGTGGGTGCACTGGGGGACAGGGTGCTACTACACACCATGACCATGATGAAGAAGGAGCTGGCTGCCTCTTCTTATCTTTGTGTCTAAGAGTTGGAAAATTCTGCACGTTTTGTTTCTGACACATACAGATGGAGATTTTTTTTCTTTAATTTTCTTTTCTGAAAGTAGAAACACAAGCAAGCCGTACTCATGATTGGTTGTAAGGCAGTTTATGTTATCTTGGGTGGGGGTGGGGGTATCCTAGATCCTTTTGGTAGCTGGGTGTCACAGGATTTTGCCTCCTCAGTTGGTGCCTACAGGACAAATACCAGCAATTTCCCATTTGCAGCAACATCAGGACCGGTTAGATTCGTAAACTCTGCAGTATGTGGGACTTTACTAGATCTTTGGTTCATAAAGCCCAGAAATACTGTATAAGGCTCACATCATTTTTTCAGGACCATGGTGTAGCAGTAGAGGCTGGATGCTCTTAGCCTGGTATCTCAGGAACAGTGGGATGAGGACCCACTATGTCTTTATTGCTTTTAAACATGTTGCTAACTGGTTGAATTGCAAATTGTTTCGATGGTAAACATTTTCTAGAGATGTAAACCTTTTCTGACTTAATTTGTGACCATTCTTTAGATAAGGTTTTCAATCCCATGGTGCCTCCAACCCCACCGCCATTTCATTTCTCCCCCCCCCCCCCAGCCCAAGACAACCTAGGAATCACCTGATGGGTCTGAAATAAGAAAGTTCTTCATTTTGACCTTGGTAGTACCCGTGGCCTGCTGGGGTTAGGGGATCAGTTAAGACCCCAGCTTTCCTGCCTCTGCCTGATCTGGGCCAGCAGCATAGCTGTACTAAATACAGGCTGTCACTTAGTTGGAATTACAATGTAAACCTTCCCTCGATCTGCTGTCTGAATTTGAAAACCTTGAGTTTCTTACTGGCCGTAAGTGGCCCACTTAAGCTAGGGTTGTGTTACAAAGAGACATCACAGGACTGAAAGTCTTTCTGGGTTTTAAAGAAGGTCTAAACTGCTGCCCACTCCTCCCCCTCCCCTGCAAGCCTTTGCTACCCATTTGCTGGCATTGTGAGCTTGACTTCCAGGATATAGCCGGTAAAGAGGAGGAGCAGGAGGTCAGAGTTTAGGAAGCCACACAATGCAGGTAATGGGATTCATAGTTCCTGCACTGGTACCCAAGCAGTCTGCAGGAGTCTGACCTTGGACTTCACCTCAGCCCAGGTTTTGAGTGCCTTGAATCCCAGGGTAGCTCCCACACCAGGGGCTCAGTGAGTGATTCATGGGCTATCGGGCTAGCCGTAGCACATGCCTGGAAGGTCTTTTCTCATTTGTGGGACGAAATTGAGAAGCCTCTCTAATGGCGCCCCCGATACAAGTAAATAGCAACTCTCTCAGTTCATTACTTGTTAGCCCCAGGCAGGGACTGCGCATATTGGCTAATTGTAATAGCCAAACCATTAAACAGAATAGCATTAATGGAGGAGAAAGCAGCTAATATGGTAGCTGAACTTGGCCACCGTGTTTTGCCCAGGGTACCGGCTGCTGCTAACTGAAGTACCTGTTCTGCATCTGGAGATTGCTGGGAAGAAAGAATTTAGTGACCCGCGTTCAAACTGTGGATCCAAAGCTTGGGGACATCTCTGAGTGACTCCAGCATCAAACCTTAATTTTTTTCCCAGAGGTAACACTCAGTGGTTCTGTATAGTAAAAACACTCACCTTTCCTACAGCAAACCGTGCTGCCGGCACACTCTGAGAGCGCACACACTTTTATAGCATGTCCAGGAGTTGTGGTGTGAACTGCCAAACTCATCTGTTCTCAGCTTCAGGCAATTGTGGCATCATAGCTGGAGCTAGACAGCAGTGTAGGGCTGGGAATGGCGTGAACTTAAATTTTCTGTCCAGGTTCGAAGCTTGTAACCTTGCTTGCATGTGTGTGATGCTGGGGCCCAGCCAAATGAGCTAACCATTCGTGCATCCAAAGAGCTGGGCCGACTCCACAGTCCTCCCTGAAAACCACAACCTGGTATTAAAAGGAATCCCAGTGCTATTCATGTCAGAAATATCTAAGAAATTCAGAAAAGTTAAACAAACAAACAAACAAACGAAAAAAAAAAACCTTCATGTTATCTCAGGAGTGGAAAGTATCTTATTTTAAACATTTTAAAATTGGAACAATAAAGAAATGTATTTGAGTTAGTGTTTTTTATTTATTTGCTTTTGTACTTTGGTACCCTAGTTCTAGAAGCTCCTGCTTTTTTTAAGCATTACATCCTGTACAACCTTAGGATCTTTAGACAAGTGGATAGAATTCAGGTTGTATTTGGGGCTGCTTTTGACTACACTATTGTTAATAAGCTTTGACTTGCCAGAGTCTCAGATTGCATCAAAGCAGCATGTTGGAATTATAAAGCATTTGCATGAGCCCCCAGCGAATGCGGAAGCCTCTTTTAGAAAACCTTCCAGTCTCAGCCTCGGCTTTAGAGGAAGCAATCCCACACAGGAGGATGCTGGAGCTGTAGGCAGGTCCTTTCCCCTAGCCCTCAGGTCTGTATTATGGGCTCAGCCTCCTCAGTATTCAGGTGCTGTTGTTTCAGTTTGAGTAAGTATCCTTCTAAGGCTTGGTTGGCCCCAGAGAGGCACTACTTGGAAGTGCAGTGCCCTCTTAGGCGATGGGGACTTAGGGACTGGAGAGATGCCTCCGTGGTTAAGAGCACTGGACCTGGGTTCCATTCTCAGCACACACATGGTGGCTCAGGACCAGCTGTGACATGCCCCTGAAAGGGATCGTGGGATAGACCAGTCCCTCCTTTTCCCTCTGCTTCTCTGTCTTAAGTGATGTGAGCTCTCCTGCCAGCAAGCACTGCTTTGCCGCCAACGCAGAGCCACGAGGCCGTCATCTTGGCCGAGACAAGCCTTTCCTCCTCTGTGTTTATGTGTCACCGTGTCCGGTCCTTGTTTTTGATGGGGTGCTGCTGCCTGGTTGGTACACAGGAGCCCTCCATTCTTTCTGGTACTCACTCCGCTGATGCTGAAAGATGTCATTGAGGCTCCCGTAAGATGTAAAGGGTTGGAAGGGCACTGACCACATGCATCCTTCCTCGTGTAGCAGTGTCCGTCCCCAGGCCCTTGCAGGAGCCTTTCCTGGACAGTGTCCACTGTGATACCTCCTTATGGCATAAGTCTTTGCTGTTGTATCAAGTTAGTGTTGACAGGGTCCTTTCCTCATCACTTAAAAAAAAAAATAAAATCTCATCTACATATTTAGATTTGCTCTTCTTTAAGAACTGGAAGGGGTTGAATGTTAAAGAAAACATTAAGAGATAAAGAGTGAGGTATTTTTGCCTGGCAGTAGACAAGATGAGATTTCTGTACAATGTAAAGCAATTAAACACACAAGCAGTCTGTAGATGCTTCATTGGTCCTGCTGATTGTCTCAGAGTAAACACACACCCCTGTATGAATTCTAATGGCTGCTCCTGTGCAGAGGCCATGTGGGGACAAACTCCACAGACGTTATATACACTCTTTCTTAGCCTGCTGATAAGACACATTGCAGGCTTCGGGAAGCGGGTATCTAGGCTGAGACAGTTCTGTTGGATGAGCCACACTGGTGACCCCCGAGGACTGAGTACAGGCACAAAGCTAGGAGCTGTCCCAAGGACACTGTACTCACACAGCTGCAGCTTACCTTAGGGTTCCTCATAAGCTGCAAGGCCGTTATTCATTGGCCGATGGTACTGAAATGCAGTTTCTTGTATTTCCTCCGTGTTAGAGGCAGGTCAGTGCAATGTGTGTGCAGACCAGAGGCAGGTCAGTGCAATGTGTGTGCAGACCAGAGGCAGGTCAGTGCAATGGGGTTAGACCAGCCTGCACACACATCCCCAGCTCTGCAGTCTCCCATGCTGATGACTGAACAGGTCAGATCAGGTTCCCTACTGTGGACTGGAGATAATGATGCTTCCCTGGCAGCCTTCTTTGCGGTGGAAATGAAACAACCCTGTTAGAAAGAAGCACACAACTTCCATTAACGGTTTCTGGATTTTTGAGCTGACTGTATTTTCCAACCGTGTGTGCGTTCTGAGGTGTATGCATATGTGTCCGTGTGTGTTTATGGGTAGAATGGCATGGCACAGATTTCCTTTTTATTGTTGTTTGCATTGCTAGGGCTAGAACCCAGGACCTTGTTGGGTAAACTCTCCCACTGAGCTACACTCCTAGCCCCATCATAGAATTTAAACTCTAGAAACCCAGGGACTTAAGAGTTGCTTAATTCATAATGACACGAACAGACCTAGACTCGGTGAACACTGGAATACTTCTTAATGTTAGGGAGCATCTTAGTGATGCTGTGGTACAAGGCTTGGTTACAGGCTTACTACTAATGTACTTTCTTTTTCCCTTTCCTTTATGCCTACTTGTGTAGATAATAAGCGTGGGTAAGGAGAAGGTTGAAGGCAGTATGATTTAGCTCTGTCCATTTGACAGATGCAGTGTGTTGTCTTCTTGTTTCAGGATGAAACTGGTGGTGGGGGCAAGGAACCACCTGTTTTGTTTATCTCCATAGACTTCCAGAGAAAATGCCCCCCTTTAGACCGTCATTAGTCTAGTCTGGGAAGAGCCCTGCCAGCTCTCAGTGTGGTTGTCCGGCGCACCCTCTTCCTAGGGCAGGCTGGGGCATCAGGGTAACATGGGGAGGAAGCTTCAGAGACCAGGAATGTGGTTCCCACCCATGTTACTTCCCACAGGGAACTCCTATTTGTCTCCCCAGAGGTACTGATATGTGTCCTGCAAGCGAGCTTTAAAAACCAGACACTACTTGGGTTATCAAATGACTGTCCAGATGGATGGTTCTCTTGGGAAGACCTGGGTACCAAGAAGCACTCGAGCTCTTGGTTTTAGAAGTCTCATAAACCCTTCCCTTCCTGGGAGCAGAAATCACCAAAACTCCACCCAGTATGTGCTTTTTCTGCTTTACTGTTCATGTGTGATGGTCTTCCCTCAGCCAAGACTCTGGGGTGCATAGTTTCTTTTCTAGGGATATAGTCCAAAAAAAGATGCATGGCTGTATGTGCATATTTTCTCGAGTTCTTTAAGTCTATCACACTGAATTTTGGGTTGGGCAAAATAATGCACTTTTTTTTTTTTTTTTAAATAAGTGAAGAAATAGATGTCTGGGGGTATGTTAATTTAGGTTTTTATTTGTCGGTCTCTTTAAAAATGTGTATATAGTAGCTTGTTAATAAAAGCATGCTTATAAAAAAAAAGTGTATTTAGCGAAAGCCAGCACCACCAACATTGAATCGTTTTTGCAGCCAGGATATATTTAAGTAATTGTATGCTTTAATTGTCCTGATGCTTTGATAAAATATCCTGACAAGAATAAACTTAGCAAAGGGTTATTTTGGTTCACAGTTCCACTGATAGTCCATCGTGACAGGGAGCTCATGGCAGCAGGTGGTTGGGACAGCTGGTCCCATGGCACCCACAGAGCAGAAAGAGAGTGAGTGTCCTTGTGCTCAGCCCACTTTCTCCTTCTTTCATAGTCCAGGCCACGACACAGGGAATGGTGCCACCCACTCTAGGCTGGTCTTCACACCTCGGTTACCCTAGTCACAGGCATGCCCACGGGCTCATCTCCCAGTTGACTCTAGAGCTCATTGAGTTGGCATTTGAGATGCCATTAACCATCACATCGAGTGTTCCTGCTTGTGTAGTTATCACAGAACATAGCTTGTCAGAGGAGGGATTTCTTCTGTGCAGTCTGTTGGTGCTGGTTACAGGGCAAGCATTAGTTCTACCCCTAACCTTTAGGGTCCTGGCTGTCAGATCTCTCTGGTGTTTATGCATCTCATCTGGGTTGCAGTGTTCATCGTTGTGTTGGGACAGAAGCATGCATCGGATGTGAGGCAGATACCTGTGGTGGAATTCTTACCGTAACTTCCAGGAAACAGTCACGGTTAGCCCCATGACACTCCTCAGGAGTTTCTGCGCAGCTTCAGAAGCAGAACTGGAGACAGAATCTTGGCATTTGCAATGCTGTTGAAGCAGTCTCCAGAAAGAATTCCTCAATCAAGGACATCTAAGGTTCTTGAAATAACTCATTAAGCATCTTTGCACAAGAGCACCATCTTTATTTCTGTTCTCCTTGATTCACAAAATGCTTTGTCTGTATTTGTAGGAGATATTTCATTTACAGTCACCTCTAACCCAGCTTCTCAGCCTTTTCAGATAATGGTCTAAGAGGAAGTAAGTGAATGGGCCAGAGGGGTCCTCATCATTTGCAGAAGCTTTGTATTGAATCGTTCAGGAGAGGGAGATGTCCATGGTAGTAAAAATTCCTTGCTTTTGACCCTTCTAGAACATGTGGCCTGAGGGTGGGGGACTGGAAGTGAATGTCATTTTCCTGTACCTATACATTTTCCTCTTTTACATGGAAGTTTCAAGTTCACAGGCTATAAAAATGAGTAGAGTAAAATTGGTACACCTCATTAGCCCTTCATGCTTCAGACAGCGTTAGAGGGAGATGTAAATAATTTCAAATTCACTGAGTTGTTCTTATAGGAACATACATTTGGAAAAGCTTTCTCTAATGGGTAGTAAAAATTCCGCTTCAGCCCTTGCCCTCAACTGTTTCCGCTTTCCTTTGCCTTGCTGAAGCTCTTTGTACCTTCTTCACTCCTTGTGGACATTACAGTTGATATCAGAGAGCTTCCAGCACTTCCCTTTTTTTCCAGCATCTAGGTGTGGTAGGTTGTGTCTGTAAATTTGAGAGCCTCCCTCCCACCCCTAGAAGCTAAGCAATACCTGAATGCATTAATATTACTGTCTGTACACTTTAATTTAATTAGAGCCATGTTTATAATCCTCTTGGGAAAAATCCTTAGTGCTCCCAGTATTAAAATAAAGTGCCTTTGGCTTTCATCTGGCTGACAGTTTTTCCTCAGAGATGAATAAGCCAACAGTTACTACTCTAGATACCTTTGCTTCTGATAGTGAAATGAGAGGAATAGTGGTGGTCAGAATAAAGGGGCCGCTTGATTTAGAGCGTTGGATGTTAGTCCCCTTTAAGCCCCTCTGTCTAGCTATCTCTAACTGAGATAGCCGTGTCTAGTTTTTCTGGTGGCCGGTAGCTGCTGATGAGCCAGTGTAGGCATGGCTGTAGTGGAAGGAAAAAATGAGTGTGTGTAAGTCAGCCTTAAGTTAGACCAAGTACATGAAGTCTTCAGTGTGGGGGGATTCCCAGCTGTTCTATCCTCAGAAAAGAGCCGCTAATTCCAGGGGTCCAGCAGGTAATCCTTGCTCCCCACAGGTCGCTCAAGGCCTGAGAAGCACATCTGGCCTTTCCCCCTTGTGGTCCTCTGTTGTGGATGGGTGTCTCCACCAAACCTTTCACAAAGGGCTTCCTGACCTCAGCGTGTAGCTTCCTGGTCAGGTTCCACAAGCACTCAGGCTCTGGCCTACTACCGGGAGATCTCATCATGCAAGGGGCTGTCTCCTTCTGACCCCCACTGGACACGGAGCATTGCGCACGATGAGAGGGCCAGCACTGAAGCATGTACTTGCAGTTGTGCGGCCAGGAACCTTGTAGAAGTGACCGGTTGCAGAGCAGCCACGGTGCACCAAAGGCACAGCACAATGGGAAAATAGCAGTTGGGAACATAGGCACTATGAAGGTGACACCCAGACCCTGGTGGTAAATCTCCCACAATGCAAAGTAGAAAGTTCTGAGACGGGAGATTGGAATGAAGTAGCCTCTCGCTCTTAGAAACAAGCACAAGGTTCTTGTGAGTCCTTGCTTTGGGACAGAAGTCATTGTATTATGAAACAGCGTCCCTCTTTTTTGCCTCACCCTCGTGCCCTTCCATTTGAAGACCCCCTGACTATCAATAGTTTCACCTACGTAAACAATATAACAAAACAAAGCTATTCCCCGAATGAAGTTAACTATTGCTGTCTAGATGTGATTAGACTGGGGGCTTGTTTGAGGAGTGTGGAGAATTTATTAGACAATGTCATGACAGTGTGCTTGAAATGTTCACATTAAAACTTATTTGCCCCTGGGCTGGGGGAACCCCCTCCAGATTTAAGATGCGCTTCTGGTATATGCCATTATATATTGTCTCTCTTCCGCCACATGGCCCCGAAGCAGACATGCAGACACCAAGTCGAGTGACGTATCTGTATGTTAGATTTGCTGGAAACAATTCAGGGTTTGGGGTGTTTGTTTGTTTGTTTTATTTTTTAAAAAGGGAAGTTGGATGCTTTGCATCTTGAGACATCTTGGTTGATGTAGACATCCAGTCTAGGTGTATGGACTTGCCTTGGATTGAGAACTTACCAGGATTGTTGTTATGATGGATATTCTGCAAACAGTTATTCTAGCTGACTCCTCGCTGCCAGTAGATGCCTTAGGGAAGGTGTGGCGATCCCATCTGGAAACTACAATCTGTATATTATCATTTAAAATCGAAATTTCCCACCCCATCCACCAAACTTTCCAGGTTCTGAGCAGAAGAGAAGCTTAACTTTGGTTACAGGGCCAAAGGGCACCTGACATTCCCCTTCCTTCCCCTTGCCTGTTTGATGATGTGTGCATATTAAAGACCCGTCTTTCTGAAATGTAAGGACCCTCCCTCCCCTCCTCCCTCCCCTCCACTCTCCTCATTCCCCTTCCCTCCCTCCCTTTTCTTCTTTCCTCCCTCCCTCCCTTCCTCCCTCCTTTACTCCCTTTCTCCTTCCTTCCCTCCCTCCCTCCCTCCCTTTCTTTTGAGGCACAGTCTTATATCGCCCAGGCTGGCCCTTCTGAACTTCTTGTATTTACCTTTCAAGTACAGGGGAAGTATGAGGCAAGTCGGAGGCCAGCCTGGGCTATAGGAGCATAGATCTTAGTCTTTGGACTTAGAAATAAATCATCACTTTCCTACTTACTGGTATAGTTTATTCTTGCTGGCTTTGCGTTTCGAATCCTACTCCGATTAGAAGCTGGGGACATTGCCAGAGAAGAGGAAGGTTGGTTTGAGTGCATTGGTGACATTCAGCATGTGACTTGGAGAAACAGTGTTGGGGAGTTCCTTCGGAAAGCTACCCTTAGGCCTCCTGCTTTTCACTTGCTCATCTTGTTCCCCTTATCCTGGGAGCTGAGTGGACACTTCTTGACTTGCGTCCCCAAACCCCGTTTTTAACCTTTCCAGTGTTTGTTTGTTTGCTTATTTTGCTTTTAAGTCGAAATAGAAGGCATGTCTGATCTGACGATGCCAGGGGGCTGTGTGTGCCCCAGGGCAACTATTCGTGTGGTTCAACACAGTTGTGGATGACAGGGCCATGCCGTGGCATCCAAAGGTCGCACACCTCTGGTAGGGGATCTCTGGGCAGGCGATGTCCCTCCTGCCTTTCACTCAGAGTCGCACACACCTCCATTGCAACATTTCATTTTCTTTTCTCCCTCCCCTTTTTCCTAACAGCAGGAACGAATTTCATATACACCTCCGGAGAGCCCAGTGGCGAGCTACGGTCCCTCGACTCCACTTCATGTTCCAGTGCCTCGCACGCTCAGGATGGAGGAAGACTCGATCCACCTGCCAGCGCACCTGCGTGAGTGTTCCCCTTCGAGCTGGTGAGGGTTGGGAGGGGGAGGAGCCGGCAGAATGCCTAGCTGGGCAGGCGGATCCCAAGGAGAGTCTCTAAGTCTGAGATGGTGTCCTTGGGACGTGGCCAGCTGTCCCGGAATCTTTCACCTCATAATGGCTTTGAAAAGTTTGACATTCTTGTCCCTTATTTCTCAATGTTTTCATTCGTATCTGATAAGGACATGGCAGGGGACAGAAAGCTTGAAATACCTAACACATGACAGAGTTACTGTAATGTAGGAGGCCAGATGAGTTGTTTTGTTTTTCTGGTTTGATTATGTTTTTTCTCAAAGTTTTTAATCTCTAGGTTCATACTTACCCCAGCCTCATACTGTCTTTTATCCAGTTGTGGATTCTGACTCACTGCTTTTTAAAGTTGTTTGTGTGTGTGGAGGAGGGGGCGGGTCACGTTGGGGGGTGTGTGCCAAGGTGCAAATGTGGAGGTCGGAGGGCATCTTTGGCTCTCTCCTCCCACCATTGGTTCTGAGGAGGTATGAACTCAGACTTAGGCATGTCTGGCAAAAATGCCTTTACTTGCCACACCAGCCTCCTCCCTTGACCCTGCTCTGTTTCTGAGCCACAGCCTTGCCTTGTCTAAGGTCCCTCTTCCCTTCCTTTCTCCAAATACTGGCTACATTTCTTCATTTTTTGGTGCCATCACAGGTCCTTCTTTGTCTCCACTCATCTTCTGCTCTCCCTTCTCTCCCTTCCTTTTCTTGGCCATATTTTGCCCCAACGGCTTCACCCTTGTCCCCCAGATCACACCGGGTTTTGCTTCCAATACCTTCCGTCTGAGTCTTCAGCTGCATCTCGGCAGAGCATTGGGACCAGCTGCTATGCGATCAGAGTTAGTCTCCAAAGCATTGACCCCTGCTGTGTCCTTTCTGTCTGCTACTCTTCTATTGGTACCCAGCCCAGGGGATAAAATGTGACTGGAGCATTCAGAGAAAATGAATCACCTGATTTACCACCCCCATCACTTGTGTCCAAGAAAATGACAGTTCCTCTGGCTTGAGTGTGTGTTCAGGTTCCAAAGGGCACTGGGGTCGCACTGGGCCTTTCCAAAGCGATTCCCAGTGATTCGAATGACAAATAGTCCTGCTTACTGTCCCTTGACATGATGGTGGTCCCCAGGTTGTCCTGCTTTATCTGTCCCTCCTCGGAAGAGGGCTTGTTGAGATTGGGGAACAGTGGGGGACAGGAGATGCATGATTTGTGTTGGGGGTAGATCTCGGGCATTCCACTGGTTCTTCCCTTCTGCTCACAGCAAGGATGGCTCTGGGATTCATCTGGGACACTGGAAACCTTCCCTCCTCCACCAGTGTTTAGAGAGTGTCGCCTCCTGTGATGCAGACATCCCTGCTTATCTTAAGCGGGTAGTTAGAAGGCACAGCTTCCTTTTCCATTGCCCCCCCCAACACACACACACACACACACACACACACACACACACACACACACACACAGTGGTCTTGCAAAGCAGAGGTTGTGTCTGTAGAGCTGCAGGCAGGGTCATCCTCAGGAAGTGGAATGATTGCGGCCCTAGAACTGGAAAAGAAACAGCAAATTTGCCACCAGACATCGTCCTGTGACCAGTGTATTTACTTCAGGGGTGTTCACCTTGGGTAGGACATACTCGTGCCGAGCAGACAATGCACCTCTACCAAATCTCACTTACTTATTTTGCCAGCCATTACCAGTAGCCTGTGCACTGCCAGCTACTGCCCTAGGTCCTCCAGGGATGGAGATGCAGGAAGTAGAGTTCCCTGCCTCTACAGAGTTTAAAAATTACAATTATCCCAGAGATGGTAAATATTTTTCATACTATTTTTTGTTGCTATATTTCGCAACACCCCTCAAGGAACCCTAACTCCTGCTAAGCCTCAGGGCACCTTTGCCATACATGAGCTCTTTGCTGTAGAAATTGTCAGAGAAAACAAACAACCTAGCAAGCTAACAAGCAGACTGAACTGGCAATTGGATCTTCATCCTGAGCTCATTTTGCCATTTAGCTGTGAGCTGTGTGTCATTTATTTTCTTCATTCTTCCCTTCATGTTTGCATTTGGAAAAGAGGATGCTTAACAGCCCTTCTTACTTTAAAGATGGCAAGTCGCATCTCCCCCATCATCATCCGCACCTGGAACTATCTTTCCTTAGCAACACTAGTCTCTCCTTGAGAAGGCAGCTTCCTCATTGAGACGCCTCTCTCCTGCCTTCCAGCATCTCATCAAGTGCAGTACACTATCATAATAGCTACTAATAAGCTGGGCATGATGGCACAGGCCTTTAATCCCAGCACTGAGAAGCAGAAGCAGGGCAGTCTCTGTTACTTCAAGGTCAGCCTAGTCTACAAGCTGAGTTATTGGACAGACAGCACTCTTAGAGAGAGACCCTGTCTCAAAACAAACAAAATTAATAATGCCTAGTAATTATTTATGAAGTCTTGCATATATAATATTATTTTATTTCATCTCACTTTAATATCTGTAAAGATAGACTTTTCTCTTTATTTCCATAGCATACATAAAGGCTATCTCCACATTACATGGAAAAGCTTACAGGTTTTTATTTTATTTTTATTTTTGCCAATGCTAGGGATCAAACCCAGGCCCTAGCACATGTCAGGCAATCACTGTACCACAGGACTCATCCCTAGCCCAAGGCTTCAAGAATTTAAGTAATTTTTTAATGCTAGTCACAGTAGTAAGATGGCAGGGTCAAGATTCAAATTCAGTCTTGTCTAATCCTACAGCTTAGTTTCTTACTGCATATGCCACTGTGCAGCTATGTTTTAATCCACTTATTTTATATGGACAAAGGAGTTTAGGGCTGGTGCTTGGCCAGTTTCACTGATGTGGCCCCAGAGCATGTTAGTGGCAGGACCCATTCTCTGAACTGTTGTTCTGTTGCTTAAGAACTCATGTGTCGCCGATAGATGGATGAGTGGGTGGATGGATGGGTGAATGGATGGGTGGATGGATTGATGGGTAGGTGGATGGATGAATGGATAGATGGGTGGGTGGATGGGTGGGTGGTTGGGGGATGGATGGATGAATGGATGGATAAGGTAGATGAAGAACTCTTGAATAAATAGGTGGGTAGAATGAATGGGTGGTATGGATGGATGGGTAGAGGCACAGACGGATGGATGGACAGATGGATTGATGGGTGGAAGGACAGATAGACAGGTGAGTGGGTGGATGGATGGATGGAGGGATGCTCACAAAGACAGTTGTGGAGTTGTAGTACATTACTGCTGGACTTAGGGTAATCGCTAAATTATAGATTCGTGTCAGGGCAATGATTTTGCTAGACTTGCACAGCTAAGTGATAGCTTTCTGTAGTAGTCTGCAGAAGCCCTGTTGTGACATGGTTGGTTTCAACATCTGGAATGAATCCTCTAGAAGTAGAGGTTCCCAGGGTCTTGCTGTCTGCCCTCTGCGGGACTTTCCAGGCCAGCCAGCCAGCTTCCCCCCTCCCTCTTCTAGTCCAGGGCTGCCTGCTCCTTACTGAGTACTGAGTTTGAGGAACTCATTGGTCACTGTGAAGTTGGGCCATACACTTGAAGATATAGCCCAGCTGAGTTTCCAAACCAAAAAAAAAAAAAAGAAAAAAAAATAGCAAGGGAATTAGGTTACTGCTGTTTTAATCTGGGATTCCAGACAATTCCCAGTAGAATGTGCGTGGAAAGTACGGGGAAGACTCTGAGAGCCAGGACAGCATCAGGACATTTATGGTATTGCGAGGTTGGGAACATTCTGAGACTGTTTTAAAAAGAAGTATCAGGCTAGTACGGCTCCCAGTAGCTTCTTCTTGCCATTTGTCTTGATTTCCCGCTAAACCTGGCTCTTAACTTTCTTTTCTCTCATTCTTAAATGAAAATAAGATTTGGCAAGTGTGTGTGTGTGTGTTGTGGGGACAGGAATCTAATAGCTGGGATTTTCACAGAGTCTCAGCCACTGTGTTCACAGACACAAGTCTAAAGGGAAGCCCCAGCCCAGCAAATAAACCATCTACGAGGTAAAAAGAGGCTTTGCCATATGTTTGCAGATGTGACAAAACGGAAAGTGAGTGTTAAATGAAGTCAGTGTTAAGTGATGATGGGGGGGGGGCTTGCTGAAAGTACATGGGGGCCACACAGGCCGTGGTGGAAGAGTCCCTGTCACCTTGGTCCTCAGTGTCCACAACTGCAGATGCTGCTGCTTAGTGGTCTTGCTGCTGGTTTCCTGTTCACTGGAGGACAGATAATGTTTGCAGAGAGGATAGAAAAAAGGGCCATGCTCCTCCTCCTCCTCCTCTTTTTCCTTCTTCCATAAAGCTTGCTAGATTGTTTATAAGCCTGAGGGTGGGAGGGCTGAAGTATAGTCATAGCAGGCCTTCCTAGATGTGGGAACCCGTGAAGGACCCCAGGGGTGCTGGGTAGGGTTCATAGTTGGTCCTCATCATTGTCTAGAAAGGGAAGTCTTTCCCTGTTCTCATGGGGAGGTGGGGGGACATGCCCTGGGAAGGAGGGACTTAATTAGTCTGCTGGGAAGCCACCTTTTGTCAGCTTACTGGGAAGGGGGGCTTAGCAAGAGGCTACCACTGTGCTTCCAGCAGAGGCTGCTCTGTAGGATTTGCATCCCATGAAGCAGATGTCTGTCTGAGCAAATAGGCCTAAAGGTTGCAACTGTTGTTTTGGTTCAGGCATCTATGGTCTGTAATCTGTGACCACTGGCTCCTTTGTTCTGGGCCCCTGGCAAGGGCAATAGCTTTCAAGAAGCAAAGACAGAGACAGGGACATGGCAAGGGAAGGATCCATGTTCCCATAGCCTCTTCAAGGACACCTCCAGTCATTTAGTTCATTTCTGTCAAGCCTCACCTTCTAAGGATCCTACTATATTCTAATAATACCATGGGCTGTTGTCAAAGCCTTTATCGTATGGCTCTTTAGAGATCCAAAGATCCAAACTTAACAGAGTCACAGTGTGTCTTAGGAACCCTTTAAGTACCAGGCCTCAAACACTGAAGTCCAGGCTGAGCTGTACAGTAGCAAGATGAATGTGTTTCAGACGTATAGAGCAGGATTTAAAGTTAAGTACCTTCTTTTTAAATCTGTATTAAACATGATCGTCTCATGTTTAGTTGATTCAATCACATTTAATCACAGGCTGACATTAATGCCATTTGCCTAAAGACTCTGCATCTCATTCTGTCTCTTTGGTCTTGCTCAGTCCCTATGAGTTGATATTAAAACATCGGGACCCAGGACTCGTTCATCATATTTAATAAGGCTTTGGTTTATGATATGCTAGGTTAATAAATAGCCATAATAACTGCCCTGAGTTTTTTCTAGATTCGGGACACCAGAAATAGTCCCTTGGCTCTCCTTCCTTTCCTTGTGAACCTTTCAAAATTCTTACATTACTGCTCCTGCTCGTGCGTGTTTAATAATTTAATTGTATGCCTTCCTGTGGGAGCCTCGATGCTCACCCAGTGTGCTGCTTTGCATCTGCAGCAGAGCGACTGGGTTTCAGACAGTTGCATGGCAAGCAAACTCCATCAGAACCTGCACATGGGAAGGATGTGGGGCCTCTGTTTTAACTGGCTGGAACTACAGTTCTGTACACTTTGAAGTCATACTTGTTCTCAAAAGCAGAGGCAGCTATAAGAGCTAAAAATAGCCATAGTTAATAATTTATCTTGTTGTGAAATAACAAGATGCATATTACTTAATCATATGACCGTAAGCAGGTGTTCTCGATCCGGCCTCAGGTCAATGGACTTGTCCAGGTTCACACAGGATAGAAAGGGTCTAGCATGACTTCTGTTTCACAAGCTACCTTTTTACCTTCCTGGGAGGAAGCGTATAGACTAAGTCTCACGGACTGGAAAATTAACTAATCTGCCAATGAAAGTGGATGGACATTGATGGAAGGAGGGTCCAGTGGGAGGTGTGGCTCTAAAGATGCCACTCGGCCGTTGCTAGGTGCTGAGCCTCCATTGGGCTAGCATCTCCCTTCCAGAAGGATGAGGGAGACATGTCAAGCAGCATTAGAGCCCGTTAGAAGGACCCTTTCTGGTTGTAGAGCTGCTGCGCTGTCCTTTTTGCTTTGTTTTTCTTGTGATGCCAGGTTGACATTCAGCTTATCCCTGCAACCAAATGGCAGGGGTGGCTGTAAAGGACTTAGAGCTCTTAGAGCAGGACACAACCAGTGACTCATATTGAACAGCATTTTACCAGGGTGACCTGACTGCTGGAGCCACCACTGCTTCTTAGAGTTTCCAGTTTGGGGGGGGGGCAGAATCATGGTCTTAGGATTATTGTAATAGCTAGACTGAATGGGCTTCAGTCTCAGGACAGTGTCTTCCAAGTAGAGAATTCAGCTTCTCCAAGACTAACCTTCTAATGTGTGCTGATGAGAGGTTCTTGTAAATGACAGAGTTTGCATGGGTAGCCCTGGCATAATGTGTAATAACGGGGAGGGAATTGGCCTGCTGTGGTCTCTGCAGCTTAACAGGCAGCTTCCCCACTTTCAAAATCGGTGGGAAGCACACGTGTTGCTAGTTGTTGATCTCATTAGAGAAAGGACCCGGAGCTTGCCAACATTTATTGAGGACTCACAGTGGAAGCAGGATTTCTTGTCTGACACCCCGTGATTGACGAGGTCCCTCTGTCTGGATCTATGTAGTCTCTTTCCCTGGCCTTCCCTCTTGTCCTCTTCAGATCGGTCAGGTCTTGCTAGGTCCTTGGCCATCACCAGTGCTCCAGAGGTGGCCTCTCCTTACAGCTGCTTGTGACATGTAGTGATGTCACCACCAGAGTTGAGGCAAGGGCATGGGGAAGAGACAATTCCCAGCCAGTAAAAGCAGTCTGACTTCTGACAAAGTTGGTCAAACTACTGACGTTTTCATTTTATCTTTACTTCTCCTTAAACCTTCCTTTGGCACCTTCTCGTTTTGCATCCAAATGCCCGAAGACTCTGAATTTCCCTTTCAGCAACATGGACAATACAAAGGTCCAGGCTAGCTGCTTCAGATAACTCGAAGAGAGAAAACTAAATAAATAAATAAAACAGGCCACTGCAGAACAGCCAGGATGCTTTGGAAGGGAAATTTCCTTTTTGGGTGTGCTGTCTGAAAGAATTTCCGATGCAGGCAGACGCTAATTCCTAGCTCCGTGCTTCCTGATAAGGAAGCAGCTTCAATAAATGCAGCTATTTATAGATGTCTCTCTCTCTCTTTAAACATATAACCAGAGGTTTATTGACCTTTTCTTTCATTTCACATTTCATGCAATGGGCCCTGTGTGCATTTAAGGTAGTTTCTCCAGCATGAGCTTTGACAGAGTTGCTCTGAGTCTTGGGGGTGGGATCCAGAGGGGAAACACAACCAACCACCTCTTGTATATCTAGGGCTCTCACGTTTCCTCTGGGTTCTGAGCTAGACTGGTAATTGGTTGTGGCTACCTGGTGCTTGGGAGGGAGGGGTGATACATATACATATTTCCCAGGCTTTTCTTCTGCTGTCACTAACTGCTTGATGTGAGCAGTTTAAGGGAGGAAGTACGTGTTTTGGTTCACGGTTTCAGAGCGTCCAGTTCATGGTCACTGGCCCATTATGAAGTGGAACATTGTAGCAGTGAGAGCCTGGGAAGGAGGAATTTCCTTACTGGGCAAGGGAGGAAGCAGAGGAAAAGGTGCGCAGGAGAGGCCACGGCACGATGCAGTCCCAAGTTGTCCCCAGTAACCTGCTTCTTTCCTTCCGTTTCTCCCGTCTCCCAATAATGCCATCATATTAAAAGTCTGCTGAGGGATTCATCCACCCATTAGATTGGAGCCATAATGATGCAGTTGTCTCCAAGACACACTCAGAGGTGTGCCTCATGAATCCCCTAAGAACATTTTTTTCTCCGTGTTCATCTATGTTTTAATTTATTCCTTGAGGATTCCCTACAACGTGTTTTGATCAGATACATCCCTATTGCCTCGCCTCCAACTCCTTCCAGGATGACTCCATCACACCTCCCTCCTAACTTCAGGTCCTTTACACATTTCTTAATACAATCAGTAATCATAATGAACCATCAATATGTGGACCCTCGGGGCTTATGCCGGACTCCATAGAAGGTTTATGGCAGAAAGATGTAAGACACATTGAGAGTCAGTTTGAAGACAAGACTTGGTCAACAGAAAATGATATCAATTCCACTTTGTCCCTTTGAATTTTCCTAACCCTGAGAGACTCTGTGGCCTTCTCTTGACAGGCTAAGGTCCTGCAGATTGAAGAGACCCTTCCCATGTAACTGTAGGCAGGCTCACATACGTGACCATCATCCCTCCTGGCAGGTGTGATGATGACCCTTCATGATGTCAGCTTGTCCTGTGCTCTGCTCTCCACTTCCTCTTCATTCTCAAAAAAAGTTAATGAACTGACTTCATACAAATGTGATAAAATCCCCACTCTCAAATAGGGTACATTTCCTCCCATTCTGCTCTGTGCTGGAAGTGGAACTCTTCTGTAGCTCGCTCCTGAGGTGTCTGGCAGGAATGACGGGGACAGCTTCGTCCTTCCAGAAGTGAATCTTAGCTGAAACCTCCCCAGGTGTTACTGCTGTCACCGCTGTCCTGGCAGAATTTGGGATCTCAGTTGCCTGTGCCTAGTATGAGTGTTTTGTGAGTTCTTTGACTAGTCTCGTCTGAAGCAAGGTAGAGCAAGATTGGGGATTTAAACAGAGCCTGATTCTGACCACGTGACTAGTGTTGTTAGCCACCATTGCCTCATACCCCTGCTTCTAGCCTGGGTGAGTAAGTCCCATTCTTTTGAAATGGGTCTCCTTGCTGCTTCCTCCAGCTCATGGATGCTAATAGCTGCTAAATGGCATTACTGTGATTCTAGTAATAGAACTACAGATTGCCAGTTCTGATAATGGCTGTACTGATAAAGAGCTGTGGGTGCAAGGGAGAGATGCAGAAAGGTTGGGTCCCTGGGAGGAAAATGCATGCTGGAAATTAATGCTAACCAGTGCTGTTTGCTGAGGAGGGTAAAGGTTTATAAGGGAAAATTTAACAATAGTTTGGTTTTTGTTTTTTTTTTTTTTAAATGCGTGTGGAGCAAGTATTGAAGGGTATTAAACAATACTTTGTTCTTTAGAACAGTCTTCTGTAGCCCAGGCTGACTGACCTTGAACTCATGTAGCTGAGCATGACTTTGAACTTAGGATCTTCCTCTACTCACCAAGTACTAGGATTATAGGCAAATGCCATCAGGTCTAGAGCTTAAGTACCATTATACATTTCTTGTTGTTTGTTTGTTTCATTGTTGTTTTGTTATGGTAATCAAACTTCCATATAGAAGCAGTGTTTCATCCCAGGAGCCCTTCTAAAGTCACCTGTATTTAAGTTCCTAACGCTGGTCCAGAGTGCCTTGTGCAGTAAGGACTGACAGCTGTTACTGCACAGGGAGCACTTTCTATGTGCCAGCAGCCTCTAAGTTAGTCTGAGTAGTCACAAATGTGTTTGAAGCTCAGACGTGGCACCTTATGTCCCCAAAGACACAGAGAAGATAGAGGACTCATGGCCCAACTCCACATCTTGTCCCAAGCCCTGGCTTTCCTCACTCATTTACCCCTCTCAAATGTGTTTGGAACTAATTGGTTGTTTCATTCTAGCTGTTAGTTAGAGGGGGGGGGGATTAAAGCTGCTCATTGTTTCTCTTTTTGAAAGAAAAAAAATAAAGCAAAATCGGTATAAACAACTGACAAGATAACCCAGGGGGATAAAATCAGAGATACCAACCAAATAATCTTTTGAACTTGGAAGATGATAAATTTGCAGATTCTATCCTGTGGGTATACTGTTAACTGTCACACATTTTTTTTTTCAAGTATAAATTTTAGAATGTTAGAAACACAATTTTAATGAAGCCAGCAGAGGTTCCCATTGTGTGGAGTTTTCCCGCTTTTAAAAACAAGGTATTCCTCTTCACTTCAACGCCGAGCCCCTGTAGAGGTGATGTGCGTGGATGCTGATTGCAACCCAGAATTTACAGATGACAAAACCAAACTTTCTCATCAGCGTGTGGCGGATGTCCTGGTACCCCTCTTCCCCCCACCCCCCACACACACTTGGGCTGGGATGTCGGTGCTTCTGTCCTAAGGCTGCTGTCCTCCCGGCCAGTTCTCTGGGCTTCTGGTCAGGCCTGCCATAGCGTGCATCTTCTCCTGGGAGCTATCTGTAAAATGAGAAGGTTGAGTCCATGATTCCTGAGTTTCTTCCCGACTCGCACGTCTTCTGTTATTCTGAGTCCAGAGAAGCGCAGTTTCTCTGCTGCCACGCGGTGTCTGCAGGCACCGCGGATGGTGCTCATTCAATAGATCTCCGGCACTCAGCCTCCAATTTGGTGCAGATGGTAGTGTTTCCGTGATGCAGGAGACTGTCCTCTGCTTGTGCTGTGACTGCTGGGTGAGGATGCCCTCCTGAAAGGAAATATGGAAATCCAGAGTCTGCCGCCTCTGCTGGATGTTTCTCTGGGATGCCTGTGATTGAGACAAGATCATGTTTTATGGGATGGAGACTGGTCCCACTCCGTCCAGTGCCTCGTAGCCCTCTGTGCTTCCTCTATGCCGGTCCCAGGATGATGCAGCCCAGTCTCGGGCCTGCTCTGCTGTTCTCTGTCTCCCTTTGACCTGAGAATTGCCTGTGAGCTGGTCCTTCTCCCAGTACAGGTGTAGCTTCTGGTAACTGCTTGATCCCGAGTGTGTGATTTGTGGGAATCCCCGAATGACTCAGGGCCCTTCATTTTCATTGTAGTCTGCATCTTCCTCCCTCTGGATGCTGTCCACTAGGGTTTAGGCTGTTGCAGAACGAGTGACCTGCACAGAGAGAGAGCCCGAGTGATCTTCCTTCAGCCTCGTAGCACATGGCACAATTAATCCCCCATTAATTAATTATGTGGGGGGGAGGGGGGCCGAGCTAGCAAAGGGTTGAAGACTTTCAGCTTCTAAAGTGAAGGCCTTGATTCAAGCTTTAAAGTTCATTCCCATCTGCCTCAGGAGCAGAGAGTCTACGACACTTAGACCGACCCCTGGGCATGAAAACTCACACCCAAGAAACTATTTCTAAACAGGATCCAAACCAGCTCCTTGAATCATCCATGAGTCGCCAGGAACTGTCCATGGGGGACATAAGATTAGGAAGAAAGGGAATGCCCGGAGCACAGTGATTTGTGAACAAAACCGCTAGAGGATTTTGTTCTGTCTTCCTTTGCGGCCAGTGGGTCAGCAGCATCAGAGACTCTGGGAAGGAAAACACAGTTGAGCACAGGACTTGGTGCTGACCTTCTTGAGATACAATTTCTGTTCCCAGCTGAGCCTGGTGGTGCAGGCCTTTCATCCCAACACTCAGGAGGCAGAGGCAGGCATCCCCATACATAGTTGTTGGTGCCATTTGTAACTCTTTAGCATTCGGTATAGGCCTCTCACTGACCTTAAACTTTGGTTGTGGTATAAATACTCATTCACCCAAGTATCTGAAGTTTCATTTAAAGGAATTGTTAAGATTCCAGAAGTAGAAATCCCCTGAGACGTTTTCCTCGATTAAGACTGTGGGCTTATGAATGTTCTTTTCAAACTGTATTTGGGAGCTGGAGCTGTAGCTCAGTTGGTAAAGTTCTTGCTAGTGAGTATGAAGCCCTGAGTTCAAGCCCCAGCACTGGATGAACAGTTCCCAGCACTGGGGAGGTAGACAGAGGGGTCAGACCCTCACACTACTTGAAGGCTCTGCTCATGTGCCGACTGGAACTCGAGACCAACAAAAATCAGATTTGTTGTTTATCAACTGAGTTTTTGGACGTTTTGATTCTTAGGCAGAGATAATTTTTATTTCAGATAAACTTGGATGTGCGTGTGTGCTTATGTGTGAGGTGTGTGTGTGTGTGTGTGTGTGTGTGTGTGTGTGTGTGTGTGGTGCGCATGCGTGCACACCACACACATATGAATACATGAGTGTCTTTGGGATCATGTCAGTTGTTACTCCAGATACCTACTTCACAAAATTCATGTGATGATTTATACCACCCACGTGTCATGAGGAAGGAATGTGAAGGGTACAGTGGAGTATTGTGACACAGACATTGTACCTACAGCTGTGTCACTATCTGCCTATTAGCGTCTTTGTTTGCTGAGGGAATATTCAGATTCACAAGTGCCTGACGCTGCACCAAGGACAGAGGGCCTGTAGTTGTCTGTGAACAGGGCCAGTGTTCTGCCAAAGCAGGGAATGTGGTCACCCAGTTGAAATGATGTAGAGTGCCTTGGGTGTAAATGTCTGGCCGTGATGGACGACCTCAGGGCCTACATTTCCACCTTTGAAAGACATTCCTTTTGTCCCAGGCATGTTTCCACCTAGCTCCCTTACAGCATTTTAAAAAAATGATTTATTTATTTTATGAGTATCAGTATTTTGCTTGCATGTATGTATATATGTGCATCACATACATGCCTAGGAATAGTTGTGAGCCACCATGTGGATGCTGCAAACTAATCTGGCACTTGGGGAATGGGGCAGGACTGTAAAAACAGTCAGTGCTCTAAGTGCTAGCAACCCTTCTAGCCCCCAACCCCACGTTTTTGTTTGTTGTTTTGTTTTGTTTTGTGGTTTTTCCAGGCAGGGTTTCTCAGTCTCGAAAAACTAGCTCTGTAGACCGGGTTGGCCTTGGACTCACAACGATTCACCTGCCTCTGCCTCCTGACTGCTGAGACTAAAGGAGTTTGTCACCCACGACCAGCCCCTAGCCCCACTTTTAAAAGTAAACAGGAATGTCGGAGTGCCTTGGACGGGCATGGTTAAGTCACTGAAGTCCTGGCTTTGTGAAAATTAGATTATTAAATCTATCAATTCTCTTGCATCAGAGCCATCCATAGCTGACTTAGAAGGCTGAGGGAGGTGATCAAGTTGGAAATAACCTCTGTAATTTTGCACAGGCTAGTTTTTGGGGTTTTCCCCCCTCCTCCTCCATGGAGGAGACAGACAGATGAAGAGAGAGAAAATCCAGGTCCCTTGATGGATTAACCTGAAGCCGGAGACTGAGAATAGTCTGCTACTGACCGTGCACAGGCGTTACCTGTAGATGCTGCCATCGTTGATCTTAGCCAGACAGCTTGAGTGTCCCAAAGGCACATCGTCTTGGAGATTCGGGCCCTTTGTGGTTCTTTGACAGGAGTGAGTTTGCCAGTGTAAATTCTCACAAGTGTGTGAGAGATGTGCGAACTCAAATTTCAGGGAAGGGGTAAGGAAGATTTTGACCCTTCCGGGGTCACTGCTGTGTGTGATGAGGATTCGGATATGGAATTGGTGGCGTGGGGGGGGGTGACAATCCTCTATAGCACTGCACATGGAATGACAACTACTTATCGAGCGCTCACTGTAGACACTTCTAACATGGATTATACCACTGAGTCCTAGACAGCCCTGTGAACTGATCTCCCTTATCTTCACTTTACTGATGAGAAGTCCAGTTAAAGGAGGTTTAGGGACTGGGCCACTGGCAGAGCTGGTGGGCAGTCCTGTGGGCCCCTCAACCCCTTCATTATATCTTCCCCCACATTGTACACCAAAGCCCTGTTCTCCGGATGAAAGGGATGAAAAACGCTGTCACAGTCCCCTCTGAGACAAAACTGTGGTTAAGACTTCATAAATTTTAGAAAAATAGGATAGCTCACCAAAGTAAACATTTAAAAACCACCCCGCAGCCAACGCCTGCCACAACCCCAAACCTCAGGCTTCATATATTGAGATTTTTAGTGAGCTTTATGGTTCTCGTCAGCCTCTTAAATGTTTCCCAGTAAATAATATCCCTTCAGAGCCCTGGCACATAAATGGGGTAATAAGAGCAGCCCCGAGCACGCTGCCGTTAGAGTGCCCTCTAATTGCAGGGTGGAAATCCGGGGCTGCCGTAACTCCTCACCTGCCTCATATACCACGGTCTGAGGTTCGATGCCGTCTCTCCCTTTCTTTCTTCAGATAGATCAGTCCTTTGCATGACTTTTTTTTTTTCTTTTAAATAAAGTGATTTGAAAAGGAAAATTAAAAACTTAAATGCAAGTTTGGCAGCTTCTCTGTTCGGAAGCTTCATAAAATTCACTGTCGCACAGCTGCTCTGGATTCTCACCACTTAGCTATTCTCAAGATGTCTGGGAGAATAATTCTTATAGGGCTGTGGTTGGAAATACCTCCCCCCTCCATGTTTCACTTAGAGTCCTCGCTGGGAAAAGTGGTGTGGAAAATCCCATCACCCGGAGTAGAGGGTTCTTGGGTAATAGACATGGTTGAGGGTCTGTCACTTGCCATTTTGTTTTTGTATGCCCTAATCACTCGAACTGCTGTTCTGTTTCTGATAGAAATCTAAAGTCTTAAGTGTGAGCCGTAAGTGCTGTGTGCTGATAGTACCTTGGGTAGTGAGAGAGACAGACTCTGTGTGTGGAGTTTGTGATCTGCTGTCATATATGGACGTAGACGACAGGTACTGCAGTCTCCTGGCCATTTAAGCTCTTCATGTCTCACAGGCAGAGATAGAGGGCAGGGGTGCCAGAGAATGGGAGCTTTGGTGGGGTCCCCACCCACTGGCCCAGGGATCAAGCTGTTTATCCCGGCAGCAGCAGAAAGCCAGGGGTGTTTTTGGGACTCGGCTGCCAAAGTTTCTTGAAACAGCCCTGTTCAAAGGCATATGCTGGGCTCACTTCTGAGGGAAATTTCCTTTTTGGGGAAGTTGAAGCAAAGGAATTTCCTGTGTGGGCAGACAGAGCTTCCTGACTTGAAGGCTTCTTGGAAGGGAAACAGTTTCATAATGAAATGACAAATTAAAGACATACCAGCCGGGTTCACTTCAAAACAGCTATTGAGAGCGCAGGCAAAGCCCTATTATACTCCCTCACAGCACAAAAATAAATCCGTCCTGACAGGTTTCTCTACGCTGTGTTATATCTGCTCCCCCCCCACACCTTCCTTCACAGCCTCCCACATGCTCCCTTCCTCCCACCCACCCCTCACCACTAGCTACCACCATCCCTCTCTCCAACAGGCTCGGCGCAGCCTCGGCGAGGCCCAGGGTGTCCTCCTCGCCTCCTGTCACCTTTCCTTACGACTTCACCCATCCCTGGCGTCCTTGGAGCCTCTTTGTAGGTTATGGTGCAGCCCTAAGCTGGCCAGACTTTGAAGTGGCCTCTGTCCTTCTTTTGACTTAAAGCAACCATTGAAGATGGCTTCAGCCGTTTCCTCTGGCTGGCCCTTAAAATCTTGTAGGCAGTACATGAAACTGCTCTTCTTATCTCAGAGCTGGCTGAAGCAGGCTTTGTTCAAGAAAATAGAGCTATCTCTGCACCGGGCAGATGATGGTGTTGTGCTGAGTGTGTAATTTTCTGCAGCTCAGTCAGCCACAGGAGTGGGGTTTTGTTTTTGTTTTGTGCACTGAGATGAAGATGCCCTTTGTTGCAGTTGCTCATGTTTTTGAGACGCAGTCTGGCTGTGTAGTTCCAGCATGGACCTAGACAGGCCCTTTATTTGATGCCATCCTCCTGTCCTACCTCCTGAGTGCTAGGGTGGTATTTGTGCACCGCTATGCCATAAGGTGACTTATGAACAAAGCACACCCCGCCTCCTTTTTTGTTAGGGGTGGGATTGAGGATTGTGCATCCTGGGCAAGTATTCTTCCACTAAACCACATCCAGCGTTCTATGTTTATCCCCCCTTTCTTCTTTTCCTCCTTCCTTCCTTCCTTCCTTCCTTCCTTCCTTCCTTCCTTCCTTCCTCTCTTCCTCTCCTCTTCCCAATACAACAAATTAGGAGAAGAAACGACACCATCGTTCGGGCAGTGTGTAAGAACAGCCATTATAAATTAGGCTTGGGGCAGTAGGACCAAATACGTCCAAGCTTTGGAAATGAATTACTGAAGTAGTCAGTTTTAGCAGTATTCAGCTAGCAGTATAACCAAGTCACTCAACCTCGTGGCCTGTTTCCCTGTCTCTGCAATGAGCACAGCAATACCTTTTCTCTGTTCTTATATAGAAACCAGGCTGTGATTCCAAACATACTTTGGAAACATCTCTAACTCCTTCACAGTTTTTTCATTAACCCACCAGTGAGATCTTTTGGGGTTGAGACACACAATATTAGGCTGAGATAGTATAATTATATGTTCAGATCAACTTGGCAAATATTAGTTAGAGATTTTCTTTCTATACAGCCCAGCTGCGTCTGGTGGAGAAAAATAACAAAGTTAGACATTTGGGATGTCTATGTGGTATAGTATGAAGGACACTGGATTGGGGACAAAAGGCTGGAGTCCTGTCTTGGCTGTCACTCAGTCTTCTTTGTCCATGTGAGCCTCAGTTGCTCATCTACAATACTAGAGCAAGTCAGACTCTGAGCTCAAGCCATTTCTTTGTAACTCTCACATAGTCTAATCAATTCTGAAGGATCCTGCTTTTTAGCTGGGCAGTGGTGGTACATGCCTTTAATCCCAGCACTTGGGAGGCAGAAGTAGGAGAATCTCTGTGAGTTCAAGACCAGCCTGATCTACAAAGAGCTAGTTTCAGGACAAACTCCAAAGCTACACAGGGAAACACTGTCTCGAAAAACAAAAAAGGATCCTGCTTTTTAATAAAGACTGTGTGTGTGTGTGTGTGTGTGTGTGTGTGTGTGTGTGTTGTGCTCTTGAGGCTGAATAACATGTCCAATCTTCCTAGAGCTAGAGTTAAAGGCAACTACCTAATATGGATGTGAGCTGTCTGATGTGGGTGCTAAACTCAGATCCTCTGTAAGATCAGCAAGGGCTCTTAGCCACCAGCCATCTCTCTAGCCACAGACCCTGCCTTTTGCAGTTGTTTATAATTTCTATTCTAAGGAGTCAGAAAGACATGTGCCCTGTACAACAATAGCATCTCAGATGGAGAAACTTGCCTCCAAAAGTGAGACATACTTTGTTAGATGTGTGAGGTAAGGGGGAAAAATATGGTGCTTCCCAGACATATCAGCTGTAGTGACTTGTCACTGGGGGATTCTGGTGGTGTTGACATGGAAACAGTGGGGACCATGGTGGAACTTAGTAGTTTCCTTGAGAGGACTGCCCTTCCTGGATCCTCTTCTTCAAAGGAACTTGAAGGATGGGATCCAATATTGATGGTTGGCCCCTTTGAGTTTATGTTGTGTAACGCTGGGGCTGCCATACTGTCCTGCCTCTCATAAGTTGGTGGGTTTTAGTAGGGAGGAATGTTAACTAATATTGCCGCAAGATCTCGTAAGCACTCATTTTAACCTAAGGAAATTGAGATGCCAAGACTTTGATTTTTGTCTGTAAAGGTGGGGTTTACAGGGGGATATTATGTGTTAACTCGAGTGGTCACAGGGTGCCTCCGTTTTATTCTCAACAAGCCTGATGGGCAGGTAGGTGATCTTGTCATCAATTCACAGACAGAGACATGGGAAGTTGCTTGAGTCAATCATGTGCTTGCCGCACAAGCATCAGGACCTGATGTTTGTCCGCAGCTCACCTGAGAAAGCCAGTGTTGGTGGTGCGTGCCTGTAATCCCAGTGCTGGGGAGGTAGACACAGGCAGGGTTCCTGGGGCTCAGCGGCCATGCTTCTTTCCTAATCAGCAAACCCCAGGTCAGTGAGAGCTGCATGAGACACAACAAGGTGGATGGCTCCTGTGGAGCTATACTTGAGGGTGACCTTTGACCTCCACATGGATACATGTGAACCCACATGAGTGCGCGCACGCGCGCACACACACTCACACACACACACACACACACACACACACACACACACACACACAGTGCTTGGAACTGGGGCTCCATGTGGAGCCAGGAAGGGATGGTGGTAGAAGCAGACCCTGAAAGTGTCTGTCCTCTACCCCTTGAGCACACCTCATCTGTACTGTTCCTGTTACTGCTGAACCACCATGTTCAACAAATACCAAGCCTAGGGGAACTCTTCAAAAGCCAAAATGGACATAATGTGTTCTGAGCACCTCCTGTGTGCGGGAGAGTGACAATGACAGAAAACGTGTGTTTCATTTTCCCACGAAACGTCAGACTTATTGATCAAATACCAATACTTCAATATTACCGCTGTACATTTGTTGTTTTTGAAACATTGTGTATACTGACCTCAAACCCAACAGTGATTCTCCTGCCTCAGCCTCCTAGGGAGCCACTACCCCTGGCTCTGGACTTTAACCATTTGTTCTCCATCCTATGTTTGATTTGATTCACTGTTATCTGTGTAAATAAGCTTCTTGACTATGTTGGTATCTTTGTGATATTTTATAAGTTGCCACTTAACACCCTCTGAATTAATTTTCCTTCTTTGTTCTCATTGCTAATTCTCCCTTGGCAGATACATATTTTCCAAACTATTTTTCAATGAAGAACAGTTTCTCTTTCTAAGTCACTTATATGGGTAACTTCCAGGAGAAAATCTTAAGGGGAAACACATAATTTCAGTGGCATCTAACTATTAAAGATTCACGTCGGTGTTAGTGTTTGGCTTGTGTAGTGAAATACTATGTAGATATCATTGTGCGTTCATAGGATGGGGAGAAACACTGCCATTTCTCCTGCTCAGAAATTTAATTTCTCACTTTAATTTTTTATAGGCCTTTTAGCAGCCAATGGGGTCTTATAAAAAAACTCCTCTCCCTCATTAGTGTATATTCCCCATTTGGTCTTAAGGATGGGGTGGGGGTGATACCATTGAAATTCTATCACCCAATCTATAAGCTGATATGCTGCTTTGCTCCCCTGGTGAGGAGGGGGGAATAGGAAAGATTGACTGATTGTTTATTTTGTTTGGGGGTGAGAAGGGCCTTGTGAAGTATGGGAAAATGGGGGAGTGCTTTCCTGGGTCCCAGTTGTTGGATCGCATGGTTATTTAGCTGATGCTCTGAGGCAGGGGAGGGAACATTGGGAGGGTTGTGGAATTCAGTAACCTTTCCTTTTGATAGAGAAGGACAGGAAGAGGAAGGAAGGAGGAAAATTGCCAGTCAGTAAAAGTCTGAGTTATGTCTGATAGTCCCTGCTCTTCAAAATGAGTGCTAATGAGTAGTCAGCTGTGAGCAAACCACGTCTCACCTGGACCTAGTGGTCCCGTGTAGACTACCAAGCTGTGGAAATTGGAGGTGACCTCGCCTTCCTTCACATCTGACAATTCCTTTGTATCCTTCTGACCGCAGGTGGCCCAAATGCAGGAAGTGGCCTGGGTTTCCTGTTGGGAGCTCAGCATAGGAACTTTCACTAACTTTGTTCACCCCAAATCCTGGATGCTAGTTATAATGGAAGCCAGAGAATAGTATGGCCTATCCTAAAGCCTGGACATTCAGAATCTGACCCTGCCAGCTCCAGCCTTCCCAGAATGCCCAACAGAGGGTCCTTTCTAGTTACCACCAACCCAGTGACAGATGTCTTCCAGACAGTAGCCCTTGTCTTTTCCTCCTCCTCGTCTACAACCTCAAGGCTTAAGGGAAATGAACATAGATCTTCCAGCAAGGCATCAAAGTCCGATGTAAAATGAAGTCTCATTTGATGTTCTTGATTTGTTTGTTTTGAGGTAGAGCCTTACTATCTTGACTATCCTGACCTTGAACTCTCCATCTAGCCCACACTGGCCTCCAAACCTGTGATCCTCTAGCCTTTATTTCCCAAAAGAACACCCATTCCCATTCAGCTTCACAAATCAAGGATAAGTAAGGTGCGTTACACCTTCACAGTGGGCTTGCCAAAGACCCAGGGTGGTCCTGGCAAGCTTCAGTCATGGCCAGCATTAACAACACCTTTATCTGTGCCTTGCTTTACAGGCCAACTAGACAGCATTGTCACATATAGAGTTCCAGCTTCTGAATATCTAGGGACTTGGTAGAGATCAACATAAGTAATGATTTAGCATTTCACAACTAACAGTCACGGACTGGATGCCTCCCAGTCACCACATTGCAGATGATCAGTAAGCAGGAAACTATACAACCATGACATCCCCCTCCGTGTTTGACTTTTGGCTCTTTGCCCAGTAATTCCATAACCTATTCCATAACTCAGACCTAAGGAATAATTGTCATTTGTAGACTTGCTTTACAATCTGGAGATACCGTTTAGCACCCCTGTCTTCGTCTCTGAGTACTCAGACTTTCGATGACATTTAATAGCCAAACTCCAAACATTTTGAAGCAAAATCCCAGCAGAAATGAACTTTAAACTGGTGAGAGTAGGGGCAGGGAAATCCTTCTGGGAGTCCGAAAGAGGCACTTGTGTGTCTGGACTAGTGGAAGGTTTCTATGTTACCAGAGTGATCTCCATGGTAACACATCAACATGGCTCCGGTGACAGCTTTATGCCCAGAGCTTCAGTTTCCCATGAGAAAGGGGATTCTCAAAGCAATCAAGAGGGGTCGATGGACACTCTCCTGCTCTGTAGAATTCTAGCCCTGAAGGGTCATTACATATAACTACCACATGTCCAGCTCAACCACTTTGTCCCTCTTAGTAAACCAAACGTCTTCAGAGAGCAGATAGTAACCTCTTGGGTTTTAGCTCATCTCATGCAAGGTTTAAACAGCTTTGCAGTAGAATGAGAAGGTAACTGGGAGTCAGGAAGTTCTGACGCTGATGGGAGGAAACTACTTGACAGGTTCTTATTTTTCAGATTCTAACAATGCCTTCAATAGTTAATTGATCAATTATATTGAAAGACTTCGGTGTGATACATTAGTAGTAAAAAGGCAACAGACACAATAGAGAATGCCTCTCTGGCATCAAAGAGATGATGATGGTGATAATGAAGATAGTGGTGGTGATGATGAGGAGGAGGAGATTCCATGTGTGGCAACAACAGCATCCAAAAAAAATATTAAAAAAATGGGTTGTGCCTCTGTTAATTTTATAAATCATCTTTGAATGATATAACCCAAACATGGAGGTTGGAAAAACCAACTGAGGTGTTAATTTTCCTGGAGCCTTAGTTACAAAAGGTAATTCATTTGCAGGAAGAATCACCAAATAGTAGCTTGTCTTAAACCACGGAAGAACATTTGGGAAGAACAATTATGTAATTTGGTAATTTAAAGACCCTCTTCCCTAGGGAATCTTATGACTCAACAATCAAAGGTGTCAGAATGGTAAAGACACTTTGGTGGTCAGGCTTGGACCACGACTGATTGGGGTGTTGGTTTCTGTTGTGTCCATGCAAGGGGGTCTTCTTTTGTTTTTGTTTTTTTATAATGATAATCTCTTCACTAAGACATTTAATTCTAGGGGTGTCAGGGGGTTAAAACCACAGTGACTCCGGGAAAGTAACTAATTGCTTATTTCCTGTAAAAGGTAGCTGAACTAGATTGTCTGCAACAAACCATAACTCCTTTCAGCCATCTAACCTTTAGCTGCCATGTTGCACAGTTACAGGGACAGCTAAGAAAGGTAGCTCTCCATTTAAGTTTCTTGTGTGATTCTCAAGTCTATCTTTAACAACCACAAGTCTTTATATTTTGTTTTAAAAATCATTCTGACACCAAGAATTATCTCTGAATGATCCACATCCAGTATTTAAACATGAAAAAATTTGACTGTATTCATTATTTCCTTTGTCATAACTTTAAGTTTACTTTGTTGGTATAGAAGGATTCTTAATGCAATAAACTCTAAATACACACTCTCTTTCTCTCTCCCTACTCTCCTCCCCCTTTTGTAGTTAAGTGTTTCCAAATCTCAACTGTTTGAGTTGAGTTGAAAATGGGAAGTTCTTGAGATGATTCTAAATGACCAAGAAAGAGAGAGAGATTATTTTAGGGCCATTTCCCTACTAAACAGTTCTAGTCCCAGAATGCCAGCATTGCCCAGTTCAGGTGTAAATATACATTATTTTATTGTCATAGGCTAGTTTAAGGTGTTTATTCTGTGTGAAAGGAAAAGATGATTTTGGAAGTTCAGAGCCTGTGGAAAGAAGATCCTGTCCTTTGTTTGGTCCGGCTAAGCACGGGTGTGACGCGCTCTCTTAGGCTCCGGGTGGAGGGTTTTCAGAAACAAGCAGGGGTCTCAGGAACAAAGGCTGTGTGTCTGTGTGCAGCAGTGGGGAACACAGTGCTGGCCCTGGAAGGTGGCGAGTGCTCAGCTGCCTGCTCTAGGATGCCATCTGTCTTGCATCTCTGAACAGACTTCTACCCTTCATCTCCTGGAAGACTGTCTGCCCCTCATCCTCCAAAGGACATTGTTTTCCCTTCATCCCCTGGACCAGTGATTGTCCTCCAGTCCTCCCAGGGAATGTCACACACACACACCAGAGAGGGGGGTGGGTGATACACTGAGGGTAGTGACTACCATTTGGCTGCCGCAGAGAACAACTTTTAGGATCAGAACCTAACTGCCAGGCTGTGCAAGAGGAAGCTGGCAGATCTTAGAAAGGGGAAAGGAGAAGTGTCTGTTCTGTTCGGTTAGCTGCTGTTTGCTTTTAATGGAATAAAGAGGGCAAGCCTGGAGAGCGATGGAGAGTTTGAGGTCCAGGGTGGCATTGTCTTCATCACTCAGCCAATTTCCTGAATTTCATTTTGACCAGTGAATGGCCAGTGTCCTGAGGGACCACATACAGATCCTGCTTTTTAACCACTTGTGAGGACTTCCACAGATAGAACTCAGGACATCTAGCAAGGGCTGTATTGAGGGAAGAAACTATAGACTGTTTTCTCCCACTTACGTGTCCTGCTTCCCACAGGAATCTGATGGATGACATGCATCTTACATGATGCAAACTTTGTTTGTGCCTGCAGCCCCCTTTTGTTCCGAAACGAGAAATAAATGTGAATGAGTGGTATTTAATTGTCTATTAAGCCTACCAAACCCCGGGAAGCTCACAAAAATGTCTGAAATGTAGAACTGGTAGACCTCATTCGGTGAGTAATCTTTTCAAACGTAATTAATCTGGTAAAACACAGGGGGCCCTTAATTGTATTATTTATTTATTTGCATTATTGTATTTGTATGTGTGACACATCTAAAGGTCCAAGGACAGCCCTTGGGTATCAGTCTTTCCTTCCACCATAAGGGGTGCTGGGGGATGGAACTTACATCCTCAGGCTTGGCAGCAAGTGCCTTTACCCAGGGAACTGAGCTATCTTACTGTCCCCAGCAGGCCCTTTAGACTCATGAATTCCATCCACACCCATGGGCTTAACCAACTACAGATTGAAATGTTTAGAAAGAAGATTCATCTGTTGTGAGCATGTACAGATGTTTCTTGTCATCATTCCCTAAGAAATACAGTCTAACCACTGTTAACATGGCATTTATTTTGTATTGTGAATAACACAGACATGATTTAAAGCATCCAGGAAAATGTGTGCAGGGCCCATGCGGTTACTGTGCCATTTGATAGAGGGGACTTGAGCGTCCTCAGATTTTAATTTCCACAAAACTCTAGAACCGGTCTCGTAGAAGCCAAGGACTAAAGCTGATTTGAAATATCAAAGTGAATGTGGCAGCCACTGCAACTGTGGCATGAGGGATGCCTGCTGACTGCCACTCTGACCCTTGTAGAACCTGGGGAAAATTAGCAAGTAGTAAGTTGTTAACAGTATCAGTTACTTTAGACAGCCTCAGCTTTACAAACATGGACCCAAGAAAACAGACTCAGACCTCTCTTCCTCAGAATAGCTCAGATTTGGACATAGCTCGATGTCCCTGTGTGCTGGGTCTCAGTGGGTCCTGGCCCCAGAGGAAGCCTTGTATGAGAGAACAATTTGTATAGTTTTCTGTGGTGGTAACTATGATTTGAGCCTTTTGCTTGTGTTGGGATGTGAGAGGTGGAGAGATGACTCAGCAGTTAAGAGCACATACTGCTGCCGCGGAGGAATGAAGTTGGTTCCCAGCACCCACGGCAAGTGGCTCACTGCTTCCTGCAATTGTAGCTCCAGGAGATCCAAAACCTTTGACCTCCATGGACACCTGCACATGTGTGATACCCTCCCTCTGGCACGTGCGCGTAATTAAAAATTGTAAAATCCACTTTTAAAAAGAGTTGGGATCTAGAGGAATGTTCTTCAGAGCGTGGCCGGAGGAAGGGACCCGGCTGGTGACAACAGGTCTGACACGAGAGGCCAGGAGGCACCAGGATGCGGGCTCCTTCACAGCTTGTAGGCCTGACAGTTGACTGTAGAAGAAATCTGGGCCATTGCTGGCAGCTGCTCTCAGACTCCCAGTGTGGTAGGTGCCTTGCTTGCTGAGTGCTGGGGCTAATCTGTGAAACAGAGACAGATGTGGCTGACTTTCTCATTCAAAATAAATAAATAAAATAAAATAAAACAAACCCTGTACACACGCTTTTTATTGGCTCTTCAGCAGTATTCATTGAATACCTCATTTGACAGGTAGCTGCTGCACACTTGCTGCCATGATGAGTAAGAACAGACGCTCTTCTGTGTTAATTCACGGTTTTCAACTTAGGGGAGAGCCGGTCCACTCCGTCAGATGCGTGGATGCCTTCACTGCCCTCGCTCTGTGGCTTTTCCTTGCTTTTGAGTCGCTCCTGGGTCCACATTTAGGGCTTACCACCCTGCTGTGGGAGCTGCTGAAGAACCAGGGGAGCCAGATAAACTGCACCAACTCTACCATTCAAGCACTAGTTCTTGAGCAGTCGGTGGAGCAGCACGCTCTGCTCTGAACATTGCACTCTTACGAATGCATGCACGTCAACACTTTATTGATTGATTCTCTGTGCTGTCCTGTTTTGTTTTATTCAGTCCTTCAAGTCTGTCCAGGCTAATTCATCTGTCTTGGGATAACATTTCTAAAGACCGACCAGGGGACCTGTTTAGTCGCCATTGTGCCATGTCTGCTGCAGCGGCAGGCCCTGCGTTACTAACCACGTTTGCAGCTGTTGAAAGAGCTGGTTATTAACAGTGCTGAGTTTGCAAACTGTGTCACAATTGATGACGCTTTCATAGCTCACCCGAGGGTTCACAGTCAAAGGACAGAGGAGCGTCAGACATGGAGGTTGCGAGGCGATGGGAACCAATATCTTATGCTAAAACGAATCACCAGTGGAGTGACCATAAGCATGCCAGGACAGAGTCATCACTGGCATCATAGCAGCAGTAGAGTCCAATATGGGTTCCAGATTTCTACCGTAGGTTGAGCGTTATTTAAACTAAACAACTCGACAGAGAATAAAGAACACTAGACGTGAAAAGAGCAGACTGTTAGAATAATAAAATCTTGAACTGGCAAAGTTTGGGATGTTCGTTTGTTGGTTTGTTGTTTGTTCTTTTAACATTGGTTACACAGAGAAGTGGAGCTGTAGGGGAATGGGCTTTATACCTGGCGTGGGCTGGCCACTTCAGACTTGCAGAAGTTCCTTCAATGGAAATGAAAACATCAGCACCCACTGAGCTTAATAATTTAACCCACTGATGGCTAGGGAATGTAAGTTAGTTGACAGCATGCCTGCCGAGTGGCCCCATCTCTGGTCCCACATGAATCAGACTTGGTATCCCATGCCTATCATCTCAGCACCGGAGAACTAGATGCAGGAGGATCAGAAAGGAGTTCAGGCCACTCAGCTGCGTCATAACTTTGAGGCCAGCCTTGGCTACTCGAGACTCTGTCTAAATGTAAAACTACGATCTTAACTCAGTGAGAGTACCATTATGGAAACATGATGGCAGTGTGAATAAAGGACTTTTTACCCATTGGCTCAGTCATTCTCCAATAGTTTGCCACTAGGAAGCAACTTGAGGTGCTGACACACATCTCTACGTGCACAGGTGACACACAGCAGAAGCCAAAAAACCCAGGACCGGCTAAGCTAAGTACTATTAAAGTGATGCTTTTTAAAATGCTTGTCTAATATCACTGACTACGTAGACTACAAGTGTCACCTCAGAATAATCCCTTTTTTATTTCTGAAGACAGGGTTTCACTGTGTAGCCCTTGTCATGCTGGAACTCACTCTGTAGACCAGGCTGGCCTCAAACTCAGAGATCCGCCTGCCTCTGCCTCCTGAGTGCTGGGATTAAAGGCGTGCACCGCCGCCACCTGGTAGTTCTTTCCTTTTTTTACTATAACTTTTCGAAACGTTTATTGTGGGGTGTGAGTTTATGTGTGTATGTGAATGTACACACTATGCCAGTTTGTATGCATGCCTTGATGGTCAAAGGACAACTTTACAGGAAGGGGTTCTGGGGCTCAAACTCAGGCTGGGCGGATTGGTGCCGAGCATCTTCATCCACTGAACCATCTCACACCCCCCAGACCATATGTAAATACATATTCCGTAGAGATGAATGGAGAAACTGAATGGAGAAACTGCAGGGGACTAGATACGGCTGTATGGAGTGGTCCATGCCTGTACGTAGCTGTGTGGACTTCTGTTGAGTCTGTCAAAATGAAAATCTGAGTCTGAGATTTCCATGACTCCCTTCTCACCCTTACCGCCTCTCCGACACTTGGAATACATACGTGCGTGCCCTGTTCTAAGAAGTCCTGCTTGCTCTGCCCTCCATCCACACCCTGTTGTGAGCCCTCCCCTTGCATTTCTGCAAGCGGTCACAGGTCACATTCTGCCTCATCCTCCTTAGCATTGCAGCATTCTCCTCCCCCACCTCCACAAACAAAATCATGTCAGCAGAGTCCTGCTTCATCCCACAGGCTTCGGCTTTAGAGCATCGATTGCCACTGTGCATCAAGGAAGACTCGCCCTCAGTGAGCGCCCCGTGCCCTTCGCATCTCTTCTGATCTCCATCTGCCTCCACCATTAAGCTGCACAGGCTAGGACTGGGCCCCAGGCCAGAATGATCAACACAGCAGCCCGCCCCAAGTGCAGCCTGGGGCTCTTCCCACCAGCATGGTTCGATTACTAGAAATGCATAAACCAGGCATGCTGACAGAAATCCTAAGGCAGGAGGATCAGAAATTCAAGGTCACCCCTGGCTG
The DNA here is from genome assembly GCF_943737965.1 of Phodopus roborovskii. Taxonomy (NCBI): domain Eukaryota; kingdom Metazoa; phylum Chordata; class Mammalia; order Rodentia; family Cricetidae; genus Phodopus; species Phodopus roborovskii. The sequence continues at coordinate 6,236,281 of NW_026126638.1, forward strand.
TATATAGTAAGTTAGAGGCCAGCCCAGGATGCATGAAACCCTGTTTAAAAACAATAGAAATTTAAAACCAAAAAGAAAATGCTATTCTTCAGAGTCTTTCCCCCTAAGCTTTAGATGTATTTTTCATTATGTGTATATGTGTGTGTATATACAACTTGTGTGTAGTGTGGTGTGTGTGTGTGTGTGTGTGTGTGTGTGAGTGTACGTGCCTATGCATGCAGAAACCAAGGGGATTGAATCTCCTGGAGCTGGAGTCAAAGGTGTTTGTGAACCACCTAGTATGCATGCTACGAATTGACTTGGGTCCTCTGGAAGAGCAATGTTCACGTTTAGGTCCTGAGCTGTCTCTGCTGCCTCATGCTTTGGAGCACTGAATGAGACCTGGATGCCTGTCTTCTGCCACTGGTACAAGGTGGCATGCGTGGCTTTTGAATGGCAGTTTGCCATTAAGTACATGACAGTTGCCAGTTAGAGGTTATTTCATTCTGGGCAGTCTGGTGCACACCACACTGCCAGACCAGGTTCTTTCCCATGCTCAACCTATAGCCTTATCTGCTGTGGGTCACTGCCAAAAACTTCCCCAGAAGCAGTGTTTTCCTCAGAAACTGAGTTCCAGTTAGTCCCGTCATGGGTTTCCAGAAGGGAGGGTTTGTCTTAACCATCTGAGGTTTCCTGGGACCCAGCATGACAGTAGGTGCTCCATGCTTGTGTAGTTGCCCTGGAATCTGACTCAAATGCTGGGGAAGCAAACCTGTATTTGTACTGTTACTTTTTCCTTGGGCCTGATTGTCCAGGGTCTGTCTGTGGTTATTTGACTCGATGCCTGGTGAGGACAGAAAACTCTTCTATTTGGCCAGAGAACTCATTTTCACACACAACCGTTCACTGTGGCTAGCTGTGGAAGCTGGAGCGAGAGGAACAAGACTTTAAGACAGTCGACAGCTAGATATGGGTTTGAGGCTAGCCCGAACTGTATGAGAGACCCTGTCTTAAAACCAAACAGAGCCCCCAGATTCACTCTTATTTCAAATACTCTGAACTGAGCTAGTTGTGCACCTTTGGTGGATTGCACATTATAAAAAGCCACGTTTTTTTTTTTTTTTTTTTTTTTTTTTTTTCCTTCAGTAGTAAAGCCCACTAGGTGAGTGATTCCAGTATAAAATGTCTCATTTTCTAACCTCACTCTTACACAACCGACTGTTTAGCCAGCCAGCCCTCCCTCCTCCCTTCCCTGATTGTCACCATCAAACTGTCAGGCTCTAGCTGGTTGGTATTTTATCTCCCAAACAGCCAGCCAGACTTGCATTGTAAGATGAGGAAATGGCTCTTGCCCTTCCTACATCCAACGCCTGCGTCCTTCAGAACTTCATCTAAATACTTGGCTCTGTCCTTCCATACTGCAGGGTTCCACCAAATATGGCCATTGTGTGTCACGTCTCTCTTGTGTAAATGCAAGGGTCTCTCAGTAGCTATTTATGTGTGCCTTCTGGGATAGGCCTCCTTTAACACGAAGCCTTCCTCCTTTAGAAGGGATGGCTGTTTTACAGCTTGTGCTTTTGATGGTTCTTCTCAGATCCCTGTAGCAAATACATTTGACAGGACACTGGGCCCAAGGTTGTGCTCCCCCAAAACACTAAGTGCTGAACTTGCCGAGTTCCCCGTCCTAAAAAGTTGACATTCGTTTGACTCCTCCGGTGATGTTCTCTTGTGTGATCTGTGACTGAAGCTCAGTGCTGGAGTGGGTGATCGTTGAATGGATTGCTCAAAAAAGAAGTAAGATGCTAAAAATAGCTTCCATATAAAGGCCGCTTAACTTTTCTACCTGGGGAATGAGGACAAAAACATTTCCAGGATGGAAATGACATAGTTCGAGTGATGTAAGCAGTTGGCTGCCTTTTTTTTTTTTTTTTCCTGCCAGAAAGGAAAGCATAACATCATGTAGAAAAATTCCCCTCAGTTGTTGAATAGTCACAAATGATGTAACCTTTGGTACTTAGGAGGGCACCCTGGCCAACATAGACTTCTAGAACATTCATTTCTTGGCGTTTCCGGATAGTCACTGTTTTCATTCAAAAGCTGATTGGTGTGGACAGCTCCCGCTGTGGTGACTCAGGGCATTGTGAGAGTTGTTTTTCACAGAGGTGCAAGGCGTGAAGAGAATAGCTGAATCGTGACCAATTATCACCTTCCCACCCTCCCAGTGCCAATAGCCCAATGAGTCTGTAAGTTCTACACAATATCAAATAAATAACCTGACTTTTATAATGAAGGTTTTTCCCATCATATTTTTTCCCTGTCTCTAACATTGCCAGTGTTCTGTCTTTGGCCTTCCCTGTTTTTACACGGAAGATTTGACTCTCTAACTCCACCAAAGGCAACGGAAGTGAGTTAATTAAGAATAACTCATTTTCTCTCATCCTGGCAGACATTTTGATAAGTATTTGCTGAGTTAATGAATCAATCTATAAATTGTAATTTATTACAAGACTCATTTGTGGATGTATAATTGTTCTCTCCTAGTTTAACAAATGCACTGCTTTTTAAAAATATTTATTACAGAGAAAGAGAGAGTGTGTGTGTGCACGCGCACGCACATAATTTTTAGGAATTAATTCCCACTTTCTGCCTTATTTTTGAAGTAATCTTCCTTGTTTCTGCCACTGAGCAGTGCATTCCAGGCTAGCCGGCCCATCTCACTGTACTAGTGCCGGGATCACAGGTGTCCGCCATTGCATCTCGTCTTTTACATGAGTTCCAGAAACAAACTCAGGCTGTCAAGCTTGCTCCAAGGCAAGCACTTGCACCTGCTGAGCCATCTCCCTGGTCCTGCCTTTTTTCTTTCTTTTCTTTAAAAGTTGAAATCCTCTTTGCCTCTTAGTTTCCAGCATCTTAGACAAAGGATGAGGTCTTGGGTGTATGTGCAAGTTGCCCATCAATGACAAGGACCAGTCCGTTACTGGTAAGAGGTGCTAGTAAATCATGGTTGCCTCAGTGAGTGCCCTGATTCCATTAGCCTCCTAGTCTGCCTGTACTACAGAATGATGGGAAATCTCACTTCAGGAAAATGGTAAGTGTGCTTCCTTAATATGCAGTGCCCGGCTCTGGAATTATTTGTATGCATTTGTTTAAAAACACACACACACAAACAACAACTAAATCCCAAGCAACCTTAGTGACTTCTGCTATTTGTCTAATAGTAGAGAACTCAAAGATAATACATTTTAATTTGTTGCCCAACCCATGGGCATCGCAAATTGAATGTATGTCATCATACCTTTCCCCGTTGGTTTAAATGAGAAATGCACCCCATAGGTTCATGTATTTGGATGCTTGGTCCAGACTTGGTTGCCCTGTTCAGGGAGGTATGGAACCTTCAGGGTGTGCAGCAGCCTCCTGTTGGAGGAATTCGGTCATTAGAAGCAGGCTTGGAGAGCATAGACACTTCTAGTCCACCCACTACCCCACCCCCACCCTGCTTCCGAGTGCACATAAAAATGTGAGCAGCCAGCTTTCCTGGTCCTGTCAACATGTCCTGCCCTTCCTGCCATGATGGACTCCATTCCACTGGAATGCTAAACCAGAATAAACTCTTTCCTCCTTAAATTGCTCTTGGCCATGGTGTTTTAGCACAGCAACAGAAAGGTAACTGATACAGGCCTGTGCCGGGCACCACTCTTCAGTTGAGCTAGAGTGCGCCGTCTCTTTGTTCTTTGCTTCCATTTGGGGGGAGGTTTGGGGCAGGGTTTCTCTGTGTAGATTTGGAGCCTATTCTAGAGCTCACTCTGTAGACCAAGCTGGCCTTGAACTCTTCCTGCCTCTGCCTCCCAAGTGCAGGGTTTAAAGGCGTGCGCCACCCCTGCCTAGCAGGACACGGTTTTTCTTCGTATATTCTAGAGGCAGATGGAACCTTGGAATCAGACAGAGATGTGAGTGTCAGTTATGCTGTGTAACCTGTCTTGGTAGTTTTTCTTCTAACAGATGTACTTGTTGAATATACAGATACAGAATATAGGTAATTGTTTTGTTCATGGAATGTAAGTTTATGTTAACACTTTAGATTTTAGTATCTGTATAAACTCCTAATCATTTTTGCTTGGGTTACAGCAAAAAAAAAAAAAAAAAAAAAAAAAAAAAATCATCATTCTTCCTCCTCATTCTTTGATCACCATTCCCCACCCACATCATGGTAACGTTCAACCTGTTGAGTTGACGTTATGGCTGCCATTTCACTTTGTGGTTTTCTTAGGAGACAGGTCTCACCGTGCTACCCAGAACTTCCTACGTGCTAGGTCTACAGGTATACACACCACCTTTAAAAACCCTTCCTTCTTTCTCTCTCCTTATGATCCAGATTGGATGGGTATTCCTTTTGTACTTCTGTGTTAATTTTGTGGGAGGAAAAAAAGTAAGATAGGATCCAGGCAAGAGCCCGGAGGCATACCAGTAGAAACTGCCTTCAGGTAGGCATAGGCTGGCCACCATGATTGGTGTTTTTGTGTTTTATACTGTATAGATCTCACATGCTGTGTGTGGTCTGTAAATGACACATTTCCACCATTGGACAGTGGTTCTGCATTTCAGTTTAACCTATAAGAAACTGTCAAGACAGACTGTCAAATTATTTGCTGAAATCTGGATGTACCGCTTGGCTCTCCTCAAAATCTGCACGCGGTGCCCTCTTTTGCTTCGCCAATCTGTTCGCAGTGAACCTGAAACCTTCTGGTTAGTCTTACACGAGAGTTGTTCTTGGGTCAGTATAAACAGATGGTTAATCAGCCCATCTACTTCCAGTGCTTTCAAGAGAGGAGGAAAAAAAAAACAACCATCATTTTGTCTAAGAAGAGTTTTCAGCCTAGCCATTCAGCTGGAACATGTCTGCTGTCTCCTGCGTAGGGTATGCCTTATTCTTTCTCCCATGACAGGCAGTGTGTGTATAGATTTGTGATTTTCTCCCACTTGTGATAAAGGGTTTTTATATTTTGTTTCTCATTTTAAAAATGGACTCTGTGCGGTAGAATGTTGATTGGTGCCATAGAAAGACAGGGACTTGGGGACCACTGGGAAATGTGACACCAATCTATTACGTAGGTGACAAGGTAACAGGTTCAGAGTCAGACAGCTTTTCTTTTTGGGACACTGTCTCTCATGTAGTACAGGCTAGCCTCAAACTCACTGTGTAGCCAAGGATGATCGTGCATCCCTGAGTCTCCTGATTTCACCTCCTAAATTCTGGGATTCCTGGTGTATGCCACCACTCTTATGCCTTCAGGGTTCTCTCTACCTATCCACCCCCTCTCTCCTTCTATCCCTGTTATGTTCTTTCTCTCTTTTCTCCTTCCCTGCCTCCTCCTCTCTCTCCCCACCCCTCCTCTTGGCCTCTCTTCTTGCTAGAGATTGAACCAAGGGTCTCATGCATGCCTGGGGTTACAACTCCATTCTTAGATGCTTGAAAATTCTCAAAAAATAACATAGAGCCACAGTATCCAAAAGTGTTAGGTTGGTATATATGTGTTTAAGTAAGATAACCTCAAGTACAGTGATGTAATAAGGGCAAGTAAGTTACCACATGTGTAAGAAAAAGACAAGAGCTGCACATGTGTAGAGTAATAGCTATGCTCTCCTGCCGGCTGTGGGCTAGGTTCTGAAGGGCCTAGGGCCTTTCACACTAAAAAGTTTAGATCTCCTCAGGAAAGTTACAAGACACCACAGGAGAAAGTTAAGTGGCATTGAGAAGTATGTTTAGAAGTCTCTCAATAGTGGCGACACAGGGAATTAAAACCTCTCTTTAGTAATTCAACCTAGAGAAAAAAAAAATACAGCTGCCAAATAAGATGGTCCCTACTGGATGAATGGAGTGGAACTGTTCAAGGGATGTTGGTAGATGTGTGAGTGAGACTGTCGCTGTGACAAGTCCTTGTGAGGAATGATTTAAAGGAGAAAAAGTTCATTTTGGCTTGTGGCTTCAATCTGGTGTTCTTGGTCCTACCGCTTTGGGCATAAGGTGATGAGTATCATGGCAGGGAGCATGTGGGCGGAGCTGAGTTGTTCATCTCCTGAGAACATAGAAAGAGAGACAAGGGCCAGAGCAAGGTAAACCTTTTAAGGATGGACCTAGCCAAGTCCTACCTCCTCACAGCCCATTGATAAAGCCACTACCCTCACCCAAGCACCTTTCAATGGACAGATCGAAATCTGTGACATGTGGGATGCTTCACACCCAAGCACTAAACATTAAACTCTTAACTAGGGCTCAGATGAGGAGGCGCTGAATGGCGAGCGGGAAAGGCAAGGGAGGGGTTGCACACCCCACTGTAAAGGCCATTTAACTTTTTCATTGAGAATGTAAGCGCAGGGTTGATGTGATCTGATTGTGGTTTGAGAGGATTCCTGTAAAGTAGGGAGAGATAGAAGGGACGAAGGGTAGTCAAAGCATAATCCCATAAAGGATTTAGGGAGCCAGTTAATTGTAAGTCACATGATGGCAGTTCCTTACCTACAATACTTCCACCCTGGCCTTTGGGCTTCTCTGTATGTGTGGGATGCTTGTTTCCAGTAGCCCATGGCCCACTACCTCTTCCCTCAGAAACGTGCACAAGTGTGAGACCTTCAGGGCCCTCCCTGTTGCTGCCAGTACCCCTTCCATGATGTTTTCCCCCATACAGGTACCTGACAGGAGCCAGGGAGGGTTTCTTTTGGCTCACGGTTTCAGCAAGTCTCAGTTCACCGCTGTGAGGAAAGCCTGCTAGCAGGAGCTGCCGAGTCTGTGTTAGTGGGAGCTTGTTGCAGGCCACTGTTCACATGGTGTAAGACATGTGTGTGTGCTGAAACTAGAAGATGTAACCTTCATAGGTCAGCATCCTGTTTCTGCCAGCCAAGCCCACCTCCTAAAGATCCATAGCCTCCCAAAGCAGTGTCACTGTCAGCAAGTCGAGTGTTCAAATACATGGGCTGTGAAGTGAATGAGGGACATTGCATATTCAAGCTGTAACACCCACTATCACGTATACTCACAGTGTAACATAGTTTTTATTTTACCCGCTTGTTTATTTGTGTATTTATTGATCATCTATAATTGGTGCCTACAAGAATGCCCCCGCCCCCAAGGAGTTGCTTACTAAGTATTTGCCTAATCGATTATGGAGTGAAGTTCATCTGTCTCCAGTCACCAGTTTTACCACCATTTCATGAGTAACAGTCGTGACAGGACTAATGTGTTTTTTTTTTCCTCCACCATATGTCCCTTTTTGGAAAGGCTTGATACTTCAAGCTTCACATATCTTCTGTGCAGAGTGGAAGTGTGTCACTGAGCCACCGAGCCGCTTTCTTGGCTCGCGGTGTGTGGAGTGGCCTTGCATTCAGCTTGTGGTAGGCTCTGTTTCTTTTTTTAGTCAGGTCGCTCACTCCTCAACAGTCCTTGAGCTTAAACTCTTGAGTAACTCTGGACGTTGGAGTTTTCTGAGAACTTGAGAGCGAGATGAACAAGGCTGCCAATAGCATGCCTTCTGTGCCTGGCATCTGAGATTGGCGCTTGCTTTAGCAGGCACCGTTGCATAATTATAGCCATTGGCTACAAAAGGTGACCACAGAGCCTGCAAGGGAGAATTGGAGGCTGTCCTAGTTAGCATTAACTGTCACCTCAAAGCAGCTCAGAGTCACTTGAAAAGGTGCAATTAAATGATTTCCTTTATCTGTTTGGTCTGGGGATGTGTCTGTGAGGAGTTATCTTCATTGTTGGTTGTTACGGGAGGGCTCAGCCCACTGTGGGTAAAACCATTCCCTGGGCAAGGGGTTCTGGTCTGTGTAATAAGGAAGCTACCTGAGTATAAGCCAAAGTGAACCATGGATCGAGCTAGCAAGCCGTGTTCCTACTTGGTTTCTGCTCCAAGTTCCTGCTTCAGTACCTGCCCCTGACCTCCCTCAGTGAGGGAGCTTACCTGAAGTGTAAGTCAAGTAAGCCCTTTCCTCCCCTAAGTGGGTCTTGTCAGTATTTAACCCTAAGGACAGAAAGCAAAGTAGAACGGAGACACAGCAGGGAAGCTATTCTAGGGATGTGAGGAGGCTGGGTTCTGGTTTGTGTTGGTCAGCACCAAGTGTGGCTTCCTTAGCGAAGATAATATGAGGCTGTCATTTCTGGTCTTTATATATATACATATATATTGTATATACCAAGCCTGTTTTTATTAAAGTTTCCATGCCTTGATTCCATATTTTTTCCATATTTTGCAGTATTTTCCTTACTGAAAAAAAGAAACTCTATTAATTAAGTAGAACATAATTTGTTTTTCCACTTTTGCCTAATTAAATACTTATAAATTACTAAGTTTATCAGAACTTCTGTTAATGAAATAGTTGAAAAGTAGCACAGATTGTTGCCATAATTCTAAAAACAAAAAAGTCAGGGTATTTACAGATTTAGCCTCATTGGGAGAAAGAGTCTTTTTTTTTTTTTTTTTTTTTTTTTTTAATGTATTATGAATTGCACTCAAGGCTCACACATGCTGGACAAGCATTCACCACTGGAGTGATGTCCCCAGCCATTCCTTTCTATGTTTGAGAATACCAATAGAATAACTTACAGACATACCCCCCCCCCAATGCTTGTGTAGAGGGGCTTGACGTTTTGTTTGCTCTTTTGAGATAGTCTAGTTGTATAGCTCTGACTGACACAGGTACCCACTGTGTAGACCAGTCAGGCTTTGAACTTGTAGCTGCCTTCCTGCCTCAACCTCCCTAATGCTAGAATTCCAGATGCGTGCCCCACACCTGTCTTGCTGGTGATCTTAAATGTGTGCGTGCATCCAGAGTTAGGACAGCGGCTTTACTCCTGCACAGAGGCTGCTGGAAGAGGAAGTAGAGAGCTCTGGGCCTGTGATTGCTCAGGGCTCTTCTGGAATACAAATGCAGGGAACCCTTGCCTGTATCCAGGCCTGCTGCAGCATCTCTCTGCAAACCTTTGGGCTGGGCAGAAGGATGCTGTCAGAGGAGGCTGCATGTTGAAAGAACAGATGCCAGCCCTTCTAGAACTCTCCCTGTTTGGATGACCCCATTCTGAACATCTCCTCCTTTGATATGTACCTGCCTTGACTGACACTGATGCCAGGTGTCACACACTACAGTGGCCAAATGATAACCTGAATGAAGCCATACGGTGTTACAGGACTGGAGTGGGAAGGGAGATGGAGAAATAAGCCAACTGTCTACTCCAGACGTCCCAAGGTAACCCTGGACTGTAGGGCAGTACTGTAAGGTTAAGCCAGCTGATGAAGCATGAGCTTTCTCTGCTTATGGCTGGAGTGACAGATAGGAGAATAAAACGGCTTCTGGTTACTGCCATACAGTAGGCATTGTCTTTCAGACAGAAGTGAAACTGTGTTCTCTATTACAGGGCCACTGGTGACAGCACTTAACAATCTTCATGGAGTTCTCCTGTGGGGATAAATTATCCACAAGTCCCCAAAACCTTGATGTTAAACTGTATCAACTGTACTGATCCAAGCCTTTAATTCCAGAACTGGGGAGGCAGAGACAGGTGGGTCTCTGTGAGTTTGAGGCCAGCCTGGTATATATAGTGGGTTCAAGTTGGAGGACAGCCTGGTAAACAAGAGCGGGTTTGAGTTTGAAGACAGTCTGGTCTACAGAGTAGGTTCAAGGTCAGCCATGGCAACATGATGAGACCCTGTCTTGAAAAAAGTAAAATTAAATTTCAAAAAAATCATTGATGACGTCATATCGATTTTATGTTTTAATGGTACAGATTTCAATACATAGGGCTAAGCAGGATGTTTTACTAAAAGTACAATCGACTTTGTTTACCTCCACTTCTTTTTATTCTGGAGATAAGATCATTTAAAATTACGTTATATGGATCACATTTTATTTCTGTTGGAAGCGCTGACCTGCAGCAAGGTTCTGGGGACTGGAGAGATGGCGCTGTCAGTAAGAACATGAACTACTCTTACAGAGGATCCAGAGTTGATTCCCATACCAGCCTGCTCACAACTGCATGTAACTCCAGGTCCAGGAAACCAGATGCCCTCCTCTGGCCGCCAGAGGCACCTGTATTCACATGCACACACACCTCCAAACACGCGCACATGCATAAAAAGTAAAAATAAACCTTCAGAAAATTATAAGTTTTCAAAGTGACTCAGTGGGTTAAAGAAGGTTCTACACTAGCCTGAAGACCTGAGTTTGGTCTCCAGGGTCCATGTAAAAATGGAAGCGATCTGACTCCCCTGCGTTGTTTTCGGAATGCCACGTGTGTGCCTTCCCACGTCAAAAACACAGTAACAGCAACAAATGCATGCAGTAAGGTAGGATTTCTCGGCTGGGGCTCACTCCTCTTTTTACAGAAGAGCAAGGTAAGATCAGCGAGTTGGGTTGACTTGGTCAGCTCCACGCAGTGAGCCAGAAGAAGTTCCCTGCTCTTGAAATTTTGCTTTACTTAACTTGAAGCCCCTGAAACAGTTGCTTTGGTGTAAATGAGACCAGAGCTTGGGTTCCAGTTTGAGTCAGTGCACTGTCAACTTTAACCGGTATCGTGGTTGAGCGCGTAGCTCAGCGGTAGAGTGCATGTTCAGTGTGCAAAGGGCAAAGGGCCCTGGCTTCAGTTTTCAGCATCAGGGGAAATTCCCCCCGCCCCCCAATCCAACCAAAAATATAATGAAGTGAAAAAGAAAAGGCCCTGGTGAGTTCTCCCGTTTGGGTTCTTGACTGGATTTCTTTCACATCCTTGTTCTGGCGATGAAACCTTAATTGCTGGACAGAAACGCAATAAGAAAACATCTACATGCCTGCTTTATACACAAGCCCCCTGTCTTGAAGAAACACTCAAGAGATTAAGTCTGGCTGGAAGTAAATTGACACCGAGTCCTCACCCTGGTCGTCTTTGTCAACATTTCCAGGGTGCTGAGGGCCTGGGGCTGTACTAACACTACACAGTCTACACTAAAAAGAATTGTTTTAAACGATCTTGACCTCAGAAGACCCGAGTGTGGGTAGTAACCATAACATTTTGCTCACCGACGGGGACTTTGGTTTTACCTCCACAATGTGTAACCGAAACTTAGCAATCCTACCTTTAAGGAAGATGATCTGGCAAGCGTAGCGCTGCGAGCGACCCTTGCAGAGCTGCATAGGTAAAAGGATGGAAATGTAACGCCGTGCGTCCTTGTTGTTTCATTGTCCCTTTTCCTTTGGGCTGTCATTTCGCCAGTGGCACTGTGTGTGGATTTGGTGAGAGTTATTACTATGAATGCAGTTAAGAACCGTTCCGCAGGGCCTCGGCCCCCTCTGGTTTCCATTTGGGCTCTCCTCTGCTAGAGGTGAATTCTTTCAGATCTCGCTAATTCTTCAGATTTCTTCATTTTTATTTCCCGTGTAGCAGTGTTTTGCCTGCATGTATGTCTGTATACCTTGTGTATGCAGTGCCCTCAGGGGGACTAGAAATGGCCCTCTTGGAGTCAGTGTTACAAACCGTGAAGCCAAATCTTCTGGAACTGCCCACCTGCTGGTGACACCTGGTACCAGCTGCCCCCTTGGGCCCTCCTGCACTCTGCCTGTCCCTTGCATTTGAGCTCCTTTCCTCCATGCCTCTCCCCTTCCTCTTTCCTAGTTTATCCTCTTGATTCAATGGGGGAGAACTGCCGATAGCTTCCTGGGGGGGGGGGGGAGGAGAGTACAGAATTTTTGAGACCTCGTGTGTCTGAAAGATACCTTTACAGTCTCCCCATGGCTGGTTGGTAATTTCACTTAGGGTTTAGAACAGACCTGGTTTCCCACAGGACCTTGAAGGCATAGTTGCATTGTGTGATCACAACATTTATAGCCTGAAGTCTTGGTGTGAGTTCGTTTCTTGGCTTTGTCCTCTCTCAACATCAGTCCCCAGGTTCTGTATTGTCAGAGTACCGTGCCTCAATCTGGAATGCCCCTTGAACTTGAACATTCCTTTCCTTCCATTCTAGGACGTTGCCATTGCGTGAATGTGGGGTGGCTCGGTTTGTTTCTGGTTTTTTTTGTTTGTCTGTTTGTTTTGCTTTCCCTTCAGGAACAGCTGTTATTAGAAGGTTGGTTGGTGCTATCATTTTCTTATCTTTGCTCTTTATTTTTTAACCTGTGTTTTTTAAGTTCCTGTTTGGGACACTTCCCACACCTTTCCTTTTAACACTTCTGCTGGGTTTTATTTTGGTGAATTTTGTGTATACACACTCACATGCTCGATGATCACATGTGTACAGGTGCCTGTGTATGTGTGCCCATGTGGGTGAAGGGCAGAGTTGGACACCGATATCTTCCTTGTTCTCCGCTTTTATTTATTGAGGCAAGGCCCCTCACTGAAGCTAGACCCGACAGGTTCACCTTGTCTAACTAGCCAGCTGGTCCCAGAATCCATGTGTTATAATTTGATTTTGTTGTTGTGCAAAGACCGGTGATTAAAAGCAGCCTGGGAAGGAATGGGCTTATTTGGCAAACAGCTCCCCATCATAGTCCATCTTGAGGGACATCAAGTCGGGAGCCCAAGGCAGGAACCTGGAGGCAGGGATTGAAGACCCTGGAGGGTGCGGCTGACAGAGTTGCTTTCCCTGGCTCCCTACATTTGCTGTGTTATACAGCCCAGGACCACCTGCCCAGAGTGGCACTGCCCACAGCGGACTGTGCCCTCCCCATAAATCATTAATCAAGAAAATGCCCCACGGACTTGTCTATGGGCCAACCCGATAGAGGCTGAAGAGTTTTCTTCCCAGTTCAGGTCAAGTTGACCAGAAAAGCTACCCGCACACCCTGCCTCTGCCCTGGAGTGCCTATAGGCAGTCTGCCATGACTATCCCTTTCTGTGTGGGTGCTGGGAATCTAAGCTCTGGCTCCTAAGTTAGTACAGCAAGGACTTTGCCAGCTGAGCTACCTCCTCAGCCTTTGCTGATTTTGTTAATTATGCTTTTTTGGGTTTTGTTTTGTTTTGTTTTGAGACAGGGTTTCTATGTTTTGCTTTGGAGGCTGTCCTGGAACTCGCTCTGTAGACCAAGCTGGTCTCCAACTCGCAGAGATCCACCTGCCTCTGCCTCCTGAGTGCTGGGATTGAAGGTGTGCACCACCACTGCCTAGCTTATTGACATTTCAATGTGACATTGTTAATAATTCTTTGAGGATTTCGTATATCTTGCTCGTATTCACCCCCACTCTTCCCACATCCATTGGTCGAATCAGAAATTATTGTTTACCTCTCTAACATTTGTTGACATTATTGCACCCGTAGGCCTATCATGCCCATAGAGTTAGTTCATGGCACCTTCTAATACTATGAAAGCTAGCCAGCTAACCTTCCTGCTTAGTACTAACTTGACATCTCTGTATCTTTGACCAAACTCTGGTGTCTTCAGCAATAGGCTCTTACCATTAACATGTGGTAGACAACCAAGGGCAATGGCAATTGCCTGTATGGTTTGGAGACTCTCTAGGATACCCCTGACAAACAATTTGTGGAGAGGTGTCCCACAGCTGGCACTGGAGCCTGTGACTTCTAGGAAGAGCATTATCCCCCATGTAGGACGACTCATATTAAATCCTTTTATATGAATAGTGTAAAACAATAGATTCCTATATGGCATTTTCAGACATCCTTAGTGTGAGTTATCCCTTATTCTCCACCCTCGCCTGCCTTCCTGTCCCTCTCCCCACATAAACCCTTCTCTTCTTGTTGATATTTTAACTGACCTTGAACTTGGTTCCTCCTCCCTCAGCTTCCCAAGTGCTGGGATCGCTGACACACCTCTGCTTTGGTTTTTGTTTTACTCTCTACTCTTTTTACTCAAATACCGGGTCATCTGTGCTCCTCTGTCCCCATTTCAAGTTAACAGGGCCTAATTGGGAGTCCTGTGTCATCTTTGGGCTTCCCCAGGAGAAGGCGACCCACATACACGTACTATTGGGACACCACTGGGTAAACATCAGCAGATCTTTTGGCTCGGCTGTGCCCATTCCCTAGAGCTGGTTGTGTAAGTCTGCAACTTCCTGGGAGAGAGCGGAAAGACAGGGAAGGGAGGTCATCGTGCATGTGTTCTTTTGGTGCCCTGCTCGTAAACTTCCAGTTAATCCCACCCAGCCAGTCTGTTATTTGCTCCATCTGCAGCATGAGCTGCAACCCGCCATGCTAGGGAAGGGACAGAGACTCTTGATGTGACTGGTGCCACCAGATCCTGACCCTTCTAAGATCTGGCCATGTGACCCGGCAGTTAGCTCAGTGTGCTCATTACTGGGCAATTGGCATTCCGCTTCCTGGTGTCTAGTGAGGAGATCGCCGTTAGTTCTGCTATCACTTCCCACCAGCCTGGTTAAGATCTCTTGCGCTGCCTTTGTCCTTGTGGGTTTCTCTTATTTGTAGCAGTTTGGGAAAGAGAACAGAACTGAAATTAACGGGGTTCTTTGATGAATTCTGACAGTCTCTCTGTCATAGGGAGACTGTCCAAAAGACACTTGTATATCAAACTCCTCGGGGGGAATTCCCCCTCCATAAATTACTGTTACCATGGATGACTGCCATGGGTGACAGCTTTAATTCCTGTAGCTTGTTACATAGAATTCATGTAAGGTGTGGCTCAAGAGGCAGGTCCTTGTCCCTTAGTTGGTGTCCTTGGTTGAAAGAAATCAGGAGGGAAATCAGATGAAATCTAGCTAGTTGTCCACATTTGCATTCAATTCCTGTAATTGGATGAAGCATTCTTAGATAAGTAGTTAACATATATAAAGCTTTCAGAGCTGTGACTGACACATACTACCCAGTATTATTTCTTCAATTGTATATGGTCTTGTTTATGTTTCTAATGTCTTAATGTAGGATCTTAGTCTCACGTTCACTTATGAAGTTGAAGATGACCTTGGAACTCCCGACAATTCCCACCCCAGCCTCCACCTCCCAAATACTGCCATGCCAAACCCACCTGGTGATCTTTAAAAAACATCCAGTATCCCATGTCAGCCATACTTAGTCACTGTCTCTTGAGTCTGGTTCTAATGTCAAGGCAAAGGAGAGCTTTGTTTTTTAGGAAACAAGTAAGTAAGGCATGTGGACAACCACTGGGATGGGAGCATCACTGATAGAATGTAACAGGTCCTTAAAGTTGTGTGGGACGGTGACGTCATCTGTCATTCATGAAGCAAAGGAGCCAGCCCCGAGAACCGAGCCTAGTGGCAGAGTGTCTGTTCACAGCCAGTAAATAAAACATGAACTTTATATCCACATCTATCTTGTCTGTCTGTATGTATGTATGTAAGTCTTTATACACACACAGACACGCATGCGCGCACACGCACAGACACACACACTGTAAAACCTGAACACCAGGGCCCTGCTGGCCCAGCCCAGAGCAGTTAGCAGCACACTGTCCCCTTTCTTTCAGAAGTTTCCCCCTCTGTTTAATCAACTGGCACCTGACGAGGAGAGACTGCAGAAGAGGTCCCTGTGGGTGTGTACTCCTGCTCTCCCACGACAAGCAGTCGGGTGTTGGCCAGAGTCAGCTAAGCTGTCGCCAGCACTTCGTGGGGACCCCCCTCACTCACTCAGGGATGAATGACTCTTGAGGCAACTCCGGTCTCAGAGTCAGGCCCCATCTGCTAATGGAGCTCTATTTTCATCCATCTGCTGTGCAATCAAAATGAATTGCTGAGCTGAGGGGAGGGAGGTGGTGGAACAGTAAGTTTTATTTGTATGTGAGTGACTTAGAAGGCTCTCAATGGCTGTTTGTCTCATGATTGATAGCAACTTTTGCTTAAGACGGTGTTGGTGAAGTGTTTTGATACAAATCATGGCCGGGGCCAAGGAAAGGGATGGAAGGTACAAATCACAGAATTACCAAATTCCTGTGAAATTTACATTTTAAGAATTCTAGCTGGTGTGGTGGTACACACTGGAATCCCCACACTTGGGAAGGATCAGGAATTGAAGGCCAGCCTCGGTCACAGAGTGAGTAGATGGGCTACCCCAAACCCTCCAAAACTCCAGAGCAAATTCTCCTGTTTTGTCAGGTGTGGTGGCACACACCTGTTACCCCAGCACTTGAGGGGGTGAAATACGACCTTGAGGCAACTTTAAGGACATCTTGAGACTTGGATGGAAATCTCCTTTTTCTCCAAAAGGAGAAAAGGAGCAGGGAAGGACGGATAGAGAGATGGAAACAGGCTGGGAGAAGAAGCTGATACTTTAGTTTAAGAAATTGCTTTTTATAAACCTTTTAAGAGTCTAATTTCAAATTCTGTCTGGACTTTGCTTTGGACCACCAGCTCACAAAAACAAAAAGTCACAGAGATTTATCATTGATTATGAAAAGCTCAGGCTTAGCTCAGGCTTGTTTCTATCTAGCTCTTGTAACTTAAGTTAGCCTAATTCTATTCACCTGTGTGCTATAGCAGTAGCTTTTACCTCTCCTCTGCGTCTGCTGGTGACTCCGCCTTTCTTCCTCCCAGAACTTTCTCTGGCCTGAAGTCCTGGCTATATGTCCTGCCTAGCTATGGGCTGTTTAGCTTTTTCTTAAGCCAGTCCACAGTGGGGCGCCTTCACACAGTATGGAGGTGTAGCCCACAACAGGGAATAGTGAAGAATGATAATGGAACTTCCAGTGTAATCCCCAGATTTAAGCCGGGGTTACTGAGGCACGGATGTCCGTCTTGTTCGCTTGCACATTTATCCAACTTGTAGCCTGCTTTGCCACTTCAGCGTCTGGGCTTGGAGCATTTCGTGGTCCAGGGTGCAGGGAGGGCCTGGGAAGGAATCTTAGACATCAGGTAACTTTTATTAGGAGGTCTTTGAGATGAGACTCAATAACTGAGATGACCTCCACCCCGCAGATGGACGGTGCCATTGTCTTCAGCTAGGATTCAGCCCTGCTTAGAATCTAAACCCAGAAAAGAAAAACATCAAAAAAAAAAAAAAAAAAAACAAAACCCCGCTTTTTGTCTCTTGAATATCCCTTACCCCAAATACTTGGAAACAGAGGAGTTTGAGAGTTTGAGTTATTTTCAGATTTTTTTTAGTGTTTAATGTGCGCAGTGAGACACCATGGGGCGTGGACACAGTGTAAAGAGGGTTACACTTAATGTTCCCTACACACGCAGGCTAATTGTCATGTATACATCACCATAGTGCCCTGCCTGTGGCCTGCAGGCTATCACAGTCAGCTGTGGGACTCCCTGCCTGTGGTGTCATGGCAGCTCTTCACCAGTTACTTCCCTCAGTCTTACGACAAAATGCCTGACAGAGGGCTCAAAGAAGGACGGCGTGTGCACGCGTGTGTGCGTGTGTGTGTGTGTGTGTGTGTGTGTGTGTGTGTGTCTCACAGGTTGAGGGGATACAGGCCATCGTGACAGGGAGTGTGGAACAAGCTAGTCACAGTGTCCTCGGGCAGGAATCGGTGAGAGATGGATGTTGGATGTCGGTGGTGAGCATGCTTCTCCTTACTGTTCAGTCTGACATGGCGCTGCCTGCACTGAGGGTTAGTCTTCTGTTCTGGAAACATCCTCACAAGAAACTCTCAGGGCTGTGTCTCCTAGGTGATTTGAAAGCATGTCTAGTTGACAGTGGAGATGAGCAACCCCAGGGCTATTAAAAAGTTGTAGATGTGGAGCCATTTTGAAGGATGGAGTATGTGGGATTGCGGTTTGTGGAGGAGGCACAGTTCCCCTGCTTTGGCTTTGTTTTGCCACCGAGAAGCCTGTGAATCAGGACCAGGGATGAGGGCTGAGTCTCTTCCCTGTTACCTTGTGTAGCTCTGTGCTATCGATGTCTGTGCCCCAGGCCCGGCCACAGATAAAGCCAGGCATGGGAGAAAATAGCACAGTCCTGCTCGGGCAGCGGGAAACTACGTCCGCCTCCTCTGTTTATTTGCCTCCCCCTTTCCCTTTCTTTCCCCCTTCTTCAAAAAGATGTGGATGCTGAGATCATCCCAGAGAAATCTAAAATAAATGCCATGAGAAAACGGTCCCTCTGGAAAGCGCCTTGTTCTCCTGCTGTTTGTAAATGTGAACCTCTCAGCAACTGGGCAGCTGCATGGGTATAAATATAGCCACAGCACTGACGCTGGCTGAATCCTGCTTTCTTAGAAGCTCGATGGGAACCCACGGAAGTCAGGGAGCGAGCAGTAAAGCTCAGTCAATCCATCGGCCTCCTCTCTCTCTCTGTTTCTCCCTCCATCCTGGACCTTAGTGTGGGTGTGAGGATAGAAGTAGCTCTCAGGACACGCTGGAAATAGCCCTTGGCAATGCTGGTTAAGCTCAAAGACAGGGAAGATGCTTCCTATATAGCTGACCCCCGCTTGACTCTTAGACCTGGGCTATTTTGGCCATTCTGTGATCTCAAGAGCATGCTCTCAACCCAGCTGCTTGGGCACAAGCAGGTTCTCCAGCGTGAGCTCTGTCCGGGCACTTGGCGCCTTTCCACTACCTCCCCAATCACATATCTTATTCTGACTTGACTCAGCTGTCTAGAGCCTGGGGTTTAAAAATAGCTCTTGATGCCTGCTGCAGAACTGAGGGAGAAATAGATAGATAGCCTGGGCATGGGGAGGTCAACAGCACTTGAAACACCTCTCCTCATACCTGTAGGCTACACTGGACCAGAGCGTTTTAATTTCTTCAGGTTGACTTCCAGACATGGCTACACAAGACCGGGTCTCTTGATGTTTCTGGGCTTCGGTACTGTTCCGAGTCTAGGTTCGGCAGAAGAAAGTCATTATTTTCCTTGGTGGTTCCCAGAAACAACAGTGTCTATTCTCTTTGCATGCAGACAGCCAAGTCATTTAGTATTATGTTTATTTGCTTTCCCTTTCCTGTTCAAATGCTTGAAGAGGAGAATCGTGGACTTTCTTTCATTGTGCCTACCCACAAAACTTCAGTAAATCATTTTATACAACTTCATGTCCTTTGTGACCATTGAACTGACCACAGCAACATTCCTTTAATGCCCGTGGCATTCCATTAGCCCATGGTGTGAATACTACGTTGCCCACATCATTCATTGTGTACGGGTAGTGTCCTGCAGCCGTCTGAGAGCATTCTGTGTGTGCTGCGCTGTCCGTGTGTTTAATGGTTTCCGTAGAACTGAGCTATGTCTATGCATTTTTAAAATTTTTTAAGGTTTTTTTTTCCTTCAAACTGAGCCTCTGAGCATATTTGTTTTAAAAATAAAGAAAAAAAAAAAGCAAGATCGGTTATTCAGTTCAGAATACAGTGAAAATATTCCATTTAAGCCCATATTCATGAGGGAAGATCTTGAAGTTCAAGGGCTTGGTTCTGTCTGTGCCCTGGTGTTGGGATTGTCTCGGCAGAGTGTCCCCAATCCGTGTATGTGGAACTGAGACCCAGGTAGCAGAAGAGTGCTAGTTGTTCGAGCCTTGGTGATGAAGTATAGTGGAAGGGACACTCTGCAAGGAAATCGGAGCAAAGGAGTTATGTAAATGTCTTAAGCCACAATTAGGGGCTCTGGCATACTGAACAAAGATTTCATAACATACACCAACTCATCTCCAGCCATGGATAGCACAGACCAGACCCACCCATGTTCTAGAGAACAAACAGAAACGTCCATAGTCTACAAAGGTCATGTACAGTGGAATTAGCAGCCACTCCACAGGGTTGTCAAAGCAGGGGAGAATGTAAACATAAAACAGTACAGAGATAGGCACAAGTAAGGACTCAGTAAAGGCTGGTTGAAAGGAAGGGCAAAATCATGCTGTGCGTTTGATTTGTGTGGCCACAGCAAGGTCAGCCCCTCACCTGAAGATGCTCAGGTTGCCCTGGCATCTAAAGATACCATATTCTTTAGCTTGTTCCTCTGAATGTGATGAGGGTTTTACAGAGATGGCAGGCAGCCCCCTGGCCTCCAGTTTGGCCACCTGTAGGGATCGTGGGAGGGAGGGTGCATTGGGAGTGAGACCAGAAGGCAGTCTACTAGTTGTAATGCCATAGACCATAAAGGAAAGGAGAGAGGTGAGATGCCCCTTTTGGTCCTTGGCGAATGTCCATGTTCACCTGCTGTGTGTGAATTCATACCTCAGAGCTAAGTTCTTACTTCATCTTCTCACCCAGCCCTCACAGCAGCTCACAGCTGGGTAATGTTGCCCACAGTGTGCAGGTGGGGGAAACAGTCTGTGGGAAGCGAGGCTGAGATGTGACACTGAAACCCAGTGTCATCAGGCTAGGAAGTGGCTGGTTGAGGAACTGAGCCCAAACCTTCTGATTCCCAACCGAGTGAGGTATGAATCAAACAGTGGAAACAGACATCCACACACCCCAGTACCGTGTGTAGGGACACTAAAGGCGACTATAGTCTTAAATGAGTCACTCACTCTTCCAGATTGTTCTCCACTGACACCCATGCTCGCACACTGCAATCAGGAATGGAGATATATAGCAAGGCTGTGTATTGACAGCTTTGGTATCTGCACACTTCCTTTCATTTTCATAACTTGAGAGAAAGCCCAGTTGGAAAGGTTGTGGGGCTACAGGGACAGACAACCAAGCATCTCATGACGGCTGTAGCTCACATCCGGCTGTGAGCTGAAGAAGGAGCCTTAGCTTCTGTCGGTCTTACAGGCTGTTACTAGATTACAAGAATGCTCGGGATAAGAGCTCATTTTTATGTGATCTGTTTGTGGAGTCGATGATACAAAGAAAAGAAAATTCCTTGGTTTTTATTACCATACAAGGACAAAATTTTGAGATTGTCTTCCCAGGCATTACTTATCCACTAGCTATTACTTGGCATGCACAGTCCTTTGTACTGGGATTGCAAAGATAAAAATAAATAAATAAAAAGTAATTTTTACCCTCACGGGACTTGCCCTCCCTTGGGGAAGACAGATCAGTAACCCATAAACTAGAATATAAAGCACTTGGGTGTGATTTAATGTCTATGGTCCCTAGGAGAGAAGCAACTGAATCGGAAAGGGAGAAAGTGTTTGGGGGGGGGGGTCATCACTAAGGAAAATGGAAATACAGAAGAGAGCATGCATGATTTGTTTGGAGCCCCAGCTGAAGCTGCTGGATGAAGTTGAAGTAAAACTTCAAGCCCAAAGAGTCTGATTTTCTGAGATAAAGAATTCAGTGTTACCATGAACTCAGGGAGGAGACATGGAAGGGTTTTTGAAAGGCAAAGGTTGTAAAGCGAGCAGAAGAGAGGCCTGAGGAGCAGAGGGGAAGTGATGGACTTGGGTTATCTTCTCAGTACCAGCCACGTAACTCTAGTTTAAGAGAAACTCCTGGGATATAAACAGAGCCCCTGGGGCAGCTCTTGCCAGTTGGGGAAAGGGCATGATGGTGGAGATGGAAATGCTAACTCCAAAGACACAAGTTAAACCCTGCCATCACATGTAAAGAAATTTCAGGGAAAAAAAATTTAAAATCTAAATCACTTCAAGCCATGTTATAAGATCCAACATTTATTCGCATATCCCTAAATGCTTTGAAATGAACCTCTTAAACAATAATAAAATTCAAATGTTGGCTTTGCTGTGCGGTGGTATTTATGTTCTTACACTTGTCGGATTGCTTGAGTCCATTTTGCTGGTATTTGTTTTCCTTTGAGATAGGAGTTAATTTTGTCACAGTTTCTTCCCCTGACAATAACTGCAACTTTTCTTTTCCTGAGGTAGTTTTCCCTCCAACCGTTTCTTGTTGTTCTTACCCAAGACTCGGTATCTGCCAAAACAAATGCAAGAGAGTGATAAACGCTGAGAGGAATGTCTGTTGGACCACAGGAAATTTCCTGTTCAGGAAGAGATCTTGGGAACTTCCTGTAGAGGAGTGCATTATGGGACTTTTGGCTGCCCGCCCTTGACCACAGCTGCAATTAACTAAAGGCGAAGGGGGAAGGGAGAGGAAGAAGAGGAGACAGCTACCCACAGACGTTTATTCCACGTAGCCTGAGGAGAAAGAATGGGCTGATGTGGGTTCAGAGCAAACCTCTGGTTCATGTGTAACAGATCACTCTGCCCCCTTTGTAGTCCCCATCTTTCACAGCATTCCAGATGCCGTCTCAGGGTGGGGGAAACCAACACTCAAGCTGTGTCAGTCATGTTTGCCCTCCTATTCCCGCACCTGGGGGGACCTCCTGGAAGAACCCTGTGCTCTTGAACCCTACTGTCTTGGAGACCTCTGTGTAGTCTCTGGACTCTGGACTGCTGGCGGCTGACATCAGGACTTGAGTTCGTGGTGTTTTTTCTTCTTCCTATCCCAGAGGAGGTATGGAAGAGGAAAAGAATGCTTCGGCTCTGTGGCATACCCTCATTTGACCGACAGCATGAAGGCAACGTTGAAGAATCATAGAGGAAAACTAAAGCACAGTCAAAACCAGTAGAGCATTCTTGTTCCTCAGTGTTCCTCACCAGTGGGTGTCTGACCGGTGACACACGCCTGCCTTCCTTCCCTCTGGGTCCCTGAGCTGTTCACCCAAATGCTCTTATTTATACCCTTGCCACTTTGTTTTTGTGGGGTCAGCCTCTGAAGATGTCAGAATCCCAGCCTCCATTTGGCTATATTTCAACCTTTTTGGACCTTGGGGATTTCTGACATTAGGAGGGGGATGAGGCCTGGCCGTATTAGGGCTGAAAATAACCCAAAGCCTATTCTGCTCCATGTCTGAGTAGCCTGAGCTTCTGTCCTGAGCCCCTCACATCATCCTTCTCCTGTCCCATCCCCATCTTTCTCTGCTAGGGTTTAACATCCCACGTGCATCCCTGTGGCTCCTCACTAAGCATGAATGAATTACACACATGTACCTGCATCACAGTGAGTTGTGCGTTTTTAACGTCTGAGGGAGGAAAATCTTAGGAAAAGGCCTTCTTTCCTTCAGTTCCATTGATTTTTTTTAAGAGGGAGATTCCAAGGATGTGTTTAACATGGAACTTAAGGAACCTGGTGATGCTCCTGTGCATATGGTACACACAATAACCAGGCAGTTTGTTCTTTGTAATCAGTGAAAATGTGCGTGTGTGTGTGGACCTTCCCTGTCAGCTAGATGGCATGTAGCATGACTGCAATTTTTAGTTTCCCTCTCATGACTCCCGTTTTCTTCAGAAATTGACTTTTCCTTTTCTCTGTTTCCAGTTCTCTTCTTCTCTGCCGAAAATGCTTGAATGCAGGCAGGCTTTTGTCACAGTTCACTTGAACACAGACCTGTTTTTATGACCATTCTGTAGACAAAAGAGCAGTGGCATTGACCCCCAGAGTTCTATTGGAAATGGGTTTCAATTTTTTTTTAAACTTTTTCTTTGATGAACAAATAAAAATGGTTGATATTTATACTTTGTGTGTGTGACGTGAGGAATGACTGGAAAAGTTTATGTGTCCATTAATTCATGTTTGCGTGAGGACATTTAAAGTTCCGAGGAATTTGCATGTATGCAGTACATTATTATTAACTATAGTCATCATGTGCGTATAAGAGATTTACTACTGGCCTCCTTGCGGCTGTCACCCCAGCTCCCCCCCCCCCCCCCCCCCGGTCTATATCTCTTTCTAATAGGCTCTTGCTGTGTAGCCCAGGCTGGCCTAGGATTCCTCATCTTACCTGTCAATCTCTTGAGTCCTAGGATTGCAGGTCTGTGCAGAATTTTGAAACCTTCAACAACCAGTTGCTCCACAGCCCCTCCCTCTCTCAGCTCACTGCTCTACTTTGCTTGTTATGAGGGTTATGATTTTAGATCCCTCCTGTGCATGAGATCACGTTTAGTGCGTGTCTCTCCAAGCATGGCTTATTTCACTTAGCGTGAGGTTCTCCAGGTTTGTCCGTCATGCTGTCACAAGTGGGGTTGGGGCGGGGGGACAATTCCAGACATGATCTGTGCCCGTAATCCTAACACTTGGGGTGTGAGGGCAGGCAGAGCAAGCGTTTAAAGCCAGTCACATGGATTTCCACCCTGAGCTGCAAGAGACTTTGTCACAATGAAAGCAAACCCCAAAAATGGGGGAGAAAGAATCAAAATATTCATGGGAAAACATTTGAAAGGAACAAGAATCCTTCGTGGCTGATAGTTTCTGGGCTGCTTCTCAGTTCAGCCGGTCCCCCAGTGTTGTAATTGTGTCATAATTTTGAACCGTGAAAGCAGAGATGAAGCATAGCGACTGTCCTTACTGCCGCTCTGTGAGGGTTTACTTTATGCTGCTCTGAGGAGACTGCCGGCATCAGAATGTCACCTGTGCACACAGGCAGAGAAGCATAAATTCACTGTCTGGACCTCACATCTGACCATTGATTTTTTTTTAACCCTGACCTTAGCCTTTAGAAGAAAAAGCAAATTTTAAATTAAAAAACAAAGACAGTAAAAAGAAATCTGTCTATTTAGTTCAAGAGGCAACTCCCCGGCTATAACTTACAGGAATCAGGCTTGTTTCTTACATTTTAAAAGTGTTTCCTTTAGTTGGAAAAAAAAAAAAAAAAAGATGAATTCTTGTCTTTGGGCATTTGATCTTGTTGGTTGAAACAAGGTCTCTCTGTGTTTCTCAGGCTTGCCTGGAACACCTAGGGTTAGTAGCTAGTTCTGCCTAAGACCCTTTGATTACTGGTCCAGATCTTTAAAAATTGAATCTTGATGTTTAGCCGTGCTTTGTTCAGTGTGGCTTTTTTTTTTTTTTTTTTTTTTTTTTTGACCCTTGGATATCAAATGAGTCACCCTTGGGGCATGCCTGACCATTGTGGAGATAATGCGGCTACCATGCTAGCTAGCATTTGCTTTAGTGAAAATACAATGATTTAGTCCATAGGAGCTTGTAGTGTGGTACCAGTATTAATGTAGTGTGATGACCTGTCTCGCTAAGTCTTGAAATGTATGGAAGAGGAAACAAGCCAAAAGGTGAAGGCTGAGGTAACAGGAGAGCCTGCTCCAGTTAGGCCTTTCCACAGTCAGCCCTGCCTGAGGAGAAGCCACTGGCCCAGAGATGAAAGCTGCCATGTGCCAGAGAATGAGCAACTTTCTGACAAATCCAAGGCCAAAGGAAGCAAAATACCTCATTGTTCCCCCTCCATCTCCCCCTGTGCTGTCCAGCCCTCAAACCCTCGGCGCCTCCTCCTGTTCACACCCGCCTCCTCTGCCCGCTCAGCTTCAGCCAGCTCACAAGTGCCTGTGTGGGCTGGTGCACTCCGTATCATGGACTTCCTCCCAGGAAATTTCCTGTGGTGGAAACTCTGGGGAAACTTCCTGTTGAGTAGGTTACTGCCCAGGCCTGATAAGGGGAACTGCTTAAAACCCACAGCCCCAGCTGCTGAGAGGTGGCATGGTTCCTCTCTTTCCTCACAGCATGCAGGAGCAAGAAAGGGCAACTGTTCATGGACCGGAGTCTCCCTGGGTAGTATTTTCTGGGAGCTAAAAGCTCCACTCACAATCAGCAAGCTCCCTTAGTGAATTGGTCCCCATGCTTAAATGCACCCTTGAGTATCCGCAGGGACAATACCGTGTGATGGGACTCTGAAAACCATCTCGAAGGCCCAGGCCTGAGCCTTTCGAATGTCACCTCCTTCCTGTTACTCTTCAGTGCCACACGTCTGTGAGTCGTGTGTGTTTTCAGCTGTCACTGATGTATAGGGAATATTAATGTATCCTTGTCGTTTGCAGATACAGTGAGCAATGCGTAGTGTGGTTCACATAACACCAGTGTGTGAATCGCCTGAGGCTCGTTCTATTTGGCAGTCTTTAGCCTAGCACAATAGTCTCTGTGATCCTGTGACTTAGCATGGACATGTGGTCAATTCCTCTGTTGTCCACAAGCCCTTGGGCAAGGATTATTATCCCTAAATTATCCCATGGAGTTATGCTCAGCTCTAAATATTTCCAACTTGGGGAGTCCTGTAGTTCCCTTTAGCAGTTCCTGTCATCTAGCCATAGTGTAAATGTTTGGTCCCCTAATTGCCTGAATTCTCCATAGTGACCTGTAATTCTGTTACTACTTTCCCTGGTCTTCGTGTATAATAAAAGTAATTGACCCCTTGCCCTCTTTCTGATGCCACATAGACAGTTTCATGGTGTATTTTATTGCTTCGTTTGCCCTAAGCCTATTTTTCTACAAGTGCTTAAGAGGTAATTTTTTTTCTTCCTGGTTCAGGGGTTAACATAGACTTCCTTTCCAAAATGTACGTAGATTTAATGAAAGTTTCTGCCAGCCACATCTATCCAAACTTCTGCCGTGGTATGGTTTCTTTCCTAGTTTGGGAAAGGAAGACATTAGCCTGAGAATAAACCAGCAAACTAAACATGCATTAGGTGCGGGTTGGGGTTACATGTTGATCCACACTGCAGACTAAGGAGGCATGTAAGAAATTACCAGGAAGAACTCTCTTGGCTGATAAGAGTCAACCTGCTAGACTTCTCCTAGACAAAGACTTTTATTCATCTTTGTTCCCATCCACGGTAGTTTATGTTTTGGCGTATAGTCTTTGTTGAATGAATGAGTCCTAATAGTTTAAAAAAAAAAAAAAAAGAGCTGATTATTGGACATTAGTTCTGTCTAAATGTGTGTGTGTGTGTCTGTGTGTGTATGTTTTCCATATTACTTATAAAGATGAGCTGCCCTCATGAATTGAGTATTGATCCTCAAAATGGCAAGCTACCGATGACTGGCACACATGGGAAGGCTGAAGAATAATCTCTGTTTCAGGAGGACTTGCATTAAGCTTTACGTAGGCTGTGCAAACAGTGATTTAATTTGGGCCGCTTAGAGGAAGAGTAGGGACCCTGTTTAAATGGTTTGCATTATCATTGCTTTTGCTTTTAGATCTGATTTTACATTATATAAAAAAAAAGATTAACAGGAATATGTTGTAAACACAGAAGGCTGTCCTTATAAAGACACCGTTCACGTACTTAAGAATAGTAGCCATTTCCAATGCAATCTTTCTCCAAAAGAAGCTACAGTGATGCCACAACATTCATAGACCAAGCCAACATGCTGTCATCATCGCCACCACCGTTGCCTCATAGCTCTTGTCAAGTTGTATTAAAGTACTTCAGGGTCCTGCTATGTGTTATGATTATTTTTGAAGTCTAGTTCGTAGTATGGTAGAAGGACCAGGCTTTTGGACTCACTAAACTGATGGCTAGATCTATTGTCACTATTGTATATATGCATGGCATACATGCACATATATGAATGTTCACATGTGTATTAGCACATATGTATATGTATGTGCACGGAGTGGCCCCGAGGTGATGCTGAATGTCTTCTTCAATTGTTGCTCATTGTATTTATAGAAACAGAGCCTCTTATTGAGTCTGGAACTCACCAGTTTCTCCTAGCAACCTGGCCAGCAAGTGCCAGAACTACAAGTGGCCATCATACTTGCCCAGCTCATGTGTGGCTGTAGGGAATCTAAACTTGGATGTTCATGCATGTATGCTAAATGCTTTATCCACTCAGCCATCTCCCCAGCCTATATTATTAAATTCCTTTAACGTGTATTTTTTTGAACGACTATTTTTTATATGCTATGAAATGTCAGTGAACAAACCAGAAATGACCCCTGCCTTCATGGGATGAACACCAGTATATTCCCTGCCCAGCTGGGAACATCTATTGTAAAATGTAAATCGGGTTATATTATTTCCCTATTCCCAAACTTGCACCTGGCTTCCATTCTGAGCTCTCAGTGCAAACCATAAGACCTATAACATTTGGGCCCTGTGATTTCTATAACCCTCTGTCTCCATTCTCAATCACATTTTGTTCTGCTCCTACCTTTTCAGCCATACTGGTTGGAACATGCTAGTTGCTGTGCTTGGAACAATCCAGATGTGTTCCTGCCACAGTGCCTTTGCACTCGCTCTCCCGTCTACGCCATCATCCTCCTCTTGAACCGAGTCTTCCTTTAAATTTCACCTTGGGGTTTTTTCCTAGTACCTCTTTCCAAACTACCGCCGCCTTCCTTAACTCACCCCCTCCACCCTGCACCACCTTCCTTCTTTAGTAGTGTTCACACTTGGAATAACATTTTATTAAACTTCTGTTTGGAATGACAGCTCTGTGTGTAGAGATGGGGTCAGTACGGGAAGGGTCAAGTCTAGCCCAGCTGGATCAGACCCTGATTATCTCAAGGATGAGGGTGTACCAGAGTCTCAGCTCCCATCCTTCATCCTATAGATCTCAATGTACATTTCCCACATCCCAGAGTTCCTTGCCTGGGTTCTCTCTAAACCTCATTCTTTCTGAATGAGCCTGATTCTAGCAAGCCAGTTTCCAGTCATGTGTAGGAGTCACTGGACTGAAGGTTGGACACAGGGACACAGGCTTGTCTCAGATTCTTTTGTTAGTGGCCTCCCTTGTTTCCTTCCTATTCCTATGGGTATTCCCCTCTTCCCCCAGTTTATGTCCAGAAATCCAGCATGATTCATGGTGTCTGCCCTGCATGCAGATAAGTGCCGGCTTCCCACTGTTAGGTCAGACACCACTTGGTTGTCTCCTTCCTATTCTCCAAACTGTTGTGCACATCTCCGTGCTGCCCTGGCTGGCTCTCCCACGCTGAGTCTTGTGGGTTTGTGCAGCGATTATTCTTCTCCTATGGTTTAGGGGGACCTTGGACAAGAACAGGAACAGATGTGTGCCATTTACTTTGTTACCTATAATGCCAAGTGCTCACTGCTCAGTACTCAGGGATTTGGAAGCATGAAGTGGAAGCCTCTGGCTTCTTTTATGGCATTTATTTAAGAGGAGGCTTAGCAGTTTAGCACACCCGGCCTGGAGGTGTTAGAGTGCTTGGTAGAGTGCTTGCCTAGCATGCAGGAAGCCCTGTGTGTCATTTCTCTGTCCCAAGCACTGTATAAATCAGGTCTGGTCAAACATGCTTGTAATTCCAGCAATCGGGAGGTAGACAGAGAAAGATCAGAAACTAAAAGCCATTCTCTGTTAGGTAACTAGCTTGAGGCTGGCCCAGGATACCAGAGACCCTGCAAAATAAGCAAACTTATTGGCAAATCAGGTAAAGAGCATATAGGATTAGGTCTTGAAGGAGACCTGGATATGCATATGTGGAAGGGAGTGGGGTGTTCTAAAGACGCTGAGGCCAGAAGACATGTTCTTTAGTAACAAAAGACCAGGCTGGCTGGCATTCCCTGAATTTGCTGTGGAAAATCCTGAATGCCACATTATAGACATACAAGTAGCAGGCTGGAGAGATGGCCCAGCCATTAAAGGCTAGGCTCACAACCAAAAATATAAGACATACAGGTAGCAAAGATGAAGAGTTAGAAGGAGTTGGCCACGTTAAGTATTTGTGCCTTTATCATGAGCAGCAGGCAGCCACAGCTGAGTCCTCTACATAGCCCCACATCTCAGGAACTCGAGCACTTTATGGATCAGGACCGTGATTTCTACCTTGTAGTTATGAGCATTTGATAGGTCTCATATGTGCTTTGTCGCTCACCCCTGGCATACTTTTCTGTGGATTTCAGTCTTCTCAGAAAATGGCAAGTCTCTGTAACCCCGTAGGAGAAGAACTGTGTAATCAGTGATAGGAGAAGAACTGTGTGATCAGCACATCAGGGTGACCGGTAATCCTTCCAATCAAGTGACTGTAAGATAGAGAGAGACGGCTAGGAGACTGCCCTGGAGCCAGAAATGAGTAACGGGGGAGTTTCAATTGTCCACACCTGGGCTAAGGTGGGAAAGGAGGGCACTTGAAGAACAAGAGTGTGAAAAGGCTCTAACAGCATCGAGGCTAACAAGGATGATTGAGCCGGAACTAACCAGCTAGTTACAGAGGAAGCAGGAAGCAAGGACGGACGGGATAGCTCTGCACAATTTTATGTCTGGCGATATAAGCTCCATATGCACACTATAAGCTCTAATGTTAAAAAAAAAAAAATAATAATCTCCTACTCAAGCAGAGGCAGGAGGATTGCCTCACATTTGGGCCAACCTGGTATATGTAGCAAGTCCAAGCCAGCCAGGGTTACATAGCAAGACCATGTCTCATAACGGGTTAGTGAACAAACACAAGTTCCCTGAGGCATCTGGGGTGGCTCCAGGTAGAGCTCATACAGTTAGAGGTGGGCTAGCCTAGGGTTGCAGGAAGCCCCATGAACTGGAAATCAGCATCCACTCCAGTCATACATACTGCACATTTGCTGGAGGAAAGCAAGAGCCCGGCAGGTCTCAGCTGATGCCCACTCCGCCCCCAACACGCGGTTAATCAAGCAAAATGGTCACTGTGGAGAATGTCTGGGGCTTCTAGAGTCCACTGTAGGTTGTCAAGGTGCAGACATATGCAGGGGCTCCCAAGTTTCCAGTTGCCAGGTGTGTGAAGTTGCCCACAGAAAGCAGTGCGGGCGATACTGAGGTCCCCTAAGGTAATTGTATTGTTTTTTACAGCTCTGTAGAAGCTTGTGCTGATACTTTGTAGAAACTGGTCTCTGCCTAATTTTTTTGAAATTGCACTTACTTTATTTACTCTGTGTGTGTGTGTGTGTGTGCGCGCGCGCGCGCGTTTGCCCGTGTGTTGCATGCCCAGATCCGAGCTTGCATGTCGAGGTCAGAGAACAACTCGAGGGAGATTCTTTCCTTCCACCACGTGGGTCTTCAGGTCCTTCATCTGCTGAATTTTGGTCTTCAAGAGTTTCAAGGGGGAATAACTACCTTAGAGAGGCAGTGGACTTTAATAACGTATTTTTTACCATTACGAATATACAAATGTGTGTTGTGGTAATGGGGAGAGCTGGGCCCAGTGTCTGGAAACTCGGACTTAGTTATAATAACCTTCCCTGGTCTAGCTCCCAGGTGGGAAGCAGCAGCTCTGGGCAGGGACCATTCCGTGTCAGGGCCTATTAGACAATGAGCAGGTGGTCTCAAGACAACCAGGCCGACGACCATGCCCTAAAAACACAAAACTGAAAGCGTTTTGCTTTTATTCCTGACCCATTTAAAAGATGAAGGAGGAAATGGAAGGGGGCAGTCATAATAAAATAATATGTAAACACTAACCAAATAACAATGGTGGCCAGAAACAGACGGCATTTAAAGCCAGGAAGCTTCATAATGGGTCTGTGTAAATTAACAGCCTCATTGAAACATGCACCTGTCTGGCCGCTACCTGGCAGGAGAGCAATGGACATTTGATTGGAGTGAATTTTACTGTTTCCTTTTGGGAAGAAACTTAGCATGGGCTTGGCTGGGAATGCAACTCAGCTGACAGAGTGCTTTCTTACCTAGGGTGCAGGTGGCCCCGGGCTGCCTTGGTACTACATAAACTGGGTGTGGTGGCCTCTAATCCCAACACTGAGGAGGTCGAAGCTGGAGAATTGGAAGTTAATGGGCATCCTCAGCTACGTAGCAAAGTTTGAGCCCAGCCTGGGATACATGACACCCTGTGAAAGTACACACACAGGCATGCACGCACATACACACATGCACACGTGTGCATGCAAGAGTGTGTGACATATAAAGGCAGGTATCAAATCCAGTTTGTCTTGTCTCAAGAAGTTTTGAAAAACAGGAATTAATTCCTGAGCTTGAGAAGCCGTGTGTGTGTGTGTGTGTGTGTGTGTGTGTGTGTGTGTGTGTGTGTGTGTGTGTGTAATCTGGCACCTTCTTCTGAAGCAGTAGGAGAATATATTTCTTCCATTTGTACCTTATAGTCCCTTTCTCCAGTCAGGCTCAGCAACACAGCCGCCCACAAGTCAGTGGTGGCATCATTAAAACGACACAGAGTTCCCTCCAATATGAACGCCTGCAAGGCATTCCTGGAGTTTTCAACAGAATGGGGGGGGGGGGAGTCGGTAAAAGTACTTGTTCTCAAATGTTTGGTAACCTGAGTAGCACACTCTTCATTCCAAAATCTGAGCTGGGTGTGGAGGGGCTGGGTGAGAGTGGACCATAGAAACTATGGTTGGCAAATGAACCACTCCAGTTTTTAGTGTGCGTTTCTTACACCAACACCGGCTCGCCCCGTCTACTGCCTGCCCCCCCTCCCCCCACCCCAGAAGAAAGAAATCTTGACCAAATATAATAGAAAACAAAGTAGAGCTGCCGCGAGAAGGATGGGAGCAGGCAGTCAGATAAGAACAAAAAGAAAGGGAGAGATTGGAAAGTGAAGGCTAGCGGAGACGGTTGGTCAGGAGAGGCCCGGCCAATGGGAATTCGCCGATGGCTGGAGGTGAAATGAACAGGAGAGGGAGGAAGAAAGAAACAAGTGAATGAATGTAGGGAAGAAGCTGAAGAGGATGTGAGAGGGCAGGGGATGAGAGTCCATCCAGCTTTAAAGTGTCCCACCTGAGCTGATGATGATGAAGACAGACTGACGGGGGGTGCGGGGTGAGGTGGGGTAAGCTGATGTGATGTCTTATCCCCGACGCACGGATGCTGTTTGCCCTAAGATGCTGTCATCACCTTCAGCTGTAAATGTCTTCTTCCACGGGTAATTTTCATTTTTTATTAATAAGACTGGGAAGCCCTGGGTGCACACATGGCTCACACATAGAGCCAGCTCTGTGCCTTAGTTCAGGTTCTTGACCCTCCACCCCGTACGCTGGGCAGGATAGATATGCAGGTATCCGTTCCGATGTGTCTGCAGCCCCTCCCAGTCTCCCCTGACAACCTAAACGCTCTAGTTTCTGCTCTTGCTTGAAACTGATTGATGGAATGGAACAGTTAAAGCTCCAGCAAGATGGTCCTGGGTACAGCAGTCAGCAACAACTCTGCTTTTATAATTCCTTCTGGGCTCTAGTACCTGGAGTAAGAATCAATGGAGGTTGAAATTGACAAGTAGCTTTTCCGATTCATGTTCTCATGGACACGGGAAGGAAATCACGCCTTCATGGTTTTCTTTGTTAATTTTATTTATTTATATGTATTCGAATATGAATATGAACCTATGTGCCAGATCAGAGGACAGCTTTCAGAAGGAGTCTCTGCCCCTCTACTGTGGGATCTAGGGCCTGAACTCAGATTGTAGGGCTAGCTCACGAACCACATCTCTAGAACAACAAGAAGGCAGTCCCTTCTGATGCATTTCTGAGAACCTGGCTGGACGCAGGGGTGCCTTAGGCGTGGAGGGTACATTGTGAGTGTCGGTGGGTGTCAGTCATCACACACGTGCTTCCTGAATGTCAACAGGGAGAAAGAATGCTAGGTGTGGTGGCACACCAGGTCCTCCAGACGGGAGGATCAGGAGTTCAAAGCCACACTCTACTATGTAGAAAGTTTGAGACCAGCCTGAGCTACCTGTTACCCTCTCAAAACACAAATGAAAGCAACAGGAAGATGAGCATGAAAAATGCTTAGGAGAACCCACCACACTTTAAAACAAAAACAAAAATTATCTGTGGTGTCTTGAGATTCTAGCCCAGATCTATCTGAAAATAAGTCACAATCAGTGAGAAAATACCTGTGCCTTCTCTGTCTAAAAAGGGTTTGGGCACATCTTTAAGAATAAACTACCTGCTGGCGGTGGTGGCGCACACCTTTAATCCCAGCACTGGGGAGGCAGAGGCAGGTGGATCTCTGTGAGTTTGAGGCCAGCCTGGTCTACAGAGTGAAATCCAGGACAGCCAGGGCTACACAGAGAAACCCTATCACAACCACCCCCCCAAAAAAAGACTACAACTTGCAGAAGATTTGAAGTTTTCTTCTTTGCTGCTGCTTTTGTAGACTTATAATAGAATTTGGGGTTTGAATGGACAGTGCAGGTCATCCAGGCTACTGAGCTTGTGTGGTGCCAGTATGTGACTGGGGCATGGCTGATGGATGTCCTACTGCTACAGGACACTGCCAGGGACACTGAGCCCTCCCCCCAAGCAGCCTTTGCTAGTCTAAACTTCAACTCTTGGATAAGGTGATTTAAAACATCACTTTCACAGCAGATGCATAGAAACTGGATCTTCCTGGAACTCTTCCGTTGTGGCTTTTTACAACTCTGATTGTTTCCCGGAAACTGTTTCTGATGGGCGCTCAACCTCATCCCCCTCATGATGTCTGTATCATCCGAAGTATTTAGCTTAGCGTCCAGCTGAAAAACAAGAAATACTCTGTTTACATGAATAGAAAGTTTGACGATCAGTGTGTAAAGAAAGGCCCTTTAGCCTTAGCCAGTGATAATCCCAAGAAGCCTTGCCTGTTGGAACAATCTATGTTGACCCTGCTGTCCAAGCAAACTGCTTATCCGATGTCTGGCTTCGGAGTTTCCATAGAAAACATGTTGCCTTCAAAGTACTCCCCTTCCTTTCGTGTCTGCTCCTGCTACCACAACAAGTTTCTTATTGAACATGGGTTTTTTTGTTTTGTTTTTTTTTTTTTGAAGGGGTAGGGGCTGGGGAGGTGACTCATTCAGTACAGTGCTTGCCTTATAAGCGCAAGGACCTGAGTTCTGTCACCAGATCCCAAATACAAAACAAGCAACAAAAACCACTGGGCTGGTTAGCACACACTTCTTGACACTTGGAGGACAGACAGGTGGGTCCCTGGGGTTCACTGCCCAGCCAGCCTAGCCTACTCTGAACTCAAGCCAGTGAGGAGGTACTATCCCAGAACGGCAAGGTAGGTGGAACCTGAGGCATTGGTACACATCCCATGCTCGCCTACGACACACGCGCGCACACGCAGGCACACACTTGCATGCATGCACACATAAACACTTGTGCGTGCCCAGCACGGGCCAAGGAAGGAGATGGCTTATTATGTAAGCTATTGCATTAGAGCATTAATCAATTTTAGATCCATTCCTGGAAGTGCTTTTTAATGCACACAGGTGGAAAGAAGTAGGGCTGCATACATCAAGAGGACTCCTTGAGCTCTGGGGAGGGAAAGAACCACCGGGCAGGGAAAAGAAAAGAAAGAAGCATTTCTGAGTCAGGCAGGAGCAGCACAAACAGTGCAGTCTGATTTTTCTTCACCACACCCCTGTGAGTTCAGGGGTTTTCACACACGAGGACCAGAAAGCTGCAAAGTCATTGCCTCCTTCCGAATTTTGCATAAGGCTGACCCTGTCTGAAAGGACCATTTTTTGCCATTGCCCATGTGGAGCAAGAAAAACAAATCTTCTAATGCTAACTCATCTTGAGTTTGGCTTCCTTCTTACATAAAATTTATGTAACATCACAAACCAGTTTACATGTAACAAGATACTTATTTATAAAGAGCCACTTGTTCAGAATATTTTTAGTGTTTCTCCCCCCTCCCCATTGTTATGGATACTTCCCCACTGTCTAGAGAAAATGGGCCGTGTCCATCCGCTCTTCAGAGACTGGCACGATGCTCACCTGAAAGCAGGCGGTGTCCTTTCCAACCTCTGAACCAGGATAAGCACAGGTCCACTTAGCGGGTGATAAAGAAAGAATTCTTAGGTTTCTCCCAAATAAGTCACATGAGCCAACTAGGCAACGCCGTTTTACCCCCTTCTCCCCCTGCCCGGTGCCTTGCTGGTTGCTTTTCTGCCTCTTGCTCTCGATGCTTTGGGGAAATGCGTGGCCTGGAGCCGTGGCTTTGTGAAGGTGAGTCTCTTCTCCCCTCCTTTTGTGCCTCTTTCCCAGCTACCACAAAACCACACTTTCTCTACTAAGTACACATTCCTAGGACTGGAACAAAAGGCTTCTGTGAGCTGGAAAGCATCAGGAAGGGTGCAGCAAAGGCCTGAAGATTTAGAGGGTTTCATTTCTTCCTTGCTGGGGGCTGTATTGTGTTTGGAAGCAGTTTGGAATCTGCTTCACCGCCACGGGGGAGGGCAACTGGGGGAGGGCGGGGGGGGGGGGATGGACTGAAATGTGCCCTAAGCTTCACAGAGACCCGTCTGATCTTTATCCTCTAACACAGTGACTTTCTGCCACTGTAGACTCAGAGCCACCGCCATCCTCAGCAGGCCCCAGGAAACCAGTGTGAGGGAGGCCTCAGACCAAGGAAGGGAGCCGGTGTCTGAACCTCAGTTTACCTGGATGGCCTTTGCTTTGCTGAGTGTCTCCTTGGTCAGGCAGGCCTGCCCAAGACAGCAGAGCCAACATCCATGGGAACCTGCCTTTAAGGACAGTGCACTTCATTGTTAGAGGAGAGAATGCGAAAATTGGAATTTTCCGTCCTTCCTGTTGGGGAGAATTGGAATCCACAGAGAAAGTAGCAGCTTTAAAAAGAAACACGCACACCCAGGTCCCCCTGCACTGAGCTGGCAAGCCTCCTTCCCTGCCCGGCAGTTCCAGACACTCTGAACCAGGGGTTAGCCGTGCTGCTGAGCTCCTGCGTTTTCAGTAGCAAGTTAATGTGGCCATGACTCAGAGTTATAGGACCCCAGACGCCAAGGAAGTGAACTAGCTTCTCCTCGGCTCACAGTGGACTCATTGGCAACGAAATAGGTTTCGTGTTCTAATGAAGCTGTGTAGAAATTCCCGTCCTCGGTGGCTCCCACGCTGTGTGATGTCTGCCCCTGCCCACATCATTGCTGGCTGGATTATTCTTTCAACCCATCCTCCCTCAGATCCAAGAACCCCAAATCCAGCTTACGTCGTTACAAGCAGCATCCCTGAACTTAGCCTTGAGCAGACTTGCTGTGATAAGCGTGTCCCTGTCCTGGGTGCATATTGTGTCTTGAGCTTGGGAATAGCTAGGAGAACCTTTCACTCCTTTGAAGAAAAGCCTGGATGGTTAGTGGGCAGGGCCTTGGGCACAGAATTAACAATGATAATACAAAGAAATACACACAGAAAGTACAAACTTGATCGTGAAGAACAGCTTGTAGTTATTATGTAACACCTTCCTTCCAAGGACTACCAAGAACATCCCTGCAAATTTTGCCCAGTTCCCACAGTGCATGAATTATTTCCCAGAAATGATTTAGGCTCTTTTGGAAAATGCATTGATTCTTTTAACCGTCATGATCCCACTTACAGTAAAACCACTATTATCTGATTTTCTGTGAGTTGTAAAGCTACTATTAACGGGCACATTATATATTTTACCAGTACAGTGACAGCTGATGTGTATAATGGTGACCCCCAAAGTTCCTGAAGACCCTGAATTGCCCACTCAGGAATCAAAGGAAGATTGAACAAGTATACAGTCAAGTTTTTCATGTTAAGAGTCTTATTATATTCAAGTCCTCTTTAGAGGAGTGTATACCTACTGTTATTTTCTGCAGCTATACCAATTCAGAATCTATCCATTCTTGCTTGGCCATGTGATTAAATTCTTATTAAAAAAAAAAACCACCCTTTCAGTAGTAGGATCTAAATTACAAATGATTTGATCTCAGATTAGAAATGAATGAATTTACAACATACTTTGATATTTAGATTTATTTTTTAAGTCTCTCTGTCTCTCTCTCTGTGTGTGTGTTTGTGTGTGTACCTGAGTGTATGTGTGTGCACCACATGCCTTGCACTTACTCAGAGGCCAGAAAAGGGGGATCGGATCCTGGATCTGGAGTTAAAAGTGGTTGTGAACTGCCCAGAGTGGATGATGGGAACCGAACCTGGGTCCTCTGCAAAGGCAGCAGGCGCTCTTAGCCACCGAGCCATTTCTCCAGCCTCTAAAAAGTTACCCTTTAAAGTGTTGTTGCAGACATAAGTGTCAGAAACCTATTTACCAAAGTAGGAGACACATCACTGCACACACTCACGGCCCTTACCCTTCCAGAGCTTAGTCCAGCAGTGTTTGTTTTGAGTCATGCCAGGGTTTGGCACCGCCATCCGGAAGCTGTTATAGTTTAGCATCTGCCTGTCGCTCAGAACCTGCTGTGATTTGGAACCCTGGTCATAAGTGGCTCGGATTAACGTGCCTTCCTTGTGGTCCCTCTCTTCCTCTCCCCCTCCCCCTTCACTTATATAATTGCCTAAGGGTTACGACAAAAAGCATACCAAGGGGGGGGGTGATGTGCGCAGAGCATACCTCTCTCTTGCCATCTTGATGCAAGCATCAAGCCTTCCTAAGACTGCCATCCAAGGTAGCCGTGGCTCGGTTGTGCAGACCTGGCACGGCTTCTGCATGTTGGGCTCAGGAAACCAAGAGCTTAAGCCGACAGGAACCTCCAGGAGAAGGAAGGAGAGGCCTGCAGCAACAGAAATGGGTATGCCTTCCTCTCCTGGTTCATTCGTTTACACAGCTGGCTGGAGAAGGCGAGTCATGCCACCAACCAGGGTATCTGCTTACCACTTGCTGGTGTTTTATAGTGATCTCAAAGACCCATCATGTTCCTTACCTCATTTGATACAAGGCTTCTAATTCAGTATCCCACGTTCCCTGAGAAGAGGGGACCGCCTGCCTTTTTAGGTGACTGCTTCCCAGTGTCTGGTTGGACACAGGGCAGTTCTTTCTGGAACGTCTTCTTGAAGACACAGACACATGGTGTCACCTCTGGCTTGGGAGTCTAGTATATTTCCTGAGCTCTGAACTAAGAGCTGGCCCAACTTCTTACCAATTAGGTGACTTTATAGGACCCCACTTAGCTCCTCCCCTTCCTATGGCTCAGCAGGAAATATGAACGGTCATGCCCATTCCACTTCCTCTCCTGGCTAATGTGTGGCCGAGTGAGATCAGGTGTGTGAGTGCTCTCGACACCAAGTGCCACCAGCCATTCTTGAGCTTGGAGTCCAAGAAGGACACCCAGGAGAAGGGTCTGGCATGTACAGGGACTTGTGCATGACAACTCTGTAAACTAATTTCCGCTGATAATCTGATGTCTAGTAAGACAGATTTCTAGAAAAACACATGGCAGATGTGAGGTATAGTCAGTTTTTGTAGACGAAGTTTCTGTCCCGCTCAATCCCACAGCCCTTTGGTCCCAAATAAACACACAGGGGCTTATATTAATTATAAACTGTTTGGCCAATGGCTCAGGCTTCTGGTTGGCTAGCTCTCTCTTAATTTTTAACCCATTTCTATTAACCTGTGTATCTCCACGTAGTCTTCACTTCCCGGTGATGCCCAGGTCTCTTGCTTCCTCAGCAGCTACATGGCTTCTCCTTGGCTCACCTGCCACCTTTTCCTATCCCTGGTTAAATTTCCCGCCTGGCTAAATCCTGCCTGTCCATTGACCGAAACACCTCTATTCATCAACCAATAAGGGGAACATAAACTCACCGCAGACAGAAGAATCCCCCGTCAAGTTTTAATCTTCAATCTGGGGCTGATGAGACTCAGTAGGTGAGGGCACTTGCCCCAACCCTGATGGCCTGAGTCTAGTCCCTGGGGCTAACCTGGTAGAAGTAGAGAGCTCACTCCCCTTTCATGCCATAGACATGTAATCCTCCTGCTTCAGACTCCCAGGTAGCTGGGACTACCAGCATGTGGCCACCATACCTGGTTACTTGAAGAGTTTCTCCGACACTTTTTGGTGGCTCCTCTATCCTTAACCAGCCACATGCCAACTTCAAGTGCCCGGGGCCCTTACTGAGATGTATTCCTTGGTCTTAATTAGGTTTCTCTTGCTGTGATAAAACACCATGAACCAAAGCAACTTGAGGGGGAAAGGATTTATTTGGCTTATAGGTTCCAGTCCATCATCCGAGGAAACTGAGGCAGGAGCTTGAGGCAGAAACCTGGAGACAGGAAGTGAAACAGAGGCCATGGTGGACACAGTTTACTGGTTTGCTCCCCTGCTTTCTTATACCACCTAGGACCTCTGTACCGAATAGCGGGCTGGATTCACCCACATCGAACACTAATCAAGAAAACGATCTCCAGATTTGCCTACAGGCAATCTGATGTAGATGTTCCCAACTGTGGTTCCTCTTCCCAGATGACTCTAGCTTGTGTCAAATTGACAAAAATCCAACCAGGACAAGGGCCTAAACAGACGTATATTTGAAGCTTGTTGCCTAGTCAGAAATAATCAGAAACACACAACGTTGACAGCTTCAACACATTGTTCTAGAAGTTATACATGTCTGCCAAGTGCTCTGGGAGCAAGATGAGAAGACACTAAAACATCTTAAAAGGGACTTCAGTGATAGGCCTTAAAAGAGAAAGGTGAGGGCTGGGGAGGTGCCTCGGTGTGAAGGGTGCTTGATGGATGAGGACCTGAGTTCAGATCCCCAGGAGCACATAAAAAGGATGCACATGGCCATGTGACTGTAACCCCAGAGCCCGTGGCCTCTGCACATACTCACTCAGGCAAGTGCATGCATGGGACGACACATTCACACCCCCCACACACACCACTTGAAGGGATGTGTTTCAGCAGGCAGAGATGTTGGAGAAGCCAGGTGGAGCATGCGTGAAAGCAAGGGCGTGTGGAGGAGAATGCTTGGACCATTCTCACATGATAGAGAGCTGGGGAAAAGCCGAGAAAGGTGTCCGGAAGGGGTTAGGCTAGAATGTTGCATGACTTTTAGCCAAGTGTAGGGTATATGCCCATGATCCTAGCTGCTTGACACAAGTTCTAGGCCAGCCTGGGCAACTTATTTAAAAAAAAAAAAAAAAAAAAAAAAAAAAAAAACTGTCTCACAATAAAATTTTAGACAGGTCATGGGTGTGGCTCAGTAGTAGAACTCTTGCCTGGCGTCCATCAAGCCTTGGGTTCAATCCTCAGTGCCACAAGTAATAAAGATTAAAAGGTTGATTTTTATCTGATGTACATTAGGTAGGAGCCATGAAGTTTTTTTTTAATAAAAAGAATAACAGGGTTGATTCCTAAAGACTTCTCAAGACAGCACTGTGTGCTCTCTCTGAATGTTTGGGGTGGTTTTAGTTTTATACCTGCTTTGGTATGGTATCTCTAAGTCTAAAAGCTCACTTGCACGAAAGGGTAGAATTGCCAAACAGAAGCTGACAAGATGCTTCCCTAGGTGGGCCCTGGAAGTGCTCCCCAAGGCTTAGGGCTCCCATAGAAGCTTAGCCCACTCCCTGTAGTTATTGCCTGCAAGCACCGTGTTTTGCAGCCCAGCATTCCCACCAGGTTCTCTGCACGTTCGAACTAGCCTCACTGCCTGCCAGTGGCTAGCGGCTCTCCTCACCTCCCACCTCAGCCCTAGTGCCTCTCTCTGCCTCCTCTGTCTCAGTGGAAATGGGCTTCTCTACCTGAACCCAGCGGGCTTTCTCCTGAGCTCTGGCTCCTCCGCGCCCGCCCGCTTCCCCTGCCGCCTACCCCATCCTCCCTCTGTGGCCAGCCTTGTCATTTGCACCTCGTTCCTTTCCTCCTCAAAGAAATCTGTCTGGATTCTGCAGTGCCCTTTGCTGTCACACACAGTCAGTCACATGTTTTTGCTTTCCTCACCTCCCACTTACTCCTCAAGCAGTCGTAACTGTATGTCCTCTGCTCTGACTCCAGTCAACTGATGCTACACCTGCCAGACATACACAGCCAGTTTCTCTTGTCTTGGCTTTCCCGTCTGACTACTGCCTGCAGCTTACTCTGCCTCGGCTCATAACTCCGCTCTCCCCTGACTTTGCCCCCTGATAACTCATTCCTCCAGAATACACCTGTTATAAGTAGTTCACCTTAACTGTTTTCTTTGGGAAAGCCAATCTATTATAATGGCCTCGGCAAGCAGCATGATGGAGACAACAAAATGTGAATGTATCTGTGACTCAAGGCTTTCTTGACAAGTACGTATACTGATGCGGCTGCCTTCTTTAATGGCTGTCCATAGTCAACAAAACATGACACATCTTTCCACATCCTTCCATGGCCTGACATGCAGGGGTACCACTGTGCGGTATAATTCAGAGGCTCAGGTTGTGGCGTTGACTGTTGCCTTCACACCGAGTTATTCTTCCTTTTCAGCTTCTCTTCTGCCATAATATCTTGAGAGGCCACCCTTCTTCATCCCTTCTGGTTTAGTTCATGTTAACAATGTCTGTCATCTCTGTTTCCGCGGAGCCTCTTAGCTGGTCTCCTCGTAGCTGTCTTTGCCCTGATGTGATTCATTCTCCCCTGCACAGCTGGAATGATCCTTTGAAACAATATCTGATTATGTTATTCCCTTGTTTCACATTCGTCAATGACTCCGTGTAGCCTGAGGATAAAGTCTAAACTCAGTATAGCAGACAAGGCTCTTGCTAATAATGACCATTATTTCTCAAGTGCTCAATCTATGCCAGGCCCTCTTCTGCTCTGAGAGCTTTATACCTAGCCCATCCCACCCAGAGCTCTCAGCTCCCTGATGAAGGTCAGCCATTCTCCCAATTTCATGATTGAGGAAACTGAAGCACACGTGAATGTGTACCTTGCCAAAGGTCATGCTGCCTAGCTAGCAAGTCGAGGTGCCAAGAGTTAACCCTGGTCCCAGGACCTCACTCCTAACCACTGTGCTATGCCATTTCCTTCTTAGGGATGGTCCATTCAGAAATGCAGTAAAGCAAAGGTCTATTTACATTCTACTGAAGAATAAACATCAACAACAAAAGGCTCAGGAGATGGCTCAGCTATGCAAACATGAACATCTGAGTTCCTATCCCCAGCATCCATGGTGATGGGGGGAGGGGGGAGGGGGATGAAGTCAGAGATAAGCAGGTCCCTGGAGCTCAGCAGGTCAGGCTTGCTGAGTCAGTGAGTTCCAGGGTCAGGAGAGACCTTGTCTGTCCGTAAGGTGGAGAGCCATAGTGTTTGAAGAACACACACACACACACACGAAATAAACATTGAGTAGTAGACCTGCTAGAAATTGGAACACGTGATGGTGCAACAAGAGAGGGGAAAGTCAGAGAAGAGAGACTGTCTGGTTTTGATGGAAAGTCCAGGGAGAGCTCGAAGGAAGTGAGATGGCTCCCAGTCCCAGAGAAGGCTGGGAGATGCCTCCAACTGCAGGAGCAGCCAGTGCAGAGGCCCTGGGGTAGCCCTGTGTCTGGTGTGTAGGTGTCAGTATAGCCAGAGCAGGAAGAAGCGGGGGGGGGGGGGGTGTGAGGGAGTGGGGTGCGAGCCTGTCAGGCTCCAGTCGTCTTGGGGGCTTGGACATGAGCTCTGAATGAGGTAAGGGAGCAGTACCCATGCCGGCACATCTCTGCAGGTCTGTTGAGAACAGACCAGAGGGGGAACAATGATGGAAGCTGGCGAACTGGTTTGGGACCGTGAGAGAGCCGGCGATGGCTGGGACTAATGTGGAAGTGACAAGTGAAGGCAGCAGTTGGATTTGGATGCAGGGGAAAGGCAGAGCCGACAGCATTTGCCAACGGACAGGAAGAAGGAGGAGCACGTAGCAGGGAGTAGAAAGAGCGCCTGAGGGCACGGGGTCCTTGGCCACTGGCAGCATGATGTTGGCCTTCCCTGAGCCCATAGGTGAGGGTGAGCGCTGTGCAGATGTCTTAGATTAAGTCCAGTGCACTCCAGCATCAAAACGGAGACGTCGCCTCCCACCCCACCCTTCCTATCACCTCATGCGATAGCTGTGTCAAACTGCTCGGTTTCCAAAATGGCTGTGCCTGCCCCGCTGCCACC
This sequence comes from Phodopus roborovskii, assembly GCF_943737965.1. Lineage (NCBI taxonomy): Eukaryota > Metazoa > Chordata > Mammalia > Rodentia > Cricetidae > Phodopus > Phodopus roborovskii. The sequence continues at coordinate 6,279,593 of NW_026126638.1, forward strand.
ACCCCACCACCACCTTCCTTCCTGAGTCTACCCTGGCCTGGTCCTCGTGCAGACTTGTAAATGCCTCTCCACCCAACCAGACTACTCAGGCATCGTCCCCTTGAGAGACCCCTGCACCAACCCAAGGCACCATGTTAGACATTAGATGGATGGGGCACGGCCTGTATGACGACAGGAGCAACGGGCAGACGAATGCCGTGCACTTAGCCCACGCTGTGTTCAGCTGCTTGTGATGATGGGAATTCCCCTGGACCGTCGCCAGGTACAATGAACACTCAGTCGAACTGAAAGAAACAGCAGATGTCAGGAGTCTGTGAGCTAACCCTGCCCTGTGCATTGAAACGCCACAGCCCAAGTCCCCTCCTGAATGCCGGTCCCCCTCCCAGCCCTGGCTCCTGGTCTGGTTAATCTCTGGCATCGGTACTCGAGTTCTTTCTCCTTTGCGCATCCAGGTCTGTAGGGGGAATTTTGATTATAAAGCCGGAAGAGCGTTTAACCTAATGACGCTCTGCGAGCTTGCTTTGCACAGGCCTCTGGGTCTGCCAAACCCATCAGGCCTCATTATTTAGGAAGCTGCCTCAGCCAGGCCTTACTAATTTGGGCATTACTAATTCGGATGCCTATTTGGGCAAATGAGCAATGAATCGTAGAGTGCTTTTGTCAGTGAATTCAAGAGAGGGGGTGGGATCAGGGGAGGGTGGCAGAATGTTTGGCTTTTGCTTCATTTCCAGAAAGTACGGACATTGCTTCCTGGAAGCAGCACTTGGCAGCAGGCGTGGGGAATGGGAAAAGATTTATTTCCTTCTGCCAGAGCTCAATAATTCAGCTTGAGTGTCTCAAATCGATACGTTTCTTGCAAAGTTTCCAAGGACCACGTTAAAAAAAAAAAGAAAAAAGAAAAGAAAAGACATTAAAAAAAATTATCAGTTCGACATAGCTCTGTAGTGATGAGACTGCTGGCAGGTCCAGGGTGACTCTAGTCTTCCAAAGGGACTGAAGTCTGATGGGAAAGCAGAGGTGACTGGGAAGAGCCTGGTTGGGAAGTGGGGAAGCAGGGTTGGGGCTGACGAGCCAGCATGTTCCTTGCACACCCTGCTGTCAATCACCTCACTGAGAGAGCTGCTGATCGGTGCTTCTGAAAGGTGTGTGCGAAGCTGGTGACTGGAACTCCCTGAATCTCGGAGGCTGCTTCTTGGGGACGAGTCACATGCGGAGGTCTTCACCATTAGCTTGGACTGCTGAGGTGTCCAGCCCACAGGCTGAGTGAGTCAGATCCTTGTGAAATTTTCAGATGACCGCAGTGCTGGCATGGCTCCCTCGTTGATGGGAGAAATTCCTTCAGCAGGGGAGTTTGCGTTCACTGAAACCAGTCCTTAGTTCTGTACCCTGGGTTTCCAGTGTAGAGCCTCAGGACCCAGATGCTTGGTTTACATTCCATCCCAATCCTGCCTGTTTCTCAGGGTGGTGGTTCCTTTGTTCTGGGCAGCACAGGTGTGTCCTGGAACCCCCTCAGGTTATTATTCCGTGTCTTTCACCTACTGTCAAAAATTCCAGCAGGGGTTTACCAAGAGGTGACAGAAATGTGGCATTTATTTTGCAAGTCTCCAGAGCTGTGCTGTCCTCTCATGTAAGAAATATTATGGGACAGTCTGGGAAGATGACATGTAACATAATCCTCTCAAGCTTCTATAAGAACACAGCAATCAGTAGCAAAACCCAAGGACAATACTTAACATCTAGGTAACACGGTGTCCCCAAGGGTTTTGATAAACTTTGGGACAAGGAAAACCCAAAAAAACCAAGATGTCTTCACTGTGGAAGAATGGCTCAGTTCATCAACAGTCTCCAGGGGGTTACAGTGTGAGGATACCTTTGGGGACCATTCACCCATTTCATAGCCTCTGTGCTAGTAGGTCACAGACACTGGATAGAATGGAATTTGCATTTCGTTTTGTAAGTTGGCTAGAGGCACTTGCTAGTGTTTTTCTACTAAGTTGGGAATACTTGTGAAGAAGTCAGAGTGGACAGTGTGCTTTGATACACAGTGATAATGGCGATGAGAGACCTCACCCAAGCAGAGCCTCTGCCCACCCACAAGAAAGGGCTTTGCACGACATGAATGAATGTTGAATCACCGGTGGCAGGCCACTCATTCTCCTGAGAGTTTTCACGGGTTCTCTCACATCCAAGCTCAAAACTCAGGGATCTCTTTCCAGAACTCACTGTATTCTCATCTGCACCAGGCCTGGTGGTCCGTGCCTGTAATCCCAGCACTTGGGAGGTAGAGGGAGGAGGATCGGGTATTCAAGGCCATCCTTGCCTGAGTTCATGAGCTTCAAGAGAAGAATGACAGACTCCATGTGTCAGTCGGCAAGAAGTGAATCCGGGTCTCTTCATTTTCCTATTTGGAGTCTCTTAGCTGCTCAGAGTGTGCCACAACCCCTGGCCGTTAGGGAGTCCACCCTGACACTCTGGGTCTGCCAGATTCCTCTGCCTCTTCATACTGCCTAACTAAGCTGAGCATGAATGGATTGTGTTGCCATCTGCTGTTACCTTTATCAGCTTCTTCTTCCACAGGACTCTACCTGCCTTTATCACAAGCTATAAATGATGTAAAATTCCAGATCAGACGAGTGAGCCAGCCGAGAAAGGTGTTCTGCATAAGGCAGGGCCTCCTGGCTCCCTTCTGGCCACAGAGCCTAAGGGGAATGGGGCTTCCCTTTGTGGACCAGCAGCCTTCACAGCTTTCATGCTGAAGAACAGACCTGGGGGGAGAGGAGATTGTCTCTCCTGTGGCTAGATCTACAAATGCCATTTCCTTGTGAATAGAGAAGGAATGGGTTGGGGGACAGAGAAGTTGGTCTCATAGGCACACGCAAGAAAGTGCAACACGATTGCCTTTAAATAGAAGTTGCTGGTCCAAATGTGACTTCTTTATTTTTTCCCCATGAGGCATCCGCGTCAGCAATGCCGTGAAAATGACTCCACCCTGCTCGTGATGTCAGTCGTCAGTCGTGCAGCCCTCGGATGCTGAGTTAGCACTGGCTGCCTGGCCTTTCAGAGGACACTCAATTCCACAGCAAAGGGCAGCCAAGCTTTGAAAACACGGGGAGTCACCGTCACTGGAGACAGGGAGGGGGAATGGCAGGCATGACAAGGTGGGATGGAATCCCTCTTCTAAAAACACTCAAGAGAAGCCTTGAGGAAGTTTAGGGTCCTTTGACCTCTGGATCCAATCTGAGGTCCCGTGGAGTTACTGTTGAAAGTTAAGCACTCTTTCCTTCTTGGGGCCCTCACTCCCCAAATACACACCCTTCTTGTCCCTCCCACACCACTGCCACCCCTGGGGTTCCGGGACAGCAGGCACTATGTCCCTCCTGAGAAAGGGCAGCTTGCTCTCTCAAAACGCCAAGGGATAAAGAGCTAGCAAGGAGGGGAGTCCAGGCCACGCGAAGGCCAGCCTCTCACCCACTTGAGTGATTGCATCTCTCCTGCCCTGTCCAGAATGAGAATGAGGGCCACTCATGTTACTCTGTAAAGGAATGTCTGTAGATCCTGGGCTACGGCCAGACAAGATGGACTGTGTGTGGCTTAAAGGGGCAAAGCGGAAAGAAAAGCAGCCCCTTCTCTTCCGTTCAGGTAGCCTTGGCAGTCAGATCCCACAGATCCAGCCGGGTCCTGACCCGGCTGTGCACCCATTATATGCACTCATCACAAAACACATTGACTTTTAATCTCTAGTTATCTTACTTTTCCTCTCTGTCTTACAGCTGGACTTCTTGTTGGTATCAAACGTATCTTTCTGTCCCCAAACAGAGGAAACTTTGTCCTTTGGGCTTTCGGGGCTCTTCTCTGTGGTTTGTTTTCATTCCTGATCGCACCAACCAGCGTGTTAGCAGGGACTTCTAACATCCCCCGAGAAGGGACACACTCCCCTCACCCCCCCCCACTCCCCCCCCCAGCGCGGTGTCTACTGCCAAGTAACTCTCCACCACCTTATCTTGCCCTGATGTCCGTGTGAGAAGTGAGTGCCCTCTCTGATTTCTCTTTTCCGTTTCCCTCACGCTAACTTGGGATAATAGTGTATTTCTCTTTCAAACTTCATTTGCTGTTGTATTATATCACAAGTCCCCTGTTAGACAACTCATTTGTATACAAGATACTGAAAAGCACTAAAATGATTTTTCAGTGACCCACCGATCGATTTCAGTAGTCCACAAATGTTGAAATGGGAGGCACATGTCCCTGTGTGCGCCTCTCAAAGGAGGGAGACAGATCCTTGCCTCCACAAGCTGAGTGGTACTGTGCAGGTCAGTTCCCACTTTCCAGGGTTATCTTGAAACCTCCTCATGTCTCTTTTGGGAGAATGACTTGAAACATTGGTGTTTAGTTCATCAGGAATTTCTTGTGTTTCCTTTGATTTTTTAAAAACACGTTGTCCTATGAAATCTTCCAGGACCCATGCTGACACCCAACTAAGACCCTTAAGAGGCTTTTGTAATGGGATACTATTTGCTTGGAACATACATTCGGACATACACTTTAAATCATTAGATTGCTTACAAAACCTAAGGCTGTGGACAGTTTTCGTAGATTTCCTAGATCCTTACCCTCTATGGCTTAGAAACTAAAGAGAGGATAAATTGTGAAAGTCCAGTATAAATTAATGGGCTTGGTTTGTTGCTATTTGGGGATGGTTCACATATTATGTTATATGCATTATAGATATGATCGATTCCCAGTTGGTTGACTTGCACATATGGAGCCCGTTTGGTATCTGTTGTACTAAACTCCGAGTTTAGTTACTGAGTTTTTAGAAGGTGCCCTTTATGTTCCACACCTGAGGCAGACACCTCCATGCCTGGCCCCTCTTATCCTTCCTCCCCTTGCCTGTTCCTGACAGTCTTGGTATCTCTAGGGGAGCTACTTTCCCAGCCTGCACCCTGGCCCTGCCAGGCCAGATGCTAAGGTGACTTCCGAGTTCCGTGGGGACACCTCATCGATTACAGGACTGTTGTTCTGGCTTCTTGGGCTCCAGTGAGTGTTGAATGTGTTTCCATCTGGCCTCTGTCCTGCAAAACCTCCTCAGATGTGTGGAGCACATCCTACATGTTGGGATTATTTATTGCATGTCATACTTAAAATACTCACAAGTCCATCCTTTTGGGGAAGTGAGAGCAAGAACTCAAGCAGCCAGTCACAATACAACTGTGTAGTCAGATCAAAGAAAAAATAAACACAGCCTTGCTTCCTCTTGGCTAGCTTTCTCCTCCCTTACTCTGTTCTGGACTCTGAGTGTAGGGCATGGTGCTGCCCACAGTGACTGCACCTTCCTATCTCAATTAACAATAAGACAGCTCCCTAGAGACATGCCCACAAGCCAGCCTGATCTAGACCATTCCTCATTAGGACTCCTTTTCAGGTGATTCTAGATTCTGTCAAGCTGACAGTTAAACCAGCACAGTGGGTAAGAAGTTTCTTACTGGAACAAGGATGACGAAATGGCGACATCGTGAAAGAGACTGCCCCAGTTTCTCTGATAACTCACCAGAGCTTTGGCCCTAGAGCTCCATGTGACTTGCAGGCCTAGAATTCAGCTGCTCAGGGAATATCCTTCCTCACCAGTAATGTAGTGCTTCTGTAGCTGGTGGAGTGGGATTTGCTAGTTTCAGGAACTTCCCGAGACTGTGTTGTTTACTTCCAGAGTCTCTTGGGCCTCCCCCCTCATTTCTGGAGGGAATATTTTGATCTGAAGTTGCTACACAACAGGATGGCGGGCACAGAGGGGGTTTATCTAGCAGTAGGATGGTGAGCTGTACTCAAGGGCCTTATTGAAGGTGAACCTCTGTGTCCTGTCACTGAAAAGTCACCCCCAGTTACGGGCATGCATGTTTTACTCTTAGTACATAAACCTGGTAACTAGCAATTTTGACTGTCCAGTGGTAGAAGAGACAAGGAGAGGCTCTGCCCTTTGACTCAAGTCTGACAGAGATTGGCTGGCAAAGTAGAAGTGTTGGGGACTTCTGATTAGGATGGGAACATTTATGCAGAATGAAGGAAGGTAAATAGACAGACTAGGGATGTTTTCTTGACTTAATTAGAAAGCAGATTTTTAAACTTCAGAGGGAAACTACCTGTGATCCCATGAACCAAAATGCTACAATACAACTCAGAAGAGTTGGTGTACTCTCAAAAAAGAGATAATTTCAGCATTTGCACATGACTAACAGAAAAAAAGATGGGACAGAACAACCAAAATTATCAGGTACTGCTCTGTAGGGCATAGCCTCTAATGAGCTCAGTTTTTTCCCTTTTTGAGATAGGATCACATACAGCCCAGGCTAGCCTTGAACAACACCTGATGATTCTTCTGTCGCCACCTCCCATGTCCTGGGATCTCAGTACTATACCACCTCAACCAGAGTCTCAACTTTTATGAAGGTGTTTTTATGTAAATGCAATGATGCCAGGTAGTGCATGCCTGTAATCCCAGCTACTCTGGAGGCTGAAGCAGGAAGATGTGCTATCCTAGGCCAGCCTGGGCAATTTAGTAAGACTGTATCCTATACCCAGAGAATGATGCATATTTAATGCAGAAAATTGGGAAATAAAAATAAGTAAAAGAGTAAATGTCACCTATAATTCTACTACGGACAGTTGCTATTAATATTTTTATGTTTTATAAAACATCTGTGCATTGTTTGACATTCTATGAGTATACAAACTTTTGATTTTCAATATGAGTATTCATTCTTCCTGAATAGTTATTGATTGCATCACTCTTTATCATAGATGTTGTCAGTAAGGGACTGCTCTCTTTTTTATGTTTTGTTTTCCAATATTAAAAGTAACACCTGATATTAAAACAAAAACCACACATCTTTGTGCATGAAAGATTTTTGTGCATACAAAGTTATTTCTCTAAGGTAGATTCTCAGAAGTTGACATTCACCAGGCTCTTAAAATATCACCAAATCATTTGCCAGCATGGTGTGCCAGCTTCTCATCCCACAATCTTGTATCAGTCTAATGAGCTCTATCTTTTAAAAAAGTTGTGTGTGATAAAAACAAGTTACTGAAAAGAAAAATGATAAAGGAAAGACATCATGGGTCTAGAGTAGTAAGACAAGGCGACCTGCAGATAACTTCAGACTACATTGAACAAAGTTGGGGATGTCTCAAAGAAAAGCCTGCTATTGGTTTGCTATGGCTTATACTGGTAACATCAACACAGGCAAAGAAAAAACAGCACTAGTCACCTTCTGACTCCTCCTTCTGATTTATCTAGGAGAATGACCACCGGGCAGAGGTCTCCAGATGGGTAGACTCATTGGGAAAGCAAACTGAGTACTTCTGTGTGGCCCAGACTCATGGTATGCCAAGCCAGAGAATTCTCCAGAAACATCAGGCATGCCAACAGTGCCCCTTGGGGTAGCAGGAAGAGGAAGGGATGCCAGTTGTGTTGACTTGATGTGAGGAGTAGATAGGGAGGGGAAGTGTGTAAACAGACCAAAACAACGAAGCTGATGGGACCCTGAGTAGTGTTCAAGATGGACTTACAGACCTGTGTGTGTGAGCACAGAGAGAAAGTTATCCCTGCGGGGCCAGACATTGGTCCCTCTCTACTGCCACATCCTCAGAAAGTTGCTAAAAGTGTTATATGTACTTGCTGTACTTCTGAGCTTCAGGAAAGCATTCCAGCTTATTGATGAGTGTGTAGGTGGCTTGATAGCTAGGAAGCTGATTGGTACCCATCAAAGGAGGGGGCTGATGTGTCACCAGCATGCTCCCATCCCAGGCCTCACCTGGTCAGCACTTTCACTGACCCTTGGGGATGACAGGTGCCTATCAGACCTTCGGTCATAGAAGCTTTGTGGTATGGGTGATACTAGAAAGAGATCTGTATCTGGACAGAATGCAGCATGTTAGAAATGACTAAATCAACTGTTGGTTGACATACATTCTCACAGTAGTACTAGGGTTGTTGACTCCTAGCACCAGTTACTTATATACAGCCAAAGATATAACCATAGAAAACAGGTAGATTCTTGGGAAATGCAGACGTTATTAACTTTATGTTCTGTCAAAGTACCAGAGAGTCTTAGATAGAGGCAGATGTGTAATATGAACTTTGATTGCATCAGACCCACTTGGGTTCCTATGGTGACTCCTCCATTTCCTGGTTCTGCGACTTTATTCAAATAGTCACTGAACTTCTCTGCGCTTCAGTAATTGTCTTATGGTGCTAAGGGAATGAGGTGTGTGGCATATATAAAGCATCCCCTGACACACAGTAAGTGATTGCGTTGGCTGTTACTGTCAATCTATTTGAAAATCAACATGGCGGAAGTGAATAGTGAGCTGAGGAGCCAACAGCCCCAGCACTACCTCTTCCAATTCTGTGGGCTGCTTAACAAGCAAGAACCCTAGTCCTCATTGTGATTTGATTTAATCTAAGGGTTCAGTAATGGTCTGCTTCATTGTCATTGAACTGTATTGTCAAGGCAGAGATAGACCCGAATCATAGTCCTGTGTTGGAGTCAGGGGACCACAGATGTGAGGGCTCTGAAAGCTGTAGTTCTGGGCTGCTTATTTAATGCAAGATGACCAGCAAGGATGGAATTAGTCACTGGACATGGCTAGGTCAAGGGTCATAAAGTTGCTGTCATCGAGTCAAGTGATAAGGGCACGTGGATCCCTGGGGTGGGATGATTGGGCGTGGCGTGGTATGGTTAGCTTTTCCAGGCCTTGGTTTCCTAATCAGTCATGGAGACCAGGGTTGAGTCAGAGCATCTCTGTGGCATCTTCATCCCTTGCATTCTCTACTTCTGCCTTCCAGTGCATGGACTCCATAGCAAACTCCTATAAATACGGAGAGTTTGACATGAAAGGATGTGTTTGTCAAGGTCTACAGTGGTGAAAGGTCTTGAGCTGGGAGCTGGAGTGTGGCTCAGCAATAGAACAATTGTTAACATGTATGAGGCCCTGGGTTCCATTGCAAACACCACACACACACACACACACACACACACACACACACACACACACAGTAAAGGAACTTGAGCATAATAATGTTCAAACCTCGACCATCAACTCTCAGTCTTGCATTTCCTCGTCTGTTAAACTGAAATAGGAACCCAGCCAATTACAGGACTCCTATCAGTTAAGGGAGGTAACACGTGGGAAGCAACTATGGACTTCAAAGGGGCAAGCTGTTTTGTTTATCATTGCTATGCTGGCAGACAACTTTGTAAAGAATTAGAACATAGCAGTACACTCTTAAGCACTAATCCGCCTTCCATGACACAGAAGAGCCTTCAAAAAGTTACAAAATCTTTAGGTCATGATTACGAATGTAGAGTAGTTTTGTAGGGAAACAAACATCCCAGCTGGCTAAATTGTTTCGTGTTTAAGGTTCAGATTCAGTAGGTACACACTGGCTATACTAAACCCTGCAGGAACTAGTTGATCACATACTCTAAGTACCGCATTTTTACAGATAAAGCCATTGAGCCACAGAGAAACGAAATGGGCTCCCTAGAACCCCATGGTCATTAGCAGCAGATGGGAATGGAATCCCGTCTCCTGACTCCAGATCTTCTTTCAGTCAGTAGTTTAAGCTTAACTCAAAAAGTTGGACATGAGGTGAGGATGACCTGATGGGTATGGTAGGCATCTTTGAACATGGAGTGGAAGAAATCAATAATATGGATGTATCACTGAACTTGACTGGACCTCCTTAGGCCAGTGGGAGTCTTAGTAATTTTCTCACTCATAGAAGTTCAGTTCCTCCATGCAAAATTCTCACCACGTACTCTCTGAAATGAATTGGTGTGTTAAGTGTGCTGGTCATAGTTAAATGGCTCTTGTGGCACATTGGTACACATAGAGTAATATCTAAGAGTCTATCTACCTCCCACTCTCTCCCCCTCACTCCATCTCTCCCTCCCTTCCTCCGTCCTAATCATTAGCATATATAGTCTTTCTTTGTTGAGCCAAATTGTCGGAACTGTGAAACAAATCCTACACATCTCTCCCTTCTCAGGCAGCCTTGGTCCCACCCACAGTGGGGAACTGGGCAAAAAGTCAGGAGCCAATGTCAGTACTGAGAAGCCTGTGAAAACAGCACTCTCTTCCCAGACACATTGGAAGTAGCGTCCCACCTGCCCCTCCCTCTGCTTCCTAGCCATAAATCTGTCTCCCTGGGATCTGCCGAGTTGTTGCTTATTTTTTCCCTCGACTTCAATCTGCTGATAACTTTTCTTGGCCAAGGATCTCAGTGTTGGGTGGGAAGGAGTCGATTTCCTTGGTCGTTTTGAAAGCCCGTCTTGGTTCTGAGTGCAGTTGGAAAATGCCTGGGTAAGAAAACAGACTCTGGAATCAGCGTGCTTGGGATCCAGATCTCCGCCCCACTTGTTGCTAGAACTGTACCAGCATGGGGTGAATCTTAAGTGCATCCAGCCTACGTTTCCTAGTTTGCACCTCCATCACAAATGTCCAAGCATGCAGTCAAATGGACTGATATCTCTGAAATGCTTGGAACAGTGCTTCATACATGACTGTTGAGTAAATTAGTCTCCATCAGAGCAGTTACCTCCAGGTACCTCCATTAGACTCTTCAACATACGGGCTTTAGGACCCTTGAAGGGAGTGGGTTCTCTTCCCTCCGTTAAAATTACACTGCACATGCTATCTCCTAGCCTTTTTATACCGTTGAATTAAAAAAAGAAATAGCAGAGGGACTTGACGTGCAACGCTCCTGTGTAGCCAGCCTGCCTCTGGCTCACTGAGCTTTCCACCTTCTTCTGCTAATGGAAGTGCAGCGAAGCTGACTGATTCCCTGAGTGTCCTCCAGCAGGTTGCTTGCAGCATCAGGGTCGCTGCTGTTTAGCTGCCAAGTGCTCTCTGTAACCGCCATCCAGCAGTACCTGTGCCCAGAGTGTCCTCGTGGGCTCCTGGGGAGGGGATTTCCACAGCACCGTGGCCTTGGTCTCTTCAAGGCTGAGCTGTGGGAGAGATTAATGGGAAGTGAGAAGAGAAACTGTTATTCTTACCCAGCAGTATTGTTGGGAGTGTGTGCCTCTTCTTGTATTTAGGGAAAGGATTACTCATGAGGATTTTCTTCAGTAGAATATAAAGAACCTCAGATTACTGCTTGTGGCCCCGCCCCTGTGTTTCAGTTTGTCCTGGTAGAAAGTCAGCATTTCACATTCATTTCCCCTCCCTGACAGGCTTTGGCTCTATATTTACTTTGACATCCCAGCAAGCTTCTGCCCCAGACCCGTTGGTCCCCTAAAAAGCCCTCTGACCGCTAGGTGCTTTCCTGAGGCTGCCTGATTGGAACCTCCACCCATCCCCTGATGCAGCAGGCGTTACCCTCCCACTTACCAGTAACATCTGAAATCACCGTTGACAGTAGGAAGTAAAGTTGAAGGTTTCCCGGGATAGCCTGGCTCCCATCTGCCCTCTACTCGGAAGAGGTGGACACTTTCCCTGTCCATAAACCATTTTGAACAGGCATTGCTTTCTGACCAGTGGAGAGCCAAAAACAAAAGCCTCAGATCCTGTAGCAGTCCTGTTTCCTCCTAACTGTCGTAAAGCAGTCATGTATCACAGTAGCTTGCTTCGTCCGTGGGCTGGACTGGTGGTTTTGATTTTATAGTAGCAGGGATTGAACACTGGGCCTCACACGTGGTAACCACTGAACAACCACCCCAGCCCTCTTTGGACTTGAGATGGGGTCTCACTGAGTTGCTAGGCTGGCCTTGAACTTACTCTGTAGCCCAGGCAGCCATGCATAGACTTGTGTTATTTTCCAAGTAGCTGTGTTAGCAGGCCCTCCAATTGACTAGTTGTAAGGAGTCTCCCGTAGTCTTCCAGGGACTTAGAAGAAACTGACTTCTGTTCTCCAAAACCATTTTCCTCTTGGAAGGCAGAGCCAGCAGTCACGGTCAGAGCCTGGAATGTTCTCCCTGGGATCTGACACATTTGTTCCCCACTCTCAGCACCCTGGGCATCCGAGGGATCGGACCATACTTCACCATGCCCAATTTAGTGGGGGAAGTGGTTTGTTCCAGGACTGAGCTGAAGGGCACGTTTTTAAGACACGCCCCACATCTCTGCACAAACACTGGTCCCACAGAACTCTCGGTTCTGTTACTTTGGAGAATGAAACCCTGTAGACCTTATGCTGCCAGGACCCAAGTGCTAAATAATTATCAAAGACTGTTCTTTGATAATCACCACCGTGCAAACGATTTTGCTCATATGACTTACAACAACACTTGCCATACTGTAAACTACTTTTTAAGGTATTTGCTAACTTACTGATTAATAAGCTAGGCATATATCAATATGTATTTAAAGCATATTTTCAAAGATACGCGCAAGCAGCAGTAGTGTTATATGCTTCTACAAACCTCTTCAATGTCCAGGTTAATCGAAGACACCTGGGTTTACGACTCTTCATTTCTTCAGCCTGCTGTGGTGCCTCAGGTCATGTAGCCCCTAGAATATTCCATGTGTGCTCATGACAGGATGAGAGTAAAAAGAGAAAGTAATGTTAATATTGTTCTAAGAAGCGTTTTTGCTGCACCAACACTGTGCAAGGGTCTTGGGAACCCTCAGGGTTCCCAGGGTTCACACTTTGAGAACTATTGTTCTAATTGCTTAAAGGATGTATCAAATTTCCCCATAGCAGCAAAGTAAAATAAAAATACGGACTCTGCCTCCCAGAGTCGCAGCCTGAACCAGCGTGTTGGTGGCATCCAGCCACTTCCAGACAAATAATGAGGCAGAGGGGCATCTGTGTTCCTCCGGTTCTGCATTGGCCAGAGGCTGGCCTGCCACTTCCCAGAGGCTGAGTAAATGATTCTTCCTGGAAAAGGTTTCAGGGGATGCTTCATTCCTTGGCAGCTCTGGGGGGGGGGGGTCAAGGCCGGCTCTGGAACACTTCCATTTCAAAGACTCTGGGCTACAATCACATCAGCTCAGAGTCTAAGGCCTCCTAGGATGCTCCCAGACTGCATTAGAGCCAACCTGACCTTAGTGCAGCCCCAGGGCAGGCCTAGAAGACCTGTCATCCTTGAGTTACCTGGAAAGGGGGTTCCCTTCATTCTTCCTGTAAGTAAAACGTTAATGTGAACCACACGTGAGTACTTACAAACCGCGGGCCTTGGAACTCAGCGTGCAGGCTCTTGAGACAAAGTCTCAGTTCTGTTAATTATTCCAAGACCTTTCTCCCAACAGTGACATGATCTTTTCTCTCTGCCTCTTGCTTTCCAACAGGCTTGCAGCCAATTTACTGGAGCAGAGATGACGTAGCCCAGTGGCTCAAGTGGGCAGAGAACGAGTTTTCCTTAAGGCCCATTGAGAGCAACACATTTGAGATGAACGGCAAGGCACTCCTACTACTGACCAAAGAGGATTTCCGTTACCGATCTCCTCATTCAGGTGAGAATCCTGTTCTTGCATCGGCTCAGGATGGAAGTACGGCCGGCCAGTGGTTGGTCTTTGCCACACTCATCCTGACACAGGACTCTTAAAAAAAAAAAAAAAAAAAAAAAAAATGAAGATCAGGGCTGGAGAGATGGCTCAGAGGTGAAGAGCACTGGCTGTTCTTCCAGAGGTCCTGAGTTCAATTCCCAGCAACCACGTGGTGGCTCACAACCATCTGTAACGAGATCTCGTGCCCTCTTCTGACCTACAGGGTTACATGCAGACAGAACACTGTACACATAATAAATAAATAAATACAAAAAGAAAAGGAGGATCTACTGGTAATGGCTGGTGTGCAGGGAAGGGAAGGTTTCCACATCAAAGAGACTGTTAAGTTAGAAGCAATTCACCTATGACCAGACACTGGAACTTTAAGGGGTCTAGTGTTCCATCAAATAGAGAAGACAAACTCCACCCTCTCCTTTTATCTGCCTTGCCTCTGATCCTAAAGGCTTTAGAAGAGGTGGCTAAGGGCACATGTGCTGTGAACCACTCAGATAAAACCACAGGAGACCTAGGTACTGTGGTGCACACCTGTAATCCCAGCATCCTGGAGGTTAAAGCAGGAAGATCATGAATTGGAAGCCAGCCTGGGCTGCATAGAAAGACCCTTTCTAAAATAACAAAAGGAAAGAGTTTGGGCATCGCTGATACCTTGACAGAATCCTCTTATCTAGTCCTTGAGCTGTTAAACACTTGCCCCGTTAAGTGGATCTGGGGTGATTAAAATGCAGAGACATGTTTGATGACTGGACTCAGAAAGACCCAATTAATAAAAGAGAACAGACAAGTGTCACTTTGTGTTCACTCTTATTTAGAGGTATTGCACACATAGCATTCAGGTAGAATAGACTCACGTGTCCATTAGTTTATATGAACAAAATCACTCAAGTCATTATCAACTTAATTCATATTATGCTCTCTATCCCTGTTTTAAAAAAAGGATAAAGAAACTCGCTTTCAAGGTCCCTTTAATTCAGTTAAAAAAAAAAAAAATGGCAAACTAGGCATCATGGTGTAGAACCTGTAATCCTAGCCCACAGAAGCCTGAGATAGGGGAATCATGAGTAGGAGGCCAGCCTGAAATACATTTGAGACCCTGTCTCCAAGACTCTGTGTGTGTGTGTGTGTGTGTGTGTGTGCGCGCGTGTGGTGTGTGTGTGTGTGTGGTGGTCTTTTAGTGTGCCGATGTGATTTTGTAAATAATTTCTACTCTTTCCAACCTGCCAATGTCCTTATCTGTAAAGATACACATTGTTTACATTCTTCCCGTATAGAAAAATCCCATTTCAAAGTTGATCTGAAAATGTTCATTATTATCTACATGCAATTCCTTTGATCAGCCATCTAAACAGAAGGTGGCTTGCTAGGTTGAATGGCTATGTTTTAGATTTAAGTCAGAGGATCCTAGAACACAAGTCATAGAGGGCAAGTACCAGGAATTGCAGGGCAGCTGCGTGGCCTTGAGTGGAGGCTCGCATAGTTGGCTCTTTCTTACCTTATGTGTCTTTGAACAAGAAGTAAACACTGTGTGGCTCATATCAGAGACATTGCTTAGGGAAGTCACTCATGGATAGGAACGTCACCTACGTTCTCAGCTGCCTGGCCCTTATGAAGGTGGTGGCGACTGCTGATGTGTGCTGGTGCGTGGCTGTGCACTGCTGATGTGTGCTGGTGCGTGGCTGTGCACTGCTGATGTGTGCTGGTGCGTGGCTGTGCACTGCTGATGTGTGCTGGTGCGTGGCTGTGCATTGTTTGATGTTTTCTTTAATAAGCAAATGTACACTTAGTAATTTTGCCGTTTTCTCACAAGTTTATTGCTTGCCTTACTTCATATTCTGCATTCAGCTGAAAGAAATTATCGTATTGTATGTGTTTTCTGATTTGTTCTTAAATGTAGTATTTAGCATATTTCTATAATCCACCTCCCTTTTCTCAGTCATGAATGGGAAGTTAAAATTCGTTCATGTGTTTTTGAGTAATGGAATATTCTTTTGTATAGGGGAACCTTTCACTTTGCTCTCACCTTTCACCGCACGGTACAGATGGCGGTACAGATGTGTGTGTGCGCTGGGAAGTGGGGAACACTTAGAAGGTGGGGCCCAGCCGGATGACGTAGATCACTGAAATACCTGAACTGAAATGGATTGCCTACCCCACGGTGAACGAAAAGTTTCTGATCAGTTTAGCTGCCAAAATAGACTAAATAAAATGCTTAGGACCCAGAGCCAATCAAAATCCACAACTCATACTGTCCCATCACAATAATGGGCATTTGGGGGTCCCCTATCCCCAGGCATTTGACCATGCTGTTCCCACTGCTGAATTCATCATGGAACTCTGAGGGTGAGCTGCAGGCCCCATTCTTAACCCATCCCCAGGCAAAAAGGACCCAGCAGAGAATTTCCTGACAGGCCTAAAACTTCTGCCTCCCACGCCAGGCATGCTTTTACTTACTTCATTTTCTCTAGTTTGTAATTGGTCAAAAGGAAAATGAAGTTTCTGCGTCAAAAGGAAATAGAAGAGAGAACTGTTTGCAAGCCAGGGAGTGTGTCACTTGAGATGGTGATCTGCTCGTCAAGAGTATGTGCACAGCAAATCATCACCTGGAAAGTTCACACTTTAACAGTGTACGGTTCCGATGTCAGCCCACTAACCCAGTGAAGTGAGAAGCTCAGGAGCCCCGGGAGAGATTCTCAGGTAGCAGATGGCATTTAAGCAGTAGCCCTCTGGCCCCAGCCTTTTGAGTGCCACCAGTGTATAATGAGCTTTAGAGCTAATCATAGCCTTTCCATGGTAATTCCATTCCTAAGAAAATATCCCAAGGAAATCGTCCAATAGTGGACAAAGAAAATGTCCTTAGCAAGTCTATTTATAACAGCATAAACTGGAAATGCCCCAGCCACCCCCGATATGAAACTAGCTAGGCGAGCTTGGAAATGATCAGGGTGACGGGTACTCCACAGCTCAAGAGCTAACTGTTCATTTGTCCTTTTGTTTATTATTCCTCCATCACATTCTGGTCAGGGTCTGAAGCAGATGATTGGTGAGGAACAGATGTGCCATGTGGGCCAGTCTGGCTGGAGTTTTGAAGCAACAGTGCTGATCAAAACCAAGGCAGGGCCAACAGAGAAGAGGGGATAATCCCAAGAGTGGTTAACAGGCAGAGTCCCCAGGCTCGAGGGCTGATTCCATGTTAGATGAAAGGGGGGTGGGGGGGGAGTGGAGAGTTGAAGGATTAAACCCAAATTTCTGACCTGACGAGACAGCAGCATTTACTGACCCTTCTGGTTTGTGAAGATTGCTGTGTTGAACACGCTGTCCGTAAATCATTCAAGGGGAACTTCCTAGGAGATAAGTAAATATGGTCTGGTGGTCAGAAGGCATCGTGACTGGAACAGATCAGGCCCAAGACAAGTGGAGTAAAGTTGTGGGAACAGATACAGTTGTCCAAGAAGAGCTGGTGTGAGCACTGGGAAGCCCAATACCGAAAGGCTGGGGGAAAGCCAGAGCGGCAGTCTTGGCAACCAGGAAGCATCCTAGGAGGAGGCAGGTTAAGATTCCTGGCAATGAATTCTGCTAAGGTGGGGCTGCTCCCTCAGTACCACAACTGTCCTTTGATTTGACACCAGGGAGCTGTTACAGTACACTGTGCCATTGAGTGTTACAGTGCATGTGCAGGGTAATGCCTCCATAGCGCTGAGCCAGCCGCTTCTCTGAGCAGAGCCCCTGGTTGCTGGGGAGCCATGTGTGATCCAGCCGTGCCCACACGCAAGGGTAGTAAAGTTGAGATGCTGGGGGAGAGAAGCCTCAGGTCACCTTCTTTGTCCTTGTCTGAAAGGGGAAATGTAGAGCCCAAACCTTCCTCCTCAGTTCTCTATGTGAGACCTCTCTGTCCTAGGCCACTAGCATGACATCAGTAATCAGAATGGTAGCTGATGCCAGCCGGAGGCAGTGCTGAGGAACACTTACTGTTTATGTTTAGCCTGTGCTTGTTTCATTATGTGGGTCCACCTCAAGGGACCCTTAGTACCCCCCTTACACAGTCTAGCGAGGGAACCCAGGCCTGAGGTGTAGTGAGATATTCACTTTATCCACATCTGTGGCACTGACCACACCCATTGGGGTGGAGACGGGGGAACTGGTCTGAGGAGGACCCTGGGAGCTTGCAGCACAGGGACAGGAGAGCATCCTGAGGCATCCTTAGGACCAGGAACCTGCTGGTGTTCGTCTGTCTCCATTGTAAGTTATTTCTCCCTGAATAACCATCTATTCGGCCTATTTGTTTCTCCTGATCCTTATTAAACCATGATACTGAGGCAACTAAAGCACATGTTTAAGGAGTTAGCTGTCAGATCCCAAGCCATCAGCTAGCCAGTCCACTGTAGAGAAATATAACTCCAGGGAACAGCAGGGTAAGGGCATTTACCACTCTGACCTGGTGACCTGAGTTTGATCCCGAGAACCCAAGTGAAGGTAGAAGGGCAGGACCTACCCTACAAGGTTACCCTCCAACCTCCACACCTGCCCTGTGACATGCACACACACAATAACAATAAATAAACGTGCTTTAAGGAAATAAGGAAAAGAAAGTGGCTTCCTCCTCCTAGCCCTTGTTTTAGGCCCCCCCCCCTCACCAGCTTGAGGAGGTGTGGTCACATCAGCTCTTTTCCGGGTCCTTCAGTATGTGACTGTCATTGAACCTCTGTGATGAGCGAGAGAGGCAGGTGCTGTAGCGTGCATTTTGCAGAGACACCCAGGGACTTGCTCAAGGTGACCTGGTACCCAAGGAGGCTGGCTGCGTTTTCAGTCTGTGGTCCTCGCTGAGGGAGTAGCACTGAACACCCTTCACAGACACTAAATTTATATTTCCTGGCCTCCCCTTCCAAAATGGATACACTAATTGCAGACTTTTTTTTTTAATAGTAATCATCAAGAACACATTTCTTTAATGTTTGCGTTTTCTATTCTGCATAACGCCAAAATAAAACACTGATCAAATCCACAAGCTCAAACCCAGTATGGCGGTGTAAATTAGGAAGGGTTAGGAAGACATTACACTAAACGGAAAGAAAAAAGTGTTGATTAGGGACTTATTTTTGTATGAGATTAAAATGTGAATCGTTAAAATAGGACTATATTTTGGGTTCTGCATTGCCTTCTTGTTGGAGCCATAGCAATGGCTCCTGGTTTGGAGCCCTGAAACCCTTCCCAGCCCTGAAACCTGGTACCCGGTACAGGTTCTGCTTTCCTACAGCATTTCCAAAAATGTGGTCAGAGCTCGTCTGCCCGACTGCCTGTCCAATCTTAAAATCCTCTCAAAACTGCCATATTAGTGTTCATTTTTCCTAACTGTAAATGGTAGCAGTTAGCTGTACCACCAATAACCAAAATTCAAAGACTTGTGGGGGGGGGTGAGTAGCAGCTAGCTAGGGAAGTTCCTTGGGCTATGAGGGCGGGTACTTGGGAAAGGGTGGCCACCTATAGAACTTGATTTGGTACAAGGGGGCAGTAGTAGATAGGTTTGCAGAGAGAAGCCACTCCTGGAGTGTTTCCAAGGTTCATGATCAGTTTGGAAGAAAAAAAAAAATAGCAATATCTACAGCCCAAAATACACAGTTAAATTAAGTTGTTAATTAAAGTGTCTTTAAAAATGGCTAAGATCAGAGACAAAGGCCCATTGTTTGTTACTGTTGTTGACTGCATGTCTCTGTATGAGGAAGGGTGCGGGGAGACAGTGAGGCCTGTGCTGTTGTTATAAATTAATCAGCCATCCTTACAGAGTGCCGAAGCACACACCCCCACCACCATCCTTCACCCAGCATTGTGAACTTGAGAGGGATGGAACCAGTTCCTGATGGGTTTTTGTTGTATTGTGGAGGGTTTTTGTTTGGTTTTTTTTTTGTTGTTGTTTATTTGTTTGTTTTTGTTTTTGTTTTGGGGTGGGGGTTGCTAGTTACCTGCTCAGTAGACACTTCAAATCCAGGCCTACCGAACTCGCCATTCACTCTCTCCCAGTGCTGACATGTCCAGATAATTCCGTGGAGCTTGTAGGACCTTGGAGTGTCACCTGGATGTATTTTTAAAGAAGGGGTGACCCCATACTGTCCCAGTTCCTTATAGAGAGTGGACACTTCTGACCAACACTAATGAAGTTTGTTATTTTTAGCATCCCCAACCCCAGCCTGGGCTCTGAGTGAGTTAGAAAAATGTGTTCTCCCCACCAGGAGAAGTTTTAGTTGTTGTTGTATGAGATAGGATCTTGCTGTGTAGCCCAGGCTGGCTTCAGATTTCCTGTCTTCAGCCTCCTACATATAGCTGATAGGTAAAATTTCTATGAATAGTCCGTAAGATAAGGTTTTGCACACTTAAAATGTAGCTACGGAAGGATGTCGTTTTCTTCAAATAATTACAAAGTGCAAGCAGAGAGAGAGAAAGAGGCGTTAAAAGGTTATTTTCACAAAAAACAGGAAGACATTGAGGCTCTGGGATCATCCTCTGATGGCCTCTCTGTCATCAAAGAACAGGTCATTACAGTGGCGTTTCAGGATCCTGAAATGTCAAAACCTAATGTAGTTGTGGACCCTTTGCGCCTACCAGACCTAATCCATGAGCCCCCTCTGGAGGATCTATCGTGTTATCCCATCTGTTGTTTAGATGCTTTTGTGTAGACTGGGTATGTTTACCATTAGACAGTTTATGTTGTCTAGAGGGGAGTGGACAAGATAGATGGCTCATTGGGTGGAAGTGTGTGTCACACAAGCCTGACAGCTTGCTGGAGTTTGCTGCCAGGGCCACACATAAAGTAGAAGGAAAAAACAGCTCCACAATTGCCTTCACACACACGCACGCACGCACGCGCGCACACACACACACACACACACACACGCACGCACACACACACACTGTGTTTATGCACTATATGTGTGCCTAGTGCCCACATGGGTCAAAAGAGAATGCCAGATCCCCTGGAACTATAGTTACAGACAGTTGTGAGCTACCACACAGGTGCTGGGAACTGAACCCTGGTCCTTTTCAAAAGCAACAAGCTCCTAACCACTGATCCATCTCTCCAGTTCCAAAACTTTTTCTTAGTACATTACTCTTCTTTATTTTTGTTGTGGTTTTGTTGTGAACAGGGTCTCAGGTAGCCCAGGCCGTCCTCAGAATGGCCTGCTGTTCCTGTCTCTACCTCCCAAGTGATGGGATCACAGGTGTGCACCACAATGACCTGCTCTTACTATTCAGCATTTAGAAATAACTTCATTGAGATCTAATGAACCTAAGAGAGCTGTATAAAGTATATAAATTTCATCAGTTTGGAGCTCACCACCATAATAAATGCAATGTCCATATCCACCACCTCGAATTTTTCTCTTGTCATCTTTATTATTATCACTGCAGTTAGTTTAATTATGAAAACATTTTCCCCACCATCTACCCACTTAGCAATTTGCAAACTGTAAGTGTGCCGCCATACAGCATCCATTACTTGACAACACCCTCTTCCGGCTTCCAAAGGTACCCACATGTACATGGCCCAGACACAAAATCAAACTGACACTAAATCTTATAATAATTAATAAAAAAAAGAAATGCAGCCCTGACGCGTGGAGTCAGGTGCTGTGCCCCGTCCCTGTCACGGCCACCAGTCTGTTCTATTAACTCTTTCCTGTGTCACAGCCCCACAGCTCCTGTAGCTGCTAGCCAACGCATCTCATCTCTCTGTCTCTGTTCCTTTTTCCCCTCCAGGCGATGTGCTCTATGAACTCCTTCAGCATATTCTGAAGCAGAGGAAACCTCGAATTCTCTTCTCGCCTTTCTTCCACCCTGGGAACTCTATCCACACGAAGCCGGAGGTCCTACTGCATCAGAACCATGAAGAAGGTACTGGAAGACGCTTCTCTTTACTTGCCTATGGTTTAGACAAACCAAGGGGTCGCATAGTTAACTGAGAAGCTGTTCTTATCACCATAAATTCATGTTTCATCCAGGAAACGTGGATTGAGTGCCTAAGGTGTGCATACATTGGGGGGTTGCCTGGATAAGTA
Organism: Phodopus roborovskii; assembly: GCF_943737965.1. NCBI lineage: Eukaryota > Metazoa > Chordata > Mammalia > Rodentia > Cricetidae > Phodopus > Phodopus roborovskii. The sequence goes on from NW_026126638.1 coordinate 6,301,141, forward strand.
GGCATAATACCGTTAGCTTTCTGGAGTTCACAATCTGCAGTGTAAACACTGATTTCAATAATATACACCAGGGTGTAGTCTGAGGGGAGATGACTCCTGGGTACAGGAAGCGCATTCACCTTTATAAAAGGAGGGGTCCAGAGGAGTCCTTGAAGGTTCTAATAAACAGCAAGAACATTCCAGTTAGGTAGGGGTAAGGCCTCAGAATAGAAAGCAGTAAGATGACTTAATCGGAGAGCCCATTTATCATAAAAATTTTCAAATATATGTAATCCATATAGAATAAAATAAATAAAGCCTTGTGAGCCATCTGTCACCCTACTTCAGCAGTGATGAACATTTTTCAATATAGAACTAATCCAAGGAGGTTAGCCCGGAACCAGAGTGGAGAATTGACATTCTGTGGCTGTGGAGAGAAGTGACAGCAAGCCATTCCTTGAAGATGTTTGAGCAGAGGGTTCCCAAAAGCTGAGGGAAGAACGAAGACCAATCTAGAGGAAGTTGGTGTTGGGTAGGGGCTTTCTCCATCTTGCATCAATGACCGTTTTCTGGAATGAGTTCAATATCAAGTCATAGTTGCTGCTCCTCGTGGGACCCACAGGAGCCAGCAGACAGCTCAAGACCGTGGAGTGTGTGGTCCTGGTCAGGCAGGTGTTGGGTGCAGGGCTATAAAAGGTGACTTTGTGTGCAATGCCACTGAACAGCAGGGTGTGTGATAGCAATAGCAAGAGCTGAACCACCTCTCCCAGGGCCATCGAGCCCTCCCTCTCCACGCATCCCACCCCACCCCTCTGTGAAGCAGGCAGCCAGTGTGCAGATGTATGAGCACCACCTGTGGGGCTTTCCCACAGGTATTTTCTTTAAAGCCAATTTCGAGATCCTATTCCCTGGGAAGTTTTGTTGGCTAGGGAGTCATTCCCAAACACAGGACTGCTGCTTTTCTTTTGAGGTCAAACAGTTACAGACTTGCAGTATGTATTCTCTTCATTAGCACTTTACAAAGAGCCTGACTCGGGGTGGGTCTCTCAGCGGGTCCTCCCCAGCCTGTGAGGTAGAGAATAAGGCCAGTGTCTCTGACATGCCCCTACCCTCGTCCTCCTGTCTTCCAGTAATCCAGGCTAGGTTTAGCAACTGTCCCTTCCCCCCCAATTTGGGTTTGATGTTCCTCTGCTCTTCTGGCCTTTCTCATTCCTGGCTTGCATAATAACCACACACGCACATAAAACAAAACAGGTCAGGTTTCTCATTTCTCGGACACTCCGCTTCCCCTGTTTGTGACGAGGGGAGTTAGATTGGATGGTTCTAAATGTCCCTTGCAGCTTTCAAATCGTCACATAGCCAAGCAATATAGAGATGAGCAAGACATGGTCTTCACCCTCGGGGTCTTAGGCAGTTAAGACATGGGAAGCCAGGACGGACTCCCACTTGGTGCTATCCAGGAACAGAAAAGCCTGCTGGTCTGAGTTGTATCACCTTGTCCAGAACGTCTGGCAGCTTGGAGAACAGCCTCGTTCACTTTTCTGAAAAGTGCAGTATCAGAAGATTCCTGTACTGTCACTGTCATGGCACGTAGCACATGAATTTGATAGTAGGTAGACGTCTGTATACAAGGCAGACAACGTAATCGATGATGCTGGCACTTGTGCAAGAACCAGGAGGCAAAAAGCATCTTCCGACAATTTGAACCGGCAAATGACCATAAAATATAAATCTATCTTGTTACATTCAGTTGTGATGGCAGCTCATTTTAAGGCTGTAGTTTCCCAAAGTCAGCCGCTTTAACATCCCATGGAGCTAAAAGTAACAGATTGCCACTCTTTCCAAAGAAAGGCTCTGTCCCCAACATGTACATGCAGTTGACACTGGTCCCCCTAAGAGCTCCTTAAGTCATATTAAAATAAACTGTCAGTCTGGATGAAACCCAAGTGGGTTTCCAAGAGTGACCCCTGAGCACTGGCCAGACAGTCTATAGGGAGAAGGAAGAAGATGTGTGTTTCTCTAATGTCCTCGTTCCATCACCCCGCCCCCTCTTACCTTTTGAACTCTTCAATTTCAGTCTTTCCTGAGACAGTGAGAGGTAGAGGAAGCTCTTAATCACACCATTTGAACACACCCCCACGCACACGCACACGCACATGCACACACACACACACACACACACTACTAATTGTTGTCTGTGGTGCTGAGTAAAGCGTTGAGGGAAGATGCTCTCATGGCAGTTTTTTGTCACAAGGTGCATGTGGGACTCTCAGGTCACGCTGAGAATTTCCACACATCAAAACACTGTCTCATTTTCCATAGCAGCTAGCACATGGGAACAGCCCGGAACTTAGAGGACAGTTGTGTCTTTTGGGGGGGACAGAATTATGGGGTGCATTCTGATTTAGCCCACTGAAGTCTCATTTGTCTAGTCTCTTTCTTGGGGGGGCATTACCCCTCCCATCACCACCAAACCCAGGTGCCCAAGGACTGCTTTGGGGTAATACACAACTTCAGAGAGATAATTACAGGTGAGGCTCATGACTTTTTTTATTGAGTTCTGCTATGTGTCAGCCCTCCTGAGCACTTAAATGTTCAAATCATCTAACCGTCACAGCCATCCTAAACACAAGTGATATTATCCTAAATTAGCAGATTAGGAAACAGAGACTGAAGGCAGTTAGGTGATATGCTCCCAGACCAAGTGACAAAATGGAGATTTGTGTGTGTGTGTGTGTGTGTGTGTGTGTGTTTGTATGTGTGTTATGCATGCATGTGTGTATGCACATTTATGTTTGTGCAAATGTGCGTGTGGTATGTTTTATACATGCATATGTGTGTGTATCTTTTCACATTGTGTGTGTGTGTGTGTGTGTGTGTGTGTGTGTGTGTGTAGAGGCCAGCAGTTGATGCCTGCTTGTCTTCTTTAATCAATTTTCCTTAGATATGAGGCAGAGTGCCTCACTGGGTCCAAAGCTCACCCATTCCAGTACCCTGCTTCAGGGACCCCTGCACAGAAAGGAACCCCTGTCTCTGCCTGGGATTGCAGGTGGGCTACCACACCCACCCAGTGTTTCTGTGGACACTGCAGGTCTGAACTGTAGCCCTCACACTTACATGGCAAGCGTATTTGACTCGCTGAGCCATGTCTCCTGCCACACAAAGACTTAAATGCAGGTGAGGTTCACGATAGACCAGAATGTTCTCATGGTTTTTGTTAAGTTTTCAGTGTCTGTGCATCCCGAAAAGGGGGGGGGGAGCAGCTGAAAAAATGAGTCAGATTCCGAGATTAAGTTACTATGGCAATTTCTGCACCCAGCCAGGGTGCAGTGGGTCAGGTGACCCTTTGCTTGCACTATAAAATGTCAACAACAACAAAATGTCCAAGAGAATTACTAGGGCCCCCAAATAAGTCTTTTAGTTCATGGCCTATTTTCCTTTTCTGAATCAGGGTCTGTGTAACCCAGGCTGGCCTCTAACTCACTCTGTAGTCAAGTATGACATCAAACTTGTGGGTTTCCTCCCTCTTCCTCTCCGGTGCTGGGATAATAGGACACTTCTGCGCTGGGTACTGGAGGATGGCGCCCACAGCCTCATGCCTGCCGGGTAAGCGCTCTGCCAGCTGAGCTACACCCCAGCCCTGGTTCATGACTACAGAAAACTTGTACAGAACTGGGTGGAATAAACCTTCTGGATGGTTGGTTTTTTTCAGCATGAGTAAGACCCCCCCCCCCAGCCTGTGCGATGGACAGGGTCTGAGTCAGATTCTGAACACTGATAGTGGAGCCCCTTTGAAAGCCAGCCTTTCCTTACAGTGGCTGCAGAGGTACCACAGACAGGAAGCTTTTGTCTGCCGAGGCCATGGCCTCTTACTGATTGTAAAACATTCACCCCGATTCTCTCTTCTTACTGGAATAGTGTCGATAAATGAAGTGTCCGAGAGGCCACCAGCTAGGCTATGACATCTTGTTAGATATTTTTGCTGGGTGATACATGAAGGAGCCAGAGGGCATCACGGGCATGTGCCAGGCCACCTAGGTTCAAGGACATTCTATCTCCCCAGTTTACTTGTTCTGTGTCTCAGGACAAGTTAGTTCCTCCGTGTGTCACAGAAGGAAAATAGAGTGCCTGCCTCACACGATGCAAGGAAGAAATTAATTAGAGTGAGAATTGCCCTTGGAAAAGCCCCTGTCATTCATTGTTGTTATTTGGCGTCTCCTCCCATTACTTAGTTGAGTTTTTAATCATCCTTGTCCTGTAAATTCTTTTTTTTTTTTTGGGGGGGGTGCTCTGTGTAACAACCCTGGCTGTCCAGGAACTCACTTTGTAGGCCTCAAACTCCCAGAGATCTACCTGCCTCTGCCTCCCCAGTGCTAGTTAAAGGTGTGCTTTTCTTGTCAGTTCTTAATTGTGATAAAATGTGTATGAGCCTTGCAGCCTGGCCCATGCTTAAGCACACTTGGGTGGGGCGGAGCACCTCCGCAGCTAAGGACATGGTCCTCTTTATTTTCCCTCCCAGGTTTCTCAGCCATCATCTTTAGGAAGGGACCCCATGTGTGTGGCTCATCCCACGCACAGTAAAAGCCTACCCCCTTCCCTGTAACACCTCTCCGGACCAACTGGGCACCATCTCCATCACAGTTGCCTTGGGGACAGTGTCGGCCTTCATTGTCTGCAGGCCATCATCTGTTTGGCAGTGAACACTTGTGTTGCCCCGCTGGAATCGGGGGCTTGCCACACACTCCCATCTAGAACTTCTGGCTGTCTCCTCTCGCCCCTCTCCACGCTGTAGTTCTGAAAGCTGACAGCAGGTCATGACAGGTCCCAGGGGACCAAGAGCAGACCCAGCTCTCCACTTCCTGTTCCTACCAGAAAGGAGAGGAAAAGACCCTTCCTTCCTCTTTCAGGCCAAGGGTCAAATGCCCTTGTTTCTTCTGGCCTCCATCCACCCACAGCAGAAGGCACTGGGCAGCGCAGATGGTCTCTTGGCATCTCCTGCCAGCCCTCAGTCTGCTGTGGTCTGGAGAATGCTTTTAGCTCCAGGATGACTCTCTTTAGCCAAGAGTTTTGGGGCAGGAGATTCCTATATGCATGAGTAACTCCAGGGATAGGCAGGAAGTCTCCAAGAAACTTAAGAGAAAAGCTAGCCAGTGCCTTCGTGACTGGGAACTGGGGTCAGCGGATTTCATCTCTAAAGGACATTCTCTCCTGAGTGGCTCTGATTGGCTGTCCCCACTCCAAGACTTCTTTGTCTTTGTGCTGGTTTTTTTTTCCTTGTCCCTTTGCTGCTCTGACTCCAGTCTCTGTTAGTCGATTACAAGCACAGGCTTACTCCCACAGGTCTAATTGACTCATTTCAAATTCTATCCAGAGAATTTTTTTTTCTTTAAGACAGGGTCTCATGTAGCCCAAGCTACTGTCAGACTCCTTATGTAGCCAAGGATTGCCTTGAATACAGGTACGCATCTCCATCGCTGGTTTATATAATGTTGGGGATCAAGTCCAGGGCGGTGTGCACGTTGGGCACTCTACCCACCAAATTCCTTCCAAGCCCCCTTGACTTTTTGAAGAATTATTTTTATTTTATGCGCTTGGGACACAGGTAGAGACCTCTGTGTGTTTGAGGCCAGCCTGGTCTAGAAAGTGAGTTCACGAACAGTCAAGGCTATTACACAGAGAAACACTGTCTCCAAAACCAAAACCCATGGGGCACAGGCATGCAGGCAGGCGAAGGGCAGTCACTAGTCACCTCTTCCTCCAGACAACACTGTGGAGCCTCCACCGTGCAGCTTGCCGACTTTTCTGAGTTAGGACTCAGAAGACCGTAACCTTTTCTTTTACTTTTCCTTGTGCCTTTTTCGGTGTCTGACCGAGAGCCGTGCACGTTTCCCCTGGCGCTCTGAGAGTTTTTGCTGGTTTTCTGAAGCCCCCTCTTCTTTCGGCCCGTGGCTGTTTATTGACCTCCCTCGCTAGCGGCAGGCAGATTTCCTTCTCTTCTCCGGCCCCCTTCTCCTGGCAGCTGCCAAGATTTACAGCCAACCTTGCCCTGTTGCTTTTACTAAATGCGCTCTCATGCTCCCTTCCACAAGAAAGAAGAAGCACTTGCTGGCTCTCTCCCAGGCTTATCCCCAAGCTCATACTTAGCTTGGGGATATATATCCAGCCCAGAGTCACTGATGCTACCCACAGTGGGCTGGGCCCTTCTGTCAAATCACAATCGAGACCCTCCTCCATAGACATGCCCATGACCGCTGGGATCCTTGCAACCCCTCCACTGAAACTTTCTCGGGTGACTGGGTTTTGTCAGGGTCGCTGGGACATAAAGTAGCTTCCTCTTAACTAATTATGACTTTGCAAATAAGGCCACTTTCTGAGATCCTGGAAGTTAGGACATAGGAACTTTGGAGTGGGAGGGCAGAGTTCAACAACTCCCTAATGGGACTAAGAGAATATGATGGTTAATTCCACCTCAGGGGCCTTTAACTGGAGCCTTTAACTTTTATTTAGCTCTTCACATCATTCATAGTTGGTAGTCATCTTTTCCAGACTGCTGAGGTGTGGTCCCCTCTGGACCACTGTGAAACACAAGGGGCCTGAGACTGGGGATTTCCCTGACTCACTTCTCTGAGCCTGGGGATGGGGTGGGGGGTGACCGTGATGCTGACATGCGGCATATGAACATGAAATATTTGCCACAACCTCTTTAGACTTATTCATTGTTTATAATGTGACTGAGTTGGAGCATTTGGGTGAATTCGAGTAGGGATGACACAACAAAGGGATCAGGATTCAGGGTCACTGTTTTCTGTGTGGTGAGTTCAAGGACAGCCCGATCCCCATGAGATTCCATATGAGTTACTTTTCTCATTGCCATGACAAAATGCCAAACAAAACCAGCTTAGAGGGAATGTCTGTTGTGACTCACAGTTTGCAGCAGAGTGAAGCAACCAGCCACATTGTATCCACAATCAGGGAGCAGAGAGACTCGAATGTATGGCTTGCTTCTCCACTTCATTAAGTCTGTGATCCTAGCCCATAGGATGGAGACACCCACATTCAGGGTCTTCCCACCTCCCTTAAACCAACACACCCAGAGGTGGGTTTCCATGGTGATTACAAATCCCATCAAGGTGACAATTAAAGGCCCTGTCTCAAACTCAGGTGTGCCTGTGTGTGTGTGTGTGTGTGTGTGTGTGTGTGTGTGTGTGTGTGTGTGTGTGTGTGTGACTTTTCTAATAAGAGATACAAAAGAGTAAGGCCTCTTATTCTCATCTAAAGTCCTGCTTTATTTGTTTGGTTCAAAGAATGGAATCCTCCGTGTCTAAAGACATTTCTAAAGACAAAACTCTGGGCTTAGAAAGCACGCTGTTAACCAGAATGAATATTCCTCACTAGGGTTTGGACTTTTTCCTCCCATACCTCAGTGCCTTGACCTATTATGTGTAGCTATCCCCTCTCTCTTCCTTGTGTGTTATGAGCAGTTTTCCTGCCAGCCTGGCACCACAGCTGCATCAGCCCCAAATAACACACAGAGACGCTGTATTAGATATAAAGCTGTTGGCCTGTTACTAGCATTTCTTATTGGCTAGCTCTGTCTTAAATATTAACCCATAATCTATTAACCTAAGTATTTCCACATGGTCTCATCTTACCAGAGAGAGGGTCTGGACCTTCTTCTCAAGTTCCTACACCTTGAATCTCCTCCTACATCTCCCAGAATCCTCCTTGTCTCCTAGTCCCGCCTATCTTACTTTCCTATTTGCCATCAGTGCTTTATTCATTAGTCAATAAGAGAAACATATTTATAGAATGACATCTCCCATCACTTGTGCATTTCCTTCTCCTATCAAGAATCCAGACCTTCAGAACCAGGGTGGTATGGACAGTTTCCCAGTTTTCCAGTTGAGCAACTTAAGCACAAACCCAGACATCAAGGCCAACCCATCCCCCCCCCCCACAAAAAAAAAGCCTTAGACAGAAGACTCTACATCTGAGGGATTCCACGCACCCACTGTCCGAGCAGCATATTTCCTGTGTCCGGAGCTCCTCTGCCTGCCGGCTCTGGTCTCTTAAGTTTCCACACTCAGCTGCCAACTTATAATAACAGAGCAACGGGCAGGAGCAGGGCAGGAACATCAGAGCCCACTCCATACATGGGTGCAAGCTTTGTACACTGAAACAAAGCTTGGAAGGTCTTGTTGCAGGCCTTTCAGCCTTGATGGTGGCCGTGCCCAGACCACCAGGAGCCTGGAATTAACCCCCCTCAGATCCACTTGACTACCATTAATGTTATCAGCTTCATCAAATGCTTCCTCTGGCAGTACTGTCTGCAGAGAAGTAAATAAATGAAGCTCTGCCACATCTTGTTCCTGCCCAGGATCCTGAGTCTGAAGTCCAGTCTGAGTCGAATTATCCGGAGCACTGTCTCCCTCCTTCATTGTTCCCAGGACCTGGGCAGGAACAGAGTGAAATCTCTCCAGGACATTACATCAGCTCCCTTTTCCCCTTGGCATGAAAGTGCTTCCACTCACTGCCCTCCCTCACTTCCTAAGGCTTGCCCCAACTGCACACCCACACCCCAGCCTTGAAGCCAGGACATCAAAGAGCCTGCAGGTAACCAGATTATTGACCAACGCCTGAGTCTGTTTTGTAATTTAGAGGATGGGAAATGGGTTTCGGAAATGGGCTGTTTTTTTCTAGTGCATGGTCTCCATGATCCTTGAGTCTTACTAACACCTTAATAATCTCTTAAGTAAATGAAGCCATCTTTTAAGCAAAGAGAGAGAGAGAGAGAGAGAGAGAGAGAGAGAGAGAGAGAGAGAGAGAGAGAGAGAAATTCAGAATGAAACTGCCCTAAGTAGTTACTTTCCAGTAATCACACTCTGAGAAACGCAAAGGAGCCACAATAAATTTGTCTTTATGGATGGTAGAATTTAGGACCTTATTAGCTATAAAAAGAATATTTGCCTTGTCATCAAAAGATCATTTCTGCCTTAAGATTATCAAATCTTAAATATTAGGATTTAATTAGACATGACACCATTGAGTCAGTATCCTAGAATTAAAATGAGGCAAATGGCGCATACCACTTCCAACCAAACATCTGGGCAAGATTTGTCAGGACTTCAAAAAGAAGCATTAGGTGGACATAGTAGCTCATGCCTATAATCCTAGCACTTGCAAGGCTGAGGCAAGAGGGTTGCTTTGCGTTTGAACTGCTACAGAGTGAAATCAGACCTCTTAAGAAAACAGAGAACCAAGGGATGGTGGTACACGTCTAATCCCAGCACTTGGGAGCCAGAGGCATGTGGATCTCTGAGTTCAAGGCCAGCCTAGACTACAGAGGGAGTTTCAGGACAGCCAGGGCTACACAGAGAAACCCTGTCTCAAAGGAAGGAAAGAGGGAGGAAGGGAGAGAAGAAAGAAAGAAAGAAAGAAAGGAAAGAAGGAAGAAAAAAAGAAAGAGAACAACCCTTTTATATGATAGAAACTATTAAACCCCTATAAAGAAGTAGAGGAAGGACCCTGTAAGGAAGCAGCATGTACCCACAACCACTGTCAAGAATTAGTCACCCCCCCCATGTAACTCCCAGTGTATCCATCAATACTTCTGGATGGGTCTGAAAAGGTAAAGGCCACTTATAAAATCAGAAGCACAGAATCCAGCACTTCAGCTAAACCCCAGGAGCTCCTCTGCACAACCTTTCAGTGGTCACCGGCTGGAAAATGTTTGCAATGTGAAGCAAAGTCTGAGAAAGGGCCTCAATGTTGTGAGCGGTGGGTGGGTCTCCCCAGCCCCCTCTTTAAAGCAGGTGGTCTGTTCTTCCCTCCCACCACCCCCACACTGCCTTCAGGAGTCAGTCAAACCCACACTCCACTATTCTTGAGACAAAGTCGACCTTAAGTTCACCGTATAGTCCAAGCTGGCCTCAAATTCCTGGCAGCCCTCCTGCCTCAGCCTCCCAAGAGCTAAGATTACGAGTATACACCTCCACAGCCAGAACAGTCTCTTTTCTTATGACTTTCAGGGGTTTGCTATCCGATGATGTTTGGGTATGCCTTCTATTGTCTATAACCGGCTTGGGTTTGCTGAGCTTCTGGAATTTTCTAGTTTGTTGTTGACATTGTGGTTTCTGGTACTTAAATTTGGCCAGTATCTTTTTCCCTTTTCCCTCCCATCCATTCTTTCTGCACCCTAGGTGTATTTGACTATTTGATGTCGTGGTTTGTGTTTGATTTTATTAAGTTTCTGATGCTTTCGTCTCGAGCATGCTATTAAGTCTGTCCAATCTGCTCTTACATTCCATATAGTGTACTTTTTGGTTCTAGAATCTTCATTTTTGTTTCCTAAGTTTCTGCTTTCTGTTTTGACAGTTCCTTTATGTCCTTACTCATTGTGACTGTGATGCCCCTGAAATGCTTATAGATACCTTAAATTCTTTTAAAGTCTCTTTAGCTAATCCCATCAGATTCACAGAATCTGTTTCTATTGGTGGCTTTTTAATAATCGATCCTATCTTCTATGTCTAGAAAATCTGCGTTGATACTGAACAGATAACACATTGTAGAGACTTTGGGTTTTGTTATATTCCTCTGGAGAGTATTGACTCTTAACTCTGGCAGGCAGTTAATTTATTAGCAAGTCACTTCTAGTACATGGAGTCTAATTTACATTTCATTGTGGCAAATCTGTCTCAGTTTTGCCTTTAGCCCGAAGCAAGGTCCCTTTGCACTGTAACACAGGATTTACTGCACTAACACACAGCCATGCTGGGGTAATGGACAGCCTGGGGTGTTGACAGTGCCTTTTAACTTAATGAGGCTCCAACTCTGATCTGCTTCTCCACTCCAGTGGCCAGGAGCTGAGACTTCTCAGAACGTTCAGCTACACAGCCACTGCTTTTCACTGTCCCCTGAGTGTGTATCATTCTGGAATCAGACAAGAATTTGAGAGAACATTAGTGTGCTGGGCTAGTAGCTTTCCTCTCTAGTGCTCTACCCTTGATGAAGGTTCCTCGAGTTTCTAGGGCAGCCACTTGTGTCCTGACAGCTCACATGACTTTCTGTTCATCTTGAGACTTCCTTGTGCTGCACTGATGAGGATACTCTTGAGGGAGAGCTGTATACACAATGTCTTGCTCTATGAAGGCCCCATCTCTTAAGAATAAAGCCCCTAGTGTTTTTGTCTATTTGGGGTCACTGGCCAGGATATTTACATGGCTGTTTTGAGTGTATTGTACCCAGTTTCTATAAAGTCTATCTGTAGAGGATTTGGTCTGAGTGAGCCACTGCCTTTATTGCTGTTATTAGATCCCCTCTCTCTCTCTTGCCAGATGAATGGCATCAGGGTTTAAATCCTTTACTGTCCCTTTCATATCTGATCATATTGGCTGCATACCAGTGCTCAACAAAATAGTAGCTATCTCTGATTCCTTTTTCCAGTTGATTAGTACTCTGTTATTTAGTGACCTAGATTTTGTTTGCTTGTTTGTTTGTTTTGTGTTTTTTGTTTTTGTTTTTGTTTTACGTGACAGGGTTTCTCTGTAGCTTTGGAGCCTGTCCTGGAACTAGCTCTTGTATACCAGGTCTTGAACTCACAGAGATACGCCTGACTCTGCCTCTCGAGGGCTGGGGTTAAAGGCATGTGCCACCTCTGCCCGGCGTGATCTAAATTATTAAGCAAGTATCCTATGAAATTTGTCCCAATGAGTAAGGATTTTTTTAATTATGACATCAGATCATACAGTAGTCATGAAAAAATACTTTCCCTTCCTCTGAGTCTTGTATTCAGTATTTCTTTTCATTTTTATTTATATTATATACTCTGCATGTATGCCTGCATGCACCAGATCTCACTACAGATGGTTGTGAGCCACCATGTGGGTGCTGGGAATTGAACTCAGGTTCTCTGGGAAAGCAGCCAGTGCTCTTAACTGCTGTGTCCCCCCATATTCAATATTTCTTTTGTTCACTGTCTCACGTGATAAGAGATGTAGTAGAATTTTTAAAAGAAAAAAATGTACCTCCATTTTCATGCTCAGTATAAGCCTTAAGGGGACTCCGTCTCTTTCTCTGCCTGCTGACCCTGGTAGAGGCCCATTTCCCCATATCTTCAGGTTCTTTGTATAAACATAGGTGCTATCTTTGACATTGTTTTGACACTTCTAGCTGTGGATAAGTCTGTGAGTGGAGTGGGGATCATCAGAAGTGTTCATTCTTCTACTGCCCCAGGAACACCCCATGAAGACTGATGTGAACTCGTATGTTATTATGGGCAGACACCTGGTCTGAGCTGTCGAAGAGAACACAGATCCCTGTGAGCTGGTCCAACCTCGGCCCAGCCCTATAGTTACTTTAGTTCTGAAGCTGTAGACACTTCCAGTGTTGCCCTCAGCAGCGTGTAAATTCAAGTTTGAGGGAGAGCGTGTGCTGTTGGAGTGCCCATGCATCCATCCTTCCTACTTGCCTCTGCTAACTCCGAGCCCGTGAGGGCATGCTTCTAAAAGCTCTCTTAAGTTAACAATCGCCACCGCACAATCAATAGCGGCTGTCGCTGTTGAGAACAGGTTTCTGTATGATTTTGTTCCCTGGGTCTCTGTGACACAAAGTGCTATAATAGGTTCGGGTTTTAGAACCTGATTCTGATCCTTTACCCACTGGCCCTATGGCATTGGTAGGTGACTCGGTTTTATCATCTGTGGAATGGAAATAATAGGTAATCTCCCTCTAAGAGTATTCCGGGTTTTAAATAATAACACACAGTACCTAGAATAGTCATCAGTAATCGTTATTATCAGTGGTAACAACCCCTGGAGTTGGAGAAAATGAAAACGTAAGCGTGCCAGAGCATCTGGAGAAGGAACCGTAAAAACCCTCCACCTCTGTGAGAACCCTCCACCTCTGAAACCTGCACAGACGAGTCAAGCGGGGATGAGGCAAAGGAAGAAATGGTTCCCTGTGTTTATCAGGCACTAACAGACGTTGGATGGAATGTTGATAGGCATTCCTAGTTTGTCTGGGGTAGGAAAGCGGTTTCAAGTCTGTTTTGGTTGAGCAAAGGGAAAGAAAGACACGGGAATCTGGGCTGGAGGGGCTCCATGTACCAGTCCAGCAATTGCGAGGTCACAGGGCTGCGGGTTTACCAGGATCTGTGATTGTCTTTCCTTTTGCCCACAGATAACTGTGTCCAGAGGACGCCCAGGCCACCTGCAGAGAGTGTGCACCACAACCCTCCCACCATTGAACTTTTACATCGCCCTAGGTCACCCATCACCACAAACCATAGGCCTTCTCCTGACCCCGAGCAGCGGCCCCTGCGGTCCCCTCTGGACAACATGCTCCGCCGCCTCTCTCCAGCTGAGAGGGCCCAGGGGCCAAGGCTCCAGCAGGAAAACAACCACCAGGAGTCCTACCCCCTGTCAGTGTCTCCTATGGAGAATGATCACTGCCCACCATCCTCGGAGTCCAACCCAAAGCCCTCCAGCCCCTGGCAGGAGAGCACTCGAGTAATCCAGCTGATGCCCAGCCCCATCATGCACCCTTTGATCCTGAACCCCCGTCACTCGGTAGATTTCAAACAGTCCCGGCTCTCCGAAGATGGGATGCATAGGGAAGGGAAACCCATCAACCTGTCTCACCGGGAGGACCTGGCTTACATGAACCACATCATGGTCTCCGTGTCCCCACCCGAAGAGCACGCCATGCCCATTGGGAGAATAGCAGGTGAGTGAACTCAGGCCTGTAACCATGCAGCAGCAGAAGCCATGCGGCCAGCCTCACCCACTCCCAGTATAATGTGCCTGCAAAGGTTTGGGGAGGGCAGGTGAGGATACTTCTGTCTGCCTGCATGAGGCAGAGTCCCTAATGGGCTGCTTAATGAGCCACTGGGAAGGGAGGAGTTAATGAGCCTCAGAAAAGGTGAGGAAGGAATGTCCTCCATCCAGCTCACAAGGAGAGTCGCCTCAGAATCACAGCCAAGTGAAAACATTTAAAATCAAAGGTTTATGAGTGCTCTAATGGCCCCATCCATCCTGAAGTTTCCAGGTGCTAATGAATGGCCAGACACAGCGTAAAGAACCTTTTTTTGTCTCGGGTTGGTGCCTCTAATCCTGTCCTAAGGATGGTGACTCAATGGTGCTTTCCCCTTGGGAAAGGAGGTAAAATTGGGATTGGGGTGTTAGTAGGCAGGTGCTGCTAGTCATTTAGACAGAGAAAAGCCCCTCCCGAATTCTTTTAGTTGTGTTGGAAAGCACAAATGGCTCTCCTAGCAAGAAACCGAGGAGGGTGGGTAAGAGTCCACCAGTTAGGAGTTTGCTGCCCACAGTTTGCACGGAATTCTCCAGAAGGTCTGTGCGAGTTTGGCAAGGTGAAGTCTTTTTCCCAGTGGGTGTCTCTCCCTTCATGAGATATTATGGGTTACTTGTGATGTATCATGTACACCATGGACTTAACACACAGCATCATCTCCCTTGTAGAATTGAGAATGTGGGGGGAGAAGCACACGTGGATACTATTAAGGTGCAGGGCAGAACGCTGCGAGTTTTAGTTCTTACTCATGCAGTGTGCAGGCAGGCAATCACTGAGGGCCTTCTGTGAGGCAGGATAGTGAAGTGCTGAGGCAGCAAAACCGGAACCGTTTGGACTGGGGGGGGGGGGCTTCACAAGGGACGGAGGGAATGCAAAATAAGTGACTGCGTTTCCCCGGAGTTAGGGCAGAGACCGGTTCAGGAGATAGGAATAAATGGCCCTTCCCTGTTGATGTGGCCGCTGCCTACCCATATGTGGCAGTTCCCAGACGCCTACTTCACCTACTTTACCTCTGCCTTGACTTTTTCTCTCTTTGGTTTTTGTTTTGTTTTGTTTAAATCGTTGGTTTCTAGATCTTTTTTTTTTTTTTTTTTTCTGACCCCTGAGTACACCTCCACTATTTATTGCCTCAGTTTTTATTGGCTGTGAATAATTTACATCAAAGATGTTGAATTAAGAAAATAAAATGGAGACACTGGGGAGATAGCTCGTTCAGTAGAGTGCTCTGAATCCCAGTGGTAGGATTGAGACATGCATTTTCTTGGGACTTGCTGGCCAGCAAGCCTAGTCTACTTGACAGCTCCAGACCAGTGAGAGACTGACTGACCCTTTCTCAAAAGACAAGGTAGACAGTGCCTGAGGGACAACACCCAAGATTGTTGTTCTTTGGCTTACAAATACACACATGCTCAAGTATGTGTATGTACACACACACACACACACACACACACACACGTGCACACACGTGCACCCACATGCATGCATACACGTAGAACAAAAGAAAATGGGTACGGAAGGTGTAGCTCAGTGGCAGAATGCTTGTTCAACATTCATCAAACACCAAGGTTTGCTTGTGAGAGCCACGGCAGCAACAGTAAAATGACAACTGTGACTCGCTTGTTTCAAAAACAAGTATGAAGCTTGGAGGAGGATGCTTGGTATTAAATTCAAAACCGACCTGCAGGTTTAGTGATGGGGAGGGGTGGGACATGCAGTAAAATGGGGTTCGCCATGAGGTATTTTGGTGGTTATCCGTGTGAGCGGAGGCATGGGGTTCCACTTATACATTAGATTTTCTTTATTAATGAAGAAACTGCGGGGCCGGTAATTAGGGGGCAAAAGAAGGGAAAATCTTACAGAAATGTGAATTTTCTCAGACAGCTGAAGGCGAAGGATGAAGAAGAATGATGAGTGCTGTAAACTTAGCTGCATACTGTCTTGGCTTGTTCCCTACATACGTGTTCTCGAGTCCCGTTGCTTGTGTATAACTCTCAGGACAGCCCTTGAATGTTGAATCTCTTTAATGTGCTTGGGTCATTTGTACAGGGGAAACCACAAAGAAGATGCAGCTCCAAAGAGTCCAAGGCTTTCCCCAAGGTCAGATGAGGTTGGGTGGCCTTGATGTCCCTTGGCTGTTGTCCTTGAGGGCCTGGCTGCCTTGTCAAGGTTTTCCATGTCTGCCTTCATCTCACCACAGACTTCTCGAGAATCTTAAGATAAGCATATAAGTCCAGAACAACAACATACATGAGATAAGGAAGGAGGAGGGAAGGAGGGATGAAGGAATTGTTTAGACATGCTGAGTGCCTTCCCCTTTAAAGTACACATCTGTCTCATTGAATTCTGCCACTACTTTTAAAACCATATATTCAAACATCAGTGGTGTGATGGACATAGGCTCATCAGTTAAGATGCAACTGGAGATCCAGCTAGTCAGTCTTACAATGACAGACTACCACATTTATCTCACTTGTGGGTTTTTTACTTCATGTATATACTTAAACTCATATAGGTACAGGCATGAAAGTGTAAGAAACTGTAGGCAAACAAAGGAGATGAACAGGAGCGGGGAAGAAAAGGGAGGTAGCAGATATGGTGGTCTATGCTCAAGTACTTTCGTGAAAGTGGCCTTATGCTATCTGGTATAATACAAACAAAAGAAACCGCCTGGAATATTTAGTCAAGTGATGAACCTTGGTATCCACAGATGCTTTGCTAGAGAACACTTCAAGCTGCCCTATGCTTTTCCTTGGCTCTGGGAAGACAGAATGTTCTGGAAGGTAATCTTAGGGCCAGATCTTCCGGAGGCAGTGCATTCTTCCCTACAGTATGGTTGAGTCCCATACAAATACGTACTCATGTTATACTCTTTGTGAATATTGTAAAATCTCTATAAATATGTATATTACCTACTGTATACAAGTTCCAGGTGAGCCATTTAAACAGGCTCTTTCTCAGGGATGAAATACAGGGTCAGGTTGGGTGGTCACTTAGGTCTCTTCCTGCTCTGCCATCTGACAGTGAGTCTTGATTCTCCAGCCCTCTGCTAAGGTGACTAATAGCCCCACACTTTGCATTTTGGAGGATCCCCTTACCTGCCTCCCTCAACCCTCTGTCTTTCTGGACTCCCAAGAGCTTAGTAAAGGTGATTCTGTTCATTGAAGGTCAAATTCTGTGAGTTACTGCTGTTTATACTGTAAGGTTCTGTCTCCTGAGCGGCATGGACGCCTTTAGATGTCTGCAACGCTGCTGTTAGATGAGAAAACATAGTTCCTTGAAGCCCTTTAATTGAGCACAGCACAAGAAGAAATGAAAGTACTGCCAAGTGTCACACTGATGAGTAACTTAGCTGGAGGGTGTAGGCAGAAACACTACTTAGCAATGTGGAGCAAAACACAAGTACACATCCTTACTGTTTGGATATGATTGGCTTGGGTAAAGGAGGATGTAGGCATTCAGACACCTAAGAGGGCTGTGGACTGCATTCATGCAGGGTGGGAGTTCACAGAGGCATAAGACTCAGTCTCTGGCACGAGAGAGCAGAGGACATTCACTGTAAAAGTAAAGCATGAGGTACACACGGTCTTACAACTACTGAGGACCACAGGAGATCTGGGCTGCCTTTTGGATCAGCTTAAAAGCATGCTCAAAGGGCAGGGTATGGGGGGATCTGCCTTTAATTCCAGCACTCCAGGGAGGGAACGGGACAGAGGCAGGCAGATCTCTGTGGGTTCATGACCAGCCTGGTTAACATAGTGAGATCTTGTCTCAAAGTACAACTTTTTAATAATTAAATAAAAACACCGCTTAGAATGTGATGAGTAAAGAAAAGGAAGCCATTCTAGATGGAGAAAACTCGGGAGCAAATATATGATACAAAGACCCATGCTCACGTCTATTTCCAATAGAGATATGAGGCCATGAGTTCAAGTCTGTGAGTCAACTGAAAAGTCACTTTCCACAAAGTTAAGTCTATTTAAATATAACATGTTTATTACTATTATTTTGAAAATTCTAAGAGGGATTGTTATTAAGAGATTAACATGTTGGGGTGCTGGGAGGTAGCATGGCTATGTAGCATGTACAAGGTTAGTTTAAGAAGTCAGAAAATTTGTGGTAGAACATCTCACAGGACAGATACCTGGGTCCTGTTTTTATTGACCAGTCCATGGTTTATATAACACTGGGCTTCTTTCCTTCAGTATTTCCCATTGTCTGTTTGTCTTCAGGAAGGGTTTGGGGAGGCTAGTTGGAAGTATCTGTCAATCTCCTCCAACTTTTTCCCACATGCAGAAAGCTTATGGTCTGCTCTGGTGAGTTTCAGAAGCATCAAGTGCACCTGAGTGTAGGCCGATGAGATTGACATTGTGTGGTGCTGGGGAATAAGTTCCCAGTATTTACAGTAGCCCCCATCCTTTAGCTACAGCTTCAGTTATATTACGTGGAAAATTCTGGAAACTATTTTAAATAACTCAATTTGAAGTGTCATCGCAACTGTAATCTTTTAGTACCGATTACTTTGTTGGTTTCCTATATGTAATTTATAAAGCAAACACATTCATAGGCATGCACATATAGGAAAAAATAATAGTGTATGTTGAGTGTGTATTGACTCAGTCAGAACCATGTTTTCAGGTATCTACTGCAGGCCTTGGAAAGTGTCCCCTGTAGTTGTGCACCATGCTATCTGGGTTGGAGTCCCTTCTTGGGATTAGATGAGTTCACTAGAAGTGCCTTCTCCGGTAAAGACAGTAAAGACAAGATCAGTGGTGCAACCTCAAGCCTGTGTCCCCAGCCTATCCAAGTACTGTTTCCTTCTACCCAGAGTTTCCCCAACAAGGGTTGGAAGCCTTGGCCGTATCCAGCTATCACCTGATTTTGTAAATGAGTTTACTGGACACAGCTACACTTCTATTAAATGATTGTCTATGCCTGTCTGCTTTCAAGCCACACCCCGCACATGAATACAGTTGAGTTGCTCTCTCTCAAGAACCTATGGCCACAAAGTCTTAAATATTTGCCAGTTGGCCTATACACAGAAAGCGGGGTGCTCCGTGTTCCCCTTCACTGTTCCCATGAGCAGTCAGTATGCTGAGAGCCTCAGACATGATGTTGGCTGAGGAAGCACAGTCTCGCTGGCAAGGAAACACTGGCCTTTAGGTGAAGAGGCATGTCAGAGGCGCGTGAAAAGAACAATAGCAAATGATGTAAGAGAATAGACGAGCTCAGGACTGCAGGCTGTGCTCGGAGAACAATGCAGAGCAATTGCAGTAGCATCATTCACATAAAAGAAAGCACAGCTCAGTAACAGATTCTTTGCACGTTCCAATTTGTGGTCACCCGGTTCTTCAGTTATTTAAAATTATCCTGTATTTTCTGTGTGTAAGACATTGTTCGAGGTGCAAGAAACGGGGCTGCCTTGAACTCCTGATCCTCCTGTCTCAACCTCCTGAGAGCTGGGATTACTGGTGGACACCATCTCATTGGGCTCAGGCTGATGGTTTTAAAATACTTTAAATTAAGTCATTTTGATTTTCTCTTAAGTAGATTTTCTTTTTGTCCCTCCTTGACCATAATCTAAATATCTGCCAAGGATGAATTCATTGGTCATTTGACATTTGTCTTATAATCCAGTTTGTTTGTTTGTTGGAGATAGGGCCGCCCATGCTGTCCTCAATTCCTGTCTCAGCCTCCTGTGTGCTGAGTTTAAAGCCTTGAACCACCACATCCAGTGTGATAGTTCATCCTTAGCTCATTTGTCACACAAGAGTGGGGACTTCAATCAAAGCCCCTGACCCACGATGGCAGAGTCTTTCCTTTCTTGTGTGTATCTCAGACCTTTTTGCTGCAGTCCCTCAACCTTGTCAAACCTGAACTTCTTTCCGGATGCCATTGGTCAGTTGGATCGTTGATTCCACAGACGCTAAGGCTTAGAATTCCCTCCCACTTCAGGATCCACTCACTCCCAACTTGTCACTAACAGAGGTCATGATGGTCTTTGAGATCCTTAGCTCTTTAGGGGGCTTGAAGAAATGTTTACCTGCAAGAGTCCATCTTTAATGTAAGCAAGAAGATTCTGACTGGGGAGCCATGAGCCTCCTACCGTGCTTATCACAGGCCCAAAGAATGTACTTTCGTGTTTTGGCTTATTCACTGGAAGTTATTTCTTCACAGAAACTCAACTCAGAAAGCCTCCAGAGGGAAGAAAGGGGGATGCAGGAGAGACCCCTAAAATTATGGGCCATTTAGGGTGTAGAATGGAAACTTAAGCATTAGAAGTCCCTAAAATATATACATATGTGAAAGCTATCGAAGTGAAATTACCAAATAATGCAGGAGAGCATGTTCCAGTTGTCTTTTGTCACCAAATGAAGCTTCCAGTACCAGGATTGGGTTAGCTCTAATTAAATTCTTGGCAAAAGGGGTCTATCCCTCCCCCCATGGGAATCCCCAAACAACCCAGGCTGTTGCCAAGGCTATGGGTTGTTCTCCATACACTGGCCGCATTGCTGAAGATGACACAACCCACTGAGTAGTAAGAAGTCAAGCTGGTGTCTCAGAGCCCTCGCCCCTGTGTGCTAGAGTCTTCAGTACAGGAACGTACTCTCCAGGCTACCAAAAGAGAAATGTAAGCACTACGCCAGCCACAACCCCAGGACAATGGTGTCCTGCCTGTAAGATAAACTAGGGCGACGGCGGAACAAAGGTTGTGGGAGTAACCAACCAGTGTCTGATTTGACTGAAGGCCCACTCCACAGGACACAACCAATACTGCTTGGGTGACCGAGAATCAGAGTCTAGATAGCCCACGGGCCTATGATAAAACCAAATGCTACTGGTCTTTTAAAAAGCTTGTAGCAATAAATAAAATGTTCTGCTGTACTCGTAGATCAGAGCCTTGCTCAGCCATCATCAGAGAGAAGCTTCCTCCTGGAGCAGATGGGAACAATAGAGAGGTCACAGCCAGACTGTACGCAGAGGGAAAGACTTTAGAACACTCCGCCCTAAACGGACCCTCTCCATCATATCCCTCCTCTTAGAGCTCAGGGAAACCCCAGCCCACCCAACCCTTGCAGCAGAGGAGGTGAAAAGGGAATGTAAGAGCCAGAGGGGATGGTGGACACCGAGAAAACAAGGTGCCCTGAATCCACAGAATAATATACAAACGACCTCACAGACTGAGGCAGCCTGCGTAGGTCTGCAGCGTGCCCTGGGCACGGACGTCATGGGATCCAGTGTAGCTCTTTATGGGATTCCTGAGTGTGTGGATGGATGGGTCCCTGGTTTTGTGCTTTGCTGGGTCTCTCTTACTTCTCTCTCTCTCTGTGTGTGTGTGAGTGTGTGTGTGTGTGTGTGTGTGTGTGTGTGTGTGTGTGTGTTTGGTCTTAATTCTGATGTGTTAGTTGCTGTTTTATCTTATCACTGTCCCTTATAAGCCTGTTTGTTTTCTAATGAGAGGCAGAAGGGGAGTGGGTCTGGATGGGAGGAGAGGTTGGGAGAACTGGAGGAGCAGAGGGAGGGGCAGATGCGATCAGGATTTATGTGAGGGGGAAAGATCTATCTTCAATAAAAGAGGGAAAAGAAAACAAAACTCAGGGACAGTGGAGGGAGGCTTGGCCTCGGGGACCCTGGGGCGGTAGAGGGACACTCTGTCCTCCAGCCTCCCACTTGCCTTCTCCGTTTCCTTCCCAGAAATTTGGAGTGTGAGAAACTATAAATGAGACTTTGGATCCCCTCCCCTTTATAAATGAGCCTCAGGAGTAGCCTTCAAGACCCAAAACAAACAAAATAAAAGTCATAAGAATGAGGGGACAAGTCAATCCTAAGCTTTACCGTCTCGTAAGAGTCCAGAGGACAGGGTTGTGGGATGTCTCCATCAGCCAAAGGTACCATGGTTGTTTTACACACACAGAAAGGGCAAGCCTCTCCTCTCCTGCATCATCTCAGGGACCGAGCCTCTGGAGCAATCAGCCCAGAGCCCTCTCTTGGTAGGGTCTAGTCTAAAGAGCTGGGTCATCCCTAGGAAAGCAGGGTGGATCTGTGTGTTCGCCTGGACTCTACGGTCAGTAGGATGGAATGCAGTTCTTGGGTACCAGAGGAGGGCTTAATACCCCAGGCTTGTCTCCTTTCTTATCTGCAACACGGGGACACTGCCCGTTTCTGGGCAGTTTTGATTGATAGTAATACAATAGGGGAGCATATCTCACAAGGAGGTTAGTGCCCACAGGTCAGCATCCCTTTCTCTGCTCACTGCAAAGCTGTCAACACTGTGGGTCAGAGATTGGAGGAACACCGGGTTCAGCCAGCACAGGACTCCCTCCGATGCTGGCACCAGCACTGGCAGGTAGTAAGGTCAAGTGATGCTAAGCCACAAAGTGACAAAGTGCAACCCTCCAAATTCACTCCCCTCCCCACCCTGCTTCCTTAGGGATTTGTGTCTGTGTCCTCTGTGCCCTACGTTTTTCCCAGTGTCCCTTTTAGAGACCATTCACTTCACCTGCAATGTTCTAAGTGGTTCTGACTTCGCACATTCTGGCTAAGGACTGCACTCTGTTTTCAGTATGAAATCATAGAGTTCTAAACGAGAAGGAACATTTGGGGTAGTGTTAAAAAAAAAAAAAAAAGTAGCATAGCAACAGCCAGTGGCTTAGAGCAAATGGTGCATGGGACTTGGGAAGACTGGAAATCTTCATTTATTCAAGTTTCAGTGAGCCTGTTAGCCCATGTCCCGCCTCTCTGCTGTCCCTGAATATAAATTTTTAGGTTCCAGCATTGAGGAGATACCGCTAGGCTCCTGCTTGCAGGCTGTGTCTTGCTGGGGTGTGAGTTTGAGTTCAGTGTCAACCAGCTTGTCTGCAGCCACGCGAAGCCAGGAAGCATCGAGGTGGCCCCCGCTGTCTGTCCCCACCGCACCCTCCCCCAGCATGCCACTGCACACTCCCGGTTTGTTTCCCTGCACCACAGCAAAACACAAGCAATTGTCCATTGTAAGCACACGCACACGTCTGCATATCAACAGGCAGTTGGCAGTGCCTGATTTGTAGACTCCTGGGCAATAGCTGGCAGAGCACAGAGCAGGGAACAGTGTCTGGATGGCAGATGGTCCCACTCCATGCCCTGGACCTGTGTTCCTGTAGGCAGAACACCCCAACTTCCATGCTCTTGATGTCTAGGCCAAAGAGTGCTTTGTCATGGGGACTTGTCCTGTGCAGCCTTAGCCAAAAGCTGCTCCGTCATCCATCCCAGGTGTAACAGCTGGAAGTGTGTACAGACATTACCAGACTCCCCCTAGGATGGAAAATTCACCCCTCAGCTCAGAACAGTGGCTGTCACACGTTAGCTGTCACTTTTTATTCTCTCTTACTCTGCCTGCTCTGGTGCAGAACTTTGAATAGACTTAGCAATTTTGAGATCATCAGTTTTTGAAACTTAAAACCAGAGACATTCAGCTTTGTCCCATGGGTGATGTGTACTTAAACCCGTGGTTCTGGCAGGGGTCATAGACTGCCACTTAAAATTATATTTGAGCCAGTAAAAAAACTTTCTTAGAAACTTTCTGGTAAGTTATTCTCCATCGTTACACATTCCCTTTGTCTATAATTTGACCTGCCTACTCATAATTTTTAAACATTGGTTTCTGTCTAACAGTGATTTTTATTTTATTTTTTTAGAAGCCATATTGGCTATGTGAATTGCCCATCTTTCTGCAGTCTCTGTTCTGTGAGTTTATACAGTGACTCTAGTAGGAGACAGACATGGGAGTAAAATCGTTTCTCCCTAACCACAGGAAGGGATTTGTACAATGCTTCTCAGAGGCGGATGGCCGGGTACCTCACCCATCAGGAAACAGGGAACTCTTCCTGCAGTTGGAAAGTAGCTTTATCTGAGATAATCCATTCCATAAACTTCCTCTTACAGAAGAGATGACCCAACTGATGGGCATTTCTTGAAAGTACTTGGATGTCCTTATATGGAAAAAAGACCCTTGTCTTAGTTTCTTTCCCCTTTGCTCTGAAGAAATACTCTGACAAAAGCAATTTGAAAAGAGAAAGCGTTTATTCTGGCTCTTGGCTCAAGGGACAGCACATCATGGTGGGAAGTGAAGGCGGCGGGAGCTCAAGGCTGCTGGTTGCATCAATCTACAATCAGAAAGAAAGAAATGAAAGCGTTTCGGTGCTCAGCTCTTTGTCCGCTCGTGTAGTCCACTTAGGGACTAGCACTGCCCACAGTGGGCAGGTCTTCCCATGTCAGCTAACTCACTCAAGACAATCCTCATACACATGCCCAGAGGTCCATCTTCCAGGTGATTCCGTATTCTATCAAGCTGACGTTAACGCTCACCATCGTCTCTTTAAATAGCATGTGTTTGAAAAATAAAATCCATGCAAGTTCAGTCCTTTAGAAGGATGGGCTTGTGTTTTTAGAACTTAGTGCATTTTATTTATTGTATTGCAGCATTTTTACCATCAATCAAAGTGCATTTGTGCAAACATGGAGTAGCTAGAAAATCACAGGTGGTCTCTGCTAATAGTATCCAGAAGCTCTAGAGAACAAGAGGAGGTGCCTCTTAAGAAACACTGAAGAGAGAAATAACACAGCTTATACTTCGGTAGTAAACAAGAGAACATGGCTGTGTGGTCAGACAGTTATTTTTATCATCTAGACATATTTTAAAAAAAGAAAGAAAAGAAAAAGAAACAGAAATCGATAGTGTTATAAAAGCCACTTACACTCTGAGCTTGAAGCAACTGCTTTCCGCCATGAAATTCCCCTCGCTCCTTCCGTTAGTGGCTGAGTAATTCAGTGTGTCTTGAATGTCAACGTTTTTATTACGCAGCTAATGTTGGCTTTGCTGGATTAAATGTCACTTAAAGTGATCAATTGGAAGCTTGTTTGGGGGTTACTTTAGAATTTATGAAAGGAGGGGAAAAAGTCGCAATATACAAATGTTCTTGAAGCTTACAAGTAAAAGCCTGTTGTCTGGCAAGCCCTGCCCTGCAGTTGCCATCTATTGGCAGTCACATTCTGGAACCCAGTTTGATGCCTGTGAAAATACTAGCATGGAATCCAGGGCTGGGTAAGCCTTTAGCTGAAGAAATAACCTGAGGGATGCTGCGTAGTTTTATGGCACTAGGAATGTGCCATGGTGACAACAGAGAGGGTACAATAGGAAGTCCCTGGGCAGGTGGGGTGGAGGTGGGGAGAGCCAGAGGACAGTGGTTGCCTTTTGTTAACCTTAGTACCTCGGACACACTAGCTCCGGGCTTGGAGATGCACACCTATAAGTCTAATTACTGGGTAAATGAAGGCAGGAGGATTCTGGGACGTAGTGGACAGTCAGTCTACGTGATCCATTGATCAATGAAAGGCTGTGTCGTGGGTAGCCACTGAAAATGCAGGGTTGATTTCTGACACACACACACACACACACACACATGTACACGTGTACTTGCACTCACTTGCACGTGCCCATGATTGTTACATACAGAGCGGGGGCTGTGTGCGCACCATTGCCTCTCCTTGCCGAATGGCATTTTATGGGAAAGGGTTTGGTTCGGAAAGATGGTTTTCCAGGTGGGTGAGACTATAGAAGACTCAAATGTGCCTGCCACTTGCCATTTCTGGCACCAAACCTGGACAAGGGAGCCACAGCTCTGTTCTTGTCTTAGTCTGTTCAGGCTACTGAAACAAAATGCCACAAGATGTCTTAGAAACGGTAGGAATTGGGCAGATGTGGTGCTGCCACTCGGAGGAAAAAGCAGGGAGTATCGGGAGTGAGGCGAAGGACAAAGAAAGGCGGTGTCTCACAGACAGCGCAGCAGCAGCTCTGAGGCCTACTGATGAGTGTGATTTCTCCTCCGTAGGAAATGTCTACTGTGTCCTCACAGATAGCTGTGAAAGAGAGCTCTTATAGCTCTTTCCAAAGGCACTAATAGAGGCTGGGAAGCTGGTTAGGAGAGCTTGCACTTCTTACAAAGACCCCAGGTTCAGTTCCCAGCACCCACATGGCAGCTCACTGCCACCTGTTAACTCTGATTCTAAGGGATCCAGTGCCCTCTCCTGGCCTGTCTTGGATCCTGCATACATGTAGTGCACAGTTACTCACATGGGTATGTACACGTACAAATAAATGAGATGCGCATTTAGTCATTGGCCTTCTGTTAATAGCTATCTGGTTAACCCCCTGGAACCGTGCAGTAAACATCTGGAAAAGGTACCATCTACTTTTAGCCAGGGGCCAATCCAACATCAGCACTATCTGGAAGGTGCGTGACTGCGTCTGCTTACTTAACCTATTGTGCTGAGCTGGAGAACAGACCAGGAACCTTTACAGCATAGACTCAGAAAGCCAGGGATCCACAACCAAAACCCTGGGCTGAGCACAATGTAGGGTCACAGTAAATCATCTGATGGATGCTTGCTTCCTGACCACATAACCGGGTACCAGTTCCGCAGATGAGAAATGGTTTTCTTGCACCAAGTTCCTTTCAACCATGATTCCATTATGATAAAGCAACTTGAAAGGCCTCCAAAGGATGGTTTAATGAGAATATTTTTATTTCTTTTTTAAGATGCTAGCCACAGACCCCATAGGCAACATCACCAAGCCACATAATTTTTAATTTCCCATCGTTTTTCATTTATTGCTTTCTTTTTAGCCCCGTCTTCCTCTAGCCATTCAACATCTCCTGCCAACTACAAAAATAGTCTTTAAACTCCAGCCCTTTTAACTTTTTATCATACTGTTCTCATTAGAACTTCAAGATTTTCTTTCTAGTCTCAGGGAATGGGTCAATCGGTAAAGTGTCCGCCATATAAGCATAGAGACCTGTTAGTGACCCCCCCCCCCCAGGGCTCACATAAGAAACCAGATATGAAAGTGCCTAGATTCCTGTTCAGTGAGAGAACTTATCTCAGAAATAAATAAGTAAATAAATGAATAGATAACAGATAAAGGGGCTGAAGAGGGAGCTCAGTGGGTATGCATTTGCTATGCAGACTAGAAGACCTGAGTTGAATCCCTAGTACCGTGTAAAAGTCAGACGTAGCCATGCATGGCTGTAGCCCCAGAATTTGGGGAGGAGAGTGGATATTAACAGAGCCTAAGGGCTTGCTGGCCAGCTATTCTAGCCAAAATGGTGAATTACAGGTTCAGTGAGACCCTGGCTCAAGGTGGATAATGACAGGGGAAGATAGCCAGTGTCTGCTTGCTTCCCAGTGTGTAAATGTATGCCACACACTCTCGCTTCCCAGTACACCACACACACTCCCACAGGAAAAGTGTGAAAAGTAATAAGATGGAGAGCGATTGAGGAACACACTTGTGTCAACCTTTGGCCTCCACAGACAGACAGACACGGCCGTGCACACAGACTCGAAGACTCTCTTCCCACCGTTTGTCCTTCTAACCATTTTGTAGCCCGCTGTCAAAGCTTGTTTATTCTTTGCGGGTACAGCCCGGTGCCTCATCCTTCAGATGGGCTGGTTGAGCGTCAAGCTTTTGTGACTTTGAACAAGCCTTTTCCTCTTCCTTGGTCCTCATATGGAGGCAGTGGCCTCCGTCAGCTTTGAGCCTCCCTGGGTCAGAGGTCAGGGGGAGCTCACAGGCTCTCTCTGGACTGTTTCATCTGTGAAATGAGGAAATAAGACAGTCAGTCAAAACCAGACCCAAGCTGTGGTTCCAAGCCCTCTCTCTGAGTCTTATGACTGCCTCCACAAAAGTCATTGTCAACAGCCCTGTCCCTTTTCCTCTGCAGACTGTAGGCTGCTTTGGGATTACGTCTATCAGTTGCTCTCTGACAGCCGGTACGAAAACTTCATCCGATGGGAAGACAAGGAATCCAAAATATTCCGGATAGTGGATCCCAACGGACTGGCTCGCTTGTGGGGAAACCATAAGGTAAAAAGTCCAAATGTTTGTTGGGAAAGCTGGTACCAAAATAGTACTCATCCCCGAGTTGGGGGATGACCATCTTCTGCCTCCCAAGCCTGCCCGTGATTATTAGACACTAGACAAACAATTTTTTGTCACTAGACAAACAATTAGGTAGTTGTGAAGGAAGGAAATGATTAAAAGTGCCTTTTTCCATGTGTTGCCTCTGTCCAGGGTCCATTAACTCAGCAGGGCTCAGTTCAGTAGACTGATTATAAGTGTCGTCGCTCCGCCCCTTCCCCCAGCCACTCCCCTTGACCTGGACCTGCCACCCCTATTGTCCTTAGGTACTGGGGAATAGGGAAGTAGTGAGAGCTGTATGACTCACAGGCGACCTTTGGGAAGTGTCACTTCTGTCCCCATCAGTTGGAAACTCCCCTTTTCATAAAAGTCCATTTCTGCATGGAAAACATGTTCTGATTATAAAACATCTCCTTTACGAGCAGGAGGTGCAAAAAGTCTGCCCCCATAGTTTTCCAAAGTAGGAAGAGGAAGTGCAATTCAAAACATAGTCCTCTACAGTGAGGAAGACGTTTAAATGTGCAACATGAAAAGGAGATAACAGCCGGCGGCCAGGCCAGTTGACACATAAGGAGAACTAGGACCAAGCTGGCGAGGGAGGGCGCTCGTGAGGCACAGCTGAGCCTCAAGCCTCCTAAGAAGGCGGCCTGAGCCCTTACCTGGCTGAGGAAGACCAGCTAAGGGCCATGGACAAATATGTCGGGGACCCATAAACAGACATTTAAGACATGAGTCACTGGGGACCTTCTATGCATTGCCCAAAAAACAGTGATGACCAGAGACAAGTGTGAAGAAGTCATTGCAACAAGGAAGGAAGGAAGGAAGGAAGGAAGGAAGGAAGGAAAAGAAAGGAATTGTAGGTGAATCAGGACAGGAAAGATGGACCACCTGTCAACCACCCAAGGTAAAGGAAGCCAGGAGCCGTCTCAGGAGAAGGAAATGAGGGTAGTCGCAGCGGGATGTGCTGGGTTGGTTAGCACTTAACTAGGACAGTTCAGTTTAGGAGGGGCCCTTGGCCACAGTGGCTGTAGGGCCGGAAGCAGAAGGTAGGCGACTAGCAAGTGGAGTTCCCAGGCTGGCGAGGCCATGTGGGGCGACTCAGCAGCCTTTATTTTAATAGCTGCCTGGTGCCTTTTCTGTGGTTCATTTCATTGTGTCTTTGTGCTTTCCCCCCCCCCCCTCTCTCCCTCCCTTCCTCCTTTGAACAAACAGAACAGAACAAACATGACCTATGAGAAAATGTCCAGAGCGCTGCGCCATTACTACAAACTAAACATTATCAGGAAGGAGCCCGGACAAAGGCTTTTGTTCAGGTAGCGCTTCCTCTTTCCCTTTCCTTCTTTCGGACGGATGATGTGATTTTCTTTACATGAGAGGGAGGTGGGAGGCGGCTGAGAACTCTGACATGCCTAACCGAGACCCAGAGCCACTACAGCAGATACTGTCGATTGGAAGCAAGTGCTGGTTTGTTAGGGTTTAAGGTTTAAAAAAACCATTCCTTTTGCTTAAGTCTATCCTGCCTGTGTGAAAGCCAAAGCTAAGTGAATTCTGACTCGCCTTTAAAATAACACAGGGACCAAATAGCGCTATCAGACAATGAAGTAAAGGATTAAACTGGGACTTCCGGGTCACCAAACCTGAAAGCTGCTTTGTCAAGCTTCCGGTCATGACCCAGTGTGTGGGTGTCCCTGGTCAGCAACAGCCTTTCTTTTTTTCTTTTTCATGAGATACAGAATCAACACGGTGGAGTTGGAAATACCAAATTATAGCTTGTCAAGAAGAATGACCACTAATCATGACCTCATAACGATTTTGCTTATGTGTATGTGTCCGTATGTACGCACATGCGTGTGGAGGTCAGAGGTCAACCTCCGATGTCATTTCTCATGCCCTATCCTCCGTGATCTTTGAGATGAGACCTCTCTGGCTTGGGCTTGCTAAGATCCTCTCTGGGGAGGATCTGCCTGCCCTCACCTCCCAGCAGCTGGGATTACTAAGCATATACCACTGTGTCCCCTTCTGTGTGTGTGGGGACTGAACTCATGCTTGCATGGCAGGTGCTTCACCAACTGAGCCCCTCGAATTGTCTGCCTTACAAACGCATGTGTGTGACAGCCACTGAAGTAGGCAGCCCTCCCCGTTTTCCAATTCCCCCTAGCTAATGGTTTCCAGCTGTTTCAGTTACCATGGAGATTGTGATCCCCAGAAGTAGAATAGAAGGAAATGGTCTAAAGGGCCACTGAGGGTGGAAACCTGACACCATCGGTCACTGCCATGGCTGGGGGAAGCAGGATTGGCAAGTAGGGCCTCCGGTTATAGGTTTTGACAAACAGGACAAAAAGAGCGGCACATGGGGCTGGGGTTGTGGGTCTGGAATCGTCCATGTCCACAGGTAGGAAAACGTCAGTGTGTGTGAGCAGCTGTTCTGACAGGGATCAAAGTCCTGAGTGGGGGAGCAAGAAATCCAGCCGTTAGCACTGAGGTGGAGTGGCGATGTAGGGACGGTAACAGTCGCAATGCTCCTCAAAAGGAGCAGAAGAGGCTGGTGAAGAAACGCGGTAGAAACGCGCTCAGTTCGCCTTCATCCCTCACCCCCAAATTTCCAGCTCCCCGTCCTTTTACCCTGGACAACTGGGTCCCACTAAGCTCAGCTTTGTCACCTCAGTTGCTGGTCTTAAATGCAGCTCTGGATACCGTCCTGGAACCTCAGAGATCCTTGTATGGTGTGCCACCTAACGGCATATTAGTACTTACTCCAGACGTGGTTCCTGCAAGGCCGGCGTCGCAGCTGAGGAATCCCCCCAGAATGCCCCGTTCTCATCAGTTCATCGTCTCCGTTTTAAGTAATCTTGAAGCTGGAGTCGTCTCTGATTCTTCCTGAGTCTCTGGGTTTCCTGGCTCTGCAGCAGGCTCCCTGTCCACTTGTGTGTTGAGGGCCTGAAGCCTGGCAGCTGCAGTTTCCAGGATTGGTAGCCAACCTATCCCAGGTTGAAGTTTGTGACAAACGCATTCATGAGGTCTATGACAGAAGGGAGTAGCATTCCAGTTCCTCTGCCAGGCATGTATATCGGCTTAATTTTTCGCATGCACACGCCTTCAAGGCTGCCTCTAGTTGAATGTTTGTTATAGCGCCCTCTGAAGCTGCTCAAGCAAACAGACATATCCTCTTCCACCATCTCCTGAGTTCCCTTTTTCCTCCAGCACACCATAATGTTCACTTTTAATAGTATGTATGTGGCTGGAAAGACGGCTGGGCAGTTCAGAGTGATTGCTGCTTTTGCAAAAGCCCCAGGTTCTGTTCCCAACACCCACATGATGGCTCACAGCCACTTATAACCCCAATGCCCCCTTCTGTCCTCTTCAGGCTGCTGCATACACAATGCACATAGAGACTCAGGCAGGACATATACATATATGAAAATAACTGTGAATAGTATAGTATAACAATACATGTGGGAGCTGGAGGGATGGCTCAGTGGTTAAGAGCACTGGCTGTGCTTCCAGAGGACCTGAGTTCAGTTCCCAGCACCCACATGGTGGCTCACAACTGTCCTTGACTCCAATTCCAGGGAATCTGACAACCTCAAGCAGACATACATGCAGGCAAAACACCATTTGCATCTAAAATTAAAAATAATCTTTAAAAAATAATATGTACGAAGCCTTCCTCACCACAACTAAACCATAACTCCTAGGAGGCCTTCTGACTTATTTAATCTTGTGTATACATTTGGGAGAGTTTCAGTAAACGTTTATTGACTGACCTGGTATGGAGTATCGAAGTAGCCTGAAGGAAGGGCAGTTCTGAAGACCGAGTCCAATGTAACTATAAAGTTGGCAGCTTCAGATGTTGAGGGAGGAATTTTAGCAAGAAGATGAAAGTAGGAGACAGACAGTAGCCGCTGTGATGTGCACTACCCAGGGAGCCTAGCAGTCTTGAGCAGAGAGGAATGTCAGTAGACACATCAGGTCCTCTAATAGCGAGGGGCTCTGAGCACGAGAAAACATGCGTGCTATTAGAGAGGAAGCCAAACTGCACAAAATGACAGCTTACTAGTACTCGACTCCCCTGTAATCCTCTGAAGCGGGATGTAGAAGGTATGTATGCTTCAGGATGTTTATGTAGACTGCAGTGTGGCCTCGTGCCACACTGGAAGGGGTTCAGAAGGTTCCAGATCAGAACGGTGTTGAAAATTTGCAAAAAGGGCACAGGCCATGGTTTCTGTCAGGACCAACAGGCAGGATTGGTGAGTTAACGGAAGTGAACAGAGGGAAAAGTAGGTGTTTCGGAGTTTCGCAGTGGCGGATGGGTCAAAGATGAGAGGAAATGTGTGTTTTTAAGGCAGAGCACAGGAAAGGGGGAACGTGCAGGCACCGTGGAGGCCCCTCCCCCCCCAGGGAAAGACGGGACATTAACAACCAAGTTTCCTCCCTGCACCGTGCAAGCCATAGTTAGAACATGGCACTGGTGCTGTTCCAAGTGACACCAGGGACCGAGAATGTGAGGCTTGCTGTACGCTCCAGCTACAACGGACGGGGGCATGCTAAAGGGAAGTCACTACTGACAGTTCAGATAGGTGTGCAAGCAGAAGGGTTCCTCTTGCTTCTCTAATTTCCAGAAACCTCCTGCCCTAAGCGGCCCGCTGGTTAAAAAAAAAAAAAAGTATCCAGTTAACATCTGATAGCATCCATTGAGTTTTGAATACTATCCCCTGAGTCCTCAGACTGGAATGGAAGCAGATGTAGGACTCTTTTTTAAAAAGTGGGTCTTTTTAAAAGTCTAACTTGCGTTGAAGAGAAGGCTCCACTGGGAAAGAATGCTTGCTGTGCAAGCATGGGGGCCTGAGTTCAAATCTCTAGCTTTCACAGACAAAGCCAGATGAGCCTGTGCACACAGCTGTACCTCCGGCTCTGTGGAGAGCAGAGACAGGTGGGTCACCGGGCTTGCTGACCCCCAGTCTAGCTCCAGGTAGTGTCTCACAGTGACAGGGTGGCCTACCTGATGTCCTCTTGGTCCCCTGCACAGAGAGGCTTCATCCGCACGTGTATACACACACCACACACACGATCTTTAAAACTAAGAAGCAGACAAGTGAGCAATACTCAAGTTCTGTTATACAGGCCAGCCATAAGGTAACCCTAGCACCAGAAGCACTGTCTTCTCATAGTCCCCTCAACTTGTCATGGTCATTTTGTCACCTTTCGGGTGGGTAAGAAAGGGACCTTTCCCTAATCTGTGCCTAGGTAGCGCCGGTGTCTAGGTTCCGTGGGTTCCCGGCTCCGTGCGTGTTGCTCTCTGAGAGTTGGAATGGCATCTTTGGGAATAGACTCTTCTGACGCCTTCATTTCCTGCTCCAAAGGTTCATGAAAACCCCAGATGAAATCATGAGTGGCCGGACAGACCGTCTAGAGCACCTCGAGTCTCAGGAGCTGGATGAACAAGTGTACCAAGAGGACGAATGTTAGAGGACCCACCACAGCCTCACCGGCTGGCCAAGAGGAAACCTGCCCACAGGGGCCGCTGGAGATGCAATGGAGCAGGCGAGCTGGGGATGGCTAAGAAGGAAGAGGCCCAGGAATGGCAGGAACACTTCTCTCAAAGACCGAGAGGGACCCAGAGCACCTTAGACAAACCACCCAGCAATGGCGGGGCTGGAATTCTGGCGGAGGGCACAGGCCTGAGACTCGCATGTCACATTTCTTCTCCTTTGGACCTCTTGTCTGTAATGCCTCACCCTGCACCTGTTGTTAGTCTCATGGTGTTTCTGGTTTGGTTTTTTGTTTTTTGTTTTTTTTTTTTTGGTTTTTTTTTTTTTGGTTTTTTTTTTTTTTTTGGTTTGGTTTGTTTTTTGTTCTTAAGAACATGCAGTTTGACTATTCATCGTTCATACAGGGGAAGATATCACATGTTGTTTTCCCATGGAAATATATCTATTATATTTTTTTGGTTTTTTGGGGGGGTTGTTTGTTTTTTTGTTTTTGTTTTTTTTTTTTTTTTGTTTTTTTTTTTTTTTTTTTTTTTTTTTTTTTTTTTTGCAAATCTCCTGAAGTATGGCCAGCTCAGCTGGTCAGGAAAGAGACTTGCAGAAGGGATCAGGCCCCTCTTTTTCCTGCCACACGGACCAGGTTTGTCCTGTTCTTGGATGAGACGAAAAAGATACTTTCAAAACATTAAAGAGTTCTGTCCGTCTCCCTCCTGCCCTCCTTCTCTCCCTCATCCTATCCCTCCTTCCGCCTTCTCTGCCGCTGTCCCGTGTCACATGCCCTTTAACAGACCTGGCCTCACTAGCACCTAAACTAAACATTGGCCCAGCTCTTCTGCGGCCATCAGCACACAGCCAGACGCCTTGGGCATCCATCTGAGGGATACCAAACACCTCACAAATGCTGCTGTATTCAAGAAACATCAGTGGGAGGTCCGGTTATAAGACAGGGCCGGCCAGAGGCTGGGCAAATGAAGTGGAAGGGCCCCGGCAGCTTGGGATTATCCTGGAAATGCTGCAAAGTGGGAAAATACGAGACGCTCATACAGGCCTAGTGCTCCAGGGACTAGGCAGAGCTACCCTGCAGTGGGGAGCAGGTTGCCGAGGCTTGTGAAAAAGCAAAGCTGTCCATTTCATTCCCGAGACATCTTACCCTTGTGGGGTCGCTGGCATCCCCACTCCAAGGCCCAACCTTCTGCAGTTTTTCCTTGCTGGTCCTCACTGGACACAGAACGCATATAAGGGAGGATCCTGGAGTGCAGACTCGGGCACAGCCAGTCTTTGCACAAGCAGCACAGGCAGGAAATTCCTCAGATGCATTCATTTCTCCCCATGTCATTGCTGTATTCCAAGAGGACATATTTGTGACATTTTCCACCTCGGCATAAGGTCCGTAGTATCTTCCAAGATGAGGGTAATGCTATGCCTTAGGACTTTTGATAGCAGAGATATTTAGACAGCTGTTTTAGTGGGGGTGGGGTGGGTTTTGTTTTGTTGGTTTTTTTAAGACCTGGTTTCGGTGTGTAGTCCTGACTGTCCTTGAAGTTGCTTTATAGACCAGGCTGGCTTTGAACTCAGAGACCTGTCTGCCTCTGCCTCCCAAATTCTGGGATTAAAGGTGTTCACCATCATGCTCTCCGTCCTCCTTTTTAGCCATCTAAAGAGACTCTTTGAACTATAGTGCTTTTAATCCCTGCCTTTTAAATCACCCCTTGTATTTCCTTTGTCTCTTCCACACCATCAAGTGAGCCCTCCTGGGTATGTGTGTGCTCAACCAGAAGCAGTACACAGAGCAGAGCTGCCCTCCAGCTGTTCCTACATAGGGTACATGGAGGCTCGGAGTAGGCAGACATTTCTCTCTGGGCCTTACTCACCAGACATCTGCTCACAGATGTGGTGACGGACTGTGGCTCACAGACACTGGAATTGAGTAGACTGGGCTACTGTAGTCTCGCTGTGACTCCCGAGTGCCTCCCCCATCAGCCTTCAAAGAGGTCAGTGACCTGGGTGAGAGGTTTGGGCTTAGTATTTGTGGGTAGTGATGAGAGAGGCACATGCTGTGTTTCTTGAAGCAGGGTATACTTTTTTCCCTTGGCCTCTAACATGGCTGGTACCTATCTCAAGTGGGGAGATTAAGCCAAATTCTTACGTTGTATAAGCCGCTGGGTTGAGCTAGAGAGAAAGGGTGGAAGGTTTTGTTTTTCTTTTGACGGAGGTCCTGTGTATGACTGAAATGAGAGAGAAGAAACTTCATTCTGGCCACTTTGCCCACGTGTGGAACCCAGTCTCTATCTGTCCAAAGAGTCTTCCAGATGAACTGTGGAAGGAAATTCCTTTGTTCCCTGAGGAGCCCTGGATTAAAAGCATATGGCAGGGTGTAAGGCTTGGCATGACAGCTTCAGCCACTTACATTGAAATGCTCACGGCAGTCCCGTCTGTATTTCCTGCCCGGTATTTACACTAATGATCTTACTTCGGTTGTCTTAACTGCGAAAGTCTTCATTCCTGGCTCGTGTTGTCACCAGGGTTCAGTGCTCTCAGGGTGAACGTCCAGCCTCTCGCACCTTGGCTAGAACACCGCTACAGGGGCTCTTTGGTTTTTGGCTTTTTATTTGTTTGTTTGTTTGTGTTTTGGTTTGGTTTGGTTTTTTTCCCCATCCACTGTGCTCTTCTAGCTCAACAGTAAGTCCGAGAGGGTGATGGAAACCAAACGAAAATTTCATGTGTCAGATGAGCAGGTGGCCTTTCTTTCTCGGTGGCTCTCATGGGTTAGGTGAGGAAAGGAATTTGCAGAACATCGCTGTGTGAAAGGTGGGCATTGTCACGTGTGTCCTGGGATTCTCTGTCCTGTGTCCTTGGCCAGGCTGTCTTCAGGTCTCCATCAGAAGAAAAGCAGTGGTAGCTGGTGAGATGTTGGCAGTAACTCCTCAGGTCTTCTTGGTGACTATTGAAGGTAGGGTCACTCATTTCCTTAACCCTCCCCCTTTTTTTGAGAAGGGTCCTCATAAGAAAAACCAAAACAGTCTGCAGGCTGGTGAGGGTTTCCCCTTTCCCTAGTGCTTTCAGAACCCTCTGATTCAGCATCTTTTCACACTATTACCTTGTCCAGTAAGAATGCCACTTCAGCTGACATCTAGCTGGCTAGGAGAGGATTGAGTGGCCACTATGCCTCCTCACACTGTCCAGGATCCAACCATAAACACATTTTGGCACATCCACTGTTGTTGGCAGAAGCGAACCTGAGAGAGGTCATATCACTTACCCTGGGAGCAGACAGCGTGACTTGGACAGAATTAGGATCGGGCTCCAACCTAAGTGCTTAGAATACAGTTAGTAAGTATACAGGTTTAAACCCCACTGGACCCATCCCCAGCAAAGAAACTAAAGATGCAAAGGGTGGCTTTCACTGCCCAGTCATTCGGTGCTAGCCGGAGCTCAGCCTGCTCCTCTTCTGAACAGAAACCTAAATTGAGTGACGCAAGAAGGCCAGAGGGGCAGGAACTCAGAGGAACAGCCAGGAACCCTGCCCATCACCAAGGCACAGGGAACTAACCCAGTACTATTGGCCCCATCCGCCTCAACACTAAACAACTGCAAACTCCCTGCCTCTCCCCCTCGCCTCGCAAGTGAACATTCTTCCTGAAGATATCTCTTTGCAACCTCACCCACCTGCAAGCCAGATGAATCTAGAATGAATTTTTGTTGTTGTTTAGTTTCTAATCTCTTGTTTATGAGGTGTGGGGTTTATAAGGGACTGAATCAAATGAATGTAACAAAAAAAAAAAAAGAAAAAAAAATACAAAACAAAAAAATGCCTTTTCTCAGGGCCAGTGAGTTGCAAATAATTTTTAAAGAAAAGCCTATAATTACATCATCTCAATAAATTTTTTTATATAAAAAACATAAAGTTCCAAGTCTCTGTTTTTAATCATATGAAATGGAGTCAGACAGGCAAGGTACTCTGATGATGTAAATCCTGTCTACTCGATTATGGAATAAAGTGCAGTCCCAGTTTCTCTTGGCAGGAAGCTGCCATAACCCAGGAGTCTGCAGGCAAGCTTTAGACAAGAGGCCCCAGGAAGGTCCCAGCAGATGGCTACTCTGAGCTGCTTCCACAGGTGGAAAGATCCGTCCAAAGGGACTTCAATCACATGTACCAAGGATGTACCAGGTCACTAAGCAGTAGAGTAACCCTGGTTGGGTCGGCACCTGCAAGGTAATGGAGACGTAAGTATGAGGGTAGTGTCCATGGCCAAGCCCAGGACTTCAGAAGTCTGGGCAGTCACCATACAGCCGGTGTGCTCAATGTCTCTGCCATACTGGTCGGGTCACCAACCAGAGGGCAACTGAGATTTCAAACTCAAATAACACAGCAGGCTATGATGGAGCTCAGTGTCAACCTCAGCTAATAGCAAGTTTGAAGGCAGCCTAGTTTGCATGAGATCTTGTCTCAAAAAAAATAAATAAAAACAGCAGATCATACATTTATAATCACCACCACTGTCTATTCATCATCACAACAGGCAGAGGCTCGGAGCATGTGAAAAGAGGCAAAGGGCTTGGCTTTGCAGCCATTCAGACTATAGGTTCAAAACACAGCACAGGAGTTTCAAACTGATCTCATAGTATGTTAGATTGTTCCTCTCTTCACATTGTCCCGGGGTATACCTTAAACTACATCATCAGAACACTTGATCAAGTAAAGTTTTAAGAGGCAGTTTGGGGGGGTGGCTTCAGTGCCTTTGAAACTACAATTTCTGATCATTGTCAATTTGAATCATCTGGGGATTCCTAGCCATGCAGATTATCAGCTGGGATAAACTAAATCAAAAGCTTTGGGGGGGGCATGGAGGTGGGGGGTTTAAAGGCTTCCAAACACGAGTCCAGGTCTCCAGGTGATGCTGCTGAGGGCTAAGGGTTGGCACTCCCCTCATTGATTTGTTTGCCATGCTACAAAGGAGGCCCCAGCATCAGAAGTGATAGTGGTTTATTTGCACTGTGTGTACTCACAGATAGTCACGTCTAAACAGACGTGGACTGCAGAACGAGGCCAGGCAGACCCACAATCGTACAGAAAGTCAGCGCGCTCCATCCAAACCTCTGAAGCCATCAATCAACTTGCTGTAAAGATGAACAGTCTTAAAGGGCAACTGAACAGGTGACCCTGCCCGTGCAAAAAGTTTATCTACTCAGGCCCGCTTTCCTGCCCAACCAGCCTAATCTTAAAAGAAAGATAAAGGGAATGCTGTCACCTGTCCTGTGGACACACTGCGGTTCTCTGTCCTAGAATTACTGGGCAGAGCCGGAATGAATGTGTGGCTCCGCGTTGGCCGAGCCCTCCTCCTCGGAGCACAAGACTAGAAGACCACAGCTATACCAGCCTGAAAGTGCTTGTTAGTCACCTGCAGAATAAACAAAAAGAAAAAGACTTGTATTTGTTTGTTTTGCTTTGAAATGGTCTCATGTAGCCCAGGCTGTCCTCCAGCCACACTAGGATGCCATACAAAGCTGAGCAGTGGTGGCACACACCTTTAATCCCAGGACTTGGGAAACAGAGGTAGATGGATCTCTGTGAGTTCAAGGCCACCCTGGGCTACACAAGCAAATCTAAAAGAGAACCATCTCAGCACTAGGGAGGTGGAGACAGGAGTGATATGGCTGGGTGGAGAGAGGAGCATAAACTGGGAGGAGACAGGAGCCCACAGGATTGTAGCCTGAGACTCGTGGAGGCAGGATCTCCTTTCAATCTGAGATAGAGGTAAGAGCTACTAACTGGCTGCTTTGCTTTTCTGGTCTTTAGTGGCTTTATTAGATAATAAACAATATCCTGAGTCCTGGGATTACAGGTGTGTGTCACCACTGCCCAGCTTCTATGACTAACAAATGTGGCTGGCTTTGCATTCTGACCCCTCAGTGGCTTTATTAGATCATAAACAATATTTCACCACAAAAGATAACCTTGAACTTCTGATTTTCCTTGTCCCTTCACCCAAGTGCTGGGATTGCAGGCATGACCACTATTCTTGGTTTATTCCATGCTAGGGATAGAATCCTGGACTGGACTTCAGGCTTTCAAGGCAAGCACTCAGGCAGCTGAGTTATTTGTCCAGATCTTTGCTTCCTTGATGACAGTGTAGGAACCACGTGTGTTTTAGTACGGTGGTATCCGTGGGCAGAAGATCTGCTGTGTGCTTACCGTAGTCTCCATGTAGACTCTACCCTGCTGCCCCCAGTCATGCTGAAAGCTGAACCCAGAGCCTGACCTCCCTCCTCAGTGGGACTGCATGTCAGACAAGCTCTAGGTGATGTTGATGCTGCTGGACCCCACAGCGCACTCTAAAAGCCCAGTGATTTCCACCCAGGCCAAAGATTCTGACCCTACTGCTAGCCTCAACAAGCCCATCTCATCACTGGTATCCCCTCCCTAAGATTCCCTTCCTGAAGAAATTTGCTTCTCCCAGGGGCAGCATCAAGTGAATGTCCTAGAAAAGTTGTGTTGCCAAGTGGAAGACAGTGCCATTCACGAACTGGACCTGGATACAAGTGCTCGTAGCAAGATGCCTAACAGACATCTCCCTGTCATCAGAGATGAGAATTCCAGCACTACCACCTGTTTCTAGGCCTTCACTGTGCAGATACAGAGTTAATAGCATCATCCTCGATGCTAGATTGTCTATGATGTTGGCATTCAAAGCTCTCATCTTTGGGTCAGTGTCCATACTATCAATACTACTGGTCTGGGGAGATGGCCTAATGGGTATATAACACTTGCAGTTCAAGCATGAGGCACCAGAGTTTAGATCTCAAGAACACACATAAATGCCAGGTGGCAGACTGCCTGTAATTCCTGTACTTGGAAGATGAAGGATAGAGGAACCCCTGGACAATATGACTGCCTACAATAGCTATCTCAGCAAACTCTGGGTTCAACTGAAGAGACCTCACCTTAATGAATAAGGTGGAAAATGATCAAGGAAGGCTCTGGTGTCAACATCTAGATCCCATGCATATGTGCATAAATGCATGTGCACCCCGTGCACATTTGAGAATATGTATACTCACTGCCTCTGTGTGTGTGTGTGTGGGTGTGTGTGTGTGTGTGTGTACAGCCAATAAGAAATGCTAGTAACCAGCCAACAGTTTTATAATTAATACACTGTCTCTGTGTGTTATTTGAGGCTGGTGCAGCTGTGGGACAGGGCTGGCAGGAAAGTGCTCATAACAGGCAGCCTCTTGGGAAGCCAAGGGAAGGGTTTTAAAATTGGTAGAGCCAGGAAAAGTGACACACACCTATAATCCCAGTAACAGAATCACTGTGAATTTGAGGCCAGTTCTGGGCTACATAGTTTCAGAAGAGCAAAAAATAAAAATTAGGGTCAGGAGAGAAGGATGCATGATTAAGAGTGCCGGTTGCTTTTCAAAAGAACCAGGAATCAAATCCCAGAACCCATAAGGCAGCTCACAACTATCACTAACTGCAGTCTCAGAATATCTGACTCGCTCTTCTGGTCTCTGAGGGCACATCACACACACATACACACACACACACACACACACACACACACACACACACACATCTTTAGACCACAGGTCTTGGGTGAGGGGAACAAGCTACAGCTTTTATTTAACATGTTCTTCTTGGGAACTCGGCCCTACAGCTGAGTGCAGTGCAAGAAGTAAAACTGTCATCAGAGATGGACCAGAGCTTGGAAGGAGACAGGCGTTGTCCATTCAGTGTCTTCTTGGACTTTGTTGTCTAACTCCATGTGCTAAGTCCATTGGGAATTACACACACAGCCCTGGGCTCATCGGTCCCAAGTTTCTCATTTCCTTCTGATGAGTGCTCTTTGCTGAGACTGGTACTGGAGAGCATCAGCGCAGAATGGCGAGGTAAGCTCAATCAGAGCGCCTGGACTCACTTGCTATATGACTTTGGACAGTTGACTTGACACACACACACACACACACACACACACACCCCATCGCTTCAGTTTCCCCAAATGTAAACTGAAGATGTGTGTAAGAATCGTGCCTGTCTCAGAAGGGTGGCTGTGACTGATGAGTGAGTCATTACAGAGAAAGTCTTGGCATATCACACCCCATGGCTGAGATGCTTCTGCAAAGACAAATTTCCAGTGTTTGGTTTCTTGTTGTCCTGTCAGCATCATGGGACCATAACCATGGCAACCGCTTCCTGTTTCAAGTCAAAAGGGGCACAGGCAGATAAGGGGTCACCTAGAGCATCCCACTGTCCAGGTTGTCTGAGCCCAGACACCCACCAGCCATGTCCACTGCAATCCCTCCTTGGGGCCATGTTCTTAGCTTCAAGGAGCCAAGGAGCCCCTCGGCACTCAGAGCTGTTTGCTTGTGGCAATGGTCATGGCCCGAGGAAAATATTGAATGGACTCAGGTTCACTGAGTGTATTTTAATCGGTTTCATTCTAGTTCAACAGCTGTGAAATGTGTAGGTTTTGAGTTATTTAAAATTACTTTGTGGATCTTTGATTTTTGCTTCACTTTTTTTAAAGGCTGCCCTGGTTCTACTCTTAGGTACAAAAATCATGTTATTTGGGTTCAACATTAGGTCCAGGAAGTAGGAGTCACTTTTGAGAGGAGCCCTGATCATAGGAGAGCAATATTAGAAAGCCCTAGAAGTTCGGCCATGTGGGGAGGCAGGAGTCAGGCTGTGAGAACCCCCTGGCTTCCCTTCCTGAAGGGAAAAGGAGCAGAGTGTCCCTTCCAGGCTGGGATGAGGCTGCCCAAGGAAGGAGCAGTTAGAGGGACCGCAGCTGTCCTGGTTCCAGTAAAACCATACTACTCCTTTCTCAGAGCTGTGTGTGTGTGTGTGTGTGTGTGTGTGTGTGTGTGTGTGTGTGTGTGTGTGTTCATACACATGTAAGGCAGAAGAGGCATATGGAGGCCAGAGGGCAACCTCTACTGTCAATCTTGAAAATCTTGAGGATGACACATTGTAGCACCATCTATGTTAGTTTTTGGTTTTTAAATAATCTTTCTATCCTTCCCTCCCTCCCCTGCCCCCTCTCCCCTCTCTTTTCCTCTCCCCTGTCCTTCTCTCCCCTCTCCCCTCCCTCCTCTCCCCTTTCCCCAATCTCTCTTGGACCTGAGACTTTCTGATTAGGATAGGCTGGCTGGGCAGTAAGTTTCAGGAATCTGTGTCTTCCCAGCACACCATGCCTGGTTTCGATGTGGTTCTGGGGATTGAACTCGGGACTTCATGCTTACATGGCAAGAACTTTATTGACAGAGTTATCACCCAGAACTGAGCTGGGATTTCATGCAGAATTAGTCTCCTCAGGGCACTTTGAAATGATTCAATGGAGACAATGTGTGACACTCCCTCTTTACTGCCTGCTCACCCTGCTCCATAATCCACACTATCCTTCTGGCTCCAAATCCCTGCAGTTCTGATGCTATTGATTTAGCACTGAGAAAATCGCTGGGCTTTCTTAGACCTTTGATTTCTAGGCAACTACATGGTTATTTTAGTGCCGGAGACCTATCTGACAATCAGAAAGAACCATGTCCAAAATAATGTAGGTCCTGACCTGGGAAGTCAGGACACCCTTCCTGAAGGTGACTTTCCCATAACCTGAAGGTCACGAGTTCTCCCCCAGCCTCTTCCTCCCAGTGAAAATCTGGGTCTGCCATTTGCATTAGTGCCCAGCTGGGGAGTCAAATCAAGTCCTGCATGCAAATCCACTGAAGAATTTGCTTTGGGCTCTTCCCTGTCAGTTCCCAGCCTGAACTTGTTTCCCTGTCTGAAGGACTCCTAAGTGAACATGGGATGCTTCAGAGACGGTTGTACCCTCTGGCCAAAGATTTTTCTTTCGTTCGTTCCTTTTATTCTTCTTTTTAAATGTTTGTTTGTATTGGGGAGGGGTGTTCACAGCATGCAGGCTGAGGTCAGAGGCCAACCTCAGGTGTCAAGCCACACCTTCCCCGTTGTCTTGAGATGGGTTTTTCTGCAGATTCTTTCTCTGCTTCCGATCTCACCATAGAAAAAATGGGACAATGCCTAGCTTTGCACGGGTTCTAGGGATATGAACGCAGATACCTCACAGCTGTTTATGCACTGAGCCTTCTATCCAGCCCCAAATTTTCCATTTATGAAACGAAACGTTTCGGTTTGGATGTAATCAGTTTTAAACAACTGAGTAAATGTCCCTTATGAGTAGATACTTCTCACCCTGCTTGCTGGGTTCCAGCAGTGACAAGAGAAATAAGCCATCAATGGCCACTGAGCTTCTTTCCCATGAAGGGGAAAATTCAGACTCAAACTCTATAGGCTGAAGAAGCAACTCTTGGGGAGGGCCACCTGGCTGAGACAATCACCATTTGCCGTGAAAAAAATGCCTCATGTATTTCTACACCCACAGTCTTTTAGCCAGCAGTTTAGCAGGAATTCACCAATATAAAATAATTATACAGCGTCATGTTGCATCTTCTCCTTTAGTCCCCTTCACACTTTGTAATTTGGGGTGCAGGCCTTTGGATAAGCTCAGACTTACCAAAGCCCTTCCCCTCAGATGTCTCGGTTCGAGGGAGACTTCTCAGCCCATAGCACAGTTTGAATAGGCCTACCCCAAAAAGCCTCAGGCCAGTCCACCCATGTTATTTTGTAAAATGGCCATTCTTTATTTGCTTAAGGGGATCCTGATGTCCCCAGTAATACCTGGTTCCTGGGATGGATCAATGAGACCCCTCAGGGAAGCAGGATTGCGATGGTGTAATAGCTTGTCAACTTGATCTGTAATCACCTTGAAGACAAGTCTCTGGGGATGTCCATGTGAGATTTTGTAGATCTTTTAGGTCACTTGAGGTAGGAAGACCCACCCTCAGTCTGAACAGTGCTATTCTGCGGGCTGCTATCCACAGCTGCACAGAAAGGAGGAAGTGAACTGAGCTCAGCCATCCACCGCTCTCTGCTTCCTGACTGCAGGTGCAGTGGGACCACCCACATGGAGAGGCTGGTGCTGGGCATCTTCAACATGATGGACCACACTCGAGTTCTGGACCAAACTAAACCCTC
This sequence comes from Phodopus roborovskii, assembly GCF_943737965.1. Taxonomy (NCBI): domain Eukaryota; kingdom Metazoa; phylum Chordata; class Mammalia; order Rodentia; family Cricetidae; genus Phodopus; species Phodopus roborovskii. The sequence continues at coordinate 6,345,413 of NW_026126638.1, forward strand.
CGTTCCTTACGTTGCTCCTTGTCCAAGAAAGGGAAAAGTCACTCACACTGATGGTCTGGGCACAGACAAAGTTGAGGATGGGTCATGGTTCCTGCCCCTCCAGGAATGCACCTTTGTAGAGCTGCTGGTCTTCCCTGAGGGGCAATGCATTCTCACAGTTCAGGCTGCTTTGCAAAAGACAAGCATGCAGCAGTCACAAGATAAATGATGTTCATTATACTCACCTGGAGGGCCATTTCTCCTGAAAGTGGGTGGATACTTGGATAGAGAGTTGTCTATCTAAAACTTTATTTTTCCACTTGTTGACTCTTACTCAGCCTCTTTTGTTGTCTTCCCCCTCACTACTCAAGAAAAGTAAGCATCAAATACACAACATCAGTACGGTGACTGTTAAACCTTTATCCCAATAGCTGGCGACCGCTGGCCTCTCCCATGGCGAAGCTACACATTATTAAAAATAAAATCTTTGATCAGTACCTACAGAGTGCTGTCTCACACTGTACTTTTAAATCCTAATAACCCTATGAAAATAGGTTCTTTCTCACTTTAGGAATAAGGAAAAAGAACAAAAACATGTGAAAGTCAAAAGAAGGTAAATGTTCCTGTTGTGTTCTTCCCTCAGAAGTTCAAGGCAGGGGCTCCCCAGAGCAAGCTGGTACTGAAACTGGTCCTACCAGTCAGCTTTTTGGTTGACTGGGAGACCCTGCCTCAAAGAATAAAATAGAGCGATTAAGGAAAAATTTCTGATGCCAAATTTGGGCCTCCACATACAGCTACACATGTGCACACACACGTGTGCCAACAGGAGCATGACTCTGAAGGGTCAGTTTCTCTGAGAGCAACTGAGATGGATGCCAGACCAACAAGAATAGAAACCATAGGTATTTATGTGAAGAATAGAGAAGGCATGGCCAGAGGTGGGTGAGAGTATGTGTACATGAACAGAAACAGCTCACAAGCAAGGGCGATCAAAAGCAGAGGGCCAGAGGAACCCAGTGGGACGATAATATAATGGGGGGTAGGGCATGTATCTGTGCATAGCTGAGGTCTGGGCAGCCCATATAGGTATACTAGTTACAGAACACAGAAGGGAATAACCAGAAGGACTCTTTGATCATTTTATGTAAACTGGAGGACCTACTCCAAAGTCAGCTACTGTTCACTGGCATCACGCTTACTTTCTGTTCATTGGCTTTGCTAAGAGAGACAGGAAAATGTCAAAGAATCAGAAGCAAGTAATAACAGGTTTTCAAAATCCCCAAAGCCACCACCAGCAGTATAAATAAGAGGACAAAAAGAAGAAAGGCTGACTGCTGTGTGTCTATAACCCCAGCATGTGGGCAGGAAGGCAGTGGGGAATGAAGAATTCAAGGACTTCTTCAGCTATATAGCAAGTTCAAGGCCAGCCTAGGCTGCATGTGACCTTACCGCAGGGGGGAGGGGGCGGGGAGCAGAAAAGAAAACATTCTAGGCACAGATTGAACCGTAAAATCATCACACTTAAGAAAACAAATTAGTGTTAAGAAAAACAGAAAGTAGAAAAGGGATAAGATGTTGTCCCAGGAAGAAATGTGCAAAGCAAAACAAACAAACAAACAAGCAAAAAAACCTGAGTTTGTGGACTGCTTAATTCCGGAGAGTTATAACGAAGTACATGGCACAAATATTTGAGAGTATTTGAAGACATACAGAGATTGGCCTCTATGAGAGGAGGAAGGTTTGGGTGGTGACTGAAGGGTAAGATCTCACAGGGAAGAAGAAACCTGATGTCTTAGGGAAGAGCCATAAAGTGATTTCCCACTGACCCCTGGCAGTTTATACATGCACATAGATTTATGAGTGTGGAGTCCTCGGGGTTTATAATCCAGACCTCTGTTTTCACTCATCTCAGAAACTATTAGATACGTTAGTTCCTAAAATTACAAAATTTTATCCAGAGTAAGATTAAAGCAAAAGTTACAGCAGGGCTCTGTGGGCCTCATAACTTGTATGACATCGAAGGCATGAACGTCACAGGGGAAGATGGCGAGCAGTCTTACATGGTTACTAGGTTCTTGTTTTTTGTGTGAAGTACAATATGACTCTGAAAACTTGGGGTCACACATTGTGATGTTTAAGTAATTTGCTTATAATGCAAAAATCCTAGCAAATACATTTAAATGGAAGTTTTCAGTTCTTTAATTCATCCTAAAGAAGACGGGATAGGAATGAGAGGGAAATGTACATATAACACAGATAGTAAAGAACAAAAATGTAGTACTAGGTCCTCTGCATACACATTGTGGTTGCGTATACTTGGCTTTGTGTCTGTGTGTGACTCCTAACAATAGGAATGGGGGTGTCTCTGACTCTTTTGCCTACTTTTGGGAACCTTTTCCTCCTACTGGGTTGCCTCACCCAGCCCTGATATGAGGGTTTATGCAGAGTCTTATTGCGTCTTGTTATGTTGCATTCGGTTGATAGTCTCAGAAAGCCTGTTCTTTTCTGAAAGGAAATGGATCTGGGGGAGATGGGAGGTGGGGGGGGTGGCTGAGGTCAGAATGTATTGTATAAGAGAAGAATAAAAAAGAGGAACACAAGTGTAGAGTGAAAGGTAATCCAGTACATTAAGTATAAGAGCTCTAAACATTACAAATAAAAGGTAGAGACAGAATGGGTGAACAAACATGACACAACTCTATGTTGTCTATAAGAAACACACTTTAGAAATAAAGACATAGATGGGCTAAAATATGAAAAAAAAATTCCGTGTAAATATCAAAAAGTTCCAAGGCACTTACATTGATACAAGATAAAATGGACTTCAAGCAAGAAAGTTTTAGTACAGGAAACAACTGGGAGCTTCTAGAAGAAGTTGTCAGTTTATAGCACTTAGTCAAAGGGAGAACAAGGCAATTCCCCAAATTACCAACTTATTTTAAAAGTAATATGAGACAACTTCATTCAAGGATATGTGAACATGCAACACTCTTGTGACAAAAGATAAAAGGTACATTTCAAACTAAACTGAAGGGAACCTGGGAACCATATTCAGTTATGTGGTCTCTGTAGCTTCCAGATTAAAAGATAACCAACTATTGTCTTCACAAACATTTATTAAGTTCTTTATACGGACCAGGCACTGAGCTAAACATTGTGTAAGGGGTGGAAATGTAGCCTTTGCCCTCATACTGGTAAGTATGTCAAGGCACCACTCTAGTTCTAAGCAGTGATGCAAGCTTGTCTACTGTGGGATAACCTTCCGTGTGCTGTGAAAATATGTTGTCTCATATGTTAGTAATAAAAGCTGAATTGACCTATAGCCGGGAAGAATAACAGCTAGTCAGGAAAGCCAAACAGAGATACAGAGAGGAGAATGTTGGAGTTGAGAGAGACACAAGCCAGCCCCCCAAAAAAGCAAGATGCCAGAAGACCAGTAGAAGCCATGACGGCCATGAGGCAACACATAGATTAATAGAAATGGATTAATTTAAATGTAAGAGCTAGTAATAAGAGTTAGTAATAAGCCTGAACTATAGGCCAAACATTCTTTAGTTAATATTAAGCCTCTGAGTGATTGTTTAGAAGCAACTGTGGGATGGGGTGGGACAGAGAAACCTCCATTTATGCATGTCCAACATTTTGACTTTGAGGCATGACAATATCATCTACAAAGTTTGCCATTGAGAACAACTCAATAGAGTTTAAAAAAAAAATTTATAATGTTTTAAGTAAGTTTCTGTTTTTGTATTGATCATATTCATAGCTATTCTTCGCTGCATGCAGATCCTGGGCCTCAGGTTGAACTTGTCTGATAGTGCATTAGTCAGCTTTTCATTGATATGACAAGTCCCTAAGATAATAAGTTTATAAAGAGAGAAGGTTCATGTACTACATAGAAAAATCCTCTCTCTCTCTCTCTCTCTCTCTCTCTCTCTCTCTCACACACACACACACACACACACACACACACACACACACACACACACTGAGTCAAGGTCTGAGGATACAAAGCAGTGTTGGGATATTTACCTAGCATGGGCAAGGCACTGCATGGTAAGAGGGTGGTATTTGGTTCAGAGTTTGAGAGGTTTCAGACCATGACTTGTAGCTTTTGGGCCAAAGGTGGCAGTACTTCATATAGGGATATGTGACAGGAACAATGGGCTCCCACAACACCTCTTGCAGACACACCCCCAATAACCAGATGGCTCCCACTAGGTCCCACTTCATGAAGGTCCTACCCACTTCCCATAGCGCCATGGACTAAGGACCAAGCCTTTATGGTCTTGAGGGCCACACCTAACCATAGCAATTACAATGTTAAGACAGAACACAAGTGAGAGAGGCACCTTGGCTGTCAGAAGATGGTTAGAGCAGTCTTCAGAAGCAGGGTCCCTAAGAAGACTGGGCAGGATGAAAGATCAGGGAGGTCAAGGACTATAAGGACCAGGACACTGAAGGAAGAGCTTGGGACTATCTACGGAACTGGCCGGAGCCCAGAGAGAGGTAAACAAGGGTGCAATCTTCAGAGAACGTAAAATCTAATCTTATATAAAATTGCTCAGAAAGTAGGAAACAAAATAACTTTTATAACATATTTACAAGGCTAGTATGACCTCAATACCAAAACCACATGAGAATGACTTCCAAATGGGAGTAGGAAGTGATCTCACTCATTAAACATATACAATGACCCCCTCCAAAACAGCAAATAATAAGAATATTTATGTAGCCTCTGGGAGACAGGGAATACCCCAAGGCATCTTTGAGTACCAGGCAAACAATTCCTCATTGTTTGCATCCAATAGAGATGCAAACAAGCTTATGATGGACAGTAGTTATAGTCATGGAAAAGCCGTTTTCAAATTTGGAGCTTCAGGAGAGAGTAGCCACATGCAAATTTATAATTATAATTATAATTTGCTTTGGAACTCTATTCCTTACCCTGTTCCCAGTCCATCATCTCACCCTGATGGCTCCTAAAATTGTCCCCTTGGAGAGAAGACTCTGGCTATCTCCTGGCTTTGGGCCTTGTATGCAAATGAGTAATGCTTCTTAATTCCTTCAGCTCCTAGGATGAAATAAGGCATGGTAGATGTCTATTAAAGAAGGCATTGGAGGATACCAAGATCTTGGCCCTTTTTTCTGTTTATAGAATAACAAATTTTACTTATGTTCCAAGGTTACTCTTCTTTCAGCAATACGGGGCCAGGAGCAGGAAATTGTTCTCTCATTTTAAAATACCAATGAGTCACATATCACATCATAAACCAATTAGATTTGGATGTCCTTTGAGAGGCAAGTATCAATCAAGGGCTTGCTCTTATTTATTCTGAAATAAAGTTGGAATACCTCCTGATCACTCTTTTTAGTACATTATAAATAATCTCTTCCTGTTATAAATTTTAGCTCATATCCAACAAAACCGAAGAATCTCATTAAGTCTCAAGCCTGTTCTTAATGACTAAATAAATATTTATTAGACTGGATGAGCCAATGTAAACAGATTTCTCTTGAGGGACATCTCTTTAAGGTCATTCCCTGACCTATCTAGGTGAATATCATTATGTCTTTCTATGTAATCTACAGATGGCCTCTGCCACAGTTAGATTTGTGGTTTGCCTGTACCAAAAACTACATGGAGACTTGATTCCTCAATGAGGTAGTATTGGAAGGTTTGGATCACAGAGGTAGACAGAGCCCTTATGAGTGGATTCATCCTGTCTTGTGGATCTTAAGTTTTTAGCTAAAGCAGGCCATCCTAAATCAAAGTCATCCCGTGACATTTCCACTGCACATGCCCTCTGCCTGCCCTGTGCTCCTTTCATGTTTTTCTGATACAACATGTCATGACATGTATGGAGCACATAGCCACCGAGTCTTGGATTTCTCAGCTTCCCGAACCATGAACTAAAGGAGCCTCTTTTCCTTATGAATTACACAGTCTTGGATATTATGTTATAGCAACAGAAAATACACTAAGAAAACACCTAATAGTTGACATCGTGGCTCTTCAACATTCAGAGTTTAATAGGTAGCATCCCAAAATAGAACTATAATTCTCTACTCCAAAAATTAGTTTTTTCTAATCATGGGTTGTACATGCCTATATAATCTCAACACCCAGGAGGCTGAGGCAGGGCAACCGTGAACCTGAGGCCAGCTTGCATCATGTTGCAATACTCTGTTTAAACCGTGTGCTTAGCTATTTTGGTTTTTTAAAGTGTATTGATGCTTTGAAAGCTCTCCACACTGGCTTCTCTGGTCTCAGTCCCATAGTGGGATAATGATAACTGAAGGGGGACATACTGTGTGGCTGAGGCATTCCATCCAGGAGTCCTTTGTCAGAATGTGTGTGTTGCTTTCACAGGAAGTGACTAAACCTTTCCTACTGTTCTTCCTAGTATGACATCCCATGAAAGTGCATCAACAGAGGTCTTTTTTTTTTTAATGTCACATGCAGAAACTAAATTTCCAACCACAGTAAGCACCAAATTGCTACTAATAGAGGTTGACTCAATGAATACTTATTTTCAGGAATATATTGTCTCCAGAGGTGGTTATTTTGGTTCTGACCAGTGGTTCATTCCACCTCATTTTCTTAAATCCAAGAAGGCTGGAGCTCCAAAATACCATCAAGGAAGAGGGATGTGAATACCCTATTTATAGGGCCTGGGAGATGGCTCAGTGAATCAAGGGATTGCTGCAAGAGTATGAGAACCCTGTTCAAATCCCTGTACCCATGAAAAAACCAGGTATAGCAGAACACATCTATAATTCCAGGGCTGGGCATGGGAGCAGAGATGAGTGGATCCCAGGGGCTTGCTGATCAGCCAGACTAGCTGAAACAGCAAGTAAGTTCTAGGCTCTGTGAGAGACCCTATCTCAAAACTAAGGTGGAGAACAACAGAGGATCTCTGTTCTTCACACACACACACACACACACAGTTACTTCTAATACACGTAGCCCTGTTCTTAGTGGCATTCACCACAGTGGCTCATGGGTTGGTTACAAAAGGTAAACCTGCAACACAACACTACTCCTAAGGTTGACATCTATTGCTATGGACACTTAGAGAGTCACATATGCCCCAATATTGAATCCCACAGTATAGTTCACTATCCCAGAAATACTTTACATCTACCTCCTCATCCTCGTCTTTCCCCAGCCCTGACAGCACTGGCCTTTTTGATGCCACCATAGTTTGCCTTTTCCAGAGCTGGGGTCACAGCATGCGGCCTTTTCTCGTTGATGGCCACTTAGTAGCTAGTGAGGCTTCTGTGTATTTTCACAGCTTGACAGCTTGTTTCTCTCTAGACTGAATAACACATTGCTATCCACGCCCGGGTTTGCTCAACAGCAGGTTATCTTAGTTGCCCCTACGCTTCTGCAGGTCTGCAGGTGTGCGGGTCTGCATAAAGCTGTGTGGACTTTTGTAAGCATGCTTTTTGTGTGGCTGTGTTCCTTCCTTTGTGAAAATACTAAGAAGCTACAACTGCTAGATCACGTGGTTAATTATGTTAAGGTATTTTGTGGAAGCAGTAAGCCATTTTCCAAAATGGCTGTGCTGCTTAGCATTTTCACAAGCAAAGAAGGGACCATCCTCTTGCTCTCATCTTCACCAGCTTTGGACGTTGTCAGTTTTGATTTGGTGTCCCTTGATAGTATATTATGGCATTGAGCATCTTCGCATGTGTCTATTAATGATCTGTCTTCTCTGATGAGATGTCCAAGTCACTGTGTATTATGATCATGCATTTGTTTCCCTACTGTTGAGTTTTATAAGTTCTTTGTGTGTCTTTGATAATAGTCCTCTATCTGGTGTGTCCTTTGCAAACAGTTTCTCCCATTCTAGGTTACGCCTTTCAGAGTGGGAGGGTTTAACTTTAATGTGGTCCAGGTCACCCATCCTTCCTCCACAGCTTCTGCCTTTGGTGTTAAACTCCTGGGTCGTCTTGTCATAGTTTTGCATTTTACATTTATGATTTTCATTCATCTTGGGTTAACTTTTCTTAATGATGAAAAGCCTGCAAAGACCCTTCATTTATTTGTTTGGTTTTCCCATGTGGATATCCAGTTCTTCCAGAGTCATTTGCTAGAAATAGAAAAGTATCCTTTCAATTTTATTTCCTGTTCCAAAGATCAGCTGATATTTTCCCAGACTCCGTATTCTGTTCCAGTGATTTTTTCCCCCACTATTTTACATTGTATTAACTGTTGTGGTCTTATTGTAAAGTTTGAAGCCTGTCAGTGTCCAACTTTTTCCTTGTCCTTCAATAGTATGTTGAATGGATGACCTTTACTTTTTTCAAGAAAGTGTCTCACTCTATAGTTCAGGCTGGTCTCAAATTCATAATCCTCCTGCCCCAAACATTGGGATTATAGACTTGTCTTTTAAACAAATTTTTGTTTAAAACTTTTTGTTAATTAGCTTTATGATTTTTGTAACTGTTTGAGTGGCTAAATAGATATTTCTATTGTTTCTGATGACTCAGACTTTGCCCCCACTCAGGATAACCCCAGGTTATCTTCTTTACTCCCTCAACCTCTTCTCTCTCGCCCACATCAAGTCCTTCATTCTGTTCTCCTTCACACACACCACCATCTACCTGTGAAGCAACACAGGTCTCCAAGGGAGTTTTTCTACAATCAATTCTAGGACCTGTTCCCTCTTTGCTTGTATTATAAGAGTACCTGAGAGGGACTTAGTTGTTACGAGCAGTTTTCCTGCCAGCCTAGGGCCACAGCTGAGTCAGCCCCAAATAACACACAGAGACGCTGTATTAGATATAAAGCTGTTGGCCTGTTCTAGAATTTCTTATTGGCTAGCTGTCTTAAATATTAACACATTTCTATTAATCTAAGTGTTTCCATGTCGTCTTATTTTACTGGAGAGAAGGTCCAGACGTCTGCTCTCTCAAGTCTCTACATCTTGAATCTCCTACTACTGCCTTCCCCCAAATCTTCCTCGTCTCCTGGTCCCACCTATCTTGCTTCCCTATTGGTCAACAGGGCTTTATTCATTAACCAGTAAGAGAAACATATTTACAGAATGATATCTCCTATTATCTCCTCTTTTCTGTCTAAAATAAAGAGGGTTTTAACTTTAACATAGTAAAATATATAACCAAACAGTTACCAAATAAGAACTATTGTTAACAATATTTAGTTCATTAACATTTATCTATCCTATCTTTGTGAGTCTAAAGTCTTATATGTAACTTATCTTTAATCCTAACTAAGAAAAACTATAGCTATAACTAACTCCATCAAAGACCACAGAAGGATAATATATAAACTCTAGAAATGACAGAGACAACTCACTGCCTGGTCAGTCACCCAAAATTCTTCTGTAATGTTCCATCTTTAGCCTATAGGCCAAAGTGTGTCTGGCAGACTCCTCAGCAAAGCAGGAAAACTTCAAACTGTCCACCCGTATCGGCAGTTTGTCAGTCACTTTTCTCTGTGTCCTGCAGAATGTCTGGCAGACTCTTCCATGAAGCAGGAACCCTGTAGCAATGTCCATCTTGAATCAGCAGTCACTTTTCTGTGGGTCCTGCATGTCCAGTTTATACAGCATAAAGTCAAACAGTCCAGACAAGAGCAGTATCTTGCCCATATGGCTAGTCTTGCCATATTGAAAGCAAACTCCATACGAGGTTCTTCAATGTCCATCTTCCTTTCTGATGCAGGTGGTGTTGCCAGGAGCAGTTGTGCCTCATTGTTAAGAAAAACCCTAAACCATTTTAAATGTCATATTCTATAGGTCTTTGAAAGGTTTGAAGAATATTTATCCATCTCAAATACACCTCTATATATCTAGAAAACCTAACTAACTTAACTCTAAGTTTTGACTATCATAGGTAACTATCTATAATCTGTGCTAAATTATACATTACATTTCTAAATAAGCTATATAAACACAATACCTAAACAAGAGGAGAAATACACATATCACAAATTGACCTTAAATTGTATCAATAAATAAAAATCCATTCCAAAACAATGTATTCACTTCTATACGATAATCCCCTTTTGCCTTTAAAAAGATACTGGTTGTGATTATTAACCATTTATAACCAACCCCATTTAAATGAAAAATATTTATAGACATTATTTGGGAATTCAGGCGTCATTTTTTCCAAACTGCTTCCTGCTGGTAGGGGGCACTGTCTTAAGGATCCTAATGCAAAAATCCTGAGTATAGTGGTCTGCAAGGCTGCCTTGTCCCAGCTGTTTTGAATGTTAGATCACTGCTTCAGGGGGTCTTGCTTGATCAAACCACGTTAGTTGGGAAGGAATCCACAGCTTTTTATTTTCTGTGGGAAGAAAAATAGAAATCCTTTTCCCCAGTAACCTGTTCTTGGACTTAAATTTTGAACTCAGAGCATTTTTAAAATATATAAATTGGATTAATTTAGCAGCATTGATAATCAAGTGTATTGTAGCAATTGTTGTTCCTTCCTTAGCAACTGATTAATTTAAAGACAACACAATAGCATACAGTATCCAGACTCTCTGTGTATTTTCCATTTTATGTGATGTTTTATTACTCTGTTTCTTCTACTTCTATTTTTTCGTTTATTGAGACAGGGTTTCTCTGTGTAACTTTGGCTGCCCTTGAATTTACTCTGTTCACCAGGTTCACTTTGAAATCACAGAGATTTGTTTGCCTCTGCCTCCTGAGTGCTAGGATTAAAGGCGTGTGCCACAGCCAGCTGCTCTCTTTCTTACTATTATTTTTTTTAAACCACTTTATCCTGTTTCTTTTTCTCTCCCAAACCTATGTATATTTTAAAACATACTGTAAACCTTTAGAGGTTTTTCTTTATCTGAATCTGTCTTTACTGTAAAACTTGATCTTTTTCTGGCCGTGAGTCTTTTATCTGCTAAACAACATTGGTCAAATGAAAGCCACATCTGTGTTAGCCACCATCTATCAAAGATGGTGGCAGGGGGGTGGGGTACATTTACTGCCAGAACTAGAGCTGTGCTTACTGTCTAGGTCTATGCTACCATCAGCAGCATGCTGCCTGCTTGGAGATGTGGTCACTGCCATTGCCAGCTCTCATACATACCATTAAGTTGTTAGCAGAGCTCTTTAAAAGCCTTGTGGGTTTTTTGTTTGTTTGTTTGTTTGTTTGTTTTGTTTGGTTTTTTTTTTTTTTTTTTTTTTTTTTTTTGCAGCTATGCTGAGTCAGGAAACCTCCCTTAAAGGAGCCTCACAAATCTCTGCTTGTCTCTAGCAAAACAAAGCCCAACCTAGTAAAATGCTGCTACCAAGAGGCCTTGCTTATCTCTGTTCTTTTGTTTCTAAAACCCCTTTTTAAGCTTTTATTAAGTTTTAAGTGGAAGTTCTTGGGCCTCATGTTGCAGGCGCCATTTTGTTATGAGCACTTTTTCCCACCAGCCTGGTCCCACAGCGGCATCATCCCCAAATAACACACAGAGACGCTGTTGGCCTGTTACTAGTGTTTCTTATTGGCTAGCTCTGTCTTAAACTTAGTGTCTCTCCTATTAATGCCAATGGATGAGAATAAGACCACTACTACAATTTGAGCCAAATTTGAAGCAAGCTTGATTTAATTGCTGGTGAGTGATTGCCTCTGGGTTAAAGCGAACAACCTCAAGTCCATTTCTTGGGCCCCTTTTAAGAAGTAATATCATGACTAGTTGCAAAGCAGGTTTACTGAAGAAAGACAATGGGGCAATAAGAAGTACAGAAAAATCTCAAAAAATACCACATGGTCACCATGTGATTAGGGGAGGTAATTAAAGAGGGTTAGGGAGAGTAAGAGTCTTTGCAAACACAAGTCAAAGTCAGGGATTGGCATGGATCAGCCTCCAAAAAAACATATGTAAAAACAGCAACTCTGTCAGCTCTTACAGTAAATGGAAAGGTTTTTTTTTTTTTTTCCAACAGTACAGCATAATGGCTCCTGCCTTCAAAATGAAGTTAGGCAGGCTCCTCCCTCCCTGAATTTCTCCCCCACAGAAGCTCTGGCTTCAGACATGTGATCTGTGCACCCCTAAAAGCTCCAGTCCTTTCCTCTGATGTGAGGGACTGTCCTGAGTTGAACAAAGCCAACAGTGACCCCTATGAAACATCACTCTTCTTCCATTTCTGGTGACTTTTCCTCTTCCTTTCTGCCTCTTTGTCAGCACATCGGAAGCATCTGGAACTCTTTGGGAGCTTTTCAGGCTGTCTATGAGTTGACACTACCAACAACTACAAAGATGTGAATCTATCATTGACACATCCTCAAACCCCAGCACAGTTCATTTTTTCAGTGTCTAGAGACTTTGGAAGGACTGTAGGTAGCTATGTCAGCATCTAGGGACACAGGAAAGTCTGTAGCTTGTGTCGGTGTCTAGGGACATGGGAAGGACTGTAGCTTGTATCAATCATCCAGGGACACGGGAAGGTCTGTAGCTTGTGTCAACGTCTGGGGGTGTGGGAAGGTCTGTAGCTTGTGTTGGTGTCTAGGGACGTGGGAAGGACTGTAGCTTGTGTCTAGGGATGTGGGAAGAACTGTAACTTGGGAAAACTACACAGTGTGGGGACTAGAATTGATCTAATGAAAGTCAATAAGGCTTGTTTGCTTTGGGGTCATCGGTTTGCAGCCAAGGCCAGCTCTGTGGGTCTGGTTTCCAACTTATCGCTTCTCACCCTTCCCCAGGAACTGGAGGGACAGCTGAATCCACAGAGCAGGTATTGTCAATTGTGGCATAAAAGAATGTAAGATTCACTTGCTCTCACACAAGGGGGAAATCGAAGCTGATTCAAATGGGAAAGCGAGAGGAATCCTAGCCAATGCCTCCTCACCTGGAGGGAGAATTCAGAGAAGACCCGAGTTTCCATTATGTGGTGTCTGGGGAATACTAGAACAAGTCTCTCATTGTTCCAACTCCTGCACTCAACGGCCCCAACCCAGAGCTTCCTCTGGACTGACAGTGATGAGCCAGAGTTGCTGGGAGAGGTAATTAGACCACACAGTAACATCCTTCAAACTCCCTGGAGAGCCGGTGCTGCACTGGAGGGTGGAGGATCTTTACTGTAATCCTACCCTAACCCTCTGGGCCCCTTCCTGATGTCTCTGTCAGTGTGCACAGCCGCTCACTTGTTTTTCAGCCCCTAACTGCAGTTTGGTTCCAGTCCATTATAAGCTCCCTTTAGGAAATAGAAACTGGCATTAAGAAAAGAAAAGACAGGAAGGAAGGAAAAAAGGAAGGAAGGAAGAAGGGAAGGAAGGAAGAAACAAACGAAGAAAAAGTGTGTCATCCTCCCAAGTTCCAGAACACAACTTGGAGCAGGGACAGGTTAATGCAGGTTTAGTCTCTTTGTTACTAAGGTAACAGAGCACACACTTACTATAGTCATTGGCTGACCTCGGGCTTCAGTGCCTACATTAAATTTTCCCAGAAACTTTGGTTTTGTCATTGTGTTTCATAGTGTGTCCCAGTCCAAAGGAAGAATCTGTGAATTGGATCCTGAAGGTGCTGACAAGAACACATGAATGGAACACAGCTTTAAGATGCGCATTCTTTTCCAGGAAGATGTGTGCGCTGCAGGCATCCGGAAAACTATAGGGTCATTTCAGAAAACACCAGTTTGGGTGGCTTTCTCAGTGACACACAGCACTTCAGTGTAGCACAAATAATAAAAACTCAGCGACGGATATTTCTGTTCAAGCTGAAGATCAGAGAAGTTTCAAAGCTGCCAGCCACCAAAAAGTTCTCACCTCTACCAATGCTCAGACTGAAAGGGTGATTCACTGAACCTCATTTTGCATCTCCAGACTGCACTGCTCCTCAGCAAATCTGAGACTGTACTGAGTTCCTTATATTCTCTCTAGTGCTGGGATTAAAGGCATGGACTCTGCTTCTCTTTAAGCTGATTCACTCTCACGTAGCCCAGGATGGTCTTGAACTCACAGAGATCCATCTGCCTCTGTCTCCTGAGCTCTGGGATTAAAGGTATGGCCTGGCTCTATGTCTGTGGCTGGCTTTGCATTCTGACCCCCAAGCAAGCTATATTGGAGCATAAACAATATATCACTACAATTTCCCTTTTTATATAATACAAAAAGGAAGGCTACAACTAACATAAGAAAACCTATATATAATATATACAGGCAATAAATACATCAATGATATCTACTGGATTTACATTTGACAAATTCAGAGAAAATACTATATTATCTATTCTATCTTGGTGTGTCCAAAATCTTGTACCTAATTCACTTTTTGTTCTAATCTGCATTATCAAATTATGTTTTTGTTTTTGTTATTTATTTATTTGGTTTTTCAAGACAGGGTTTCTCTGTATTGTTTTGGAGCCTGTCCTGGAACTCGCTCTGTAGACCCGACTGGCCTCGAACTCACAGAGATCCGCCTGCCTCTGTCTCCTGAGTGCTGGGACTAAAGGCATGAGCCACCAACGCCTAACTTCATATTATCTTTTAATGTCTCTCAAATTTTACACTTTGCATCTGTGTCATGCCAATTCCAGGCAATCTGATAGCCTCTTCTGGGCTCTGAAGGCACCTGTACTTACACATGCACACACACGTTTGTGCACACATAATTAAAAATAAGACTTAAATTAGCATTCAGACGTAAAAAGCCTTTGTGTATAAACAGTATCAGCTGTTGCCCTCTAATGGCTGGAAAGATCACGCTTAGAATAGCAGCAAAGAGAAATTGCATAGGAGGTAAAGGTGCATCAATTCTACAACACTACAGAAGGACAGACAACCCTTAAACAGATGAAAATGGCATGTGCTCCAAAAATGGAAGATTATACAAGGCTAGAGGAAACTAGTCCCAAACTAATCTAGAATGTTTATCATTATCATAAATATCTAAAGACGTTTCTTAATTCAATCCGATAATGTCAGGAAGTTGGGCTGGGTGCCCTGCTCTTGTAATCCCAGGGGGCTAGGAAGGGTCACAGGTTTGAAGTCAGTCTAAGCTACATGGGCATTGTGAGGAGAAAAAAAAATTGGTGGAAGTGTTCTGTCCTCATGAGGTTAGCTAATTAGAGTTTACTGTTTCATAAATGTATGGACAGAGTAGGAAATCAAGAAATATATTCAAACTTGAGTAGGAATTTTGTACAAGATGAAAGCGGAATTTAAAATCAATGAGAAAGGGCTGGATTGCTTAGTAAATGCTGTTAAACTTCATTTCCACCTCAGGAAAAAATTGGTTCAATACTCTGACAGTAAAATAAAATAGAGCCAGTGGAATAGCTCGTTGGGGAAAAGCGCTTGCAGCCAAGGCTGACAACCTAAGTTTGACCCCAGGACCCACCTGGTGGAAGGAGAGAAGTGACTCCTGTTATCTTCTGACCTGTGTGCACACACACACACACTCACATATTCACACAAACACATACACACTCACATATTCACACAAACACATACACACTCACATACACACATGAACACACACAAACAAAATGCAGTGAAAATTTCTAAATAAAATGGTTGATCGAAGATTTAAATATGAAGTTTTAAGCTACAGAAATATCAGAGGAAAATGTGGGGAAGTTATGCTAATAATTTGTGAAGAAGAAAACCCATTCTGATTTTCCAGGCTGTGGATGTCTGGTCTCTTCTGTGCCACCCATTGTGCTTTTCTTTCTGCTTAATGAAATTCCCTTCAGGGTAGCAAGTGGCCTAATCCCAAAATATGGGTGATGGTAGCTGCCTGGGTCACTTTTCCAGTCTCCCTTGCAGCTGGGCTGTCTAAGTAGCTTGGTTTGGATCAATAAGGCATTATTGAACATCTGCCGGGTTTCCCCCCCTTATCTTTCCCCATAAAAATGAATACACACACACACACACACACACACACACACACACACACACACACAATGGCTACCGTGTGCACAGAAGGCTAGACATCATCTCAGGATCAGAAGGAAAACACAAAGAATTGAATATCAGCTCTGACATTGATGAACAACTGAACCAGGGTTAGCACCTCTTGTAGTCAGACTTTCTTTTGGGACCACCAGCCCCCAGATACAGACGTGGAGATTTATTATTGGTTATAAAAGCTTGGCTTTAGCTGAGGCTTGTCTCTCTAGCTCCTATAACTTAAATTAACTCATTTATAGTCATCTAATATAACCCATTATGTTAATCTATGTTCTGCTTATTACTTCTCCTCCACTCTGTATGTCTAACTCCTCCAGCCCTTGCTAGATAAAACCCAGAGTTCCCAGCTCTGCTTAAAAGTCCCGTTTATCCCCTCCTGCCTAGTGATTGGCCATTCACTCCTTTATTAAACCAATCAGGCTCTTTAAGCAGGCAAGGTAAAAGAGTGACACATCTTTCAACATTTCCCCCTTTTTATCTAAATAAAAAGGAGAGGTTTTAGCTCTAACACAGTAAAACTATATAGAGCAGGAACAATTACCAAGTAAGGATCACATTCACAATGCCCAGCTTATTTGTATTTAGCAAATTCAGAAAAATTACTCTATTATCTATCCTCTCGGATAGGTCAAAATTTTATACCTAAACCACTTTCTATCATAACTTGTATCACCAACATAAAAATATCTTTTTAGACCCTAAAACATGTTTTTAGATTGTAGGTGGATTTTTTGGTCAGGACCATAAGCTATGTCTCACCAGCCAAATAACCATACAGAGACTTGGCCAATAGCTTAGGCTTATTACTAATTAGCTCTTACAACTCAAATTAACCCATATATGTTTTCTAAGTTCCTCCACATGGGTCATGGCTTGTTACCTCATTTTCTGTATGTCCTGTTTCCACTGTGTTTGACTGGGGACTCCAGAGACTGTAGTAATATATTATTTATGATACATTAAAGCTTGCCTGAAGATTCAGAAAGCAAAATTAACCACAAGTCATAGAAGCCTTACCCTCCCTCAGGAGCTGAAGGGAGGAAGGGAAAGTTGGGGGAGCAGGAGGAGAGGAGGAAGGGGGAACTGGGATTGGAATATTTAAAAAAATTTTTTTAAATAAAAAAAAAAAAGAATGGCATGGGCTTTGGCTAATTAAAAAAAAAAGAGAGAGAGGTAAAACACCAAATGTTTAAAATTATTTAAGAAGGAGGAGAAGAGAAACAAACTAAAGGTCAAGTAACTCACCACCGGGGAGCAAACGCCCTCTACTGGCCTCCACAGCCACCTGCATGCATGTGCACATGGCGATGAACAGACATACATCATCTTTTCAATCTAAAAAAGAGGAGAGAGGGAGGGAAGGAGAGAGAGAGAGAGAGAGAGAGAGAGAGAGAGAGAAAGAGAGAGAGAGAGCTGTATCCTTTCCTTATGCACACATGCTCTGTAGGTCAGGGTTTTGGAGAGAACGCAACACTCATGTCTTCTTCCTGGATGCTGGTGTCTGGAGCCCCAGCAGGGAGGAGGTGAGTGACAGTGTGTGACTCAGCTGTCTGGAGCCTGGGAAAGCGCAAAGGTTTCTTCCTGCCAGCGTCTGCCCCTGAGATGTGATGATTCAGCTGGCATTTAGCGTGACCTTGGGCTTCTCAGAGCATGGAGGCTTCAGATTATCAGACCACTTATGTGACAACTCAGGACTCCAGAAGCGATGTCCCAACAAGGTGAGGCCCTCTGTGTGTAGCCTCAGAGATCACCCTCTGCTGCCGCTCTGCTCTACCATCCCAGCAGTCCCCAGCCTGCCCAGTTCCAGAGAGCAGGAAACAGAAGCTACACAACTGTTCAACACCGGTCGTTAACTCCAGGGAGTAGAATGTTCCTCTTTTCACTTACCTTCATTTCCTAATATACCAAAACAAGCCAAGCACTCCCTGACACAAAGCTAAGTGTTTTAGACAAACTCAGGGTTCTCTTCTGCATGGTAAAATAAAACCGGATTTCCCATGCACCCTTGTAAATTTGCAGCAGTTTGAGCTTAGAAATACATCTGTGTGTTTCTCATGAGCTCCCCTCTGCGATGGCACAAACGCAAGAAGCATAATGAGTCTGCACGCCTGCATGCATGAAGGTTCATCCCATACATCCACAGCTGTTCACACCAGGGTCAGGCTCTGCAGACACAGAGAAACGCTGTGTCAGCTTGCTGCCTAGATGTCTTCCGGCTGCGTGGCATATCACTATGGGGCCAACATCTGGATCATTGTCTTCTGTTTGAAAGCAAGCCCAAGACAGACAGCAGCTGCCCTGCCTTTGTCCTAATGTCTGGCTGCCAAACCTTTTATAGAAGCTTTTATCCTCTCTCTCTCTCTCTCTCTCTCTCTCTCTCTCTCTCTCTGTGTGTGTGTGTGTGTGTGTGTGTAGAAGTCAAAGAATTAACAATGGCTGTCTTCCTCTTCCACTCACCACCACTTCACTTTTTGAAGGTAAGGTCTCTCACTGAACACAGCACACCATTTTGGTTAGAATATCTGGCCAGGGCTTCGCTGGTATCTGCCTTCTTCTGGGCTTGTAGAGTACATCACCACACCTTTTTTTTTTTTTTTTTTTTTTTTTTTTTTTTTTTTGAGACAGGGTTTCTCTGTGTAGCTTTGAAGCCAGTCCTGGAACTATCTCTGTAGACCAGGCTGAACTCAAACTCACAGAGATCCGCCTGCCTCTGCCTCCCAAGTGCTGGGATTAAAGGTGTGCACCATCAACGCCTGGCTCCCAATTTTTATATAAATGCTGGGATCCAAATTTAGGTCCTCATGCTTGTACAGCGGGCACTTTAGACACCAAGAATTTGCCCAGTGCCTACGCCTTCGACTTCCATTCCTTCCTGTCTCCCCAACTTTTCTCCCATACCACACTCACCTTGGTAGAAATGTCACAAAAGCAACTGGGTAAGCTGGGGGAGGGCAGAACCAGATAATAAAACACGATGACATGGTTCTTCTGGCTTTTCCTAGACACCAGCTTTGGTTTTGGTTTTTCTGCATCACTGTTTTATGATATCACTGATGTCAGCGACACCTGATACTTCCTAATTCCATCTTTTTATTGTGGCAAAAAACCTACATAAGGTGAACTTGACCGTCTCAGCCATTTCAATGCACCCAACTTATCAACTTCAAAGTCATCCCCATCACCTTAGAACTTCTCTCATCTTTCGTCTCCAGAACATTCCTCATTTTCTCAAGTCAAAACTCTGCCCATTAAACACTAGCCCTCCTCTGTTCCAACCTGGTCCTCCTGGCCCATGGATACCATGGTTCCAGTTTCAGATTTCAAACTTGGTGTGGTTAGGTACTTCATATAATGGAATCATCCGGTGTTTGTCCTTTGATGAGTGGGCTTTTCTCATTGTGCAATACTTTTTCAAGGCCATGTGCCAGGATTCCCTTCCACTGAAAGGGTAAACATACTATTTTAGGTCCATAGCACAGTTTTGATGCACTTTTCTATTAACAGAAACCTGGGCCTCAGCAACTACATTTTTCCTAAGCGGAGTCACCTTTTCCTTTCCCTCACCTGAGAGACAGGATGCTCCCTTTCCTTCAATTCCTTCTTTCCAGTCCTCAATCTTTGTTTGAACTCCTGAGGATTAAGGGCCCTCTCCTCCTCCCTCCAACCCCAGTTGATGACCTGTGTTTCTGTGTTCCTCCAGTGGTCGAGACCGCAGGCTTAGGTCTTTAACAAGACTTCACTGGCCTGACCTAATGCCATGCTCATACTTCACACACAATTCAAGAATATCCCTTCTCACCTTGATTTCTTGGTTACGCCTGTTCCTGTCCGTCCATCTTAAGCTACAAGAGGCTATAAATCTTCCGGGAATTAGATGAGAGCTTTGGGGGTTCATCTTTAGCAAAATAGGAACTTACAGCCTCAGGTCTGAGAACCAGGCATAACTAGGAGCGAGGTCAGGATTTAGAATGGAAAATGGGGCAATTTATTAAAAAATCTGTACACATTAAAAAACAAAACAAAACAAGCAAAAATCCCACCACCCCGTTTCCCCCTGTTGTACACACCGCCATGCTCAACTTTTTTACATAGCTGGTAGGGACTGAGCTCAGTTCCTCATGCTTGCATAGTGAGCACTTTGCTAATGGAGAGCCTCTCCAGTCCTCCAGCATTCTTATTAACCACCCATCCTTGTTATTACCATTCTTGAACCTGCCACTACACCTCATCCTGACTATAGAGTCAGTGCTCAAATAAGAACTTGGGGTTGTCTTTGCTGGAAAAGCCAAGTGGCTCCCTTAGAAATAACCTACACACACACACACACAGAGAGAGAGAGAGAGAGAGAGAGAGAGAGAGAGAGAGAGAGAGAGAGAGAGAGAGAGAGAGAATAGTCCCACAGTGACCGTCTCATACTAGAGGTGTCAAGAACCCTATAGTTTCTCAGTCCACAGCACTGGGTGCTTTAGCATTCCCAATCTGGGCCTGAAGACCCACAGGGTTCATGGACAGCTTTTGTTTCACAGTCAATGATGGCAGCTTGGTTCTAAGAGTTCAAGGGCAGCCTGGTCTACATAGCAAGTTCCGAGACAGCCAGAGAGACAAAGTGAGACCTTGTCTCAAAAGACAGAATGAAAGGAAGGAAGAAGGACTGGAGAAATGTGGACTCATCTCCTTCTCTCATTCCCATCCTTCAAGCCCAGTTTATCATGAAGACCCATCAACCTCCCACCTGGCACATTTCTCCTTTATTTATCTGTTGGCTGAGAGGAGCGTATGTTCACAGGAGTGTGCACACACTCACACGGAAGTCATCATTCAGCCTCAGGTGCCCTTCCTTGGGAGCTGGTCACCTCCATTTTTGAGGCAGACTCTCTCGCCAGCACCTGGGGCTTCAGCCATTTTTATGTTTTAGGCTGGCTGCCCAATGAGACCCATGGAACCCCATCTCCGCTTCCCCACACCACCGTGCTTGACTTCTTACGCAGGTGCTGGGGTTTGAACTTAGATCCTCATGCTTGCATTGCAAGCACCTTGCTAACTGAGCCATCTCCCCAGATATCTGGCACATTTACCGATCACCCATCCTTTTCATGGAGGGATGCTGCTTAATGACTTGCTTCCCACGTTTTGCTCAGCTGGAATTTTGACACCACCCAGGACCACCTGCCCAAGGGACAGCACTGCCCTCACTCAGTAGGACGAGCCCTCCCACGTCATTAATCAAATGGTTGTCCACAGGCCAATCCAATGAAGGAATTTTCTCATTTGTGATTCCCTCATTTCAGCTATGTCCAGATAAGTTTGCGTTGAGTTGACAGAGACTATCCAGCAGGCTCCTCAGTCAGCCCTGCCCCTTGCCTTTCCCTTGGCCAAATCTTGCTTATTTCATTCTCTTCCTTCTTCACGAAGCTCCAGCTTCATTATTTTTCTTTACCATTCCAAAATAAAGACAAACTCTCTGCTGCTTCAGACTCTCCCCATGCTAACCCACACAAGGCTTTGTCCTGCTTTTCGTCTGGCTGGCTCTTCCCCGTCTACAGGTCTCAGCATAGAAGCCATCTCCCCATGAACACCTTCTCCAAGCCACCCAGCAGAACTAAGTCCTTCTTGTTCTGGGTCTTCATGAGGGTGGCCATTCTTTACACTGCTTGATCTCATCATTGTCTCTATTTTGCTACAAAGATGAGGAACCCACACCACTGCCTCTAGGATCTGGCTCGGTACCTGTTTGAGTGAATACCATCTGAAAGGGAATATGCAAATATTGTTTGCATCTTTCTGGGCAGTTTTCCAGCTTGTTCTTTGGAGTAAGCACAACAGAGTTGGTTGAGGATTAGAAATGTATGACAACAGTGTCTCCTCCTGTGGGATACGACATCAGCAGCACTGTAGGCTGCTAACACCTCTCTCAGATGGGCAGGTACAACAGTTCATCTACTCGTATTTCAGAGAGGAGAGAATAGGAACACACACACACACACACACACACTGATTTGGGGGAAGTGGTACTTTTTAAAAATTATGGTTCCAAGCGTTCCTCAGATAAGAAGCAGAATTCTACCTTAATGGGCTTTGTCAAGTGGGATTCAACTAACATCCATTTGAATCAAATTATTTTATCTGTACTTATTTAATCTTAATTTATGTTTATATGTGTGTGATGGGGATATGTGCAACCAGATTGGGCATGAGATGTCCTGGATCTGGTAATGTTATAGGTGGCTATGAGCCACCCAGCAGTGTTTCTGGGAACTTAGATCCTCCACCACAGCTCTAAGTGCTCTTAGCCCCCAAGCTATCTCTCCAGCCCCTGAATCAATTAGTAGTGTGGCTGTTTCATTGTTATGGTAACCAGGGAAAGTAAAATGATGCAAAGGGGCAAGAAGTCAGATGGCGAGGAGTGGCCGCTGTGTCCTCCCTGGCATTCCACATTTGTTGCAGTTGTAGCTGCTCTATAGTCCTCATCATAAACGCCTGTGGTCGGAATAATGATGCTGACAAAGCAAGAAGAGATGTCTACTTTCTCACCTTAAGATCAAATCCCTGTCACCCTTATTTCTCATCCGGTCCAGTGTCACGATCACCTTCAACACAGTTGGAGTCGTCTTTGAAAAGAATGGTCCTCACTAAAATAGGAAAGAGAGAGAGACAGAGAGACAGAGACAGAGAGAGAGAACATAAAAGAGGGAGCCAATATTGGTTTGAAGATAAAGTTGAACACAAAGAAAGGTCGAGGGAACTACAAGACTGCTCCCAACTAACAATCTCAGCTTCCGTGGAAAGGCTATCATAAATGCCCTTCCCAGAGAGTGAGATCAACAACTAACTTCTCCATGGAGCCCTCAACTAATGCCTGTTGAAAATAGGAGCAAACACCCATACATAAACACTGAGTCGAACTAGAACCCAGAAGCAGATGGAGAGGACAAGACCATGCGGTAGAAGTACATAGAGACAGCTTACCTGAACAAGGAGGAGCTAACGGCCACTAGACTGATAGCTGGGAAGCCAACAGGGGACTGACTCAGGCCCCCCTGATTATGGGTCTCAGCCAGAAGGTCTGAGCAGTCTAAGAGACCTCAGACAGTGGAGCCAGGATGTATCCCTGGTGCACAAAAGGACTTTGCAAACATATCCCCCATGGAGGGATAACTGCCTTATTCTAGAGATAGGAGAGAAGCCCTAGTCCCTACTTCACAGGACCTGTAAGATCTACATGACCCCAACTGGATGGCATTCCCCTACATATGGAACTGTGGTGGGGGGATGGGAGGGGAGGGTGTTTAGAGTGCATGTGAGAGGGCAGAGAGGGTAAAAGGGAGGGAAGGAGGGAGGGAGGGCTGGAGGGGAGGGAGGGAGGGAGGGAGGGAGAGGGAACTGGGATCAACATGTAAAATAATAAATTAAAAAAAAAAAAAAAACGCTTTGACTCCAAAATTTAAGTTGAAGAAGTTACTGGGGAAAAGGATTTCTATTTTTGTTTCCACAGAAAATGAAAAGATGTAGATTTCTTCCAGACTAATGTGGTTTGATCACGCCAGACCACCTGAAACAGAGTACAAGCTGATCCTACATTCCAAACAGCTGGACAAAACAGCCCTACAGACTACAGCTAGGATATCTGAATCTTCTTCGAATCCCCCAAGACAGCGCCCCTTACCAGCAGGAAGTAGTTTGGAAAGAACGACGCCCAAATTCCCAAATATTGTCTATAAATGTTTGTTTTCATTTAATTGGACTTTGTTATATAAAATTAAATAAAAAAATTATATAAATAAATAAATAAATAAAGAATGGTCCTCGCTAAAGGGGTAACCTCTCAACAGAGCAGGAGCTTAGGTCCTGCTTGAGAAGGAGCCATAAATGACGCCTCCAAGATTCAATAGTTGGATGACCGCCACTCGCTAAAGGATGGGTGCCCCAAAACGTGAGTGGATGGTCTTCAGCTATGGAACTCATCGACGTGGCCTCACCCACACACTACACTGCTAAATCTGTGTCTTTGCGTCTTTGAAGATAAAGCCCAGAAGAAAGAGAACACACAACACTGCGCATGAGTGAAAACCAGGAAGGAAGGGTGGCTCTTCACTCGTCATTCATCTGTGCAGTGAGCAGATTTCATTTGCCACCCACCACGTAAAGATGAATGATACTTGAAATCAGGGGTGGATTTGTAAAATTAGCCTTTTGTTCAAAGAGGAATGGGGGCAGCTTTTAAGATAAATGCAGTGCAGCTAGTGAGTATTGTCGTAGGGATCGATACTGTAAAGTCCTGTAAGAAACCAGAGGGGTGATTTGTTCTATGGGGGCAGTGGAGAACGGCTTTGTTAAACAGATGGTATTAGAGCTAGGTTTTGAAGTATAAGTAGGAGTTTCCTGGTAAAGAAGGGTAAGGCAATTCCAAGAAGACAAAATGGTCAACATAAAGGCTTGAGGACACACTTGGAGAGAATAGAGCAGGGAGCTCTGAGTTACTGTTTGTTCTATTGCTATGGGGAGAGACCATGACCAAGGCAGTGTATAAAGGAAAGCATCTGACTGGAGACTTGCTGACAGTTTCACAGGGTTAGTCTATGACGTGCCATAGTGCTGGAGCAGTAGCTGTGAGCTTTACATCCTAATCCTGCAGCAGAGACACACGCAGACAAGGTCACACCTCTGGGTCCTTCTCAAACAGTTCAACCCTGGGTGGCCAAGCATTCAAATACGCGAGCCAATGGGAGCCGTTCTCATTAAAACCAGCGCAGTCATACAGAGAAAAGAAAACAGAGTCAAGGCAGACAGAGACTTAAGGACAACACATCCTTCTTCATGCTTAAACCTCAGTCTTCTTCCTAAAGCAATGCTATGCCTGGATGACTTCACCACGTGTGCTTCATAGTAAGGCTGTTCTTCTTAGAAAGAATTCCCTGGTGTATTTTAGGAATATTAAAAGAAACAAAGGGAGGGGGAACTGGGATCGACATGTAAAATAATTAAAAAAAAAAAAAACGCTTTGACTCCAAAATTTAAGTTGAAGAACAAGTTACTGGGGAAAAGTATTTCTATTTTTGTTTCCACAGAAAATGAAAAGATGTGGATTCCTTCCAGACTAATGTGGTTTGATCACACCAGACCGCCTGAAACAGAGTACAAGCTGATCCTACATTCCAAACAGCTGGACAAAACAACCCTACAGACTACAGCTAGGATATCTGAATCTTCTTCGAATCCCCCAAGACAGCGCCCCCTTACCAGCAGGAAGTAGTTTGGAAAGAACGACGCCCAAATTCCCAAATATTGTGTATAAATGTTTGTTTTCATTTAATTAGACTTTGTTATATAAAATTAAATAAAAAATACTCTATATGCAAAAAAAAAAAAAAAAAAAAAAAAAAAAAAAAAAGAAACAAGGCTAGGCAACCAGTCAGCGGGCTTTTGCAATCATCTAGTCAAGAAACCAAGGTGTGGCTTATAAAATGGACTAAAGCAGAGGCAGTCAGACTGAATCCACAGGTGCCATTTCTCACCTTTCATGACAGCACAAAGTTGTACTTCCTAAGAACACACTTAGTTGATGAAGCTGGAGTAAGGAATGGTACAGCTGTACAGAGAACTTGAGTCCAATCAAACCATGCCTATGAGTTGACTAACGAGAATACACTCAGGATTTACCATAAAGACATACATTTACACTACAAAGCAAGATGTACGTACTCAACTTCAAACCTCTTTGTTCTAAACCAGAAGCAATTCACAAATTTATTCAAAGGGGTCTATCTAAATTAAGGATACATACAACGGAAAATTATGCAGGCATGAAAAGAATATGAAAACTGTACAAATTGATGCTACATAATTTCTAGGGTGTGCTATTACATGGGCAGAGCAAACACAAAGGAATCCAAGGAGTGTGTCAGCTTTTATTTAAGAATGGCAGGAAAATGTGATATGAGCATTTATATTTACTGTTTTCTGCAAAAGATGTGCAGAAAGTATAAATAATGAAAATTATTGCCAGCAAAGGGTGAATAACAACATGCTAGAGGAAATGATGAACTCAGCAGGCACAGAGCATTCCAGTGGTGTGGAGGGCTTTCTGTGGCTTACAGGGGACCATCTTCTCACTGTATCCTCCCACCGTAGAGAAGGAGACAGTGCTCCAGGCTCTGTTAGAGGGACACAAGTCCCATCACAAGAGCTCTTGTGACTTCATCATCCAGATCTACCTCCTGAAGTTCTGATATCTAAGTTCCATTAAACGGGGATTAGCGCTTTAATATGAATTAGGAAGACAGCCTCTGACCATACCAACAAGAATGAGACCAGTTTCATCTGCATGTGTTTGAGTAGGTGTAGGGTGTCTCTATTCTCATGTGATATATATATATATATATATATATATATATATATATATATATATATATATAGAGAGAGAGAGAGAGAGAGAGAGACTGGACATTTTAGCATGTGGGATAGATATGAAAGTAATGGAAGCAAGTCATCAAATGTCTGGTTAGAGCCTGTGAAAGCAGTCCTGGGGTGGGCTGAGGAAGAGAGAAGGGAGGAAATGACGAGTATGTGGACCAGAGGGTAACCATGAAGTGCTAGTAGAGGAACTTCAGCTTTTATTCTGAGAGAGGTAGATGATGGCAGATGTGATGCAACCCTACTACTTTGCAACCTAACTAAAAACATAATGATGACGATGATGATGACAACGACGATGATGATGATGACAACGATGATGATGATGATGACAACGACGATGATGATGATGACGACGATGATTATGATGACGATGATGATACATCCCAGCCGTAGGACTATGGAGAACATACATCACGGCAGTAGGATTAGAAGTATGGGGTCTGCAGAAGGGGAAGGAGTGGCTCCCCCTGAAGGCCAACATGCACGAGGATTGGGGCACAATACGCATGCTCAGGAGCAGGTTCTCAAAGGCTTCAAGATGTTGGGGGAACACGGGCGATGGGAACCCTCTTGGAATGTACAGAGAGCTGGCTGTTAACTGGAAGAATACGGGAAAACTTTCTACTAACAACAGCCAGTCATAAATCTTAGGAGGAAAAACACTACAGAAATTTATGCAGCCCAGAAGCTGCTACAGTGAGCAGGGGACAGCTTGCCCAGCACGGAAGCCAGGGAAAGTAAAGGGACTGGAAAGATGGGGCCTGGCAGTCTCCTCCCAGGCATTTTACCCTGCTTATGATCTACAGGACTGAGCGTTGGGAAGGAGACTTAGCCACAAACAGATGTAAACAAGACTGGTTCTCTGTGTCCTCATCGACAAAAGCCCGATTCAGCTGTTAGCCCAGGAAGCCTCTGCCAGGGAAACCAGCCCTGCAAGGTACGCACAGGGCAAGGTACATACAACTGCAAGGTACAAACAGCTTCAAGGTGTGTACAGCTACAAGGTACACATGGCTGCAAGGTGCACACGCTACAGATGTGGGTCTCAGTGCTGAAACACCAGGACTCGCCAACTCCAGATTTCTCAACCCCAGGTTCACAGTTAGACTTGGAGGAAAGGGGTTCTATAATGCAGCAGCAGGCAGACGCAGGCTATCCTTGCCCCTGTCCTGGCTGGAAGCAAAATGCAAGACTCTTCATTCTCACCCCACCCCACCGCCACCCTCCTGGACAGTCTACTTGTCCCTGATCCAAAGCAGGGTTCTACCCATCTTTTACAGTCTACTTGAAAAAAATGAGACTGACAAATAAATCCAGGAATATTTGTTGGGTGAACTTAAGGTGTTGGCAAGCCAGAGGTGAGGAGGAGAGCATAGGCCTACTCTTGGGAGCAACTGTCAAAAAATACACAGTGCTGTAGGTCTTGCAGACCACTCACTAGCTCTTAGTGGTGTGCCCCGTTGCCTGAGGCAACGCCACTGTGGATAGAGGCTTTTATGTGTTACAACCCAGTCCTCCCGTATCTTAGCTAGGACACATTACGTACAAGACTTAGACTCTCCATGATAGGGCAGCTATTGGAATAATCTCTGTAGTTTTCCAGTTACCTGTAGCCTGGACATTTCATTTCTTGCGTGATGTTGTTCTTGTTGGTTGTAGTTCCATTTTGTTTATGTTATTACCTTTTCTTTCTTCTGGACAATCTATTTGATAGTTGTTCTTATTGTATATAATTTTATGTTAGAGTTAGAACCTTCTTATTAGGAAAAAAGGAGGGAAGAGTTACGAGATTTGGATCTGTTTAGCCAATGACCTTTGGGACAGCAAGCCCTAAGCTTGTCTGCATATGTGGATGCTAAAAAGCTGATGGGAATAGGTGTGGCGCGCCCCTGACCCGCAGGGGAAGAAGACCACCGACACGAGGATCCTTCTCTGATCACACTTTATTGAAGCACTTCTTGATTGAGGGAGAGCTGGAGATGAGGGGCACGCAAGCAAGGAAGGGAGCGGCTTATATCTAGGCAGGATGGGCGTTTCTTCCTGAAAGGACACCAGTCAGTCTGGGATTGGTGCATAGCTGTTGCCAGGCAGACTCGAGGAGGGCACGCGCCAAAACAGGGTTGTTTACAACAGTCCTCGGCGCCATCTTGTAATGGCGAATTGTGTGGGTTCCCACAAATAGGTGGCTCTCTCTTGCTTTCCTGCTCCCTTGGGTGGTTGGGCCCCAGCTCCCATGAGCAGAACAGCAGGTCACAGCAGCTGGATTGCTAATATTTTCTATATCTGTGAGGGTTTAGCCCCATTTTATACCTAAATAAATTCTTGAGACCTTTTAACAGACTCACGTGGATTCATGGAATATGCCACACATGTGACTGCCACTCAAGCAGGTACCTACCAGGGGTGGGTATTCGGAAACTCAAGGGCAATAGGCGTGGAAATGATGGGGGAGGGGGGCCGATGAAATCCAGAGCCTAGTCTAGATCTACCTCCAGCACCTTTCAGTCTGGGGTCCTCCGTCAGCCCTTCCACAACTGAGTTAATAGACTAAATTAATAAGAACATGTAACATGAAGGAGGCTTACTTATTCAGTTTTGTTTGTTTCTTGTGGATTCCTGCCGATCAAACTCTGGTTTATGCCAGCAATATGTGAAGGCCTGTGACGTACTATATATGTGAGTATCCCAAGCCTCTCCTTTATTTATGCCCACGAAACGGTGAATGTGAGTGCCCCAAATCCTCACTTATAGGAAGGATTGATTATTACACATCTTTTGGGGGTGTGTCTCAAGACAGGGGCCTGGCCTTAAACTCAGAGATCTCTTGCCCGAAGTCCTGGGATAATGCCACCATCTGGCTTACACATCCTGTCTCTAAGGTGGGGAGCCACAGATTGAAGTGAGAGCCAGGCATCTCTCTAGGCCATCTCCTTCTCTTTATCTTTTCTGGGGCCTAGATAGCAGCAGATGTGCTATCAATGAACAGAGTCAAGAAAATAAGGGAAGACTGCTGGAGAGAGGTCTCAGTGACTGGGAGCATGGGCTGCTCTTCCACAGGACCAGGGTTCAATTCCCAGCACCCACATGACAACTCACAACTGCCTGGACCTGCAGTTTTAGAGCGTCTAATGCTTTCTTCTGGCCACCTTGGGCACTGCACACATACATACATACATATAGACAAAACTTACCCATAAACATAAAATAAAGTTGTAGAAGTCTTGTAAAGAAAATAAAGGAAGAAATCACTAAAGCGTCCATTGGTGAGTCTGAAACATTCAGTGTCTGTGGATCTGGGCATGGGAGCTGCCCTCCTCGCTCCTGCCTACATCGGTGGTTCTCAACCTGTGGGTCACGACTCCCACAGGGGTGGTAGTTTAGATATTTACATTACATTCATAACAGTGCTGGAGCCTGCTCCAATGAGAGCACACTGGGACATAACAGTAGCAAAATTACAATTCCAAAGTAGCAATGAAAATAATTTTATGATGGGGGGGGGTCACCACAACAAAAGGAACTATATTAAAGAGTCACAGCACCAGGACGATTGAGAACCACTGGTCCCTAAGCTACACATTGGGTCAAAGAGCTGTGCCAGGACTTCTGAGCACCAATGCTCTGCCACGGGCTCCATATCACAGGATGACAAAGCAGCAGCTGTTGTAACCATCTGAGCGTGCCTGGACATCTGGCTGGTGACCTTCCAAAGGCTCTATCCTAAGCAATCCCCAGACAAGAACTCTGATTTCCCTGTGGCCCTAAGCCAGGACTGAGTGCCTGGTTGCTGGCAGCCAGCCGCTGAGCTGCAGATGACACGGGTCATGAAGAGCTGGGCTACCATCTTAGTTCTTTCAACAGCCGATTATAAAGGATGGGGCAGATTTATTTGCCCTGCCGTAAATCCTCCGTTAGAAAGACTCAAGGGAACGCAAACGGTCAAGTGGAGGGTGTCGTGTAACACCATTTTCACTGTGACTCCTGCTTTTCTTCGTGGTCAACTGGCCCTGCTTAAAGGGAGCTGCAGGCACCCTACAGATGTCTGGGGGGGGGCAGGCTTCCAGTAACATCTCACTCTGGCCTCCTCCCGGAGTTCAAGAGCATCTTCAGCCGATTCATTACATCAGCACAAAGTCACCATATTGTCACAGTGGGGAGCCCCAGCAGATTCCTGTTAGTCCTCCCCACCCTCGGTGACTGTTGGGAAAGGGAGTAGGCGATGAAGGCAGAGGAGGGTCCTGACCCTTGACAATGCATTCAAGCCTCTGAAGAAACGAATAAATAAATACATGCTGTCTACATCAGCACAATGCTAGATTCACCAGAAGTCGCTTCCATTGGCCTTTGCTTATCTTCAGAAGATTTGAAAGTCCAAGTAAGAGGAGCCCCTGTGCCACACTGCCTCGTCTAAAGTCTCCCCTTGATACATCAAAACATGATATGTTTGAACTCATGCCTGAAAAAATATTTCGTGTGCATCTGCAGGGGACACGCATGAGTGTGAGTTGATGCACTTACGTGAGGAGGTCAGAGGTCAACCTCAGGTGCCATTCTTCCTGCACCATCCATCTTGTACTTATCTTGAATCAGGGTCTCTCCTGGTCAAGATCATGAAGTAGGTTAAGCCTGTCTCTGCCTCCTATGCTCTGGGATTTCAAGTATGATATTCTTTTGGGGGGGCGGGGAGGGATGTAGGATGGGTCCTGAAGCTTAATCTTGGATCCTAATGCTGGCAAGGCAAACAATTTGCCAACCCACCTTGATAAATTCTGAGAGGCTTTCTACAGTGTGCCAGGTTCCCTGTGTCCCTGGTCTACCCTTCCTGGTCCATCATTGCAGCATCCAGAGCCACTGGGAGCATCAGGACAGTGGGTGCATCTCACTGCTCATTAGGAAAAGAGTAAATCCCAAAAGTGTTCCAGAGGTGGGTTCACGTGGCTCCTCGCAGGCCTTGATTGAGCCTTAACTTCTCACTCTGGGTACTTGGGCAACTGTGTCAACAGCAAGGGACAGCTGTGCTCTGGTCACAGGAGCCACTGTGGCAAAGTTGCCTCATCATCCTCTAACCACTCACTCACCTATGGTGGAAAGGGCCCCTGCTTGGAACACTCATGAACAAAGAAACATCTCCACTCTGTGTATTTGCAACAAACGAATTCCACTTTCAAAGAGAGGCACTGTAAAACAAACCAAAGAAAAGGCCTTAAGAAATCCCAACTCTTATTAAATCTCCCGAGTGGTAGAGGATTCCTTTCTGGTAGTTTTTATTGACAGGCATTTTTGTGTTTGCCTATTTTAAATTGTAACTGTTTGAGTGTGAATACAGAAACGTAAGCAATTTGAAAAACTGTATATCCACCATACAAAATGTTAAGCTATTAATATTTTATTCAGTCAGGTTTTTGATTTTGTGCTTTTTTATTGTTTTTTGGTAGGTTTTGATGGCGGTAGTAGTTTGGTTTTGTTTTGGTTAAAAAACAAAGCACTTGGCTGCACAGATAATCCCTGGTCCCATTCACTTCCCTCTGCCCCAGTGGGTAACCACTAGCCTGAGGCTAGTGATATCAGTCTCACGAAACCCTTTTTAAAATACTTGCTATCTGCCAGGAGTAGTGGCACACACCTATAACCCTAGCACTCAGGAAGAGAAATAATGAGATTCCTGATTGTGGGGGGTTAGAATGTTGCAGATGCCCACTAGGGAGAGACACAGCTTGTGAAGGATCAGGTGTACAGCTCTCGGAACACTCACCATGAGAAGATGAATCTGGTGGGCCTTGCAGTGCCCCCTCGGGCCCATGCTTTGACACTAGACACCCAGCTGATGGCAATATTTTGAAGGCTGTGGAGCCTTTAAGTAGAGGGGCCTGTCAAGTATATGTGAGCCACTAGGAACTGCCCTAGAAGTAATGACACCACCTCCCCCACCCCCCACCCCCCACCCCCCACCTCCCCACCCCGGCTCCTGTCTAGCTCTCTCTGCTCCCTGGTCAGCTGGCTTGCTGACTGCTTTCCTTCGTGTTTCCATTGTAAGGAAAACAAAATCATCCCCACAGCTGTTCTTTCCCTGCCACAGGGAACTGAAATCCCTCTGAACCCATGAGCCAAAATATGCCTGAGCCTTTCCTGTTGGGTATCTGGTCACCGTGATGCAAAAATAATGGATACAAGACACTTGGTTTATATGTGTCTCTCTGTGTTTGTGATAAGTATGTGTATGATATGTGTGATCACAGTGTGTGTGTGCGTGCGTGCGTGTGTGTGCGCGCGCGCACGTGGGCAGGTGGAAGACCAAAGTCAATGTTTCTTCAAACAATCACCACCTTATTCTTTCTCTCAATTGTGCCTGGATCTCATTGAGAAGACCAGTCTAGCTAACCAGCTTGTTCCAGGGGCCTGTCTGCCTTCTAGGATGCTGGGATGACAGGTGGACTGTCACAACCATCCAGCCCTTATGTGGATGCCGGATATCCAAACACCCATCCTCACAACTGCACAGCAAACACTATCCACAGAGCCATCTCCCCAGCCCCCAAGGATGCTTTTTTTGTCCAGCCATCTGTTAACCAACCACAGCATTCTTTCCCCACCCTATTCATGCACCAAAAGGTAGACTGTAACAATGATTAATTCCATTAAAACATGTGGCATGACATGCCCTTTTAAAATTGCTTTTGTTCTATTCAGTGGCTTTGTATGAGGTAGATACTAAAGCATCAGTGAGCAAGCGTGAGTCTGGAAATCCCTAGTGTCTTGTTTGGGAAATGGACACTCCACAACCCTCTGTGAGGATCCTTCCCCAGACCCAGTGCCAGGGACACTTTAACTGCAGGAGGAAACCACAAATCGCTGCTGCTTACCCTATCTGTGCATTTCACAGGCTAATTTTTTATTTTGCATTGTGCTTTCCATACAACTGCCTCATGAAAAGACCTCCACCAAGGACTATGCAAATGTAGCGAGGGCTGTGGGGACAGGTAAATAATAAAAGTTACCAGCAAAGGGAACATTTCCATGAAACTCTTCGGGAAAGAGCGTGGTTTAACATGGGTGCTGCATCAGTGAACAATTGGAGAACCAGACAGGCGCAATGACTTTTGTCTGGCTGCATGCTTCTGTCTTGAGTTCTTCCTGTTATAAGACAGCCAGGCTTTGAACCTTGGCTCTCTTGGTACCACCTGTATGGCTTTCAACCATTTATGTTTATTTTGTCTACATGCATTAGACCGAGTCTGTTTGTAAAATAAAAATACTTACGCACCTATCTCCTTGGAATATTTTGAGTTGTGGGTGGCAAGCGCAATATCGAGCACTGGTCTCCTTCAATGATTCTGGAAACTGGGTGTTAAGCGAAGTCTCAAACAGCACCCATCTTTTTGGAAGATTCTGGATACAGAGTCTTAAAGTGCATATCCCTGAGCACATAGAAAGTCCTTTTTGACATTGTTGCTGTTAATTTATACAACAATTTCTCAGTCTTTATTTCTAACCCATTGGACCTGCCTCAGCTGGCCTCCGTCAGCCTCTGGCTTCCTCACAGCCCCCTTCCCCACCTCTCCGAGGTGGTTAACAAGCCCCCTTCATAGACCACTCCACTGTAGTCTTCCCATCTCACGTATCTGCCCGCACAAATCCATCTTCACACCGGCTACATGAAATCACACCTGGTCTCTGTGGGAGAAGCTCATCAGTGCCGCGCTGTCTTTCCTCTCTCTGCACTCCATTCCTGGAATGTCTATGACTTCTGATCCTGTTCAAAATGTCTAGTCCCTGACCTAGTGCTTGATGAAGCCACCTCTGGCTCTGCGCATGGCTTGTGGTGTTGCCAAGTCTTGCTTGTGGGATAGACTTTTTAGTCTATTGTGAGCCCCGTGAAAGAGGAAAATACCTCATTTAACTTCGTGTGTCCCATACAGGAGGTCCCCTAGGCACGGTCACAATGTGGGTGTGCACAGACTGCTGCTCCTGAGCTGTCCCCACCTGGTTAGGCCACTTGGGAAAATGACCAAGGACGTAAAAGGCAGGTGGCTGCCTTCTCTTTCCTATTATTAAATGCAAACAAAATAAGACCCTCAGGACAGTCAAGCAAAGGTCCTTGAATACCTGAAAACACTAAGCCTGCATGCACTTGACCCTCGTGTGGATAAAGACACCTTCGGGGATAAAATAAAAGCATCTTGGAAAGAACTGGCACTCACTTCACCCATCCTGAACTATGAGAAGATGAGGTTCTCAGTGGCCATGGTGACTCCATATTATGGCGTGCTCCTACCCCATGCCTACTGCCTTTAGGTTTTCTGTGAGGTGTATGTGGGACACCAGGACAGAAATTCCTTGGGAGAACCTGAAATATACTCATTATCACAGTAAAGGGTTCCAGAAGTGGGTCACGGTTAAAACCATACTCTCATGTCTGCTTGTCACATCATGTAGCCATTCCAACTCCAAAGTAAATAGCCACCAGACACAGTCTGTCCCTATGGAGGCTGCAAGTGGGCAGTGAGTGAGAATTGGGTCAGATTCTACTAACAGTAATGCTGGGAGACACGAAGAACATCCCTTAGTAGACATTCCCCAATCTAGTAGAAGGCAAATTCCCTATACCCCCCAGATGCTAAGCCTCTTAGACTATGGGTCATGACTCCAAATGGCTCCATGAAATCAAGTATGGGGGAGACTTTCTAGCAGCTTCCTTGCTTGGGGGAGGCATTTGTGATTATTTACTGTGTTCTGCTTCATTGCACCGAAGCTCAGGCCCACTGGCAACAGAGTGGGTCTCTGCGATGCGGCACGGTTTCCTTGAGTTTGGTTTAAGGGCATGCAGAAAACAACAGTCTCCATGTCAGACTCGAGAAACAATGAGTCACCAAGTTTTTAAAAATCAGAAGAAAAAGGTGAGTGGCCCTCCAAAGGTAAAGGGCAGCAGGACAGCAGCCAGAGGGTCTCAACCTCACCACCAGGACAGAACTCTTCCAGATGTATACCCTTCCAGATTTGAACAAGGAACCAAGACAGCATTTGTGATGGGGAGGCCCAGTGGTCTCCATTCGAAACCCAGGTCTGTTCTTGACATCGTTGAGGCATTAGTCCATTTAACTCATTTTCTCATTAACTCTAGTTCTTTATCAGGAGATTGGGAATGAAGATAATATGGCTATCTAAGAACTGGGTGGGCATACAGGAGGACCAAGATGCCCTTTAGTACTCTGATAAGCTTCTGTGCAAATCATTGAGTTGTCCCCAAGAATGGAGAGTGTGCATTTTATTTGTCTATTCTTTTAATTGTGGACATAGATTTGCTCTGATAACAGAAACCCCAAAGCAGGATTCTCAGATACCATCTCCATTATCTGTGACCCATTTCTTCCTGGAATATGTACAGTAGGAGCACTTTCTTCCACTCAAGATGACCAACCCCACTCCTGGCCACTGGCACTTACAGACAGACCCTTCTGGCATGTGAGGGACTGCTGGTCTACCTTCTCCCACTGGAATTAGCCATAGTATTTTGATCTCTCATTGAGTGGTAACATACTCTCAGGGACTCATGGGATATACTGGGGATCTTTTAGCCCACAAATAGATGCAGAATGTTTTTCTGATAACTAAATTAAAACAAAGGGTTACTAGGTAGAAGGAATTTAAATACTTTATTGAACACCTAAAGTTTTAAAATACACTTTCTAGAGGCTGAAGAAATGGCTCAGTGGCTAAGAGCTTAGGCTGCTCTTCCAGAGGACTTGGGTTCGATTCCTAGAAGCCACAGGCATCTCATAGCCTTCTGTAACTCGAACTCTAGGGAATCCAACACCCTATTCTGATCTCTGAGGTCACTGCACACACATGTGCACAGACATATATGAGGATAAAACATCCTTACACATAACACAAATGTCAATAAATATCAAAAATTAAAAAAATCTTTGTAATTTAAAATATTTTCATTAAACAGAGGAGCATGTTTGAGGGTGTAATAGAAAGTTCAACCAATTTTTTTTGTCAGATTTTGCTTAGAGTTTTGCTTCATGCAGCCTCTGCCAGCTGTCCCTCAGAACTCCCCAGAGGATCTGCCCATTCGCCCTTGACATGCTGGAAAAGTCTGAGAAACGCACCTCTATTGAACACCTTTCCCACAGGACAGCTCGTCGAGTATCATGAGCTCTTACTGTTGGAAAGAGACACTGGAGTTTGTCTAAATCAATCTCGCTCCCTCCCGCAGCTCATCCAACAGATGGCCACCCAGCCTCTGCTGGATCCGGCTCAGAACAGAGAAGAGACCACATGGTAGTCGTTGCCTTTCCATCCCCGGCCAATTCTAATTGTAAGAATTGTTCTTTTCTTAAGCCTGGCAGTGTGAATGTGGCCCAGGAGTGAGGCAGACTTCAGCGGGGCTCTGGGATGTATCATGCACCCTCGCTTTGGGGCTTTGTTTGCTTGCTTGCTTCTGTTTGGTTTCATAAAAGCTTCGTTCTCCCAGTAGCATGGGAAGGATCTACAGTGTGGCACAACTGAACCTCAGTGGCCTCAGCTATAAAATGAGACAAGTAGTTTTTAGAGGTGTCACGGGAATTATGGGAAGGAAAAGTATAGGAAGAACCCAGCATTCCACCCAACAAGTGGCGAGATCCAGCCAGTACTCATTCCCACCATCTTTGTCTTCCTCCATAGCTTCAGTTAACTAAAGTTCTCGAATGCGTGAAGCTTCTGCTTCATGTAGACATCAGGTCAAGGTTCATCAGCCCTCCTCCCCTGTACCCAAAAGTTCTCCATTATGATCTAAACAACTCATGTCTCCCGCAACCAAGTAACACTCAGACTCTGACCATAGTATCGCCCCCTCCCTGAATGTTAAGGTATGCTTACAGTCAGGTGTGGCAACACATACCTATAACCCCAGCACTCAGAGGGTAGAGGCAAGAAAATGGTGATACCAGAGCCAGGCTGGGATGTGTAGCTAGATCCTAAGTAAAGTCAAATAAATAAATTGTTACAAGATGAAATAGAGAAGTGTTAGGAGACAAAAATAACATGAGTAGAATAGAGGGCTAGAAGGGACTAGAATTGGTATGAGGGTGCAAATTAAAATACAAGAGTAAAGGGGAAGGAGATGAAGAAAAACTAACTATAATCTGTGAATGAATGTGTATGTGTGTGTGTGTGAAAATGCCATCATGAAACCCATTACTTGAGAACTCGAAAGATAAATTTGTAGCTCTGTTCAGTAGAGTAGTGTTTCTCAGACTTCTCCATCCATGTATGCTAACCTTTCAGTTTTTAACTCAAATACAAGATTTGAGTAACTCACACTCAAGGGGACTGGATTTGGTGCTGGGGGATAGCTCAGACACTGAAGTGCTTGCACTCATGTACCAAGCACACACAGAACCTCAGCCCTGGGAAGCAGGGACAGGAGGGTCCCTGGGCTTTGCTGAGCAGTCTGTGTGGCTGAATCTATCCTGGTTCGGGTAGAGACCATGTCCCAAAACATTAGGAAGAAAGCAATTGATGAAAATTCCATGTCAACCCTGGGCCCTCTGCACGCACACACTGATGATAGTGGTGGTTGGATCCAGCAACGTGTTCCTCGTGCACTCTGTACACACACACACACACACACACACACACACACACACACACACACACACACAGTGGGGGAATATACACAGAGAGACAGAGACAGGACTGGGCTTTCTTGTGGCATTTGACCAGCCAGCATGATTTGGACCAAAATGAGGACGTTCTCACCTTTTCAGACAGACCAGCAATTTGCAATGCAGCACTGACTACACAGCAGCTGAAGATCTGAAGGAGCCACCAAATGGAGTTTTAGCTACCATAGCCCCAAGCTGACTGGCTTTCTTGCTGTGCAGTGCAGCAGAAAACAATCCCAGCCTATGGAACTTCACTGGAGATCGGGAGTCGCGTGGGGAAGCTCAAGGACTCCCATCTCTCCATCATGCTCCATCCCCCCAAAACGTAGCCCACTGAGTATGTTAGGTTCTCACTCGCCCAGTTAGATCCTCCCCCTCCTGTAGAGGACCAAGCAAGGAACTGGGAATTGAATTGTCTCCTAATTCATATGCTGAAGTTCTAAACCCAGATGGTGTGTGGAGACAATGCCTTCGTGGAGATGATTAAAAGCCAACGGGGTCACAATGGTGGACTCTAAACTGCTAAGACTGACTTCTTCCTTGAGGAAAAAGAGACAGCAGAGCGCATATTCTCCCCCATACACCTTAGAGGAAAGCCCACCCATGGCCTCTGCATTGGCTCCCACCTTCAGGTTCCAGCCCTGCATAAGCTCCTGCTCTGACTTCCTTCAGTGATGTCTACAATGAAGAAGTGTGAGCCAAATCACCCCTTTCCTCCCCAAGCTGCTTTGGTCATGGTGTCTCATCACAGCAATCATAACCCTCACTAAGACTAAGGAGAAAGCATAGCAATGCGGTTGGTTCTCAGGCCCAGGAACGGAGACCAGGGAACTCCAGCTCACCCTCTCTGCTTTTTAACTTCTTCGTTTCATCTGGGCCACCAGAGAATGGACCAGTGTCATCACATTCATGGTGTGTCTTTCTGCCTTCTCTGGAAATACCTTCACAGATATCCTAGAAGTGTGTCTTGGTCATCTAAGTAAACTCTAAATCCAACCACATTAAAAAAAAAAAAAAGAAAAAGAAAAGAAAAGAACCTGACCATTGCAACCAGCGCTGTGTTCAAGGTTGGAATTGATATATCAGGAAACTTCTATTTTTGTTTCCACAGAAAATG
Source organism: Phodopus roborovskii (assembly GCF_943737965.1). Classification (NCBI taxonomy): domain Eukaryota; kingdom Metazoa; phylum Chordata; class Mammalia; order Rodentia; family Cricetidae; genus Phodopus; species Phodopus roborovskii. The sequence continues at coordinate 6,384,464 of NW_026126638.1, forward strand.
AAAAGCTGTGGATTCCTTCTGACTAATGTGGTTTGATCAAGCCAGACCACCTGAAACAGAGTACCAGGTGATCCTACATTCAAAACAGCTGGACAAAGCAGCCTTGCAGACTACAGCCAGGATTTCTACATCGTCTTAGAATCCCCCATGACAGCACCCCTTACCAGCAGGAAGTAGTTTGGAAAGAACGACGCCCAAATTCCCAAATATTGTCTATAAATGTTAGTTTTCATTTAAATGGACTTGGTTATAAAAAATAAATAAATAAAAATATCAGGAAACTTATCTGGATCAAACCCATAGAGCCAGACAGGCTCGGGACATGGCAAGCATGCATCTGTGTCCCCGCGAGTAACTACATGGTCAGAGTTCCTAGTGTGAGGGGGTAACTTAAACCAAGAGACGCCACAGCTTGGAGATTTGGGCAGCAGCACTGAGTATCACGCAACCACTGGATTTAATTCACAATAAACAAAGGAAGGGATGCTTAGGGTGATGTTGAATGTTTACCCCCACACAGGAGCACCCAGAATTCTCCATTACTTCATGCTTACAGCAGTGAAGGGCTTCTAGTCTTAAAGGAGACAGGCCACTTCCTCTATGAACAGGTGATAGGCGGGGAAAGAGGGCCAGTAGGTGACAGAACACAAATGTCCAAATCCCTTCCCGCAAACGCCATCTGCTATCCCAGCACTCAGTGGGGAGATACTCCACCTGTGCGTTACGGTTTCACAGGCCACCCTCAACCTGTTTCCTCTGAGAATGATCCCGCCAAATGAAAGAGCCCTCTCTCTTCAGTCAGTCCTTCAAATGCGAGGAATCAAATATTGCCAAAGCAATCGTCAAGAAACATGCTTGCTAGACATGGGCTCGCATACTTGTAATCCTAGCACTTGGTAGGAAGACTAGTAGTTCAAGGCCAGCGTAGGCTGCACAGTGAGTTCAAAGCCGTCCTTGGTTATATGAACTGTGTCTCAGAAGAAGAAAACAGGAGAAACTCTCCTTCTCTCTCTCCTCTCCCTCCTTTCCTTCTTTCCCTCCCTCCCTCCCTCTAGACACAGATGAGGCAGAGGCCCTCAGCCCTGGAGTTTGAAATAAATCTGGCCAGCAGAATCTGGCCTCTCTCTGGAGGCTGAATCCCTCATCTTTGTGTTGCTTGTTATAGTGCCTCCTAACTCTTGTTCTCCAAATGAAAAAAAAAAAAATCACCATGGAGAGAGTCAACCAGAAAAACATGGCTTTCAATTCTCCCCAAAAACATTTCCAAGGGATTAAAGGTGACCATTCAGCCTCTAAACTCAGCTTCCGTCAAGTTCCCTATCATATCAGTCAGAACATTGTTCAGCATAGATATCTATTCTCTCACCCTGTTAGTCATTCTGAACACTAATTCATAAAATTCATAAACGGGTTCTCACAGCTTAGCTGTTGGATTCAGTTCGATAAGACATTCTTAGGCGGGTGGTGGTGGTGGCAGACACCTTTAGTCCCAACACCCAGGAGGCAAGGGCAGGTGAATCTCTGTGAGTTTGGGAACAACCTCTTCTACAGAGTAAGTACAGGATCCAAAAGCTACAGAGAAACCTTGTCTTGTAAGGGGAGGAAGGAAGGAAGGAAGGAAGGAAGGAAGGAAGGAAGGAAGGAAGGAAGGAAGGAGGAAAATTCTCTTTGTTAGCCCTATCCTGTCCTCTTCCAGGCTAAGAGCTCCTTCAAAGCAGTACCCTGGAAATGTCATGTGACTAATGTCACTAGTCACTGACTGAGGATGTAGTTAGTCTATATGAGAACTTCTATTAGGCACTGGAGACATTTCATGTCAATAATACATCAATCTGAACAATCCACACTTATCATTAGCCCATTTCAAAAGTGAACACCCAAACGTTGCATGTGGTGCACACCTCTAACCCTAACACTCAGGAGGCAGAGGCATTTGAATGTCTGTGAGTTTGAGGCTAGCCTGGTCTACACAGTAAGATCCAACCCAAGGCTGCATAAGAGATTCCGTCCCAAAACAGAAGCCAGTTCACAGATTATTCAATTTGCTGAGGAACACAGCAAATACATTTTTTTGAGCTGAGATTCCGAGTCCACTTTGCACATGTGCATGTCCCATTCTCTAGGCTTCACTGCCCAGCCTGGTCTTACTGAGCAAGACTTCTTGTCTGCAGTGTGTTACCATGGCTATAACCTCCAGGCTCCAAGTTGAGAAGCCTCTTTGCAGCCAAGCAAACCCAGGCTCTGGCTCTGCCATTTTCTCCTCTCAACTTGGTCCCCCTCCTCAACTGGATAAAGCTTCCTGCTAGCTGGCCTTCCATCCCCATCGTTACTTCTTTGAGGCCAGCATCCTCTCCTTATATGTCAGCATGGCATAAACATATTGTCTGCCAACTCTCACTTTCTAAGGCAGGTTGATTTTTTTTTTTTTCTAATCTTACCATCTCTGCTTTGACCAGATACTTGGTAGAACTTCAAACATTGCCGCCTGTGGTTTGGCTGCCTAACAAGGAGCTCTTTTGGCCCACTTCAGAGCCAGCCTCCTTGAAGCCATCCCCCACATTTAGCACCCTTAATATAGAATTTGTCTACCATAGAGCAAGGGACTACAGAGAAGCCAGACATGCGTCCAGGAGGAGCCTGTTTCTTTGCTTGTGAATTCCAGCCTGATGGTGGCACCAATACTAAGTCTAGTGTTGTAAACTGAAAAATGGAAAAGTGGGAATTCAGGGTGAGAGCACACTTAGCATCTCAGACTTGGCTCCGCCAAGTTCAGGGTAAGGTGTTTCTGATAAAGTCCTGGGGAAGCCCCCTGCAGAGTTGCTTCCTCCCAGAACTCCTGCAGGCCAGGTCAGCTCAACCTTCAGGACAAACAGGAAACTCTACCAACAAACAAAAGGAAAAAGGAAGCTTCTAGATTCCTGTTCCAAGCACCCTGCTGAGATGTACTTTATCTTTGGGGCAAATTTTGCTGGAGGAAGTGTTAACTGAACCCAAAAGAAAAAGCAAATAATATGGAAAAAAGAGAGAAGCAACAAGGGGTAGATTGGCCCATTTCAACATGGATCTAATCTCTGTTCCACATGGATTGGCAGGAGCCTTGATACCACTGTTACCCACAAAGGGGAAGGAGAGAAGGTGGGGATGCTGTACGAAGGGCTAGCGCCTGCAGCATAGCATGTGGACTTAGCCTTTGCAGGAACTCATGACAAGACTTCAGGTGAAGGTCCACAGATCTCACCAGCTGTAGTGCCGTGCCCATGCACCTGGGAGACTCAAACCATCCTGATGGACATCACTTAAATTTTAAGTATCCACTGTCAGTATGTTCCAGCACACTCTAGAACCTTCTTAAGTTCTTCAAGCATATGCACTAGTTAGGTTTCTATTGTTGTGATATAATACATGACCAAATGCATCACTGGAGGAAGGCAGGGCAGGAACCTGGAGACAGGGACTGAAGCAGAGGCAATAGAGGGTGCTGCTCACTGACTTGCTCCCCATGGCTTGGGCAGCCTGGTTCTTATAGAACCCAGGGCCACCAACCCAGGTGTCTTAGTTAGGGTTACTATCGTGATGAAACACCAGAGCCAAAGCAACTTGAGGAAAAAAGTGTTTATTTGGCTTACACTTCCACATCACTGTCTTTGGAGGAAGTCAGGACAGGAAGGACCTTAAACAGGCAGAAGCTGATGCAGAGGCCATGGAGGGTGCTGCCTCCTGACTTGCTCCTCATGGCTTGTTCAGCCTGGTTTCTTATAGAACTCAGGAGCGCCAGCCCAGGGATGGCACCACCTACAACGGACTGGACCCTCCCCATCAATCACTAATTTAAAAAATGCCCTGCATATTTATCTACAGCCCCATCTTATAGAGGCATTTTCTTAATTAAGGTTTCTGCCTCTCAGATGACTTTAGCTTGTGTCAAGTTGACCCCCGCCCCCAGAAAAATCAACTAGCACAAGTCTTTAACTAATCTATAACTTGCAGCAACTAAGTAAAATAGTAATGATCGTCACAACTTTTGTAGGACACAGAGAGGCTGACTACCTTGCCCAAGGTCACACAGCTCACAAGGCTCAGAAGCAGGAGCAAAATACTACCCTACCACCCTTCCGGTCCCAGACTTCCTAGTCTTGACCTCTCAATTCATAAAGTTAGTAACGTGTATCTTCACTAATTTTTATCAGTTCCTGGAATATAAGTAAAGTGTGGGGGCTGGAAAGATGGCTCAGCAGTTAAGAGCACTAGCTGTTCTTCCAGAGGACCCAGGTTCAATTCCCAGCACCCACATGGAAGTTCACAAATGTCTGTAACTACAGTCTCAGGGGATCCAACATCCCCAAAGAGATGTGAATGCAGATAAAACACCAATGCACATACAATTAAATTAATTTTTTTTAAAAAAGAAAGAAAGCGTAACAGGAAGAAACAAGTTGGAATCCTAACTCTACTCATGAAGAATAGGACCTTGGTTGTGGTTGTGGGAATAAGATACTATGTGTCATTGGCACACAGTAGGTGCTTAGTAAATCTTTCAATACACTCATAGTTGTACCGGGCTTTTTCTTTTGGGCCACCGACCAGCTCCGAAGTCACGACATGGAGACTCTTTATTATGAATGCTCTGTATGCCCTTCTCTGTGTGTCTGCTGGCTGGTAGATTTCTGGCTGGCCCTGGGCATTTCCCTCTTCCTTCTCTCTTGTCCTCTCCTCTCTTCTTTCTCTCTCTCTCTAGCCTAGCTTTCTCCTCCTGTTTATTCTCTCTTGCTTCAAGACCCACCTATCCTTCTCCTGCCTCCCTGCTGACCATTCAGCTTTTTATCGGGACCAACCAGCTACCTCAGGCAGGCCAAGTGAAACAGCAACATACCCTTTCATAATTAAACAAATGCAGCAGGCACAAATGGAACACATCTCTGCATGGTTAAATAGTGCACGACACATATTCATTGATATTTACCCAGCTTTAGGTCAGTGCTAAGTCATAGATGGGTACATGTCTACGGAATTATTCGATGGACTAGATCATTATTATACTCCTGCTTCCCCAACTGCAAGTGCCGAGAGGGAACGGACGCCATCCTGCCTGCCACCATCAGCTCCTGTGGGTGCCTTCTTGAAGATGACGATTCAGGTCACCTCTGAAAACCTGAAACATCTACATCACTCAGACGCCGGGGGGAGAATGTGTGAAAACTTCTTATCAGCTTTGAACATGTGAACAGAAGGTCTACTTTGGGGCTGCCCTCTCATTGGGATACCCAGTGACAATATTGCTAGCCTCCGCCTCTCTGGCTCTTACCCCCTTACCAGTGCAAATGGAAGAAAGGGACAGCAGGGATGGTCCTTCCTCCCTGTCTCTGGGCGTTCACAGTGGCTTCCTTGAATCCCAAAGGATAAAGACACAAATGTGTCACCACACAGACACAACACTATGCTCACCTCCTTATTTCCTGTGGGTGCCCTGACAAATTTTCTGGGTCATTCCGAGCCATGGGCTGCATCAAATAACTTTGCCAGGCTCAACTCCCAGCTCTGTGTTCACCAGACAACCCAAGCTCTGTGGAGGACTATCCACAGAGACAAAGAGAAGCTTTTTTGGAGGAGTCACACCTTTTGCCACAAGCCATGTTTTCCTAGGAGGTTTTGTTTTTTTCCCAGCAGCGAGGTAGAGCAAGCTGAACTAACTGCTTTTAGATCAATGAACGCATTATGTGAGCTTCAGAGAGCAAAGAGGTTTTTGTTGTTGCCTCCGAACCCCTCCCTCTCTTTTTCAGTGCTGGTTTGGAGCAGAAATTAAACCTGGCCATGCGCTATGAGGAGAAGGACCTGCAGAGACGACCCTTTCTTTCTTGACTGGGGTTTAGATTTCTGTGCAGATTGGAGGTGTATGGCTAGAATGGTTGTGAACATGCATTCACTTCTTTCTATGCATGTGCTCCATCCCTTCTCTCCCTTCCCACCTCACACTGGTACCAGGCAGAACTCCCAACAATAGGACTCCCTTCCCCAAGATGCTAAGCTGTTGTTTGCCCAGCCCCCCTCCATTACCCTGCCAGCAGAAACAAAGGCAAAGTTATTGAGGTACCACCAATGCCTGAAAAGAATGGGAGAGTGAACAGTTCACGCCCAGTGTGGATGAAGCTACTACCATCAAGCTTCTAGAATGTTCTGATCTGCTGGTGAACCGGGGGAGAGTAGTGTTATTTATTTCACTGTTACTCCTCTGTTCACAGATGATTTGGACAGATTCTATTCTCAGTTCTGAGCTAGTTTTTAACAGAGATGAGAGCCAAGACATTTCAGTGGGTAAGAATAGTGCTCTCAGCAAGTGGTACTGGTACACGCAACACAGAAATGATGCTGGTACATACAACACAGAAATGATGCTGGTACATACAACATACAAAGAGAGCTGGACCCTGTGTTAGTTGGCTTGAATGGCTCCCACAAAACACTGTAGACTGTGTGGCGAGGGCTTAAACAGTTGACATTCATTTACTTGTGGTTCCAAAGGCTGGGAGTCTGAAATCAGGGGCAGATTCTGATGACAGCTCTCCTCCTGTATTGTCATGTGGGAAGGGCCTAGAAGGAATGAGACCACTTTCTCTCACCTTACCTGATAGGGCCTCTCCCTAATGACCTCCCATCTCCAGATACACCCACTCTAAGGGTTACTATGGTTTCAACATGCAAATTTGAGGAGCAGGATGCAACTCAGTTTGTAGCAACTTTATCCTCACACCATATTCAAAAAATAATAAAAACAAAATAAACAAAAAATAAACAAACTAACTCCATAAATGGGAAGCCTGATGTAAAAGCACAATCTATAAAACCTTTAGAAGAAATGTAAAGTCAATTCTCCCACCCTAGGTTAATCAAAGCCTAAGAGGGGGCTGGGAAGACTGCTCAGTGGGTAATACACACTTGCTGTGTGAGCAGGAGGACCTGAGTTCAAAACCTCAGAACCACATAAAAAGTCAGGCATGGCCAGGGGCACAACATAACCCAGTCCTGTAGGGGGCAGAGGCAGGAGGGTCATTGGGGTTAACTGCTGCTAGTCTAGCTCCAGGTTCAATGAGAGACCCTGTCTCAAGGAAATAAGGTGGAGAAAAATGGAGAAGGACTTCCACTCCTTCCACTCAGTGTACTCCTCTAGCCTCTGAATAACCCATGCATATAATCCACACACAATAAATAAATTAAATAAAGGTGACCAAGGCAAGAAAATGACAAAAAGAAAAACACACACAACTCGATCATCACAAAATCTGTAACTTTATTTTTAAAGCTTCTAGTTATACTAATTATATATAATGATGGGTTTCATTATGACAGTTTCACAATTGTATATAAGGTATTGTGACCATATTAACCCTATTAACCTTTTTGGTTCCTCTCCACTCCTGATTACCCCTTTCTCTTCCCAACTAGCCCCCTTCTGCACGAGTGTGTGTGTGTGTGTGCGCGCGCGCGCGCATGTGCGCACGCGTGCGTGCACGCACCTGTGTGTTATGAGCAAGATAGGGGATCAATTTAGGAGCAATTTAGAGGGTCACGTGCAACTTACCAGTGTCCACAACACTGAAGACAACATATCTTTTCTCCCCAGAAGCTATTGACTGCCTATAGGTCCTCAGGGAGAGATGGGACTGCATGGGCCCCTCCCTACTCCATGACGGAATGCTGTTGGGCCCAATCTAAAATTAAAAATGTTTGTGCTTCCATGGATACCATATCAAGAAATAGATAACTCACAGAGTAGGAGAAAACAGTGCAAGCATATGCCATAAGGGAGTTAAATCTTAAATACCTACAGAATTCTTGCAACTCAACAATAAGACGATAACCCAATTAAAATATAAGCAAAAAATTTTGAAAAACTGCCTCCAAAGAAGGTTTTAAAAATGGCCAGTAACTCTTGAAAAAGTGTTTATTATCACTTGTCATCAGAAAAATGTAAATTAAAACCACAATTAGATAGTATTTCATACCCATTAGAAGAAGATAATCAGAAAGATAAACCATATCCATAACAACTAAAAAAACATAATACCTAGTATCAGAGACACAAGGTTGGAAAGATAGGGCTCAATATGTGGGCTTTCATTCATTCATTCTGGGAAAACTTCAGAATGAATGAAAACTAGAAATTAGAACACGTATCAGTACTGATCTGAAGGCTTCAGGGCACAAATGCTTGGTTTGCCACCCTCGGAAGTTCCTGCGGGGAAGGAAACAGAGCCTGCACAAACCAGCCTTGCTTCTCTCTCTGAATGTGACCTCTGATATGTCAGTATAAAGCACAACCGCTTTTTCCTCGATTATAAAAATGGCATGCTGAGGTAATATCAAACACAGAGAGGAAGGAGAAATCTATCATCATCATCTTGGTAGAGTTTTCCTAAGCACACTCCATATACGTCCTGCTGTGCTATACATACAGTGTTGTCTGTATATAGTGTCTTGTTTCCATATTCAATGTTTTACACTATTTAAATTTTTCATAAGCATTACTTCAAAACAAGGGAAAATATATATATAACTTACTTAACCATTCTCTCAGTGTGACATATATTTATAACTCCAGCACTCAATACCGAGGCAGAAGGATCACAAATTTGAAACCACCCTGAGCTACATAATGAGGTCCAGACCAGTCCATCCCTGGATACAGGGTGAGACCCTGTCTGGAAAAAGAAATAGGAAGAAATTTTAAACAAAGATTTCTTTTTAGTCATATTCAAACTTTCATAAACATATTGTATAGTGTGAAACTGTTCAATGATATTCACTGTCCTGATCAAAATGTTACATTAACTTAATTGTTAATAGAAATATATGATATTTCCATCTGTCTACACAATATGAGGGCTCCTAAAAAATAACTCCAATTCTCTTTCTAAGAGTGAACTCTCGGGAAAGATTCTTATCACAGTATTACCTGTGACAGGAAAACTTGAAGAAAAATAACCCCCAAAAGTGGAAAAGTTGAATAGCTCATGGTGCTTACTTTTCAGCAATCTGAGATGTTTCAAAGAATGTGAAATGACAAAGAAAAATGATTTATAATTTGTGTGTGGGTGTGGTTGTTGTGTTTAGACAGACTCTTGTGTAATCCAGGTTGGCTTTGAATTCTCTATGTTGCCAAGGATAACCCTGAACCTCTGATCTGCTTCCAGCCCTTGAGTGCTGGGATTATAGGCACACCCCATCACACCTGGTGTATGTGATGCTAGGGATTGACCCAGGGCTTTGTGCGTGCCCTGAGACAAGTTCTCTGAGCTACACTCCAAGCTCAATTTCAGGAATGCTTAAATGAAAAGACCTGCCTATTAAACACCAACTTCTCTGTGAGGTCATGTGATACAGAAACACTGATTGACCCCTGTTGTGGGATCTCACAGGAGGAACCATGTGGATATGTCTAAGATCTCAGCAGAGGAGAATGGAGGGTCAGAGTCTCCAGCTCCAGCCCTAATGCTAGCTAGATCTGCATTCCAGTCCCCCATTGTCACAGGGAAGATGCCTCATGACCTTTGTGCTCTGTGTCTGGGTTTCTCCAAAGTATCACCCATCCAGTGATATTGGGAGCCTCAAGGATGGATACACATCCTTGCCAAGCACTGAGTGAGGCGACCCTGGACAAAGCTTGCAAGGGGGAACCCTAGCTTCGAGGCCCTCCCCAGGTAGTAAAATTCTTTGGACAAAAAAAACAAAATGTATCCAACAACCTTGCTACCACCTAGGCAACTCCTCCCACCATTCCCCATCAAGGCTTCTGACTTGAACACCTGCCTGCTGGATTTCACACTGAGAGCAAAGCTGAAATAGGAGGAAAGAACACCAAACAAACAAACATACAAGAAATGAAGGAGGTTTACACAGAAAAGCAGAGTCTGGGGAAGTGTGGACCTGCTGGTCTCTATGCCCTTCAGAATGATTCAACCTCTAGTCAGGGGGTGGCAAGAAACTGAGTTACTCAGGACCAAGAACTACAATGTCAACAATGCAATCCTTAACCTGGGGATCTCAAATGATGCCTGATGGGAGATGATGGGAGATGTCATTCTGTAAATATGTTTCTCTTATTGGTTAATGGTTGGCAAATAGGAAGGCAAGATAGGCGGGACTAGGAGACAAGGAGGATTCTGGGAGATGTAGTAAGGAGACTCAAGATGTAGGGACTTGAGAAGAAGTGGAAACAGATTAATAGAAATGGGTTAATATTAAAGACAGAGCTAGCCAATAAGAAACGCTAGTAACAGGCCAACAGCTTTATATCTAATACAGAGACTCTGTGTTATTTGCAGCTGTGGGTCCAGGCTGGCGCTCATAACAGATGTGAGCACTCATATATAATCAGATGAAAAAAGCTGTACTTGTCCTATATAAAAAAAATAAGTGGCAGTTGGCTCCCAAGGGTGGGAAGTCGGGTTGGTTAAACAAATCCAGGTTATTAATATGATGTGTCTATTAATCTTCTCATACTCAACTGGCCAGAAAGCCCATCCTAAACATCAAGGGCCCTCAAAGTTCTGATAAGCAGGCTTAGTCTAGTGTATTTGCACTTGGTAATGCTACGTAATAAAAATGCTGTATAATGCCACTTGAAGACTTAGTGACTTACTAAGTATTTGAAAACTGCTCAGAAAAATTCAAATGAAAGCTACATTCACAGCAGTCAGAAAGGCAAGACAACAAATGGCAACCAACGCTGGTGAGGGTGTGCTGTTCGTGGGAGTGTAGGTGGGTGAAGCCACTATGAAAATCAATGTGGTGGTTCCCCGAAAGCTAAAAATAGATTCACCATAAACCCAGCTATGCCATTCCCATGTCTCTACCCAAAGTGTTCCAGACAAGCAAATCACAGAGATACCTACACACTCATGTTTATTGCCAAGACGCAGAACCAACCTAGAAGTCCACCAACAGATGAATGGATAAAAGAAAATGTGTTGTATGTACACAATGGAATTGTATTTGACTATAAAGAATAAAACTATATCATTTGCAGGAAAAACAGATGGAATTGGAGATTATAATATTAAGCAAAATGAGCCAGAATCAGAAAGACAAACCCTGCACGCTTTTTCTCGTGTAGAATCTAGATTTAAATGTAAATATGAGACGTAAGTAGAACAGGGACTACAGAGGGGAAGGTAAAAGTCTAACGTGATGGGGGAACAAGAGACAGTAATGGGGGGAAAAACAAAATATGTGTGTGCGCGTGCTTTTGTGTGTGTGCGCGCTCGCGTGTGTGTGCGTGTGTGTGCACGCGTGCATGTGTGGGTGTGTGCGTGCATGTGTGTGTGCGTGCGTGCATGCGTGTGTGTGTGTGTGCATGCATGTGTGTGTGTGTGCATGTGTGGGTGTGTGCGTGCATGTGTGTGTGCGCGTGCATGTGTGCGCGCGTGCGTGCATGCGTGTGTGTGCGGGTGTGCATGAGGTGAAAGCTGGAGGGGACTGAGTGGGGTAAGGAAGAGAGGAACCAGAGAAAGCAGAGAACGTGGGATGGGAGAGGGCAGTAGAGCGGCAGCCAGGAACAGAAGACAAATGTGTGTGGTAGTGTTATCATGGCATCCCTTATTACATATGACTAAGAGTATTAATAAGAAAAAGGAAATAGTAAGCTTGAGGAGATAAATGGGTTTAGCTGCACAGGATTCTCCATTATGTATAACTTTAAAGCTCACATGAATCAGTTAAAATTAATTTTAAAGCCTGGTGACTGCAAATAAGGACTTCTTCCACCTGGCTGATGGCTGCTGATCTCAGCCGTGTCTTGGCTCTGCCAGGTAGGAGCCTGGTCCCACCTACAGCTGGGCTACTGGCTTGCATGTTCTCTCTGGGCTGTGGCTGCATGGACGACAACCGTCTGGAAAATATGCTCATGATATGTGACTGAGATACAAAAAAGGCGAAACTGGAATGCACGGCTTCTTTTCGTGCCTCTACTACGCTGCACCCATTGATACTCTCTTTGACCAAACCCTAAGTGGCAAGAAGCAGACTCGATCTGCTGTCGGGCCATAGCATGCACGGCTTGAGTAACTCTTAGAACTCTGGGAAGAATTGGGACATAGCCTCAATTCCATCCATCTCCACGTAGAGGCCAGTCTTCTTCCTCTGCCTCTCTTCTCTGGTGTCCCCAGTGATGCTTACAATGTCACCTGTGGGTCAGGACTGTTGTCCACTGAAGAAGAGGAACAACATTCCTTTCAGAAGGTGCCGGCCAAACTGACATGAGCCAGGTTTCTCCATACTCAAATGGGGCACGATTAGATGTTGTAAGTAAGTGTAAAGGTGAGGGGCCATAGTCTAGCAAGTAGCACATGACGGACCCTGGGTTTGAGCCCAGCACATCGACTACGACAACAGCAAATAAAAGGAAACTTGAGTGCAAAGAACTTATAGCAAAGCAGGTGTGGAGGGAGCAATGTATTCAGCAATTTGATCTGGAAACGAAGTTCCAACACTTGCAAGCAAAGCATCCCAAGCAAAGAACGCCCTAAATCTTTTTATTTTTATTTTTTTCCATTTTACTATCACAGAGATTCGACATAGAAAATGTGAGTAGAAAATTCATCTTGTCTCTCATAATTTGACTCCAGTCTTAGCTACTGTTCAGACATTTTTTTGGTTTGTTTGTTTTGTTTTGTTTATTTGCTTTTCAGACACGTGGTCTCTCTATGTAATCCAGGCTGGCTTCAACTCACCATCCTCCTGCTTCGGCCTCCCCATTTGTGGGATTACAGGCCTATGCCACCAGGCCTTGCTCACAACGTGGATTGTGTGTGTGTGTGTTTGGTTGTTGGCTTTGCAATTTGGTGGCAGAACTCTGAGCCTTGTGCATGTTAGGCAGGCACTCTACCACGGAGCCATCTCCCAACCCTTGTTTCTACTTGTAGTTTCTAATAAACTATAAATGCCATGTGATATTAAGGAAATAGTAATAAGAAAAATGTCAGTGCGTTCTCAGTACCCTTCAACAGCCTCACGTACCGGAAACCCTCCCTTTTAGTATCTCAGGTCTTCCAGTGGCCTCCCTGCCTGCCATCCTAAAGTCAATTTGTACCCTTCAACAGCCTCACGTACCGGAAACCCTCCCTTTTAGTATCTCAGGTCTTCCAGTGGCCTCCCTGCCTGCCATCCTAAAGTCAATTTTCCATCTTATGGTCCTCTTTCTAGTTTCCTGCCCACCACCCCAACCCCCCTACACCCCAAGACACACACACACTTTCTTCCACCTAAATACACAATTAACACTTAGAGGCTTGGATCTGCATATGAGGGAGAGCAGGGAGAGTCTGTTATTTTTTTTATGATACTATTTTATTTAAATTTGAAACAAGCTTGTTTTACATGTCAATCCCAGTTCCCACACCCTCCCCTCCTCCCCTGCCCCCACCTCATCCCATCCCCTTACTGTTCCCCAGAAAGGGTAAGGTCTTCTATGGGGGATCTTCAAAGTCAGCTATTGCTGTTTTACTAAACTAGCATAATTCCTAACTACACTCTAAATGTTCACCCTTATATCTACAGATATATGTAGTCCTCCCCCCCCCCCAGCAAAGAGACTTCTCTTTGCAACCCAAGAGACAAGTACAAAAAACCACAACTGCTCAAAACAGAAAGAAAAAATAATCAATGGGTGCCCAGTCCCAGCTAATAGATACATCTGCAACTCAATTCCTGCCCCTAAGGGTCAGGAAACAGCAGAAGATGAACCAGAAAGGTTCTAAGAACCAGAGGGCCTGGAAATCTACTGTGATGTGAAATCATCTCCTAGAAATGACAGGGAAGCTTCACCAATGATATCCCAACAAGATGGCTGCCTAACAAGACCTGAACAAACACAACACCAATAGACATGCTAACACGGAGAGGGAGAATCTCAAGGGGCCCACCCCTCCATAAAGAACGGCAGACAGCTAAGGACTACTGACAGCAGAAGATAAACTTTATCCGAGGGATGAGCCTCCTAATTGGTTATCCACTATCAAGTAGTCATCCAGGAAATTTTATGTGTGTGTGTGTGTGTGTGTGTGTGTGTGTGTGTATCACTAAATGGATTCAGTGGGTTATATTTATATATATATTTTGGTGTGTGTGTGTGTGTGTGTGTGTGTGTGTGTGCACATGTGCAACAATAACAAACAGACCATGAATTTAAGAGGGAGTACAGGGGTATAGGAGAGGTTGGAGAAGGAAAGGGAAGGGGGACAGTTATATAAATATATTTTAATTTTAATAAAATAAAATAAATCAGGTTTCCATAGCTGTGTGAATTTATTTCTGGGCCTTCTATCATGTCCCATTGGTCCACATGTCTATTTTTGTATCAGTATCATTCAGTCTCATTTTTCTTGTGCAATTACAGGGCATTGAAAAATCACAGGTGACATTATCCAAACAAACGAGCATTAAGGCTCTGCAAGCATCAGTAGACCTCATCCTCAATTCTCAACTACAAATGCTGAGTGAGTTCTCTCCAGAGACTTTGTTTTGTTGTTGTTTTGAGATGGAGTCTCTCTACAGATCTCTGGCTATCCTGGAACTCTCTCTATAGACCAGGCTGGCCACGAACTCACAGAGATCTGCTTGTCTGTGCTTTCTGGGTACTGGGAGTAAAGGCCTCTGCAGGCACACCTGGTTTGACTTTTTAAATGTTTGTAGCATACACATACACAGTACTTATTGGTGCAAGTTTAAGACCATTGGTTACATACCACTCTTCATTGCCAAGTGTTTCTTCTTCTCGGCTAAGTTACAACTATGTCATTTTAAACCATGCCTCTTATTTCATTTATGAATTACCATAAATGCTTAAACCAATGCCCGCAGATGGAAGTTTAGGTTATTTCCAATTTTTCAGAATTACTTTCTCTGTGCACAATAACTCACGTCACATCATAATCAAACTAAAGCATTCGTTTTCATTTTCACAACTAAGAAATCTGAGCAGTGCCCTGTTGACAATAAATAGAACCACTCTTTTGGTGATAGAATGTAGGTAGCAAGGAAGGAAACCTTGTGGTTGGGAAGAGATTAGTCATTTTCGAAAGAGAGTGTGTGTTGACTGCAGTCTACTCACATTTTATAGATTCAGGGTGGTTTCAGCTTAAGTTTTGAATCAACCTTAGATTTGTTTATCTCAGCCTCTTTGGTCTGCCAACTGGGCTAGAGAAAACTGGGCCAGGCGCCCTGGTGGTCCCTTGGCAATCCTGCCCTTAGAGTCACTTCTGGAAGACAAAGGAACCCTGTGGGCTCTTGTGTCACTAGGACAGAAATGCCACCCAGCTCCTCAGCCCATCTCAATCACCGCAGCAGGGATGGTGGCCCAGGCATTGTCACATTGGTCAGGCACAGCTCAAAGCCAGTCTCCAGCTGATGGATTACAGACTATGCCAGCTTTCAAAGGAGGGTTTGGAAGGAAATAGGCCAACCCAACTGCACCAGAAACCAAGGACTCATTTCTTCTCCAATTCTTCTCCACAAGACACAGCAAGGTAACACAGCCTAAAGCATGTGTTGGGATCTCTGCTGCTTGGCCATAGTGAATTTGGCCCTGAAAGAGTATATGTTCCTCCTTCAAGCCTTCCTGCAGGGAACCAAGATTGCCCAACCAAGTCCATGCTTATCCCAAAGACTTCAACCACATCCAGAAATGAAAGGGCTAAACTTGGCCATCGAGGCCTTAGAAGATTTCTAGAATGCTAATTCCTCTAAGGGACACAAAGATTTTGTCCAATGTCTACACTCTTCACTGGCAATGAGAGGCTCAGAGAAGGTGACAACCCTCCTTACTGCCGCCTGGAGTTGGAAGCAGAGCCTAAGTCTCCAAGCCCCTAACGACTCTGTCCAGACTCCATGCTGGTCCCCTTGCTACTGCTTTTTTCCTGAGTGCCCTGGGGATGTCATAATGACAAATTACTTTCTACCTGTATGGTTCTGTGGTCCTTTGACAGCCTTGTTGCAGGCTATGGACTTGGCAGGTCCTGTCAAAGCCAAAGCCATGGAAAGATGGAGCAGGGCACCTTGAGGTATCACACAGAGTCAATCCTTGCTGTCCACTTAAACTAAAAAGAACAGGTTATTGCACACGTCTAAACTTCACAGGCATGACACACATTGCGAGGCAGCAAGAACAAAGGAACAGATTAGATACGTACATTCTTCAGAAATTTTAGGCCAAGTAAGAACAAAATAAAAAAATTTTTTTCTTCAAAAAAGCTTAGGGGCAAGGGAGTAAAATACATTCAAACTTATTTTTAGTGCCCTTTATAGATATAAAGTCATGCTGTTAGTTTAGGAACAAAAAATACATTATGTATATCTTGTTTCACTCATAAAATTACCATGTTTTGTATATTGATATATTTAGACATTGGGAGATCTGAAAAAAGAGATTTTCTGATTTCTTTCCTGGTTATTTTCTTGGGCAAAAGAGAGTTTTCTTTTTAGAAAGTCTTCACCAGGCTCACTTTGCAGAATTTCTTTAGAAAACTAGCGAATTAGAGAGACTTGACTTCCAAACTGATGTCAAGTCTTCAGATCGCAAGGGCTGGGCATGTGTGTTCTCAGTTCACTGTCCCCTTGCTGGAAGAGGTTGGTTAGCACAGCCAGGGTTAGTCATGGCAATCTACTGTGGAATGTGTAAAGGCCCAATTCAGAAGTCCCAGGACCTGAAGCTCAGCCTTCCCTTACAGCTGTTCTCCCCACTGCCACGCTACACAAAACACATCTTTAGTCGGGAAGCAGAAGGGACCAACGGTCATCTCTTTGGCCCCACATGAACACTGAGCCTCTCTGGGAGAGACCTTGTCTGTCCCTGGCTTTCCCTCACATCCAGTGTTCTAAGGCAGGGTGGTCACTCTTCAGAGCATACATTCACTTATGTGTGGTTATCGGGTTCGCACCACTTTTTGCGACCGGAGCATCAACCCTCTCAGCTGATTGTCCCGTCTCTGGCAGAAATGCACGCTCAGCCACTGCTAAGATAACTCTTACTAGGAGAATTGCCCTCTGTGTATTCAACACAGGGTACTCTCCCCAGAAATTCCACCCACTGGTCGGAATCTCCCTGTGGTCCAGCTAGACCCTGCACAAGATAAACCGTTAGATCTATGGAAACTGGGTTTCCATCACTTCTGTATTCTAGGCTAGCTATTCTCAGTGTTTAGCCACTGTTTCTTAATGGTGTGTGTGTGCATCTGCATGTGTGTGTGGTGTGTAAGTATATGTGTGTGTGTAGTGTGTGTGTATGTGTATGTATGAGTGTGAGTATATGTGTATGTATGTGTGTGTGAGTATATGTGTGTGTATGTATGTATGTGTGTGTGAGTGTATATGTGTATGTATGTGTGTTATATGAGTACATGTTTGTGTCTGTGTCATATGCACACAGGTATATGTGCACTAGTGCACATGTGGAGGTTGACGTCTACTTAGAATGTCTTCGTGGTTGCTCATTATCTTTTAAGAGCAGATTTTCTCACTACCTGGAACTCACCAGTTAGTGAGAGTGGCTGGCCAGCAAGTGCTGTGATCTGCCTGTTTCTGCTCCTTGGTACCAGGACTACGGGAGTGCCCCTGTTCCTGTTTTCACATGGTGCTGAGCATCTAAACTCAGGTCCCTTCTCATACAGCAAACACCTAAGTAGCCGGGCATCTCCCCAGCTCCAGGAATGGTTCTTAGTTCCTTCTTTATCTGAACATGTCACTGCCCTGGTCCTACAGACCCATCTGGCTAATGAGAAAAGGGAACAGTTATTGGAATGCAAGATTGAGGACACATTAATTTTCTCCCCCCATAATGGTTCCAGACTAGGTCAGAGACTAAACTGAAAATCTGTAATGCTTATGGCCAAAATGCCAACTGGTGAGCAAGAATTCAAAATGTCTCCTAAATATATTCTCCTTTCTCCTGTAGCAAGAGAATCCTCGACTTTCAGCTGGACTTGTAGCTGCCTACCTACAGGAATGATTGTGCTCCCAATCTCTTTGTAGGTAAGTGTAGCCACATAGAGAAATTTTTGTGGATAGAGTGAGTATAGGTATATGAGCAGACTTTTAAAATCGTCCTTAAGAGAGACCCTCACCCTTTATCAGCTACTTTACACCTCTTCCATTTTCTTTCATGGAATGTGAATTCCCTATTTTTGAGCACAAGCCCAAGGTCACACATAATTGAGCAATAAATGGACAGACTTAAGGTCACTGCCACTGAGGAGTATCCTGAACTAAGACTTTTTTTGTCTAAATAAAATAGAAATTGAACTGTTTCTTGTTTGTTTCTGAGACAAGGTCTTGCTTTATAGCTTTGGCTGATCTGAAACTTGCTAGGAAGACCAGGTTGACCTGCCTCTGCCTCCTGAGTGCTGGGATTAAAAGGCATGGACCACCACACACAGGCTGATTAATAAATTGTTACTGTGTTTAAATTATTGCCGAGCCTGGGCTATGACACAAACAGTGGTTTCACTGGAAAGAGCTTCAGAGAGCTGACTTTCCATCCAGTAAAATATCTAAGAATAGAAAAGAATATGCCAACAAAGAAGAAAGCACAGGTCATATCTTACAAAAGAAGATCCACTATTTCCTCCCTTCATTAAAATGTTCAGATAGAATGGTTAATTTCAAAATTACTTAATGACTCAAAACCCAGCCCTGGAGAAAGTAAGGCCAGCCCATGAATCCTAGAACATACTCCCATGTCACAGCCACTGGGAAGATGAGTTGTAGAAATGCCACATTATTGCATATCACTTGGAAGAGTCTTGCTGGGTGGGAGGTACAGCAGGGTGTGGATTTCTCTTCCATCTCCTGTTTTGCCTCCAGCCTTCCCTGACCCTGAAAGCCTCAGTGAGGCCTGAGGGGAACTTGCTTAGATGCCCACTTGCTCTGTAGTTAAGTTCCTAGATATTCTCATCTGTAATATTGGCTTCCACATAGCTGAAAGTTTGTTAAAATTTTGACTTTCTTCTCTTAGCTCCATCAATGGCAAATTCTTCCTTTCTTCTCTGCTAGCCTGGAACTCAGTATTTACACGAGGCTGGCCTTGAACTCATAGAGATCTAGCAGCTTCTGCTTCCTGAGTTCAAATAAAATCATCACAGTGTGGTCTTTCAGAAAACATTTCAAAGCACAGCTAAACCTGGTACTTGTATTACTAACAGTGAGCATAGCCCAAGTGAAGTGCAGGTATAGAAAGAAGTCTTGGCAGAAGTTCACTTAAGTGTGAACAACACAGAGCACAGCCTGATTGCAGTCTGATCAACAGAGTTTAGGAGACACCATTGCTTATGAGAAACTTCCCTTCCTAAGGGATGTGGCTCACCATAGAGCGCATGGGACTCTGGGTTCAATCCTCAAAACACACACACTCACACTCACAAAATCAGAGAGAGAGAGAGAGAGAGAGAGAGAGAGGTTCCCTCGCTCCAGAAGCGAATACGGAGGAGCCTTTTAGAATCATACAGAATGAACCATAAGCTCCTGCCCTGGCCTGCAAGCACTACCTACAGCTCCTCCATCTGTTGCGTCTTTTGAAAAGTCTTAGGACGCTATAAAGAGAAACCACCTTCAAGTTTCCCTTTATTTTCTCATCAGTATTTCAGAGTTCTTTCCTCCACTGGGGATGTTTTAAAACAGAGAATAAAATATGTGTAGAAGATAGGAGATGGAGATCCCCAATATGAAGTTACAGATGGGTGTTTGTCCAGGAATGGTGTTTTAGGTAGGGTTTTTATTGCTGTGAAGAGGCACCATGACCATGGCAACTCTTATAAAGGAAAACATTTAACTGTGTGGCTTACAGTTCGGAGGTTCAGTCCATTGTCTTCATGGTGGGACTTGGCAGCGTGCAGGCAGACATGGTGCTGGAGAGCTAACTGAAACTTCTACATTTGCACAGGCAACAGAAAGTGGTCTGTGTCACTGGGTGTAGCTTGAGCATGTTTAAGACCTCAAAGCCCACCTCCACAGTGACACACTTCCTTCAACAAGGCCACACCT
Organism: Phodopus roborovskii; assembly: GCF_943737965.1. Classification (NCBI taxonomy): domain Eukaryota; kingdom Metazoa; phylum Chordata; class Mammalia; order Rodentia; family Cricetidae; genus Phodopus; species Phodopus roborovskii. The sequence goes on from NW_026126638.1 coordinate 6,404,486, forward strand.
TCTCCAGCAAGGCCACACCTCCTAATAGTGCCACTCCCTATGGGGCCATTTTCCTTGAAACCCCTGCAAGTGGTGTGGCTATGAGTGGTTTTTATTTTCTCCTTTGAGTTTATTATAGTGCACACTTTTCTGTTGAAAACAATATTTTACTTGAGTAATTTTGAAATGTTTAACATATGTAAACTCAAGGCATGATTTTAAATATCTTTTTTTGAGAGAGAAAGATGATAAAGGAAAAATGCAGATGACAGCTAGGAAATAATCTATAACACATAATGACTGAAAATCCAACTCAATATAACAGACGATGAAAAATCACTGAAGATCAAAATGGACACTCAGATACCTGAGTCAGTGTGGGGCATTCTTGTTCAAACCATCACATTTAGTGTGATCCCACTTTTATTGTTTAATAACTCAAATGAAATGTTCCGGATAGCCAGGGGAAGGGCACAAAGGGACAAAGTGTGTAATTATCATTGGTCCCCTTAAGAGATCAAGGACAGTGAGACAGAGCGATGAGAAAGGTGTAGGGGTAGTTTGAAAGAAAATGGCCCCCAAAGGGAGTGACACTATTAGGAGGTGTGGCCTCGCTGGAGGAGGTGTGTCACTGTGAGGGCGGGCTCTGAGGTCTCATTTGCTCAAGCTTCCCTCGGTGTGACTGACAGGCAACTTCCCAGTCCCTGCAAGTCATAGGATTCTCAGCTTCCCTCCAGCACGACATCTGCCTGCATGCCACCACGCTCCCTGCCGTGATGATAATGGACTGAACCTCTGAAGCTGTAAGTGAGCCCCCTCAATTAAATGTTTTCCTTATAAGAGTCACTGTGGTCATGGTGTCTCTTCACAGCAACATAAACCTAACTCGGATGCTTGTTCTTTTTTTCTTCCTCTTCCGTATATTTTGCTAATTTTAGAGATTTACTTTATTGTTTTAGTTATGTGTATGTGAGTGCAGGTGTCCTTGAGGTCAGAGAGAACACTGAACTTCCCCAAAGCTGGAGTTATAGGAATCTGTGAGACACCCCACATGGGTACTGAGAACCAAACTCAGGTCCTCTGCAGATACTCTTAGCCACTGTGCATCACCAGCTTCCACATTGCTAACACAGAATTGCAGTTTCATAAGATCTTTTTAAACTAAAGATATCTGTTCCCTGTGTATTCTTTTCTCTCAAAATGTGGTCTTCTTATGGGTGACTGGATAGCTTCATCCTTCACTTAGATAATTTATGGTCAATAAACTACTTCAGATAGCCTGAGTTTTTGATAAGTAAATACCTTTACATTTTCATTTCTTTAAGACTGATACAACATGCTTATCCCCTCCTCAGCCTATCCAGACAGAGCATGTCTGTCTAAATCATGCCATGCCATCATTTTATCCAAAAATTCTAAGAAGGATTTTAATGTACAATATTTTATTTATCTTTAAATAATATGTATATTCTTATTTATTTTTCACAAATTCATGCTACATTTACATCATTCCCCAACCCCATTCTTCTCCCTCTAACTCTTCCCATGTCCTCTTCACTCCTCAAATCCCTGGCCTCGTATACTTTTATTATTATTGTTACATATATAAATATACATTTATAAATACAACTTGATTCATTTAACTCATATGTATATGTCTGCTTGGGATTGGATCACCTCTCAGGGGACTTGTCCCTGGAGCAGACTGACTGTCCCTCTCAGCAGTCATTAATTGCCCATAGCTCTCCATCCAGGGATGAGAAGACTGTTTTGTAGCTCAGATTTGGCAAGAATGAGGGACTGTCCCCCAAAGTGAATACAGGATAATGACTTGAGGTTCATTATTTTGGCTTGACTGTTTCATGCTTGAAGCTTTCTTTTCTTAGACAAGGGGTCTTAGTTAAGGTTTCTATTGTTGTGAAGAGACACTTGACCACAGTAGCTTTTATAAAGAAAACATTTAATTGGGAATGACTTACAGTTCAGAAGTTTAGTTCATTATCATCAAGGCAGGGGTATAGGCAGACATAGTTCAGGAGAAGGAGCTGAGAATTCTCCATCTTGATCTGTAGGCAGCAGAAGACTATAGGCCACACTGAACATAGCTTGAGCATATGAGACCTCCAAGCCTGCCCACACAGTGACACACTTCCAACAAGGCCATCCCTACTCCAACAAGGCCATACTTCCTAATAGTGCCACTCCCCATGGGCCAAGCACTCAAACACATGAGTCTATGGGAGCCATATCTATTGAAACCATCATACAAGGTCTCCCTATATAGGCCAGCCTGGAACTTATTTTAAAATCCAGGATAACCTCAAATTCTCAATCCTTCCATGTCAGCCTCCCCAATGCTGGGATTGTGAGTGTGCATCATCCCATTTGACTGTTTGAAACTTGATCTCAGTGTGCAAGTGTTGAAAGATGAGCCTGGGTCATGAAAATGCTACCCTCAAATCCTCAAGTGAATAAGGCTGCTATCAAGGTTCTCTCTCTCTCTCTCTCTCTCTCTCTCTCTCTCTCTGTCTGTCTCTCTCTCTTTGTCTGTCTGACTAATCCACTCCTTAAAACACAGTCTACAATAGATGTGAAGGAGACAATGACAGCTGCATTTAAAGTGTGTACCTATAGGCCCAGTTCTAGGCCCTCGTTCCCTGAACCCACTTTCCTGCCAGGGAAATATTCAGAACACACCCATAGGAAAGGATGCGCTGAGCACTTTCCTGAGAGCCAGGTAATTCCAACCTCCTGCTCCTCTCCTCTGCAGAGAGCTTTCTGGAGGCAGCTTTGCCTGAGCCGTTGAACCATGAGGAGGTATAAGGGATCAGGGAAGTCCTGAACTCTCAGGCACACTACAGTATGTACCATCCAAAGGATCCTTGCCTCCCTGGGGACACTTGATGGCTCATCAGATGTCCCAGTTTTAACATGTGCTCATCCCCAAACCAGTCCCTGATGAAGGCACGGGACTCCCAATATATCTGATGGTGACTTTATCAGCCAGGTATTTACACTTCTTATGGGATAATAAGAAAACCTTGGGCCATTTGATTTGATAATTTCTAAAAATCAGAGAAAGGTGATTTCTCGCTCGCTGTTCCTGGGAAAGGAATGAATATAACATCATTATTCACCTGCAGGGTGCCATAGTTTTGGAAGAGTTTTGGCCACTATTGAAGACATATTTTTTTCACATGAAGACTGGGCAGGCTTCAACCAGAGCTCCTCTTGATTAATTACCCCGCAATTAGGTTCTAATAGCCAAGTTTGTGGCAGCTGTGAGACCACTCTCACTAACAGGCTGCTGTCCTGGCACAGGCATATGGCAACTACCGGCATCTCGGGGAAAGCCAGGAGATAGTAGTGTGGCTTTCTGTTTCTCTCATTTCTACAGTTGTTTGGCCCATCTGAGCTACAGTAATAGCCTATGTAAACAAAGAGAGCGGAGTTAGAGTGGTAGGAACCAGAGAGATTCTGCAGAAATGCTGTCTTAGTTTTCTGATGGTGTAACAGGATAGCACACGAGTGTAACAAGTACGGTTTTTCCGCCCACCGCCCGGTCTTGTCCTGCCGCAGCGCCAGCCCCGAATAATACACAGAGACTCTGTATTAGATATTATACTGTTGGCCAGTTACTACTTTCTTATCGGCTAGCTCTGTCTTAAGTATTAACCCATTTGTGTTAATCTATGTATTTCCACGTGGTCTTCTTACCGGGAGCCGGCTGCTGCATACTGCTCTCTCCAGACTCTCCATCTTGACTCCTCCTTCCTACTTCCTATTTCCTCCTTGTCTCCTAGTCTCTCCTATCTTCCTTTCCTATTGGCCAACAGTGCTTTATTATTAACCAGTATGAGAAACATATACACATAATGGCATCTCCCATCACACGAGTTATGAACAAAGAAGTTAATTTGGATCGTGATTCTGGAGGCTGACAGTCCCAGGTATGGAGACCACATCTGTGAGGAGTTTCTTGCTGTATGATAATATGATAGAAGGCATCGCCTAACAAGTATGTGTGTGGGGGGGGGGTGTGTACATGAGAGACAGAGTTGTTCATGGGCATTGGCTCATGCAATTACAAAGCTGGCACATCCCATCATCTACTGTCTGAAAGCTGGAGAACCAGAAAACCCAGTGGTGTAATTCAATCTGAGTCCAAAGAGTGGAGGCTGCTTATGTAAGTTCTATACCATGAAGGCTTAGGGCCTGGGAACTCCAGTCTCCAAAGGAAAGAGAAGACAAGTGTCCCAGCCCAGATGATACTCAATTTACCTGTCATGCACAAAGCTCCGAGTTCAAGCACAAGCTCAAGATATAGAGGGTATAAAGGTGTGATCGCAGCCCTCAGGGGGATCAGAAACTCAAGGTCATCTGAGGCTGTATATGAGTTTGAAGTTAGGCTGGGATACCCGAGGCCTCAGATAAAAACAATGACAAACTAAGAACACAGTGGATGTTCTAACTTGCTTTCTGCTACTGTGATAAATACCTTACCCAAAAGCAACCTGGGGAGGAAAGGGTTTATTTGCCTTACAGGCTGCAGTCCATCATCAAGGGCAACCGTGGCACAAACACAAGGCAGGACCCCAGAGGCAGGAAATGAAACAGACCACAGAGGAATGCTGCTTACCGGCTTGCTTGCTGGCCCCTGTTCAGCTGCCTTTCTTGCTCAGCCCAGGCCCATCTGCCCAGGGATAACACCATCCACAGTGGGCTGGGCCTTTCTACATCAATTAGCGATCAAGAAAATGTCTCCACAGACATGCTGCAGCCCTGATAAAGGCAATTTGTTAACTGAGGCTCCTTCTTCCCAGGTATGTTAGCATACAATGACAAGCAAGGAAGGCCATCACAGTGTCCATGCTGTCCTCCGCCTTTGTTCCATGGGTGCTCTCAGTGGATTAGAGGATGTTTGCCCACACTCCATATCAGGGAGGGTGGATCTATGCACAAATGCTAATCTAGTCCAGCAATAATGTTCGGTCAGCCGGGAGCTGTGCACTCATTATGACCCCACAGGAGGAGCTCTGAGCATGAAGCAGGGATTGAGTCACCATGGGGCAGGTAGACAGAAAGAGGTCAATGGTGACAGTTTTGAGACAAGTGGCCACTCTCATACATATTAAATCCCTTCTGCTTAAGCTATCTGGGGTAGGATTGTTTTTATCACATGCAATGGAATATCCTGGATAAGAGTTGAAATGGCAAACACCACAGGTCAAAGAGGACCCGATCCATGTTCTTTCTCCATTTCCAACTCCTGGCACTGTGTTTACTGTGCTCATGCCTGAGGATGGTGTTACCTCTCACCTAGGGAAGGGCTCCTACCAGTCTCTTTGGGTCTTCTGTAACAGATGTCTATCATGGTGAGAAGTTAATGTGTTGCTGCCATTTTCATTTCATTCTAATTAATAGTAATCATGATGTGTCTTCACACTTGGAGACTAGAGGAAGGCTGGTTCTTCCCAATTGTGGAGGGACTCTCTTATGAACCCCATAGTGACAATTGCAAGCTATTGTTCAAGGG